>NC_140585.1:590762722-591362722 GCF_964204655.1 Triturus cristatus
CGGACTGGTGGGTCTCTGTATACCTCGGATCTTGCTCTCTCAGCTAGGCTCTGGTCGGGATACTTCGCACTTCTCACCGCCTCGTCTGGGTGTTGATCGCAGTCTCAGTCGCCCCCGCTTGACCGGAGGGAGATACAGGAAATCCTGCTGGTACGCGTTATTGTCCGTCCAGCTGTGGCAGGAGACCGGGCCTGCAACTCACCGCCGGCGCGTGAGATGAGAAAGTGTCCCTGTTCGGGCGCCATTCATGTGGTAAATAATTCTCCTTTACCTGGACTGAATTTGATACAGGAACATAATAAAATAGCTCAGTAAAATGAGAGGCAGAATCCGTGGTATTAGAGGTTCGGAATGGGCTTTATTCCATTAACTCGATTATAATCGGTTGCTCCCAATGTTCCGTCACCACGAAGGTTCAGGAAGTGAAGCACACACATTATTGATATGAAATGACTTTTATAATACATACATTACAATGAAGCGAATGCAATAGGCGTAACAATTGATAAGGAAAATGACGAATTGTCTGCGTAACCGAAAATGGGTGGAACAAGGAGTAAAAAGGAACATAATTGGTTATGAGATCATATATAGGTGGATCTATAAGATAATATTTGGCATAGATGCGCGCGCAGCAGCATGACGTGTAATTGACGTGTAACTAGGGGGTGAAGGGGACTTGACATTTAGCTCTACATGTGGAGACAAGAAGTCTGAGGGGTCAAGTCAACCTAATCCCAAATCATATCTAACATCCTATGTTTAAAGAACTATGTTATCCATAAAGAAGGACTCTCGGACAGAATCTATTCTATACTGACTGTGTGTGCGTGTACAAGCGTCTAAGTGTCTACACTAAATGCGAGGGCAGGAATCTTCCATAGTAACAGGACTATGAATTACTTGTATTAAGACAGAGAAGCCGGGCCCTTTGCTTGGTAGCTGGAAGAATGTTTACTTAAACTACTAGGCAGGAATGCATCGGCTGAGGGGGAAGCAGATAACTCGAAGGTGAAATACAGTTCTTGGCAGAGAATAGGCTGATGTCAGGCTTCGTGAGCCGCGCAGAGAATGAGACAAAGTTCATGGTCACAGATGCAGGCTCAGACTGGAGCTTTCAGAGGCAGAAGGCAAGAAGAGTTTTGATGACAGAATCAGGGCCTACTTGCCTGGACTGTAAAATGGCATAAGTGAGCCATACAAAGCCGGTGGCCTTTTGTACTTAGGAATGGAATATCCGGCCTATTCATGGCGGATCTGACAGAGGACATGTTGACGGTGGACGCACATGTATTTGCGTCTTCATAACTGGAACTGGAGGGAACATACATGTACTTGTGATTCATACATGAAACCGTTGGGGTCCAAGATAGGGGACATAACTGATCAGAAAAATCCATATTTCCACAATTCCACAAAGAATTCTCGACATTCAGGAGACGATCCCTTTATTCCACAATGGAGCGGTTGTTCCAGTTCTGAAGGTCCTTCGCCTGCTCGGTCTGTTTGCCTCCTGCATTCTGTTGGTCAACCATGCACGCTGGCACATGAGGGCGCTCCAGTGGTGTCTCCACAAGCAGTGGTATCAGCACAACGGGGATCTCAGGGAGTCAGTCAGGATCTCCAGAGAAGCTGCAGCGGACCTGTCTTGGTGGAGCGTGGAGGGCAATCTGTCCCAACGGTGGCCACAGTGGTAACGGATGCCTCCACCCTGGGGTGGGGTGCTCATCTGGGGGATCTGGAGATCAAGGGTCTTTGGTCTGAAGAGGAAAGATTGTCTCATATCAATCTTCTAGAATTGTGGGCGATACGTTTGGCGCTCAAGGCTTTTCTCCCTTCCCGGTCAGTCGGTTCAAGTCCTAACGGACAACACTACCGCGATGTGGTATGTCAACAGGCAGGGAGGAGTAGGGTCGTACGGTCTCTGCAGAGAGGCTTTGCGACTCTGGTCCTGGGCTCAGGACCATTGGATTTGCTTGATGGTGAATCATCTGGCCGGGGTGCTATACGTATGTGCGGACAGTCTCAGTCGGCAGTTTTCCGCCGACCACGAGTGGAGGCTTCATCCAGAAGTAGTTCAGCATGTCTTCCGGATGTTGGGGACTCCTCGGGTAGACCGGTTTGCCACTCAAGAGAACACACATTGCACGTCATTCTGCAGTCCCCAGTTTCCGATGCAGGGGGCATTGGGGGGGACAGGTTTCAGTTGAGTTGGGGCTCACAACTCCTTTACGCATTTCCCCCATACCCTTAATTCCTCTGGTTCTGAGGAAGATTCGCCAAGACCGGGCCCAAGTTATATTGATCGCCCCGGATAGGCCAAGAAGGGTGTGGTACACAGATCTACTTCACCTTTCGTCGCACCCTCAGCTCCATCTCCCTCTCAGGGCAGACCTCCTCTCGCAGTCGGAGGGGCAGGTTCTACACCCCCACCTCCACAGCCTGCAGCTTCATGCCTGGAGATTGAACAGGGCAACCCGAGTTCTTTCTCTCTCCCACCGGACGTAGTGGATGTTATATTATCATCCAGGCGACACTCCACTAAGTCAATGAATTCATATGGATGGTCTAAGTTTGTACAATGGTGTGGAGAGAGATCCATTGACTCTTTAAAAGCCCACCTTTCTGATGTGCTTCAGTTTGCTCTTTCCTTGGCTCAATAGGGATGTGCTGTGGCCACGGTTAAGGGCTATTTATCAGCCTTATCGGCTTTTCTGTGTCTTCCAGATCAGCTGTTATTTAAATCTCCTATTGTTTTAAGATTTATCAAAGGCCTTACTAATAGGTTTCCATCTACTCCCTTTGTAATGCCACAGTGGGACCTTAATCTTGTTTTAATTTTTTTGATGGGGTCCCCTTTTGAGCCCCTTCATAGCTGTCCTTTATGGCTGTTGTCCTTTAAAACGGTCTTTCTTGTAGCCATAACCTCGGCAAGGAGGGTGAGTGAGCTTCAAGCTTTTAGTTCAAAACCCCCGTTTATAACCTTACATGCTGAAAGGATAGTCCTCAGGACCAGGGCTGCTTTCCTTCCTAAGGTGGTTACTCCTTTTCATCTGGGGCAGTCCATTACTCTCTCTGTGTTTTATACTCCCCCTCACCCTTCCAAGGAGGAGGAGAGACTTCACCACTTGGACCCTAGAAGAGCAGTGAGCTTTTATTTGGACAGAACAAAAGATATTCATTTGGAAGATCAGCTCTTCGTGGGATATATTGGACACTCAAAAGGCAAAGCTGTGCACAAGCGCACTCTGTCCAGGTGGATCATCCTAACCATCAAGATCTGCTACGCCCTGGCTGGTAAAGTTCCTCCTGAGGGTATTAGAGCTCATTCTACTAGAGCTAAGTCTTCCACCTCTGCCTTGGCAAGGGGTGTTCCAGTTGCAGACTTTGTAAGGTCGCGACTTGGGCCTCTCTCCATACTTTCGCAAAGCATTATTTTGCGCGCTCTGTCTTGAAGGACTTTTTGGTATAGGAGTGGGACTGCTCTGGGAATCTATTCACAAGGTAAGGAATCCACTGGCAGATGTATCCATCAGAAGAACAAGTTACTTACCTTCGGTAACGCTTTTTCTGGTGGATACAGTATCTGCCTGTGGATTCCTCACTGACCCACCCACCTCCCCGTTGTCCACCTTTGTATACCTAAAAAGATCCCTTTTTTGGCTGGTTGTTTATTCATTCTATTTTCTATCTAGTACATTTATAGGAAATGCTGATGTTTTTAGTTTTCCTTTTTGACTTTGTGCTGTATGTATTGGTTCAAATGTTGTGTACTATGTATACTTGAGTCTGTGTCAGTCCACCTGTTCGCCTCCGAGGCACGGAAAAAATAGGTGGAACACATGTCATCACGCCGATGTGGCTCTCTTATGGCTCCGGTGACATCATACGGAGTCGCGAGCGGAGCCGTGGAATTATGACGTCCACGTCGGCGAGGAGAACTAGGAAAAAGTCAGTGGAATGCTGGCGCAGGGGATATTCACAAGGTGAGGAATCCACAGGCAGATACTGTATCCACCAGAAAAAGCGTTACCAAAGGTAAGTAACTTGTTCATCTTGCGCACATTGAGCCTGATGAGCCTTGCCTGTACAGTGTAGTCATCGGGGAAATAAGTGAGGTGTAGGTAACTGAGTTGGATCATGTGGAGTCCGGTGGGTATGGGCAGTTCTCTGGAAGCCAGGCATGCCCTCCCCCCAGTCATCGTCATGGTGCCCCACCCACCTCTCCCACATCCAGTGCAGATCTGTAAAGCAGTCAGGGAATTAAGGAAGAAAGAGTGGTATGCTCTAGAGATAGCACCCTTACACAGTTTCCCCATCAAGAGTTTGGCTTCAAGATGAGAAAATTCTGGGAAGGGTGTCCCAGTGGGTAGTTGCTCTGACAAGGCATGGCACAGCTGCAGATAGCGATAAAATTAAGTACGGGAGAGCCGATATTGTTCCAGCATCTCCTGTAATGACATCAAGCCATCTCATCGCTAGACGGCTTCCAGGTGGGTGATCCCTATTTTGTCCCACTGCACAAAACCCTGTAGGCTCACCGTATGGTTCAGCCAAGTTCACTGCCACAACAGGGTAGTTCCAGTAATTTTCTGATCCCATTTGATGAACAGCAGAGCTGCCCTCCAGCAGAGCATGCAATCAGGAAATGACTGGGAAATGGGGTTCCCACAGAGCGGCCTAGAAGACTGCCGAGGCCCAAAAGGTTTAATTCTGCCCGATAGGCAGGGTCATCCCATCCACTGTTAAACCAGTCATTTATTATTTCAATTTAGGTGTCCAGGTAGTAGCTGTATAGGTCTTCTATCCTCATCCCCCATCTTAGGGAAGGGTATCTGCTGTTAACAAAGGCCACTTGATGGTGGCCCCCCTCGCCCAAAGGAAGGTGATGACTTTTAACATCAGTGTTTGGAACCATCGTCTAGAAATCAGATGGGGGAAATTTGCAAGGACATATAAGAAATGCTGGAGACACATAATTTTGAACAATCCCAAGTGTCCCAGGGGATTCAAGGGCAACCAGGCCCACCGCAGCAGGTCCCTATTCAACCCTGTCATGAGGGGCTGTAAATTAAGACTGCATGCCAGCGCCGGAAGACTGGAAATGTGAATGCCTAGGTACTTAAAGGAAAGACAGCTCAGCAGGCTCCCAGGGAATCCAATAGTTTCCGCCTGCATTGCCCATCACCAGCAGGGATTTAGTTTCACTGATTCAAAGTCCAAAGGCTTCCTCGTAAAGGCAGAGAATCTCCTGCGAGGAACAGTAAAATCACCTGCATATAAGACTATATGCTCTTCTGCCCTCCCCCCCCACCCGTCCCTATCCCCCTGTACCAGACAGTTGCATCTGATGAGATGTGCCAGTGGCTCAATCGCCACCACGAATAGGAGTGGGGAGAGTGGACAACCCTGGCGGGTACCTCTGCAGATCGGAAAGGGTTGCAAGAGGATACCGTTAACTCGGGCCTGGGCGGTGGGTCTGGCATAATGGGGGCCTACAAGCCAACTGTAGGAGGCTGGCTTAGTATATGGTACACCTGTATTCAAGTGATGCACCTTGCACTAATCAGGCAACCCTTATGGTGATTTTAGTGGTCTTTGATAACCATGGAAACTCCTAAAGTGGTAGCTGTGGAGAGAAGCCTTCAGGCTGATGTTAAAGGTGTGTAAAGCACCTTGTTTAAACAACTTTAATCAACAGTGCAAGTCAAATGAAAAAGAACCACACATTGTTTATTTAAAAACAAGCCTATTACACAACACAATCACTAACACATTGGTAGATCTCCTACCCGGAGATATCAAAACAATACACAAGAATACTTTAAAGTAATCAGGTAAGTAGCACAAATATACACTGGTCTCCAGTGGGAGACCAAACCATGTATTAAGAAAGTGGAATGCAAACTGCAAAGAAGAACGGGACTTGGACCAAAAAACTCATAGGAGCGGGGACACAGGGAACCACCCAAGTTAAGTACCCAGGAATCCGCACGGAGGCTGTGTGCAGAGTGGAAACACCCACATGCCCAATGGAAGTCCATGGAGAAGTCACAGTTGGAGTTTTAAAAAAGGACACTTCCCAGAGGACCCTGAAGAAACCCTCTGGAAGACAGAAGGTTGGAGAGTCACCCCACCCAGGGATTCCCTAGGAACCAGGTTACCTGCACCAGGAAAGCCGGGTGCACAGGTGTGAAGTGAGATGTCAGAACCTGCCATAGACAACAATGGGAGATTTCGACAAAGATGCGTCTGGAGAAGACTGTGAAGGAGTCTGGCAGAATCCAAGGGTGGATTCTGGAAGTGAAGAACATGCAAGCAGAGGGGACAGAGACTATGCCACTTGGAGGTGACCAGGAGGCATGGAAGCACAATGTCCACCGATGTCGAGCTGTTCAGAAGAGACAGTGACCTTGTCACTGCAGCTGTATGGACCAGGCGATACTGAGGAAGACCAGGAGCCGTGCATGATCTGTCCAACGTCGTATGTCAGTATCTAGGTGGTCTGTGACTGGTGGGAAAACCAACAAGCCTAGGTAGGCGCAACTGGCGTGATGAGTGATAAGGAGCTACCATTGGGACCAGCAAAGTCCAAGGGACTCACCAAGTGCAGGAGAGTCAGAGGAGGCCCGAGCAAGCAGGGGAGCCCATTGAAGCAAAGGAAGGCCCTCAAAAGGACCCACAGGCCATACGAACAGGAGTCACAAGAGGACGTCAAGCAGCTCACCAATGTCAGAGGCCCACAATGCAGGAGATGCAGGGAGGACTCTGTTCTTCAGGAAGTGAGGTGCTGGAGCTTTTTGTAACCTGAAGATCTCTCGAGTGAAGAGCCAACAAGCCTTAGCAATGGCAAGTCGACACAGAGCACATTGGTGTAGTCCCAGAAGCCCGGACGAGGGATACTGTCCTCCCATTTGCAGAGAAGACATGTCAGGCCACTAGGGAACCACCGAACCACCACCAGTGTTGCTGAGCATCCGGATGTCCATGGGACTGGTCAGCTTAGTTACACCCAGATCTCTTGACTGGGGGTGAATGTTTTGATTTGTTCTGCATTCCGTCCAACTATTGTGTGTCTTTTGCTTCCTCGCCCTAAGTGCACCGGGTATGCCCAGACATGGTTCCCGGTGCCAATGAATTCAAGCTATCCTAGCTGATATGGGGTGTATACCCAAAACCGGTCCTAGGATGCTTGTTTCCGATCCAGGGAGGACCTGGCTTGGCAGTTCGGGCTGGACTGTTCCCATGAGGCACAGGGTCAAGACTGATTTGCATATGGCCAGGTCTAAACTGGGGTGGCATGGTGAGCAAAAGAATGATGGATCTAACCCAGATCTCTTGACTGGGGGTGAATGTTTTGATTTGTTCTGCATTCCGTCCCATCAAAAGTGTGTGTTTTGCTTCCTTGCCCTAAGTGCGCCGGGTATACCCAGACGTGGGTCCCAGGCTCACTGTGCCACTGGATTGAAGCTATCCTGGCTGATGAGGAGTGAAACCCCGAAACCGGTCCTAGGATGCTTGTTTCCGGTCCAGGGAGGACCTGGCTTGGCAGTTTGGGCTGGACTGTTCCCATGAGGCACATGGTCAAGGCTGATTTGCATATGGCCATGTCTAAACTGGGGTAGCATGGGGAGCAAAAGAATGATGAATTTAACCCAGATGTTTTGATTTGTTCTGCATTGCGTCCATCAGTTGTGTGTATTCAGCTTTGTTGTGGTGCCTGCAGATGCTGGGAAGGGACTCCTTCACTCGAAGAGAGATTTTTCGGGTGTCCTCGATGCCCACAGGTCTTTTTGAGAACCTGAATGAAGCACAGACCATGCAGAAGACTTGAAGAACAGCGAGACCAGGAGCAGCAGGAACCTTCCTAGGTGCAGTCTCGGTTCCAGTCGAAGTCCAAGTGTCCAGACGATTGAAGAGTGACGTAGTTTCAGGGTCGTCCCACAACGAATCTGTGGTCCCACCCACAGGGGAGCCCATAAATACCCTAAGGAAAGGGTTGAAACGACTCAGGGGTCCTTCCCAGAGGAGGGACTGGACAGAAGGGTGGATACTCCCCTGCCCATTGTCCAGTTTCACGCCAGAGCAGGAACCAAGGGTTCCTGAACTGGCTCAAAGTGGAGTATGCAGCAAGGGCACCATCGTAGCCCTTCAAACATGCTGGTTGCACTGGGAAACACCCTTACCCCAGCCCAATACACTAAGTCCAGCCTGGGAGGTGGTCACACCTCCCTATGACAGGAAACCTATTGCTCTACCTTCTCCTGCTCGAGCTTGGCTCAGCAGAAAGAGGGTAGATTTGTGTCTGTTTGGAAGCAGCACAAGCATACTGGCAGACCCTGAAAGGCGGTTACCAGGAGTACAGAGGGTTCCCCTAAGGGGCCCCCAGTACATGGGATCATACTTCCAACACTGGAATCGGTGTTAGGGTATGATTCCAACATGTTTGATACCAAACATGACTGGGTTCGGTGCAGCCATCTCGTAATGACTGATGTCCATTATATGTCTGAAAATGGCTGACCTCACTTACAAAGCCTGAAGAATTGACTCCAAGGTTTGTAGGGGTGTCCTGCTCATGCAGGGGCACCTTCACACTTATAACCAAGCACCGTGCCCTCAGGACTGAGGAGCATGCCATTGGGGGGGATTTGTAGGTTTTAAGTGCAGTGACCTCATATATAAGGAAACTTATGTGTTGTGAGGGGTGCAAGCACCAACTCACAGGCTGCACTGACAGGACTGTAGTTACAGTTTAAGTGGACTCCCATGGGTGGCACAATACAGACCCCCGGTGTCCCTATGCCCTAGGTACCTTAGTACCATATACTGGGGACTTGTAAGAGTACAAGAAGGTAAACGTCACACACTAGTCATCGGTAAGACTACATTTTCTTCTAATACTTTTTCGACATTTAAGGATCAAAGCAAACAAGCACAGACACACACTATACATTAAGCTAGCTGGGAAATTAGTGCCATTTATTGACTATGTATTCTCTCCCAATACCTTTTCAACATTTTTGAAGTCAAGACCAACGAGTGCAGCCGCATAATATACATTGAGATAGCGCTGAAAGTAGTGCCACTTTTTGGGCGGCCACTTGGAGAATATGACATTCTAGCAGTTTTCCGCCAGCACGCACACACACGGAAGTCACCGTGAGTACATAGTAGAAGGTTCCAACATGGGGCGGCCATTTTAGGAGAGTTAACATTTCAGCCTTTTCCCACACACGCGCGCGCGCCAAACACGGAAGGGATAGTACTTAAACCGGCTCACATTCCTTGTTCTTCGAAGACACAGGGAGGCATTGCTAGGGTGAGAGAGCAGCTTTTACAACGGGAGTACGACACAGCTGATCCACTTAGGCAACAAGGTATCGTTTTTCTCATGGGGCTATAGTTGGGCCATAAAAGTGTATGTTATCTCAGCTTTTCATTTTTCCTTGTACTTCGATTTTATTGAGCATCTCACCAGGCATCGCAGTATATTTCTCCTGCATTTAGACAACAGAGATACAACAAGAGTATTATACATTTATTGGAATACCATGGATACGGATCACTATAGAGTGTGTGTTTTATGGTTAATGTGTTTTGTCTTGTGTTGTACGTCACGATCAAGGGCAGCACGTCACCCACTTGAATTACGAGTTGTCGTGCACTAGTGAAAAATATATCGCTGAGTAGACCTTCCACGAATTATAAAATTGCTTTAATAACTATGTTTTTTCTATCCTTCCAGATTAACTCACATGATTATACCAATTGGGTATTGTATGAGTGCATGTTTTTAATGTGCAAATAAGAACTGCAACATTGAGTAGGCAGACCACGTTGTTTCCTCTGTAGAGTGATGCAGGGATCTCTTTTTCAGTTCTGAAAAGAAACCAAGGGATGGCTTCAAAACATGTAGACTATGGAGGAAGTAGCACATTACAGCATACATACTCCACTCCCCATTTTTATTAATACCAGCTATAGGGTGTATTAAATTCTAGTTTCCACACAGTCATGTATTTTTTAATCTCACTATATTCACTCAGACCCTTTCACTCTCACATAGCATCACCTCACTAATAAGTGCTCCCACGTCTTCGTCGGTCGCAGCAAGCCCCGTCCCGCAGAAGGGCAGGAAGTACCCTATGATGAAGCATGCCACCAAGGGACCTTTTGGTGGTTGAGGGTTATTTTAGCAAAACATTGAGTTTTCCTATACAATTTTAGGAATGCAAACAGTTCTTTATAACACATCATAGAACTGGTCTAGGAAGGATAGCATCATCGTAGTAATAAAGGGTGGACTTTCTTTGTTTTTTAAGGATTTACAGAGGAGGGTGAGTCCACAACTTACTGAACCTCTTCACTCCCTTTCTTGTTTATGTTTACTTATAAGAGTACACCAGTAGCCAATTGTGGACGTACCAAAGTACTTACCAGAACCAATTTAGGGGAGAGAGCACAGTTACTGAGGTCCTGATTAGCAGGATCCCAGCAGAATAGGTCAAAAACACACGGACATCAGGCATAAAGTGGGGGTAACAATGCTAGAAGGATCCTACGTTCGTACACCTACGAAGAAAGAGTCCCAAAGCCTGACCTCTGTAGCACCGCCGCCAAGAAGACCCACGCAACAGTATCAAAAGCCTTCTCAAATTCAATTAGGGGCACAGCTGTAGGGCCATTGATGCAGTGTGCCTGGGATAAGGGTAGTTGGACTCTGCAGATACAGTGAAGGAGACTCCTGTACGGCATAAAGCCACATTGATCTGGGTGGATCAAATGAGGGAGGGCTGACTCAATTAGATAGTCAAGACCTCTACATATACTGTGATATGGTCAGAGGGTTGCTCCGCTTTGGATTTCACAATGACAGTGGCAGTGTCCAAATCAGGGGAGTGGCAGGGGGGGGGGATGACCCACAGTACGCCGCTTCTGTTTAGAGTACCAGGAGACGGAGGAAGTACTAGGTACAGGACAGGGACATCCTACTAAACAAATGAGGGCCCCTGAAAAAAATGATTGGGAAAACGCAGTTCCAGGGGAAAGAAAAACACAGAACAGATTTTGCCAACTCCACACGTTTCACGTAGGTATGACTTTAGTTATTTAATTCGAAAATATAGATTCATGAATCAGACATTTTACATTCTCAAAGTTCTTTTATTGTAAGAGAAGGTATTTCTTTGTATATTTTACTAAGCAAAAGTACATGGTCATAATTCGTATCACAATAGTATACATTTACCAAGTCAGTTAATCAAAAGAATATATTTGAGAGTATCTCACATACAGATAAATTCATAACAGGATGCCTTCCACTCCATACATACTAAAATATCGCTTGTATGATGCCTGAACAACACATGCCTGTACCAGGCGGTCTCTATCCCGACCGCATCTTTACCACACATGCCTTTACCATGCAATTTTGTAGTAAAGATATGATCAGTAAAAAGACGTGTGCTAGAGATCATACCCCAACACATGCTTTTACCACACAGTCTCTACCACTGCCACGTCTTTACCACGCAAGTTCGGGGTAAAGACATGATGGGTAAAAAGACATGCGTGCTAAATATCATACCCATGCTCCCTGCCCTGTAAATTGTCCTTTTTCCCCCTGCCCTGAGCCCTAAAAATTAAACCCATGCCTCGAAAATTACCTTGAACCCAGGCTCCCCTACCGGGAGCCCTAAAAACCGTCCCCTACATACTAAACTACCCCGACCCTGCCCTGTAAGCGGTCCCTTTTCCCACTGCCCTGTGCTATAAAAATAAACCCCACACCCCAGTAAGTACCCCTACCCCATCCCCCCACCCTGAGCCCTAAAAACTGACCTTAAGTACCCTGATTCAGCCTCCCGCCCCAAGTCCTAAAACTGTCTGCTGCTCTGTAAACTGTCCCTTTCCCGCCACCCAGCCCTAAAATCTGTTCCCCACCCTAAAAACTACCCTGACCCCATCCCCTCGTAGTAAGCCCTAAATACTGTTCCCTTCATCTGCTAACTACCCCGACCCCAGCCTCCCTACCTTGAGCCCTAAAACTACTCTCTGCCCTACAAACAACTCGACCCCATCCTGAATCTTAACACCTACCCCTACCCTGAAACACTAGACCCCCACTCCAGCCTCCCTGCCCTGAGCCCTAAAACGGTTCCATGCCCTACAAACAACCCCAACCCCCTCCTGAATCCTAAAACCTACCCCCACCCTGAAAAGCTAGCCCCCTATCCACCTCAAGACCCAGCCCCAACCCCACTTACCTCTACGCGTCCTCTCCAGATTACTAACTGTCCTTCGTCTTCATGTCTTTCTCTCCTGACCATCCGCTCAGCAACTAGACTGCCCATTGCCTTAACCACGCATATGCGTTGTTACGGCATATGCGTGGTCAAGAAAAGCGTGGTACGGCTGGGGGGAGGGGGGAAATGGCATGCGTGGCTGAGCTCGCATTAAGGCTGTTTCCCTAAATTATCTCATCCATACTATGATCTATCATACTTCATTCACTCAACCTGGTTCACACCAAAACACATTAAAAACTGAAATCAAATCAAAACTTAATATGCAAAATGAATTGCCTAATTTACTCAGAAGTCGAATTGTCCAAATAAACATGAAAATGTGTTGCATTTAATGTATATAACACATTTGAAACTTTTTTTTGATCCTTTAACACGCTTTTGATTCTTTTCATCATCTGTAGTCATTTACTCTGGATTCAATGCAGACTATTGGTGCGCCTATGCACGTTTCTGTGAGGCACCCTCCAATCTGTGTCCCAGTGTGTTTTGAGTCACACGTATACAGCAAATCTTGCTGTTCAGTCGCCCATTCCCAGTCCAGCTCCGGTGTAGCAAAGAAGTAGATAGAGGAATTGAAAATCACTTTTAGTCGGGCAGGGAAGAGAAGCATGTAGCGAGCGAGCATGTAAGAGCACAGAGCTTCTGTTTGATGTCCTCTAAGAAGCGTCTGCGCTGCTGGACTGTGTGTTTATAGTCTGGAGAAGATCGTGATCTTGTTGTTTTGGAAATGTGGGCCCTGGTGTTGTTTGGCTTTGTGGAGAATGACATCTCGATCTTGATGATTGGGGATATGGGTAATTAGAGGGTAAGAAGGGACACCTGGGGGTGGTCGCTTAGTCAAAGCTAGAAGTGCCCTCTCCACCATGAAGCAGCGTGAGAGCAGATCAGTGGGGACCCAAGATGGGAGCCATTCTTCCATCAGGTCTCCTACACCGGATACCTCTATCCCTCGGGAAAGCCAATGAATCGCAAGTTGCTCCTCCGTGAATGATTTTCAGCTTCCTCGGCTCATTTTTCCAGGAATGTCATTGCAGAGAGCAGTTTAGAATTCAAGGCTCCACGCGTGCCAAATGTTGGCCTGGTGCACTGATACATTTTGGTTCGCGCCGGTGTGTGTGGGGGGGGTCCGGTGGGGCTTGTCTTGCCATATCTCTGGAGGGGTGTCAGATGGTGTGAGAAGTTGGCCTGGCATATGCTGTCCACTAGTTATAGTAGGTACCTTGCACCAGTCCAAACAACCCTTATTGATGATAGGTTTAAAGACAACCTTTATTGAAAGCTATCCTAGTGGTAGCTATGGAGAGCAGCCTCAGACTAAGTCTTGAAGGAGTGTAAAGCATCTTGGTTTACCAGATTATAACCTCTTGAATTACTAAATGAAAGGAGAACCACACAAGGTATATATATAAAATATATGTATTTATTTCTAAACACTCTCTACCAATCTCTTTATGAAGTTAGAGAGCAAGGCACATAATACAGTTCTAAAACTACAGTAAATAGCACAATATAGCATGGGCCCTAGGGGCGGACCAAACCATATAGTAAGAAAGTAGTATAAGAACCACGATTTGACTAGACTCAGTGCCTAGAGCACGTAGAATCGCTGGGACCCCAATGAACCACCCAAGGAAGTGACACAGGAGACCCACGGGGACGCGTGCAGTGTGAGAACACAGGCGCGAGCCCCGTACTATTCTATGGGAAAGTCGAGGTTGGAATTTTAGAAGTTGAGGACACTTAGAAGAGGACTTTGAGCAAACCCCTTTAGACTTGGGGGGTTCTAGAGCCCGCACCCACGGGAGCACCAGAGCACTCTAGTTACCTCACTCAGGGAAGCCGGGTGCATAGGTGTCAAATGGTGTCGGGAATCGTAGTTGATTTCAATGGCGATCTGCTGCAAAGTGCTGCTGCCGGGAAGGAGAGAAGTGTCCGGTGTGACCCAATCCTGGATCGAAGATCAGAAGAACCTGAAAGCAGAGGGGACAGAGTCTGGGTCACTTGCCAGTGACCAGGGGCACGACAGACGAATGCCCACAGATGTCGGGTGTTTCAGGTGCAAAGAGGTGAAGCTTGACTCTGCAGCCACGAGGACCAGGAGGTGTCGACGACGACCAGGAGCTGGCTTCGAGCTGTCCCACGAAGGATGTCGAGTGCTGCAGTGTCAGTGCCCGGATTGGACCCAACAAGCCTTGGCAACAGCAACCCACATAGGAAGAGAAAAGATGCTGCGGTGTGGACCAGCAAGGTCCTGGGGACTCCCCAAGCAATGGAGAGCCAGGGCACATCTGGAGCAGCCAGGTAAGCCCAATTAGAAGTAAAGTTGCCTTCACAGAGACCCACCAGTCGACGGACTAGGGATCGTGAAGGGACCTCGAGAGAAAACACAAAGGGCCAGCTCACGGAACACTCATGGAGTGTAAGCGGGCAATCTTAGGAGCTAATGCTGCTCAGGGTCAGGGCTACAAGTAACCCAAAGCTCAGCTGCAGGAGTCGCTGGAAAGCTTATGCGTCTGCAAATGGTCACGGTGTCCAGGGGTTCGGGTTGCATGGTCTTCCACGAGGGATACAGGCCTCAGAATTGCTGAGGGCACAGATCGATCTCAGAGACCACGGAAACCCACCTCCTATGCTGCAAAATTCTCCGGAGTCCGGCGGGAGCTTCGGAGATGCAAACCAGACAGATGCGTCTTTGGTGTCTGCCTTGCAGGGTAGTAACTCCTTTACTCCAAGGGAGATTCTTCAGTCATCTAGTTCAATGTAGATCGACGAAGTTCCAGGATTCAGTATCAGAGTTTCGTCCAGGTGCAATCTAAAGTCCTGTAGCCAGGGGTTCCTTTCTTATACCTAAGGAAGGGTTGGACAAACTCTTGGGACCCATTTATGGGAGGGTCAGGAAAGAGGGGTGGCTCAACCCATTTCCTTTGTCCAGTTTCGCCCCAGAGCAGGGGCTGGTAGCCCCTGCAACCGGTTTGAACTGGATTATGCACAAGGACACTAAATGTGCCCCCAATGCTGAACTTCAAAGCACTCTTGGAGTGCACCCACCCAGCCCCAATACACTAAAGCCTGTCTGGGAGGTGGTGACACCTCCCTGTGACAGGAAACCTATTGTCCAGGCCTCCCCTGTCAGAGTTTCGTCTAGCAGCATGAGGGCAGACTGTCTGTGGCTGGCAGCATCCATTTTGTGATGCCAGGTCTCTGTTAGCTGGTATAGAGTATACCGGTGCGGTCATGTCTCTCCCTCTAGAAGGGTGGGATCATATGATTCCAAGGTGTTTGACACCAAACACAACATGTTTCCGTGCAGCCATCCCAAAGTTAGCATTTACTGTTTGGTTAAAATGCACTTAAGAGTATATGGTTTGGCTGCATTACAAACAACCCCGGAATAATACATGCTGCAGCCCCTGGTAGGCCTCTGGGGTACCTATGCCCTGGGTACATAGTATATCATACACTAGAGACTTATAAGGGTACCCCAGAATCTAATCTGGAGTGTACCTAAAGTACTGGTAATCATTTTAGCGACGAAGCAGCTAGGCTGGGGTCCTGATTAGCAGGGCCCCAGCCAGACTAAAGTCGAAAAACAGTGAAACATCGGCAAAAAGTGGGGTTAACTATAAGAAGCAGATCCTATTCTCCTACAGATGGTATCACCAGAGGTCAATGTCTGTAGTCCAGTGGCTCGCTTGCACCCACAGGCAGCCGCTGCTGCCAATAAGTTATCCAGAGTCCTGCCTGGTCCCATCAGCAAGAGTCTGGAAGAGTGAGATACACCTCCGATCCGGGCACCCCCTTGCACAACCCGGATTCCATTGAGACTATGTAGTGAGTAAGTAGGGTCGTCTCGCAGGGTTGATCCAGATGCAGGAGCTGAAGGGCTAAGCACAAAGCGGCGTCCCAAAGGGTGTTGCCTCCAGCGTGGTCAGCAGCTTCACAATATGAGGGCAGTCATTCAGCGGGGCAGTCGGAGGTGCCCCCTCCCATATCTCAGACGAGTATGCAGCAAGCAGGTCGCCAAGACCACTCAGGAGCAATCAAGGGGAGAAGGAAAGTAGTAAGTGAGGGCCCCTTCCTTTAAATGGTACATTCACCCGGTTGGGACGATGACACAAGCTGCTAGCCTCGAGGTAGCTCAGGCCAAGGGCATCTCAGGCACATAAGGAACAGTTTCCAGTAGGTGTGAATTCAATGTATACAGTCTTCCGCTTCTCTGCAGTAAACTGTGCAGGTCCCCAAAAGGCACACACCCAACTGCTATAAGGGTTGCAGCCCAGTCCAATCCCTCAGTGCGGTAGGTGAAAGGGACCCCAGCAGCTCAACTTCAGGGGAGGAGAGTAAGGTTTTGAGGGGTACGTCTCCCAAACAGTCAAGACCAGTTCAGTTGCCCACGCAGTGAGGACGAAGAGTCTCAGGCAGGTCAAAATTGCTGGGGAGAGGCCGTGTAACAGACGCATATGCAAAACTAAGGGCCTAATTTATATTATGGCGGACAGCCTGATTCAAAGGCAAGGGGCAGATTAAATGACTACCCTCCAAGTTGTTTTAGACAGAGTAGGTAGCATGGTAAGAGCACATCGTGACCCCGAAAGAGCGTGTAGATGGGAAACGGGAGCGGGCCTCCAGCTGCCCAAAAGAGAACCAGGGAGCTTGTCTGCAAAGCACTGGAAACTGGGGGCCCCAGGAGGCCATGCGGGCTCCCAGTGGTCATGGGTGTGAAGGGGATTGCAGGCCGATTTACCCAGATCCTGTGCACATACCTCTTGGCAAGTCCTCTGCAAAGGCCAAGGATTGGCGTAGCCTCCAGCAGCCGGTGGTTCCCTTGATGTGCGCCGCTCTGGGCCTGCAACGAGCAGGTTGAATGTCTCCCATGCCAAGGCCTCCGGAGTTAGTGCTGCAAGTCTCTGGTCATGTCGCTGCAGCACAGGCCTAGCTCCGGTAAGGGTCGGAGGGCCCACCTCAGTCCGCAGTCTCCAGCACGTCAGGTCTTTGAGGCTCTGCGCCATTTTGACCCGCTCCCGCATCAGGATCTGGAACGCAGGTTATCGGTGTGTCCACTGTGGCTGGCACCCAGCTCAGAATGGACCCCCAGTGTCTCGATCATGGGGAGCCAGTGTATGATCCGGTCGGACAGATGGCAATGGATACTTGTGGGGCATCAGGAGCCGGCTCGAAGCATTACCGCCATCTTGGCTGCCAAATTATTTAATTATCTTCAAAGGGACATGCACTGTGACAGGCAGATATGGCCAGCCAGGCACCAATCCTAGTGGGAGAGGAGCTACCCCCAGAGCCGGTTTTGAGTGACCACAAGGGAAGGTTTGCTCATTTCCAAGGGTACACACTACTCCCTATTGGTTAAGGAGTAGGCCAGAAAAAACACCACCCAGAGGCTAGTGCCAGGTATCAATAACCCACCACCGAGTTCCCTGTTCACAAACATACTTGAGCTGTGAAAGACAGGAGGACTTCACCTGCTGTTGTGACCTGCAAGGAGAGCCCTAAGGACTGGACCTGCTCCACTTGTACCCAGAACCGAGAAGACAACTCAAGGATCAGTTGGCTGACCTTCTGCTAAGCTACAGGGACAGAAATGCTGCAAAAAGCCTACTTTCCTGAAGGCGCCCAGCTGACCAGTTTCAACTAGACCCTTCTCGGGACCTGGAACCCTTGGCATGTACTCCTCATGGCTAACCCTAAAACTCAGGATTTAGAAACGTTTGCGGATTTTTGCCCCGAGAGCCGACAGAAGACCGAGACCGACTTGTCAAGCCGATTCCGCAAAGGGTGCATCATCGGTGGGCCTCACTTTACAGCAAAAAAGAGACAAAGGGCCTAATTAATATTGCGGTGGGTAGCCTGTTCTCCGTCAAGGGGGGCAGATTAATTTACTCTGTTCCTCTGACGGAGGTGCCACCTGCCATATTTAAATAGTCTATAGTTTGTTGCAGGCCTCGGTCAAAAATAAAATTCTAAAGTGGGATTTTCTTTATAAAAATAAAAAGGAATTTTTCCCTTGCCTGGAGATCCTCTTCTATGGTGAGGGGAGCATTTAGCAGTTTTCACTGCCCCTTAGCATCAGGGTTTACCTGGCGGTGAAAGGCAGTGAAAACCAAACTAATTGCACATATCTAAATCAGGTGGTCAGAATTAGATGTCTGCCTCCAACAGCCCCTTACTCCATAGTGCTGTTGGAGGGGTTTAATCAAGGCAGAGACAGAGTAGTCACCTCCATGATCAAACCTAAGTTCCCACCGCATATAAAATTGGTGGAAATAAATAATGGTGGTATAGCTACTCTGTCGCGGTTACGATGGAGTATCTGTAACACCATGGTAGAAATTGGCTTCTAACTCTGAAGATCTGACAGTGACACTGAACAGCATCTGATCGACATAGCTCCCTGTGCACTAACTCCAAACTTTTCCTGCTCAGAACTTTTCCAGTCTTCTTCGAAGGCCTCAACAAGACCTCGTCCTTCGTCAACCTGTTGTCGCCGACCCCATCTTCAGATGCAGCCTGCAGCCCTGCCCTCCTGAAGACTCTACCTTCTAAGAAAGTCAGAAGGTAACTCTTTCATCAGAACCAACCTGGTCTTCGGATCCTATCAATACTCCATTGCAGTCGGCTTGAAACCTACTTTTGTCTCGATTTACCGTGACTAGCTGCTCACAGTTGCCACTTTGCTCTTTTTGGTGCTATTTTTTACTTAAACTCTAAAAATACATATCTCCGGTTCCCCTTAATGGATTTTTGTCATTTTGGTGCAATTTGTTCATTACAATATACTCTATTTTTATAAATTAGAGTGGGATTTTAATTTTGTTAGACTTTTTTTAAACTGGTTTGGCACTTCTAATTGCTTTACACATCTTCTTAAGTTAAGCCTGTCTGCTCTGTGCCAAAGTCACCAGGGGTTTAACTCGCATTTAAATTAATGAAGCCTTTACAGGACCTAACAAGAATCGCGCCATCATTACTTGTGGTGGACTATCACCCATGCCAACTAATAATCCACTTTCTTACATTAATGCTATTAAATGGCACTCTAATCCAAGGAGTTCTCATTTTTTAAACCTACTCATTATAATACATCAGCACATTAATAGTATTCTACAAACCCTGCAATAGCACTGTTGGTTACAAATGTAGAGAAAATTTTATCACATTGCGCCAAAAAAAAAAATGGAACACTGTAAGACATTTACATAAAATAGTTGCCATTTTTCATCAAATGGATGAAGCCAAATGCATGTATTTTGTATTAGGTTAAAGAAAAATAGTACAATATTAGTGAAATGGACACAAGAGGTACATGTTTATTTATTTGCAGTGAATCAACAAATACCACAATGAAGGAACATAAAAATTCTCTTTTATTGAAAGCATCAACTTTTATTCAACTGCTTACTGATCTTCTAGACACACTTCAACTTAGGATACTGGATTATTCGTTTTTTCGGATACCTTTCCTTTCTGTGAATGATGCAATTTTGTCCCAAACATTTTATCAGAAAAATAACATCTTTGAGGAACAGTTTATAACTAACATAATGGGAAATTAAGTTTATCATTCAAGTAACTAGTCCATCAATTGAAACTTCAATTGAGATACCCTCGGCAATGCGCAGACCCACACTTGCAAGCAGTCCTAATTCTCCTTCTGGCTGGACTAATATCTATCAAGTCTGAACTTAGTTCACCAGAACCTACACAATGGAAAACAAATTTGAAGAAAAAAAAAAGAATGTTTACTTGAATGCATTTAAGTGAAACATCTACACATACAAATGACAGTATATTAACTTGTAAAAACACAAACAATATGGTAATGTTTGGAAATTAATTTGTGTTGTGACTGTACAATCCCATTAGGAAGCAAAATTAAGGCAAGGTAACTGCAAAGTAAAACATCAAACCACTTTTAACTGTCAGATTTCAGCACCAAAATGCCCTTCAAGGTGCACGTGTACTTTATAATTACACATTAGCAATAATTTTAAGAACGAGGAAATAAGAACACTGATCCTGAGCTAGTTCTGTTGGACATACAATTTTAAGTAAATATTGTAATTTTTAATACGTTTTGATTGTTCTGATGTGCAGAAAATTAGGCAAAATTTTACCCACTGTTGCTCATGCCAATTTTCTTACTCGACATACAAGGCATAGTATGTGCAAGACTGATCTTGACATATCAGCAGGCTTGGACGGAGGAAAATATATTTATTCCACAATGTGATCAGGAGTATATAGACCATGAAGAACAAATTCTTTGTGGTTATTCAGTTCTCACAGAATTATCACTTAATAGTACTAACAAATGCATGTATAACTTTACCTTGTCTTTAGCCATGAATTTGGAGGGAGGTTTTGAAACAATCTATTACCGTATTAAGACATTTGGCTCACAGCTTTTCTATGATGCAGCAGTTTTGGGGCATGACGAACAAATTTATGAAGCAACATTTTTTTAGATAATGTATTTTATGTTTTTGATAGAACTGTTACAAATTTCCAAATTATATTTCCATTGAGGTAACCAAATTCGAAAATTCCATTTCCCAATCAGACAGACCTCCACATTCAAATCAATGGAGTTAACTGCGGCCCCGTTACGTAAAAGCAATGCTTAGCCACAATTCCAATAAAACCTCTGAAATATGCTTATGCAACCCCCCCCCCCCCCCCAATAAGTCAGATTCACTACATTCTTTAGTCCAGTCCTACTTTTAATCCAAGTTTCCAAATGTTGGTTCAATGCTAATTTAACACCATAGCATAGTACATGGAAATGAATAGTATGATCATATAAATCACTACAAAGACACAAAAAATATAGATGAACGCATATTTTTTTAAGGCACTGAGTAAACATCTGGTAATCAAGGGTCAAGATTTACTTCACAGAGTCTTCACCAAGGAACTTTACCACTTGCATGATTCACTTTCAATTGCATTATTTTATCAAAATTAGTAATGCATTTTTAAGTTGGTATGATTTTTTTGATGTAATACGGTTGTTTAAAAAAACATGCATTAGAAACAGAAACCCTTATTGAATGATGCCATTTAGAACAAACAATAAAATATATTGCTATTACTTTACCCTTTATACATTTTTGATGAATCTCACATTTCAAATGGAAAGCCTAACTGAACTTTGCCATTTGGAACAAATAAAATACAGAGTTCCTTATCTCTTCATAAACCGTTGAAGCCCTTCCTACCTCATTATCAAAATACATCTCAAATATTCAAATGAACACCGGAATTATGAACTTGTTTCAAATCAATCAATCAATCAATCAGGGTGTTTATAAAGCACGCTACTCACCCTCGAGGGTCTCAAGGCGCTAGTGGGAAGGGGGGAGCAGCTCCGGTTTCAGTCGAACAGCCAGGTCTTGATGTTCTGCCTGAAGAAGTGGAGGGTGAGGGAGCGTCTGATGTCGACTGAGAGCTCGTTCCAGGCTTTAGCCACTATGTAGGAGTAAACCCTTCCACCTGCTCTTGTTTGGCAGATGCGGGGGTCTCAGCGAGTGCAAGGTCGGCAGAGCGGAGGTTCCTCTTGGGTATGTGGAAGGGGACTCTCTCGTTGAGGTATTTGGGTCCGATGTTGTGGAGGGATTTGTAGGTGTGGGTGAGCAGTTTGAAGGTTAGTCTCTTCTCGATGGGGAGCCAGTGGAGGTCTCGCAGGTGTTGGGTCATGTGTTTAGACTAAAATAACTAAATGTCAGTTTTAGGCTTAGAGCCACATGTTCCATTAACAAAATATCTTCCCTGCAACATCTGTGTAAAATGTTCTCCAGGAACTGAAAAGGATAACATTTGTTCCTAAAGCATTACATGCTGCAAAATTACGGGTATCCTAAAAATTACATATATTGCTTCTAAAAAAAACGTCTTCAAATACCTGCTATCAATTCAGTAAATGGTTTTTTTTAATGGATACTACCTGCAAATACCTCACCAGTAGAACAAATCTGAGGCATCAGACTGGATCCGAAAACTTCAAAGCAATAAGGTGGCCAGTAAAGAGACTTCGTTGGCGTCGAAAGTGAGGTTGGGCGCGCCACTGAGGCTATAAAGCTCCCACATCAACATCAGTTCCCTTTTTTTCGTACCTTCAACGCAGACCCGGAGCTTCACTCAGAGAAATGTTCCTCACCAAATTTAACATAAAAGCAGTACCAAAATGTCACCCTCCAAAAGGTCTGGGTTTAAACCCTGCAGGGATTGTCTGGGGCAAATGTCCATTACAGATCCTAATGAGGTCTGTGTAGTGCTTGGGGGTCTGACTACGACTAAAAGGGTTGCTCCTCGTGCCTAGGTATGCGTCCCAAGGCCACCAAGGAGCGGGAGGCCAGGATATTCATGGCCCGAGAGTAGGATGAACCCATATTCCGGAAACTTTACCGGCACCATTGCTACTCACCCTCTTTGTCTTCAACCAAGAAAAATAGGAAATATAGGAGAAAGGAAAAGAAGCATTCAGAAGTTAAGCCTCCTTGTCGCTCTCCATCTCCCAGAGGACCTTCATCCTCTGAACTGGAGCTTGTTGACTTGACACCATTGGATCCTCCACAAAGACCTGCTCCTACTGTGGGCCCGGCCCCAGACAGGCCCCCATACCCCGACCCTTTCGATCATACCTTGAGCACCAGCTCCAGTTTATCCCATAATCCAGGCTCCAGTATTTGACCCGGCAGCGTTCCTGAAAACTAATTATGCCATCTTGACCTTCGGGTACGACTGTCCCACTACGTCTGCCACTTCATGTCATTTCAGATGACACCCTTTGGCGCCGCACTGTCAGAACCGGCTCTACATTGCTTTGACCTGCAGCTCCATTTCTAGGCACTGCAGGCGTTGAGATGGACAGTGCCTCCACCACCTACAGATTCAGACGTGACTTCTTCAGTGCCGCAGTCCGACATCAAGCCTCAGATTCACTCTCAGCGGGAGGCCCAGAGGCTGCTTGGACAGGAGGCTTATTGAGAACGCCTACATGAAGTTTTTGGGACAGGTTCTGACCCAGTGGAGCATTTCACCGGTGGTGAACTGGATAAGGAAACCCTTGATTTTCAGTGCCGGCCTTCAGCCAGCGGGCTAGAAACATCACCTGAGGTGGCTATGGACTTCCACACTGGACCACCGGTGCCAGAGGTCGTGCCTCATGTTAAAAGCCACAGAGGTGTTGAACTTGCAATTGTAAACGATGAAGATGATTAACAAGGTTTTCACGGAGGTTACCCTGTTTTCATTGACCACTTCAGAACCCGTTCTTCCATTCAAGGAGGCTTTACTAGAACCTGTATATCGGCATGGGCGAAGCCTTCCTCTCCTCTAGCGGTTAATCATCTCATAGCCCACCATTATTGCTCTGCACCTGGTAATCCAGCCTTTCTTTACACGCATCCTTCCCCAGAGTGTTTGGTTATTCAGGCCTCCTATTCAGGGACTCAATTGGACAGTGCTTTCCCTACAGCCTTCTCTGACACGGAGGCGAAATGGTCAGAAGCCTGGTTAAAGAAGGCCTGTTCTGTGGGGAGTATGGCCTTGCACTCACGCAATTTCAACTGCCTCCTTGCCTGCTACAACCACGCCTCGAGGGACATGACCCAGATGATCCTTATGCATATTCCAGCTGATATGAAGGAGCACTTTCAGGAGCTGGAAGCAGATGGGCAAAATGCCTCCCACCATAATATTAAGATTGGATTGGACATCGTAGACTCAGTTGCCAGGGCTATGGGTACCTCCATGACAGTGCGTTGCCATGCTTGGCTCAGGCAAAAACAACAGTTGATGGACAGAATGCAGAACAATGTCATACATTCACCCCAGTACAGAGATCTGGGCCTAAATCCATAGTTTTTTTCCTCACCATGCCATTCCAGTTTGAACCCAGCCATATGCAAATCAGTCTTGACCCTGTGCCTCATGGGAACAGTCCAGCCCGAACTGCCAAGTCAGGTCCTCCCTGGACTGGAGACAAGCATCCTAGGACCGGTTTCGGGGTTTCACTCCTCTTCAGCCAGGATAGCTTGATTCCAGTGGCATGGAGATCCCGGGACCCACGTCTGGGCATACCCGTCCCACTCGGGGTGACAAATGCAAAACAACAGTTGATGGACAGAATACAGAACAATGTCATACATTCACCCCAGTACAGAGATCTTGGCCTAAATCCATCGTTTTTTTCCTCACCATGCCATTCCAGTTTGAACCCAGCCATATGCAAATAAGTCTTGACCCTGTGCCTCATGGGAACAGTCCAGCCCGAACTGCCAAGCCAGTTCCTCCCTGGACTGGAGACAAGCATCCTAGGACCGGTTTCGGGGTTTCACCCCTCTTCAGCCAGGATAGCTTGATTCCAGTGGCATGGAGAGCACGGGACCCACGTCTGGGCATACCCGTCCCACTCGGGGTGACAAATGCAAAAACAACAGTTGATGGACAGAATGCAGAACAATGTCATACATTCACCCCAGTACAGAGATCTTGGCCTAAATCCATCGTTTTTTTACTCACCATGCCATTCCAGTTTGAACCCAGCCATATGCAAATCAGTCTTGACCCTGTGCCTCATGGGAACAGTCCAGCCCGAACTGCCAAGCCAGGTCCTCCCTGGACTGGAGACAAGCATCCTAGGACCGGTTTCGGGGTTTCACCCCTCTTCAGCCAGGATAGCTTGATTCCAGTAGAAAAACTTAGAGGGACCCTGAATCAAAAAGTAGGAGGGGAGTGAAATCAGGGAGTAATCAGCATCAAAAAACAGTAGTACAGTCCCCCCACTAGTATGATATAAATAGGCTATAAGTCCATAAATATAAATGTGTCCACAGTCCGAAACAGAAGTAAATTTTATGAAAAAATTATTTATCTTTCATTTTTCATTTATTTATAAAAACAATAGCACAGATAGTAGAATCATATTCATTCATTACATATAAAAAGCTAGACATTCTGAATACCATCGAATAATGAAGAGAGACATGATTAAATGCCTAACAGTAGAGATTCATACAATACAGTACATACATCGACTTTATACATATACAAAGACAAATGAAAACACAGCACAATGTACTATATAAGGTACAAAAGGTCAGACAGAAAAGGCGCCTTTTCTGTCTGACCTAAATAATTTTTTCATTAAATTAACTTCTGTTTCGGACTGTGGACACATTTATATTTATGGACTTATAGCCTATTTATATCATACTAGTGGGGGGACTGTACTACTGTTTATTGTAGCTTGATTCCAGTGGCATGGAGAGCACGGGACCCACGTTCAGGGAAGACATGGCTTGGCAGTTAGGGCTGGACTGTTCCCATGAGGCACAGGGTCAAGACTGATTTGCATATGGCCATGTCTGGTGAGCAAAACGACGATGGATTAAACCCAGATCTGGGGGTGAATGTTTTGCCAATGTGCAACATTCCGTCCATCATCTTGTGTGTTATGCTTGGCTCAGGGCATCTAATATCTCATGCGATGGGCAGGCTAACCTGAGGTAGTTCTCCTTCGACGATGTGTGCTTGTTCTGAGATAGCCTGGAAAGCAACGGCAAATTATTTGGCCTTCAGCTTCCGCCTCTGGCCAAGTACTTAATCTATTTGCAGCTTTTACGGTTCTGGAAAAAGCTCCTCTTTTCACTCCTGGCAGTAAACACCGGCACTGCAGCAGCAAAATCCAATCGTCTGGCAGTACAGATGCCATGGTAGAGGTAAATGCAGTGGATCCACCTTGCAATCCTCCTCCTTTTCCCCCCGCACCACAGTGAAAAAGTGCCTAGTTTGCTTTGCCAAACCCACAAGGAGCCTGTGGGAGGGCAGGTGCTACATTGTATTCCAGCCTGGAAGGCCAATATTGAGACCAGTGCATCAATGTTAATCTGCCCAAATCTTGTCTCAAAGGCTGGTAAAAAATAAAGGAAAATGCCGATGTACGGGGGCGCTTTATGGTCTCGGTGGCGCTGCTTGATGTCACTTCAGCGCAGACTGAATCCGGCACCCTTAACCGGTGACCTTGTTGCTTTGAAGTTTCTGAATCCAGTCCGACACCTGGGGTTTTATTCTACAAGTGAGGAAACTGAAGGTAGATATCCACCAGAAAGATCGTTACCAAAGGTAAGTAACTTTTTCATCAGACAGTCTATGAAACTGTACATACAATAATAAGAGAGGGAAAATACATTATGTCATCATATCACAGTGCATTAAACCTAAATGAGAACCAAGTCTAACAAACATAAATAACAACCCAACCTCAAAGCAGCATCTACGAAGCACATGTTTACTAATCATTAGCTGACTTGAAAGTGAAAGTATCATACTTAAATAGAAGATGCAGATATAAGTGTGTAAATATTATCATAGTGTGACAGACCTGGACTCCTTGGAGAAGTTGGAGTGGTACCTATACTTAAAGAAGGCACTATTCCTTAAAAGGATGCAAAACCATCTCCAACTGAGATGGATCATAGGGGTCTCCTCCTTACCATGACTGATGGTTCATGTCAGAGTGGGCTTTAGTCAAGAAGCTCTTAGAGGGAACAACAACATTCTGTTTATCTGTTCTAGTGCTTTTTTAATCTAACTGAATCCAATACATTTTATAGGGAGAACACAAATTGTTAAAAGTACATTCTACAAAAACTGTTGAAATTACAGAGTAGTAGACAATATTAATTTATGAACGTCTCCCTTCAGTACGATTACAACAAATGGCTTGGATAATGAGGTTGCAAGATCACCCTTACTATCCTTTCACTATCATTCTGCTCATAAGCACAAGTCAAAAGAGGGTTAAAATGGCCCGCAAGCTCAAATGTGAAATTATGAATCTATTTTCAAACCATTAAGTTTCAAGGAGAATTTAGATTTTTGACTACCAAAATCTAGTATTTTCATATTTACCATATAATGGTTCGGTCTACAGTACTACCCAACAACCTCTAATTTATGTTGCAAACCGTTTAGCGTTACATCGAAAATTACTAACTTGCCTGTGTACAACAAACTGGGAATTTTCATTGTAGAAGAAAAAGAATGAGGAACCCACAATACAGTAGGAAGGTCTTCTAAATAAAGGTCAGACCATAAAATAGCCGGGACACAATGTTGTTTTGTTTTAATCCATTAGGCACCTCTACTTGCCTCGTAAGAAGACTAGGGGACTCAGCATCCATCCAAGCAAAATTACCAATATCCAGCATCTATAGGGGAGAGAGCTTCCAAGGCACAAATGTTCCAGTACTCTAGTCTGCACCAAATTCTCCCAAACCACTAGGACTAAATTGCATGGAAGAAACAATAAAAGAGCGTCCCATTAGGCTCCATCAACTTTTATGCAACAGCCCAGAAAATAAAAGTGATCGCCCCCAACCTCCTTGTTCTACAGGGATCATATTAATATCAGTCACCCATTCGGAAAGGGAGGACAGAAAGTGCTTGGCATAAACTTTAGCAACAACATCAATTAGCCCAATTAAGCAATAGAGAGGTTAGCTGATTCACTCAGAATGGTTTTTACAGTTTGTCCTTTCCAAGATTATGGTGGTGGACCATAAATGGTAATCCAGTGACAGTGAACTGCCTAGTCAAAGTTGCTCCTAATTAGTACATCTGGAAAATTTTCATGGCTGACAGTCTGATTTAATTTCAAAATAGATATTTTTCTCACATTATTGGTATTGAGATACTCAATAAAATTTTGGTCCACCACAAAATCCTTGACTGTAAATGTAGCTTTAACATACCCATAAACGGTTGCACGGTGAAGGACCCATTCATCCTAGGACTCCTGAAGAACCCACATTTTCACATCCCTATAATTAATCACACATTTGTACCCAAATATTTGGGTAATACTCAAAATTCTTCCCTCTTAATACATCTATATATTCCCTTTTCAAAAGCAAGAAAAAAAGATTGTCTAAATTATCACTTTCTAACAGCTCCACTTTACGCAATATACTTCATAGTTTAAAAAGATCTTTATGAAAGCAAACCTTATGAAATTTGATGTTGGAAGCCTTGATTAAATCATATAATGGCCAGTTATTACTACCAATCAAAAAAGTGGATGGAGGAAGAAGAGATGGTTCATTCAACTTCCATGAGGTACTTGTTATCTATCAGAAAGAGGGGGAATGAACCACATAGGTCTCAATACCAGAGGCTCAGAACTTTTTGTCTTGGAGACATCTCCGTTTAGTGTGGGCCAGTGGATAGCATCAGCATCGGGTCTTATCACTTGAGTGTCCCGTTCTACAAGCGACAACAAAATCTCCTACCAGGAGGGAGATGGTCTAGATGTTGACAGTGGTGAGTGAAATACATTTATCTCCTATCCTACAGGTGAATGTGTATTGGAGGAAAAGATTAGGATAGGGATAAGTCTAAAAACAAAGCGGTGTTTGGTGGATGAGTCACTGGTCTACAACACCTAGCGGTTGGGTCGACATGTTTCAGCATGGAACAGCACCTATGGGTTTATGGCCTTTGTCAGGACCAAAGAAATATAAATGGATGCCTTATACTTCAGGGCTTCAAGGATAGTGTGTTATTAGAGAGTGGAACAAAAGGGGGTGGTGATGGACGGAGCATCAGAACCAATCAAACACTCACACCCAGTCAACAGATCTGGGTTTGATCCATCACCGTTCTTTAGCCCACTCTGCCACCCCAGTTCAGACATGGCCATATGCAAATCAGTCTGACCCTGTGCCTCATGGGAACAGTCCAGCCCGAACTGCCAAGCCATGCCTTCCCTGGAAACAAGCTTCCTAGGACCGGTTTCTGGCATTTCAGCCGTCTTCAGCCAGGCTTGCTTGAATCCAGTGGCAAAGTGAGCAAGGGACTCACGTCTGAGCATACCCTGCCAACTTATGGCGAACAAAGCGGTACAAAAGGGGGTGGTGATGGACGGAGCATCAGAACCAATCAAACACTCACACCCAGTCAACAGATCTGGGTTTGATCCATCACCGTTCTTTAGCCCACTCTGCCACCCCAGTTCAGACATGGCCATATGCAAATCAGTCGGACCCTGTGCCTCATGGGAACAGTCCAGCCCGAACTGCCAAGCCATGCCTTCCCTGGACCGGAAACAAGCTTCCTAGGACCGGTTTCTGGCATTTCAGCCGTCTTCAGCCAGGCTTGCTTGAATCCAGTGGCAAAGTGAGCAAGGGACTCACGTCTGAGCATACCCTGCCAACTTATGGCGAACAAAGCGGTACAAAAGGGGGTGGTGATGGACGGAGCATCAGAACCAATCAAACACTCACACCCAGTCAACAGATCTGGGTTTGATCCATCACCGTTCTTTAGCCCACTCTGCCACCCCAGTTCAGACATGGCCATATGCAAATCAGTCTGACCCTGTGCCTCATGGGAACAGTCCAGCCCGAAGTGGAAGCACTCACCCATCTTAGTCAGTGAGCACACTTTGCTCCAAATGGAACATGGCTATAGGTACAGTCTTTAAGGCCTAGAATTTAAATATGTATTTCATTTGCATCATGGTGTGGAGAAATGTAGCACAGGGATTTAAGCTTGGCTTTAAACCGTCCTGCACAGTGTTGCTGCATGCATCTTTCCAACTGTGCTCACTGAAGAAGATGGGTGAGTGCTTCCACTCACTAATAACACACTATCCGGGAAACTCAAGTGACAAGACCAGATGATTAGGCTATCCACCAAACCACACTAAGCATTGATTACATACACTGCAGTCCGTGAACGTGTGGTTGAGGGTCTACGAGACAAAAGGTTCTGACATTCTGGTATTGAGACTTATGTGGTTCCTTCCCCTCCCCTTTCTGATAGATAACCAGTTATCACTACCATCAATTTTATTAACAATAACATCACTGCTAATCATAAAAGGAAATATAGGTACATATATAGAATCTATAGGTCACTAAGGTAGACCATATCCAAGCCAGCCAAGTACATCCCCATTAATCGAAGAAACCATAGCCCAAGTGCTACTAATAGAAAGAAAGTGTGTTATGTGGCTTGCATATAGCTTCCGTTTTAGTTTTCGTGTAAACGTACTTGTCCAATGGTGCTTTGTGCATGTTTTTCTATTGCAGAATGGCCCTTGTACACATTATCTGATAGGCATTGTTGCCCGGTAGTTGCACACTTAGTTCCAGGGTCGTACAAAATCAGAACACGAGGCATTTTTTATGTTCTGTGCACACAAAGAGACAACTCTTCTGCTTCAGTCTAATTAGTATACTGTCCTGCACCTTTAACACAGTTTGATTAGCTTGCTGTTTTATTGGAAACACCGCGCCTGTGCTGAAGTCAGGGAGAGGTTCGCTTCTGCTGAAGTCATCACGGAACGCTACTGAGATGCAGACGAGCGGTCTTTGATCTCCATCCTGAGAAAGAAGTTAGCTGTACCCTGCGGATGCACTGATCCTGGCTTTCTGAAATACACTATCAAGGTATGGGGGTTAGACAATTCTAACAGACCATGCAGGTGGGTACTCCCAATATGCTCTCTTTAGCATAGAGTAGTGATTCATCCTGGGGGTCAACAAGGCCAACAAGGCCTAATCAGGGAGTCTACAACCGTGTTACAAAATTAAAGAATACAATTCATACATTAAAATTGAGAAAAGATACAAATAACGCCAAATTGAAAATGTGAAAACCCTTTCTATATGTGATTGTGAATTAAAAAAAATACTTTAATATTTATGCATTTGTTTGTTGTATGCGTGTTCTTTTATTTGTGTGTATCGTTTTGAGTCTCAAATTATAGAAACTGCGTACGCCGGAGGTCCACAGCTATTAATAATGACTCAGTGGGGTTCCCTCGATCCCAGGAGTGATTCAGTGGAGGTCCATAAAAGTCAAAAGGTTAAGAACCACTGTCATAGAGGCTAGAAATAGATAGGAGTAACATTAGCAACATTATGAACAATTACCATGATTGAATTGTTTGTATTTTTCACTATCCTAATAATGCTCATTGCAATAACATGTCTCATCTTCCTAAAAATCACAGTTCATGTTTTATTTGCAAAGATTAGAGCTTTTCATTAAATGTTGGAAAATACAACAAGGTATTTTTCCTTTGTAACATTTAGGGACATGAGTGACAATCAAAAGGGTTAGATCTGTTTCCACAATTAACTTGGGAATCTGAGTCTCATGTTCTAGGTTACTGACATCATCGGTATATCTGGAGGTTTAGGAGTCTGGATGCAGTACGGTGAGCTAGCCAAATAGGCCAATATACCCTAATTATATAAGAAGACCCAGTCCCCAAATGTTGTAGGTATAGTACCTATTTAATGAGTCTCCTGAGTATTTTGTGTGTGCTCAAAGCACCTTTATTACCTCTACACAGAGACATCCGTGGCGATAAACAATTTATCCTCCTTCAGCTTAATAGAAGCGCCTATTTTATGTCTGTAGGTTAATCATGCTTGAATATTTAAAAGGACTGCCCTCTAAAGTATTTTCCTTTTTTTGAATTCCATTCAGTAAACATGGCCCTTGCAGTGGTTATTCTTGTAAATTGCAGACAAGCAGTAACTGCACACTCAACTAGACATGAGCTCCCCAATACTGGTGGAGAAGTTGCCTTCGTGATTGAGGAGCAAAAAGCATACAGATGAGGTTTTCTATTACTGGGTAGACTTTCCTGCAGTCAATGCCAATTCACAAATATTTCACACCCCAACACACAATACAAAATGGCAGACTGGGTCCTCTCAGTAATGATGGGGTGACCTGGTTAGCCTTAGCAGGCTGACCAGCAAAGTCGGGCCAGCGTCGTCTAGCTACCCAGCACGACCGATGTCTGAGTGCCATCTGAAGGTACACCTGCTCTGGTCGGTCATTTCGGCCTTTGCACCAAGTCTTGAGGCCCAAGTACCCACCGGAGCTGCAAGGCACCAACACCCAGGGCACCGGTCCCCTTACTGCAAAAACCTACAAAGCCGAGTCCAGGCAGACTCCAACTCCACAGCCAGCTAGCACCCAATGAGCTAAATTGAAAGCTTTAATTCTGGCACTACAGAATACGGATCCTGAATTCCCCACATGGATTGTGTACAATTCCAATTTCTGTGTGCAGGCACTTAGTGATAATGCAGGCTTATCCTAATCCATAACAATTACAACAGAGTAACATGTTTCCTCTTTTAAACCAGTTAGTTGGACTATATCAACGTCTAATACAGTATGTTCTCCATACAATCACTGCCCCAGCAAGGGCTCCTCAAGCTGGACAGGCTCAATTGGCTATGCCTACTAGGAGTCCTATAAAACTATTAATGCCATCGAGGGTAAAACATTCTGTTTTGGATTGCGCAAAAAACAAATTGGCTTGAGGCAGTGTTTCCCCATACAGAAACCCAAGGTAAAATCAGAATTCCTACTATGTGTCTTCCACTTTGTTGAGGAGTGTAATATGTAGGGTACAGTTGTTTTTGCAGCTATTTATACCATTACTCATGGTACTCCGTACATCACTGTTTTACATGAAGTCCTAAAACAGATTCAGGCTGAACATGGCCTGGCTCTGCCCTCGATTTGGAAATGAAACTTACTGGAAACTTTGCCATAGTATTCTCAATTATTTTAAGTAATTTTAGGGGAAGGCAGGTGCCTTGGCGATATGGCAAAGTCTTGCTACACTTCCAGTAGCAGACCAGGAACGCGAGCTCCCTAAAATTATTTCTGAAATCTATACATCTATAGGTCATGACAGTTTAGGAACTAGGCCTAATAAATCACAACTTAAAAGCAAATCTGATGAAAAAACTAACAAGCAGACACTTGTGTCTTATATAAAACGCTGGGACAAAAATAGAGCTAAAGCAAAAACCCGGAGTGGATCTCTACAACCAGAATCCACAGAAAAACTTTAAAATTTACGCCACAGAGATACACTTAAACAGCCTGATGGGCATCCGTATTCTGATACAGTTCCTTCTCGTTCTTTTCAGGATACTGCAGACAGATGGTCAGAGAGAGGTACGAAGCAAGCACACGCAGGAGTTGTATGTAAAAGGAACTCACACCACTCTTCGGATGTCACCAAATATAAGGAAGAGACACTTCCACTACAAAAAGCAAAAAGAAAAAAAAAAAGTGGCCTGAATTTCCACTAAATGTTATGCTATGTTATAAGGCATTTGTAGAGCGCGCATACAGCAAAAAGGTTTCTTGGTGCTCAGGTAAACAGAGGCAACATCTAGCAGGAAGTTAGCGATATGCTTGTCTGAACAGCCAGGTTTTCAGGAGTTTCCTGAAGCTCATATAGTTGGCTACAGATCTATTATCAGGAGGTAAGGACAGGTGGGAAAACTTAGAAAGAATAGGAGACGAGCCCCCCTCTGCCAACCCCACCCCTAAGATGCTGGAGGCGAGGTGAAGCACATTTTCAGTGTCCACCATCTTGAAGATGTTGGGACTTCTCCAACCAGGGCTAGGGCTATGTCCCCCACCCACAGAAGGAGGGCATAATAGAGGGTGGGAACGTCCCAGGTAAGGGGCCCATTGGCCACTACCTTTCACTCCCTGGTAAAGGCCCCTAAATTCAGTATTTAGGTTGTATCTCCAGACCCTGAACTTAGAGTTCACGGACACAAGAAGACAAATTAAGAACCGCTGTTGTCCCGAGAACTAAAAACCTTGTGGTGGACTTTGGGCGCAAACGCCTGCCTGCTGCCATAGAATTCAATTGCCATCCTTCAGCTCGTCTTGCCATTCTGTGGCCTCCTTAAACCCCGGAGGGTCACCACCACTTTTTAAATTGCCAAAGAACTCCCTCGAGATAGAGGTACTATCTTCCTGAAGCAGCAGGTCTCGAAAACAGCAAAGTCAGGCCAGCGTCGTCTAGCTACCCAGCACGACCGATGTCTGAGTGCAATCGGAAGGTACACCTGCTCTGGTCGGTCATTTCGGCCTCTGCACCAAGTCTTGAGGCCCAAGTACCCACCGGAGCTGCAAGGCACCAACACCCAGGGCACCGGACCCCTTGCTGCAAAAACCTACAAAGCAGAGTCCAGGCAGACTCCAACTCCACAGCCAGCTAGCACCCGATGAGCTAAATTGAAAGCTTTAATGCTGGCACTACAGAATACGGATCCTGAATTCCCCACATGGATTGTGTACAATTCCAATTTCTGTGTGCAGGCACTTAGTGATAATTTCCCTTACTGGCATTTGAACGGATTTACTGATTTTAACCCCTTCGGTGCTCATGACGGAACGGTTCCGTCATGAGCCACGGTTGAGCTGTGCTCATGACGGAACCGTTCCGTCATGACCACGCCCGCGCAAGATTCCGTCAGCACAGCGGCGGAATCTGTGCAGCATGGAAGGGGTTAAAGGAAAGACTATCAAGCATAAATTGCTTTGGAGCAAGGTGGCAATACTTAAAAGTGTTCTGCAATGGACTAATGTTACTTATACATTCAGTCATCAACTTGTAATACACGTTGCAGGGAATTCTTTGGCTGATGAAGCTGCGAAGGTGGTATTTCACAGTTTTAGTAGCTGTGAGCACACGTTCAAAAAACGAGGATTGATGTTTACATCATGGCTGCAGTGACTGCTTCGGCTAGCAGCAAGCCCTTACCTAAAGGTTATACATCAAAATACTCCTATCTAATGAGTCTTCAAAATATCCCTGTTGCGCGCATTTCTGACCCAACATGGACTGTAGGTTAGAGTTAATAATAGCATCTCATGAGGGACTAGCTTCTGCCGATGCTGGTGTGGCAGCTACAGTTCCTTTAGTACAGAACTGCTTCTACTGGTAGCACAGTCTTAACAAACAGACTAAAAATCATATCCTTAGTTGTGACATTTGTCTGCAAATTAAAACGTTCACTGCTGCACACCCACCGCAGACACCTCTTAAGTTCCAACAAACCCTTACATTGTGTCTATTTGGATAATTGTGGCCCACTCCATTCGGATGGTGCTTTTATATTTATCTTAGTGGCTGTTGATTCCTGTTCTCTATTTCTTTGGGTGTGGCCACAGCAATCAACTGACACTCAAATTGCTATTAAAGATTTGCAAGTCTTTGCTGTACATATGCAGTAGCAAAATTCCACTCAGACCAGGGACCGGCTTTCACCTCTAAGGCTTACTGCGATACTATAGGCACCCTGAGTGTTGCTGTGCATTATTCCGCCAATGTAATTCTGAGGGAAATTTTATAGTGAAATGGAAATACCATAAAGCAGCCCGCAGCTAGAGTATTAGGTTCAGGTTGCAGTGAGATCTATCATCAGTATAGTGACAGGAGAGCATTAAATAATCTACCTAGAAGGTCATTGAGTGACCAGACCCCGTGTGAAATTTTATTTGGGGTCCAATTGTATGATCCAGATCTTGATAACTCTGGCACAGTAGCTGGAGATGTGCTCTTTGACATCAATAAACGTTACGCTATCTTACAGAAATGACAATACTTCCGAAATGAGCATTCCAATTTGAATTCTAAATGTTCTGCCACTGACGAAGTGAAGGAGCAACCGGCAACTTCTGGCTGGATTACTAAAATTGGGGATCTAGTCCGAGAGAAGATTGCAGAAAAAAAAAAAAAAAAAAAAAGAACATGGCCCAACCTAGCATTTACCAGTGCCTTTGCTTGTGCTTAAATTAAAAGGTACTCGAACTGTGATTTTACCATCTCGCGCTGGTTATAAGCACAGCAGATTTGTTTCAATTGAGTTGATCAATTGAAACACAGCAGGCCACAGGGGTTTCTGGATAGTTCCTTCACACCTCTGCCTACCCGGGAGAAAATCAGGTCACAAGTTTTAATCTTTCTGCACACTAGCTGGGGTTTACAGAAGTTGAACTTCCCATCGCACCAACTCATAATGATGACACAGGATGTATTTCTAATGTGAGTTTGTCGTTTTCCACTGCTGCTCCTTGCAATGACGTTTTTCTTTTACTATCAACCAGCTTTGGAGGTGCCCAACTACTCTCCTTTGCCTGCTGAGGTTCCTGTTTTTGCTCAAACTGCTTCTAGTTATTTTATTGACATTGATTTTTCTTCTGACTCTTCACATACCTCCATTTGTGGTATTTGTGCATTTTTCCTTTGGCTGACTTATCTGATTCCTCCATAGCCCTACTGTTGGATTTTAGTTAATTACTTTTTCTTTTCCTCTAGATTAGATTTATCACTGCTTCCTCTCTACTTTTGAATAGCCACTACCTTCCAGACCGTGCTTCACCAGAACTTGTAGCAGAGCATTCTTCTTCCCATAAGATCAAAGAGACTTATCCCCTATAGACATTATTGCAATTCCTGTACACAATGGTATTGCTTGGGATAAAGTCCCCTATGATATTTTGCCCAACTGAAATACTGCAAATTCCATATTTATTTTCATGTTGCTTGGGTGATTATTTCTCCCCAGGTTCCACGTCAGATGCCTGGGATGTTGGGACTGTTTCCAATATGCTATCTGAGTCAGAATCGTACGCTGTATTTTAGGATAAGGATTTGTATTCTGCACATTATGAAATGTTTTGTTACCATCATTATGCACATCGCTATCTATACAGAGCTAGTATTCCACATGCTGTTTTTAACTATACACAGTGGGAACACTGTCTGACTACCTGTGGGTAGCCCTACAACATATTTGAAAACATTCACTTAATTTTTAGGTCATGTCCCTACAGATCCTGTTTCTCATTATTTTAAACTTACACCTTTGCCTGTGGAGAAAAACGTGCTCAGGCAAACAAAATTAATTTATTCCAATTAATTTATTTCACAAGTAGCCATACAGGGTTATGAATATAGAAAGGAAAATGTTCAGCTTAAACCTGTTTGGGGTACACGACACTGGCAGGGTCTGGGCATTGATGCTTTATTTCGGACTTGTCATATTCCTCGTCAAATTATCATTTTAACCCGTTCCGTGCTCATGACGAGCTCAGCTCGTCATGAGTCACAGTGGAGCTGTGCTCATGACGAGCTGTGCTCGACATAACTGCTGCGGCCCGCACACGTGCGATTAATTCCCCGCCTGTGCGGGAGAATTAATCAGTGGGCGGGGTCGTGACGAGCTCAGCTCGTCATGAGCACAGCTCCACTGTGAGTCATGACGAGCTGAGCTCGTCACAAGCACAGTGGCGCCGCGCCCCCCCGCACCGCGGGGGGATTACCCCCGCAGGGAAGGGGTTAAGCAAAACAGTACAACAGACTACCTGTCATGGTTTAGCTAACATTAAAAATGTAAATAACCAAGCATTCCCTCTGTTGCAACATGTGATGGTTGGCAACAGTTTTTTTAATTTGACAGAACAACAGCTCGATGAGATGGTGCAGAATGGTACATACAATTCATCCCTTTTTGGTTCCAGTGGGTGGTCATTATGGCCCATTGACACTAATGGTTGCAACTCTTCCAAGGGGTTTACTGCAAGCAGGCCAGACTTCAGGAGTAATTACTACCTATAGCGTAGGAACACTATGCCAGCATCGGTTAGAATATTCCCCCTTGTCCGCAGTTAAAAATCATTTATCACTCCTTTCTGATAAAATGGTTTTTCAAGATTTTCTGCTAAGTCCGAGAAAACCTCATCTTAAACATTTTATTTAGGCCACATACAAAGAGATTTGGAAAATTTCTAAACAAGAAGCTGTCAAAAGGCTACTACAAATTGATAAGGATAATCATAAAAATGCATTCGCAGTAGCCGATAATGGAACAACTACATTGTCCACACGCATTTATTTTTTTAATGATATTGTTTCATCTGCATTTGATATTGTACAGAATGTTACGTCTATGCTTTACCATGGCCAAAGTCAATTGAGATACATTGTACAGCTAAGTTGGACACTGCAGGTTTTAAATTCAAATCGACTGCCATGGAAATATTTAAATGCAACTGACTTGTTTTTGCCTTGTAATTTGAAAATGCAGAAAACCATGGCAAAAAGGAATCTACTTGCACAATGCGTACTATAGAAAGGTTAGAAACATTGGCTTTTACTGTAGTTGAACCCCCTTCAGTCACATGGCTAATACACAGATTAATTTCTTTACCTATATATATGCTTCATTTCACCTCATGTATACAACACTTCTTATGGGTAGGTATGAAGAAATAGCCACACATTTTCTGCATGAAGCTTTGTTTTTGCCCTTTCATTTCAAATGTATGCACACCGACAAGAGCTTTTGTTAGTCTAGAGGACTGTGGAACATGTTTAGGACACGTCTACGTTTGCTGAGAGATAACACATGGTGTATGTAATGCCACAATGGCCAACATTGGGTGTTATTTGATGGGTGCTCCAGTGCCTTTGATAAAGCCTGAAGTTTTGTAATTTTCAAACGGCAGTTAGTTGATTTTAAATGATGTTGCAGGATGAAACCAGGTGTCCCTTATATTGTCACTGTTTCCAAGGTTGTGCCTTATTGTATGAATGTCTTATATCTTCCTCTGTTCTCTTGGGGAACTTACTTTGTGGTCGATAGTCCCTCTTTCACAAATAAACTTTGATAAATTGAGCAGACTGAAAGCCTAATTGTTTCAAAAAGATGTGGCAATAACTTCTGCCCGAGAAACTCTTGATATCCAAGTTGCCCGATCTTCAGCTGAAGTCTAATCACTTCTGCGCACTCAATTGCCACAGCATTTTGGTGAACTAATACACTAAAATTTTAATGCTTCAAACATCACTGGAGTGAAATACAGCAAGTAGTTTGTCTCAGCTGTGAGTGATCCACATAATTAGGTAGAACAGCTGGAATGAAGATCGGAAGCCTCCAAATTCAATGACAGAGTAAATGTGGGCATACGTCGTGGCGAGCAAAATTAGCCAGAAAGCCTCTTCAAAAAGCAAGGTCCTTGAGGGAAGAGTTCACCTACCAGGAAGGTAAATGCCAGCATGAAAGGCTTGTCTTCTATGTTGATCTTTTTATTAGTTTTAACAATAACATCACATACATGTTCCATATGATCTTTCAGATATTTGCTTAATACATCATGACAGCTATGGAGGAGAGAATCACAATTACATTATTTCAGTATCTCTCGCTCTATCATGGTGCATTTCCAGATCCACCGATGGAGAAATACTTAAATTACCACGATATGTATTCCATTTACCCCATTTCCTATCCCATTTTTTTGGACACCCTCGTGACTTGAAGACTTCTGTCTCTGCAATCATGCACTTATCAAACTCTTCAACAAAAATCCGGGGAGAAGGTGCTTCTGTTGCCCCCCAACCTCTTGCAATTTCCCGCTTAACCAGGGTGTAACCTAGTGTGGTCAGTTGTTTTTCCACCTCTGTAAGGTCAGTCGGGGCCCAGATGTTAAGGAGACCTAGGGCACTCTGGATGTGTGTTGCGGGCCCTCACCAGATTCGCCTTAACTCAGGGCATTCCCAAATCATATGATAGAAGGTTGCAGGTTGTTGGCAGCCCCCAAGAGAGCGTGTCTAGTCTAGCGCCTATCTTTGCCAAGGTGACTCTCATCATGTATGATCTATGTAGAAATCGAAGTTGTATCAGTCTGAGCTGGGTGGGGGGGGAGGGGGGGGAATTGCTGCTTCTTTGGGGGACATTAATGCCGCTTGCCAGTCCTCATCGTCAATGGGTCCCGAGTATCCCTGCCATTGCTCTCTAAGTCTGTGGAATGTCTCAGGTAGATTATTGCAGAGTTTTTTTATAGGTTAGTGAGATGGCTTTTGAATGTAGCAGCCCATCGAGTAGTCCATCATCCAACGGTGAGATCCGGTAGGGCCATGGTGAGGGCATGCCTAACTTGCAGATATCTGAATATTTCCCCTTGGGCCATGTCATGCTTCTCCCTCACCTCCTCGAATCGGAGGATTGAACCTTTTTTAATTAAATCCCAACAGTGGAAATCCCTATAATATCCCATTTATCAAAGCCAGGTTGATGACACAGGAGTCAGTGTCTCTGGGTATACCACAGGGGTGTGGCTTTTGTAATTATATTCAACTATCCCAGGCGGGAATTTGCCCAATGCGAAAGTGTTATAGTGTGTGAGGTGGCCCCAAAATATCGCCTTCTACTAGCTTTTGAGTACAGTGTCCCCAAGTATCCCGATCGTCCAGTTTGATATCTGTCCAATAGATAAGCAGGGTCTATAGGGGAGCGATATATCCAGTGATTTATTACCACTACCTGCGATGCCCAATAATAAAGCCGAAGGTCTGGGAGGGCAATTCCCCCATCATACCACCCCTCCGTCAACTTTTTCATTGCAATACGCGGAGCGCCCCCGTCCCATAGCAGCGTCCGGACTTTGCTTTCTACTCCCGAGAAGTAGGCATCTGGAACCCAATGTGGGAAATTTTGCAGGATGTAAAAAAAACGTGGAAGGGCCAACATTTTAAAAAGGGCAGCTCGGCCCACCAACGAAAGAGGTAGAGATCTCCAGTGTTTTACGTCCGCTCGCAACTGGCCAGCGTTGGTACCAGGTTACAGTCAAAAACAAGCATTGGAAATGCAATAGGTCTCGTTTTAGTTTAAGTTAAAGCGTTTTGCTTTGCTAATTAAGTATAAAGAGGAGTAGAGTAGCATCAGGCAGAAGAAAGGTGGGGGAAGAGCAGTATGAGGGAGAAGGAAGAAAGCGTGGAGGAGATTAGCGTGCTTTTGAATGAAGGAAATTGTGTAGAGCAGTATGAGGCATAATGAAGGAGAGAGGAGTAGAAGAGTAGTAGGAGGCATATGAATGGAGTGCGAGAAGTAGAAGAGTAGTGTGAGTAGCAGGAAGGTGAGATTATTCGATTAGTACTTATAGAAACAACGATGAGGGTTGCTGCTATGTGTGCACCAGAGAGTATAATCTAGTGTAATAATATCCTTACTTGCAATTAATGGTCTCCTGCTCACTCCTAGTGGCCCACCGTTAAAGCCACTTAAATAAAGAACATCAAAAGTATAATAGAAAGGAGCGGAGTAATGTTACATGTTATAAACAAATAAATGTTGTAGTACAAAATGAATTTGAGTTATTTGTTTTTATTCCTTATTCTTTATAATTATTTGTGTATTCCCTTCCTAATTGTTTCAATTATTCAAAAGTATTCCAATAAACCTATACATTGGTTTCCATCTTAACCATCACATGTAGAACTGATGCATTGATTCATTTATACCAGCAATATTCAAAATTATACACTTTGTAATAAATCAATTCAAATAAATGATGCTTAGTATATACAGTTGTACAGCTTAATGCTCAATCCAATGCTCAATATGTACAATTATACAGCCAACGCGTTTCGTCCTATCTAGGACATCATCAGGGCTGTAAAAAAAGAAAAGAAAAACATCATATCTATATACATTGTTCGATATATAAATCCTATCACGATACCTATACAAGGAAGAAATATATCCACAATATACAGAATATACCTATTTGACAGTACAAACTTGTTGATCGTAATCAAAAATATCCATGTATAGAACAGTGTTAACAGCTGCTTGCAATACTGAAAACAATACAATAGTTGCTTCATTCCTTAATTATCGAAATTATGTCCATAATCCCATCCAAGGCCTGTCACCCATTCTGTATATTTTTATTCAGGAGGATAACCCATAGTCCCCTTTATATTTCAAACATGAAAGTATAATCTTTAAATTAAATTAGTATTTCCTAATAGTCCATCCCTACTGCTTGTTTCTCACCTCAATGTTACTTGAAACAATCCTTGCAAATCTATGCTCTCTTTTCCTTCCGTACTCTCTCCAATTCTTCGTTTCCTAGCACTTGCCAATAACTTCAGTATCTCATTCCATACCTCTGTATATCAGTTAGTTAATCTAAAGACAAAAGACAAGTCAATGATACCAATCCTACATTCTTTACCATTAATGGGCTAACGCATCCTACTACCATGACGTACCTTGGAATAATATATCCCCATATATTCCACAACAGATCCGATAATCCAGCTCAATAGCTAGAAACCACCATCTTTTTTCCAGACACTTCCACATCCATTATTATTCCCGTAATTTCAGTTTGTTGATTAACCTCCTCTTAGCTAATAATTAATCTGAAAATAAAACCAAATGGCACCCAATTAGTATCGCTCTCACTGGTCCCCCAAAAATAAAGTAAACGCCCTTATTCTAAACGCATACCTTGCTTCAGCATATCCTCGTTCCACACAGCCGGTCCGATAGCCCTGCTCTGTAGCATAAGCCCGCTGAAGTCCCCTTTTAAAGGATTCAAACACCAATCATAAACTCCGATTTCAAGGCCTCATTGCCATAACACTAAAACTGTTTCCTATCTGGTCCACCTATTCAAGCCTCCAATCAAATCCCATTTTACTATCCCGAGTTTTAAACAGAGTCAGGATACCATTTCATGTGATCCTCAACCAATCCGTGTGCCCCACTTCAATGCTTAATTAACATGAAGACTCAAGCAGCTCCCTATCTGGTCCGCCTAAGTTATCTTAACTACCGTGGAGAACAGACTTGAAGAAACGGCTATTCCTATTCGTTGGTTGCCCCACCAATGTGATTATCTGTTATTCTATGTACTGAATCGGGCGTAATGCAATGATTATTTCATCCGTAAAAAACGAACATAAACATGAAGACTCAAGCAGCTCCCTATCTGGTCCGCCTAAGTTCTCTTAACTTCCGTGGAGAACAGACTTAAAGAAACGGTTATTCCTATTCGTTGGTTGCCCTACCAATGTGATTATCTTTTATTCTATGTATTGAATCGGGCATAATGCACTGATTATTACATCTGTGGAAAACGAACATAAAGAAACGGCTATTCCTATTCGCTGGTTACCTAACCAATGTGGTTTCCTATTACTCTATGTGCTAAAATCAAACGTAGTGAGATAATATTTACACCCACCGATCGTCATTTACCAACACAAACACTAATCCCTAATCTATTTAATTTGTATTCTAATCAAAGCAAAAAGCTAATATCTCTATCATACCTCTAGCGTAACACTCCGTTCACAATGTCCCGAAGGCAAAATCAATTAATAATTATGTTCCTTACTTATTCTCTTTCCACATATAAAGTATGATTTTCCCGAAACATTCATTCGCACAAAACGTGTAGGGAAAACTTGAAATATACAAAGACCATAGTACAGCGGAAGACCAGTCTTGGTACCTTCTGTTAACACTGAAGAATCACATATAACAACCCCCATTAATCACCAACACCACCGTCCATCCATTCCAGTTCCTATAAAAAAAATATCTTGTACTTAGTGTACCGATACCAATCACAGCTCCATTCACAACCCATCAAATAATGTTGCAGAGGATACCAATCATTTGACTTTATTCCAAGAAATAGTGGAGCTCAGAGTCACTATTCAAACCTAGCTCAACTGTTCTACATCTACTTATCCAACGTGCCTCTTCCTGCCTGATCTTTAATTCCCAGTTTCCTCCTCTACGTCCTAATTCTATTTTCTGTATCCCATGAAATCTTACTTCTCTTCTCAGAGGATGTGCTTCCTTGATGTGTTGAAATAGTGGTGATCTAATATCCTCATTATTGATGGAACGTTTGTGCTCTTGTATTCGCAATTTCAAATAACGCTTAGTGCTGCCTATATAGACTTTTTGGCATGTACACACTATATTATAAATGACCCCAGTACTGTTACAATTTATAAATTCCCTAATAGGGTATTTTTTGTTTGTGTTATATGTAAACTCCTTGATCTTATTGATGCCAATATTACAGACACTACAATTACCACACGTATAAAAACCTTTCGGAGGAGGTGGTAACCACATTCTATCCACCCCTCCCATTGGTTCTATACAATTTCTAGTCACCAATTCCTTAATAGTAGGACTGCGTTTAAACACAATCCCAGGTTTGTCTCCAATTACATTCATCAAACCTGTTACACCTTTCAAAAGACTCCAATTTTTTCCTAGAGCTTTAAAAATTTGATTTTGTTGGGAATTGGAGAGAGTACGGAAGGAAAAGAGAGCATAGATTTGCAAGGATTGTTTCAAGTAACATTGAGGTGAGAAACAAGCAGTAGGGATGGACTATTAGGAAATACTAATTTAATTTAAATATTATACTTTCATGTTTGAAATATAAAGGGGACTATGGGTTATCCTCCTGAATAAAAATATACTGAATGGGTGACAGGCCTTGGATGGGATTATGGACATAATTTCGATAATTAAGGAATGAAGCAACTATTATATTGTTTTCAGTATTGCAAGCAGCTGTTAACACTGTTCTATACATGGATATTTTTGATTATGATCAACAAGTTTGTACTGTCAAATAGGTATATTCTGTATATTGTGGATATATTTCTTCCTTGTATAGGTATCGTGATAGGATTTATATATCGAACAATGTATATTGATATGATGTTTTTCTTTTCTTTTTTTACAGCCCTGATGATGTCCTAGATAGGACGAAACGCGTTGGCTGTATAATTGTACATATTGAGCACTGTATTGAGCATTAAGCTGTACAACTGTATATACTAAGCATCATTTATTTGAATTGATTTATTACAAAGTGTATAATTTTGAATATTGCTGGTATAAATGAATCAATGCATCAGTTCTACATGTGATGGTTAAGATGGAAACCAATGTATAGGTTTATTGGAATACTTTTGAATAATTGAAACAATTAGGAAGGGAATACACAAATAATTATAAAGAATAAGGAATAAAAACAAATAACTCAAATTCATTTTGTACTACAACATTTATTTGTTTATAACATGTAACATTACTCCACTCCTTTCTATTATACTTTTGATGTTATTCGATTAGTATTAGGTAACTTCCACACTAGAATGTCTTCGGTGGAAATGGACCGCTGTAATTCGCAATTAAATTATAGCTCCGCTCAGGGCAAAAACAAACTTCCTTTTCAGTTTGTTTTCTCCACGATTCTATCTGCGCCACAAATCAAAGGTACAAAGAGCAATCAAACCTTATAGGCGGGTGGATTACAACACAAATTAGTTTTCTTTTTATCTTTCTTGCTCATCCTTAAAAGGGTTGTGATTTTCAGTGCAGGCATTAGAACTGATGTGTGGCGTGTGATGTTAACCCAGTCAATGAGAGCTGGCTCTTGGCGGGAGAACAGTTCTGAGTCTTTAGCGCAATAAAGAGAGCCAGAGTGAATGCCTCTCTGGCATTTCCACTGGTAGCACAATATCATAAAAAGCACGCATTTATCAGCTTTTCCTTTAATGCCCCCTCACAGCGCATCATAAATCCACGGAGAAGAAGAAAAGAGATTTCAAATGCTGAAGACTCATACGAAGCAGTTCTGTGTACTTTATTTGCAGAGTTTTATATAGCGCTGGCTAGACCTGGAGGTATCAGAGCGCTTTACATGAGGTTAACGTTACAGAGTTACATAATAACATCAGTTACTAGAACATAGAATAACACAAACAAGTCCATGGAGCATAGAAGATAGTGGGGGAGCATCAAGGGGCTAGAAAGTAGATTAGGTATGGCAGACCAGCAATGGGAGATAGGATTAGAGGGGACACCAAAGAAGTAAGAGTTAAAGAGTCAACAAACCGGTTGGGGTCAAGTAATAACAAACATCCAGTGCCAGACCCACTCACTGCGTCGGATCAAGGTGTAAAACATTGGAGAAGATTAACAAAAGAGTGGGGGGATGGCAATAGGGCAGAAAGGTTCGTAAGTTTAAATAAAATTCACGATTCCGCAGAACAGCACCAAAAATAATGTAGGCATCCGGGGCCGGTTCCACACAGGCCGGCAACAGAGGCAATCCCCACCCAAACAAAGCCAAACAGGAACAATGGAGTAGGGGGGCGGGAACAGTGCAGAAACAAAACGCCAGTCAAAACCAGAATCAAGACTCTGCCGAATGGCACCAAGCCAGTGGAGGCATCTGGGCCCGGTCCAACTCATCGGGCCGGCAACAGAGACAGTCCCTATCCAAGTCCAGTGCAAAAACCGCAGATGTGGTGGAGGTCACGGCCTCGAAGCACAGCGAGTCGGCAAACGATCCTCCAGCCGAGCCATTAGCAGCGATGTTGGCCAAAAACATTTATTTATACAACTGCAGCCTCGCCGAGTGGCCATGGATACAATTAGAGGCCACATAGCGTGTGCCTGGCGAGAGAAAAACGAAATCTGGAAAAGTAGCTGCTATAAAGTGCCTAGAAGATCCGTGTGCTTAGGATGCTCCTGGAGCTGTGTCTACTGTACTATTTATATAGTGCCTTGTGCGGCGGGAGAAACTCCCAAGCGCCTCCTTATTGATCATGGAAAAGTAGACACAGAAGAGTTTTTTCCTTCACATTTCAGGCTCTATGCTCGCTCCTGTAGGTTAGAGGGCAGCGCAACACGGAAGGTGATCAAGGATCTAGCGCACACCACACACTGACATTTCTTGGCGCTGCTTTTCACAGAACTTCGAAGTACAAAACACAAATTAAAATGTTTTTGCACTGAGGGTGGAATGCGAGCCTGGCGTGTCTGGGTATGCACCGGGACGCGCAGGTTGCTCAGATGTTAGGAGCAGGTTCGTTAACCCACTTTTCTACCTCACTTGTAATGGACCATCGTTTAACGAGTTAGACTGATATCTGCGTCAGGCACACGAGCCCCCGGGGCTACCTCACTCACAGGGGAACCCTATTGACAAAGGGAAGCGCCCCGCCATTCCAAATCGGACCCCCAAAAGACTCAAGTTTTTGTTTTTCTGAAACGTTTGGCAAACATTTGGCGAAGAGAGGCACAAACAACACCAGACACATGGGGGGCACGTACCTTCCAGAGCCAGGCAGAGGGGCAGGAGCAGAGCGAACAGCTGAGGAAAGCGCTTCATTGCGACCAGAAATCCAAATATTCAAAATTATAAAATATAACAAATTGTAAATATCGCTGTCACCGACGTAGACCCAGGATCGGAGGTGGGTGCGGGGCTTCGGGGCAGGAGGCCCTCTCTCTGCACCGGAGCACGGCGGGGGGCTGCACACAGTGCGAGCTGGGTCCATCCCAGACACCGGGCAACATGTGGATTCGAGCCCAGAAAACACTCCAGACCCGCAAAAATACCAACATACACTACACACACCACACACAAACACCTGTGACGTAGGAAGTCAAACAAAATGCACACAATCTCACTCTCAGTCAAAATGCAATCGCAAGTCAAAACGCAACAAGAAAACAATCACATAACCTTCCCATAGGCACCGACGCGCATAATCGCACAATCAAGGAAACAAGACAGGGAGGTAGGCCGGGTGAAACCAAGCCATCTGCTCAGAGAGGGCGAGCACAGACCCCGAAATATGCGATAAGAGCGCAGATGGGACACCGCTGCATAATACTGTCCTGAAACACTGCTTGAGGGCACGCACAGGCTACGGACGCGAGGTGTGTGCGACTGGGAACAGACAGGTCCATGATCCCGAGGGGGTGTCGAGACAGGGGAGGGGTGAGCCAGAACTCTGCAGACCGTGAACTGTAGCTGAGGTGCCGTGTCACCGGAGGTGGAGATCGGCGATTGGGAGCCTGAGAGGGTGAGCTGTGCTGACGCTGCGAAGGGGACCGCAGGAGGGTGCGAGGTTGTGGTTGCCGATAACGCGCAGCATCTGGCCTACCTGCTGGGGCTTAGGCTGGAGGCTCAACTAAGCAGGCAGACGGAACCACTCTGCTGCATGCAGATAAAGATCCCTGCCGGTCGCGAGAGAAGCCAACATTTTGAGGCCAAATATAACAAGCAGCCGCGCGGAACGAGGGAGAGGTGGGGGGCCACGCCCCCAACCAGATGGCACACTGCAGGCAATTAAGTGCGAGCGGAGCGAAACTGTAGTTAAGCGCCGCTGCCTCTGAACTACACGCAAGTTACCATAGGGCCAACAGAATTCAAGAAAACAACAGCAATGCCAGACTTGAACCAATCGCGAGGGGCAGGAGAAATTACACGGAGTTGAAGCGAATATTCAGATTACTTTAAGTCTCGCTGAGACAGCGCATGCACGCATGCGCTGCCAAGGTGAGACCTTAAAAGGGTGGGATATGAGGTGATATATATTCCCAGATACTGGAAGCCGTCTGTGGCTATTTCTAAATCGCACCACTCAGGAAGTCGCGGGACCGGACCCCGGAGCACAAATAACACCGACTTGCTCTAATTAATGGCGTAGCCGGAGTATTTCCCAAAATTTGTAAAGATATTTAACACCCCACGGATAGATCTATACGGAGAGGCAAAGTAAAGCAGGATGTCAACCGCATAGAGAGATATTCGGTCGTTATGATCCTCTGCCAATTTCAAGCCCCTCACCATTACATCTCTCCGCACCCAAGCGGCCAACGGTTCCAACATAAGGGGACAGAGGACACCCATCCCAGAAATTCCAGGCCAAAGCCCATCTTCTTCAAGACTTTGAATAGGTATGGCCACTCTATAGAGTCAAAAGTCATAGAGGCATCTAAAGGCAGCACTATTGCATCTTCTGCCATGTACTCTCTCCGCGCTATCACGTTGTGAAGGTGCCGAATGTTCAGTGCCTTGTTCCTTCCTGGCATAAAGCCAGATTGGTCTGGGTGGACCAAGGAGGAGATGACTGTGACCAATCGTGAGGCAAGTACTTTCGCTAGGATCTTAGCTTCTATATTGATTAACGAGATTGGCCTGTAGGAACTGCAATTCCCAGCGAGCTTGCCCGGCTTACGAATTACACCTATGGACGCCAAGCATTGGTCTTCTGGCAGAATCCCCTGCACATAGCTTTCGTTATACATAGCTCGTAGGTGTGGTGTCACCTGGGGGGGGAGGGCGACCATTTTTAAAAATTCAATGGGGGGTCCCATCGCCTTTCCCGATTGGATATTTCCTATGGCCTTTTAGATCTCTTCATCAGTCAAGTCTTTCGTCGTCCTTGTCGGCGTCAGAGAGTGTTGGTATATCACTATCAGATAGGAACTGGCGGGGGTCCTCCACCGTATAAGTAGTGGAGGGGGAATAGATTTGCTCTTGATGGTTTGCGAAGGCTTCTGCTATGTCCCTAGGATGTGGGATGGGTGTGCTATCAAGCAAGGTAAGTCGAGGTACCCATCTTTCACTTTAAACGTGTTTCTCTACCAAGGCCAGGGTTTTTCCAGCCCTGTCGCCCAGTTCATACACTCTGTGTTGGGTACGAAGGAGTTTGGCCATCGTGTGTTCCCTAATTTTAATTTTGTATTCCTCCCGTTTAAGTGTGAGGTGGTGGAGAAAGTCATCAGTTGATGTGGTTACGCTGTTGATTTCCAATTGTCGGAGTTCACTTTCTAACTGGACTAATTGTTGGTGTTTTTTCTTAATATAGCCGGCCTGGAGTGACAGGGCCTGCCCCTTCAGGACCAGCTTGAATGCTTCCCATACGGTCAATGCCGAATCCACGGAGTCTACGTTTTCTCTAAAGTGGTTAATGGTTTGCGTGTGCAATTCCTTTTTAATATCTGGGATTTTTAAAAGCCAAGGATTTATGGTGATCGTGGTCCGTGGTTGTTGTTCCCAGTGTGTAAAGTCAAAGCTAACTGGGGAATGATCAGAGATGCCCCTCGGGAGGGCATGAGGATTACGGAAATCGCCGATACTAACTGTGTGATTTAGAAAGTAGTCAATTCGGGATGAGCTTTTGTGTGCACTGGAGAAATAGGTGTATTGGGCACCATCGGGCTGCAGTGTACGCCACACATCCGTCAGACCCATGGCTTTGGTGAATTCGTCCATTAACACATTTGGTCTCGCCCCTAGCCTTCGTGGGTTTCTGTCCGTTAGGTCATTCATAGTCCTATTTTAATCTCCTCCCAGGATTAACGGGCCTACCGGCAGATGTGTTAATTTCTTGCCCAAGTCTGCCAGTGACTCCTTGCCCAGTGCTGGCGGTATGTATAGTGAAATAACATTTAGTGCCCACCCCTCCCACTGTGCCTCCAGGACTGCAAATCTGCCACCCGATCTGCCCATGTACGCTTCACTATAAGTGCCAAGTTCTTTTTAGCGAGTATGCATGTCCCCCTAGATCCCGAGGTATAGTCAGCATGTACTAAGAGTTTGTAGTCCTACCTTGTGATGGCCTTGCTCTTATTCCCAACCATATGTGTCTCCTGTAATCCACCCCAACATAGCAGAGTGCTTTTTCCCCGTAACTTGTACTTGCGTGGGAGGGGGGGGGGGGGGGGGGGGGGAGGAGAATCTGTCAGTGACCCTTGGAAGCCCTCACTTAATTATGCCGACAATGACGGCTAACATTTGAGCTGGAGGTATATAGTTCACGACTGTATAGGTAGCGTGCTTGTCATGTAGTCTCGGTAAGTGGGGCGCTTATACAGTAAATCGTTACATACTCGGGGAGACATGGTTTATCAGTTGGTTCAATGTTACAGTGATCCACAATTGTTAACTGGTTCTGACATCGCGTCTTGCCGTAGTTGGTACTGTTTCAAATATTTGTGTTTATTCAGTCCCCTTTGTCGCTGGATTCAGTTGATCTTGACCTTTGTGACTCATGGAGTCGGTGTTGCTGTTGGGTTCTTGGTTTCCTGGGACTCGTTGCTGGGCGCCATCCTTCTAGCCATTCCCGGGTCTCCTCAGGTGTGGCCAATAACCAGGTCTTTCCTTCTCAGTTTCGCCGAGAAGAGCATCGAATATTTGAGTTCTCTGGCCTGCAGCTCCTTTTTTACATCCATAAAACTGCGTCTTTGTTTGGTTACTGCTGCTGTGTAATCTGGATAGAGCGCGATCGTACAGTTCTCAAGACGGATAGGAGGGGCTATCCTCGCCGCCTGCAGAATAGCGTCCTGGTCTCGAAAATTAAAAATGCGCGCCAAAATTGGTCTGGGGGAGCACCCAGTCTTGGTCTCCCTCCCGGCACGCGATGAGCTCTTTCTACTGAGAAGAAACTAGATAGCCATTGTGGTTGCAGCTGGTTCTTGATGAGGTCTTTCACAAAGAGGTCTAGGGCAGGTCCTCCTATGTTTTCCGGTACTTCAATAATTCGGACACTGTTGCGTCGCGAGCGACCTTCCTGGTCGTCCAGCTTGGCCAGGATAAGCTTATTGTCAGCCTCTAGATGGCGTACCTGGCGTTGCAGTGTGGTCGTATCTGTAGAGAGCGCCGTTGTTGTGGATTCGACCTCTGTTAGTCTTTCTGACAATTTTGAGAACTCTGCTCATATTAGGATTATATATCGGTGGAGATCGTGCCAATAGATGACTGGACCTGCTGCAGGGCGGCCATAATGTCCACCAGTGGGACTGTATCAGGGTCATTAGATGGGGGAGCTTCTGTTTGGGCCGTGTTCATTTGTGGTTTTTCAACCTGGTCCTTGCTGTATGCATTTTTGTCCAGTTTTCTGGTAGGTGCGCCTCTGACCTCGGCCTCCCATCTTGTTCCACTTGCCAAGGGTGTCACCGGGCACACAGGGGGAGGGCTGTAGTCGCCGTTGCCTGCCGCGTTATAAGGTACCACGCGCCGCCTTTCGGGTTTCCTACCCTCTCCACCTGTGGCGTCGGATGCAGGCGGCTGTGATGGGTGTTATGGTCCTGTCCGTGGTGCTGCTATGAGGCGATGGTTGCACTAGTACTCTTAGGGTCACCGTGGGTGTGCCGGCCTGTGGGTCGGTGGTTACCAGTGTCACGCAATCAGTTTGGTATGCGGCCCACTGCTTGTCTAGAGCACTCCACCAGTGTTACCTGGTCTTCGGCTCACGCTCCTTCGTAACTGCGGGGGGAGTTTTTTTTGCAGTGAGTGAGTAATGATATGGGGCTGTGGGTGATGACTCAGTTGCAGCACCGGCGAGCCGTGTCTCGCGACTTGTGGTCACTATGGCAGTTTTTTGTAGCAAAGCCCGCCCAGACTAAGTTCACAAAGAATTACTGCCCATGTCGACTTCTGGTCAGCTTCACCACACAGCGCTCCCCTATTTCCCTCCCCTGGCACTGTACTGAGCCATTCGGTGTGGCAGCCTTTTGGTTGTGGGGTTGGTTGTGAGGTTCCAATTTGCAGACTATTAGGGTTTCCGGGCCCTAGAGAGTCAGTCCGCTACTGGAGCAGCCTTATTTTGCACACAAGATGAGGCCTCCGCCCTCTCGAATTAGCCGATCTGTTTCTGTTGGGCCGCGCCGGGCACGTCCTCCCCACCGGTCGGGCCCCTTTGAAGCGTTAGTAGGCCGCCGCGCGACTCACCCGGCTCTTTGTTGTAGCATTAGGCATCACCGCGGCATCCCTTCGAGTCTTCCAGTCGTTGCGGCCCGCTGTTTAAGTCTCCGCCGTCGGTCATGCGCAGTCGCGCCCGGCACCACCAATCTCTTTATGGCCACAGACAGAAGTCGTACGAAAGGCCCCGGCTTCAGCCCGATTTGATGGCTGCAGTGCGTTGCTTCACTTAACTCGGCAGCCGGTAGTCCCACGGAGGTCTAGAGCATCGCGATCTGCTCCGTCGATGCTCCGATTGTGGCGCTACCTTGTTTGCGCCGTGTAGCTGCAGGATTTATGCGCGGATTTATCGGGAGGGCTCCCTTGGTTACGGAGTTCTCTTAGGCTGTGGCCATCTTGCTTGGCTACTAGCCACGCCCCCCCTTGTCTTCCAATTATGTGGTTATATTGTCTTTTTCGTTGGGATTCGAAATGAGGTCTCAGGGGCCAAAAGGTCCCCACCACATCCGTATATCAAATTTCTGATAGCGACTTTTAGCAGCAGAATCCACACCTTCTGAAAATTCCCCCAGGCATCAGACTGGATCCGGAAACTTTTCAGCAGTTCCTCTCTGTCCCAGAAGGTGGCTCTGAGGAAATTCGATTTTCAATCACGATCGAATTGAGCCTCCATTTTGTGCTCCGCCGCCATTTTGTATTGCCCTCACTCAGGCAGCACGACGAACGAAGTCTTTTCTGCTTTTCCTGCAATATTGTGTCAAAATAGCCTTGTGCCTCTGTTTACAAAGCTGGTGTTAGAGACCGGCCGAGTACACTAATCCCTCTGGTTTTTCTAATCCCTGTCTTAACTATCTGTTGGTTCACACTATTCTCTTCTGACTTTATCTTATCTTCTGGCCTTCGCTGTCCTCCGCTCGTATTCTCTTGTTTCACAACTGTCCTCCAAAACACACGAACGTATCTCGCCACCTGCAAGTCAGTTGCGGACACGTAATACCTTAACCTGTGGGAGGGATGGCAAACACAGTTGGAGGAGAGACTTCTTCGGGTTACTCGATACTTATGTTTTCCAATCCTTTCCATTGGCTCTGACTTACTTCTAGACTATTCTTATTGGTTTTCCATGTATGTCTTATGTGTGTTCTTAGTTAATGTATATGTCACCTATGTACTATAAAAGATTGTGCGCCACGGAGTGAAGTGGCAGTCTCCTGAGAACATACCGTGTGTACTTCTAGGACAACTGTACTAGCTGCAGCTAATAAAATCCGATCTTTTACGCCGACAGAGTGTCCCCGTGTCTCTGTTAGCTGAAGCAGGTGAACCCAGGAGATTAAGGCGTACCCTGCGCCGCCAGATCCATAAGGTTTCTGGTTCTTCAAATGGCGCCCAACATTGGGCGGCTTCAGAAGTAGTGGTCCTGCCTGAAGGTCGTGAGGAACCCCGCAAGAAAATTCTGGAGGAATCGCGAACTACGTCAAGCGACCCCTGTATGTCGAAAGTGGTCCGAAGGTCTTTTGCAGCGTGGTTACTCCTTCCTGACTGCTACTGACGACTGCTGCCCTGCCTTGGCCCTTCTTTTTTGGTGATGTATGGTAAAGCGAGACGATAGACGGGCCTCTGTTGGTGTAAGAAGACATCTTAGTTAAGTATTGGTGGGTTGCTCCTACATTTGGTTCTTTGGTTCTTAGGTTCTTTGATTCGGGTATTGCAATAACCGAAGCCGAGGGGTAAGTACATTTGTGCTGTGTTAATTGAGTTAACCCCCTTGATATTTGTGAACAGTCCAGTGAAATGCCTGGCCTGACTAAGTTTAAGAAACTTTGTTGCTTTGGTTGTAATAGGGATTCCCGGCTGGAGGACTCTTGTCCGATTCCTTCGGTTGGAACGCCCACTTATGAGCTCTATTCTAAACATGGTGTTGACCCCATTGCCTTTAACGAGACATGGATCCGATAAACGAAGAATGATGGTGTTCTAAAATGGCCAGAAAATGGTAGTTTTGAGCCCGACATACTAGATAATTTGGAAACTATTTTATTCAAAAGAAAAGCCCGGCCGGCAATGTTTGACTCTTTCCGCCTTTGGCGTAAGGAAGCCAAACAGAGAAAAATTAAGCAAGAAAAACGAGAAAGGAAAGCACAGGGTATGACAATTATACAGGCTGCCCAGCAATTTAAAGATGATGAAGTTGATAATGTGATGGAAATTTCAGAAAGACAGCATCGTATGGTGATAGATAAATGCTTTCCGATGTTGCCAGCTTCTCCTTCTGATAAAAGAAAGGACTTAGAGGAAGATCCCTTGATGTCTCACCTATTGAGATTGCCTCCGCCCTATGTACAAGGTGCTAATGCACCCCCGTTGTTACAGCCTGCTCAGCCGCCAGTTGCGCCTCCGCTTGCTCCGGCTCTTCCACATTTGCCCCCTCAAGTAATGCCTCCTCTGCCAGCTTTGCCTTCGATTCCTTTATCTTCATCTTCTTTGCCCCCTGTTCCCCCGGTAATTACTGATTCTTCTTTAGTTAGTTTGCCTAATACCTTGTCCCCTATCCTTATGTCAAATTCTCCATCTATGCATAAACGACTCACAGAAACGGTCTCTGGTCTTTTATCTCCTTTCTTTGAGGTGTTAAATGTGTCTCCGGCATTTTCTCGAAGACAGTCTCGTAGTCAGTTCCCAGCTTCCGAAGAACGAGAAAGGTTGGACTCTCTCGCTCGCAAAAGGATTGAAAAGGGTCCTCAGTATAGTGTACCTGACATTATGCCTACCTTCTCACAGTGGAATGCGCCTACGCAGAGATATGTTTTCAATGTTGTGTGATACTCTTGTTAAAAGTTGGGAGGATATGGATTTGGGTTCGGTTCCTCAGGGTCTGTTAGATATTCAGGCTAATTTTGATAAGGGTCTCATTGTGGGTTCTAAGGTTGAGGACGCTGTAAAGACACTTGTTACCTTTAGAACTTTATTTACCTCACAGACTTTTCTTGACTCCGATCCCTCAGTTAGGTTGACACTGAAAAATTATCCAATGAGAGAGGTTCCTCCGGTATGGAGAGAAGAGGTTCCAGCAGCAGGTGCTAATCTAGCTATTCCCGCACACTTCCAGCGAATATGGGTACATGTGCCCTGGAAAAGATCTGAAGTTTTGGCTCTTAAACAGTCTCTACCGGATCCTCGTAAGAACCCTGCAGGTTATTATAAAGAGTTGTCACAGACTGTTGATGCCTGCATCATGAATTTAGCAGATATTGATATGTTGATGGGGAATGTAGTCCCACAAGCGTTATGGGCTAGGATTCGTAAGGAGAATCACGCACAAGAATTAGGTGCTGATTGGGATGCTATAATTGCCGCAGATAGAGCCCAAGTGGGTGGTGCGAACCCTGATGCTTTGATTTCAGAACTCCCTGGTAGGATTATTACATTAATGAAAACGATGATGCCTGCCTTGAGAGTGAACTGGGATAAACTAGCTGCGTGTAAACAGAAGAAAGATGAGTGTCTCAGATTTCTTCACTCGTTTCGAGGAGACATTCATTGATCACAAGGACATGACTACGGAGGGTGGACAGCGATTATTTGTAGATAAGTTCGTATTTAATTTGCTACCCGGGCTATCGCATAAGTTGAAAGACTCCGAAAGTTCATGGGCCGTCTCCTCTTCAGCCCAGATATTGGCTACTGCTCTATATTATGAAAATAGAGATAAAGAAGAAAGAGATAAGCAAGAGAAAAAGACTAAAGAATTGACAACTAAGGTTCTCTTGCAACAGGCTTATCCACCTCGTTATGCTCAGCCCCAGTTTCAACAGCCTCCACAGTTTCAGAGGGTGTATCAAAAGTCTGAGCCATATATTCCGAGACCTTTGTTAGGTCCTAATCAATGTGCCTATTGTAGAGAGGAAGGCCATTTTAAGAATAGTTGTCCGGTTTTATTACAGCGCAATGGGACACTATCTGCTCCACGAGGTCGTGGTTGCCTCCAGTCAGCAAACAGAGGTAGAGGTCGAGGTATGTTGACCCAAGAACAGCGTTCCCTTCCTCCTTCTAATTCCGTGAACTACTTTTATCAGCAAAACGTTCGGTCTACACAGTATTACAATGAGGATTGTTATGTTGAAGGCGAGAATGAAAGTCTTCATGTTAACTAGGACAGCCATGGACAAAGTGAGGGAGTTGTGTCGATTCCAGTAGATCAGAATCGACCTTATGTTAATGTCACTACAATGGGTATTTCAGAGCCATTTCTTTTAGATACTGGTGCGATGAGAAGTTCTATCATTCATTCAAAACTCCCTGGGGCACCTTTGTCTGGCTTAACGAATTTATCTGTAGGTTTTTCTGGTGCCCCAGTTCGTAATCCGGTTTCTTGCCCTTTGCCTATTTCAATTGGCCCTTATGATTTAGAAGTTCCGCTTCTCTTAACGAATGGTTGCGGCGAGAATCTATTGGGCTTGGATCTATTGAAAAGATTGCATGCAGCGATATATTGCTCTCCTTCTGGTGTATATCTTACTTTAGGACAGAAACTGACTTCTTCAATGTATTTGTCAAAAGATCAATTCCCAGCTGAATTGTGCTCTCTTCCTACAACGCTTTGGGCCACGGGTCCAAATGATGTTGGTTGTCTTGAGATTCCACCCTATGTTGTTACTCTCAAACCTAATGCTGAATTGCCACGCGTTCCTCAATATAGAATTTCCACTGAAGGTGAAAGAGCGCTTTTGTAAATCATTCATGATTTGATTCAGAAGGATGTAGTTGAGGAAACGAGAGGTAACATATGTAATAGCCCTATTCTTCCTGTTCTTAAACGCACTGATCCTTCTCAGCCTCCTGTTTATCGCTTTGTAATTGATCTTCGGGAGGTAAACAAAATTGTTGTACCACAGTTTCCTGTTGTCCCAGATATCACTGCGTTGTTGACGATGACACCTTCTATAGCGGTTTGGTTTTCTGTTATCGATCTGAAAAATGCTTTCTTTAGTATTCCCATTGCTGAAGAGAGTAGGGACATTTTTGGCTTCTCTCTTGGAGGCCGAAGCTTCCGGTTCAAACGCGCACCTCAAGGCTATTGTGAAAGTCCCTCTATTTATAGTCAAGCTCTGAAATGTCATCTTGATGCCTTTTCCTTGCCGTCTGGTGCTGCTCTCATTCAGTACATGGACGACTTGTTAATCGCTGCTGATTCAGAGGATATATGTAAGAATGTGACAGTTGCATTGTTGCGACACATATCCAATCCTAATCATAAAGTTTCACCTTCTAAGCTGCAATATGTTCGCCGAGAGGTTACCTACTTGGGTCATCTCTTGTCAAAGGAGGGAAGACTATTAACCCCAGAACGTATCCAAGCTATTGCGCAAATGTCTGTGCCATCCACACAAAGAGAGGTACGTGCCTTGCTAGGCATTACTTCCTATTGTAGGCAGTGGATCGCTAACTTCTCTCTGTTGGCCAAACCTTTGTTGGCACTCACCTTGAAAGATACGCCTCAGCCCCTTCCATGGACTGACGAATGTCAGAGGAGTTTTACTGACTTACGTGCTGCTCTGTGTTCCGCTCCTGTGCTAGGTACTCCGGATTACAGTAAGCCTTTTACGCTCTATGTTCATGAAAGAGAAGGTTGTGCGTTGTCAGTCTTAACACAGCGATTTGGAGATAAACAACGACCATGTGCCAATTTTTCGGCTACGTTAGATCCAGTAGCTAAAGCATTGCCTAGTTGTCTTAAAGCGACAGCAGCAGCAGCAATTTCTATTCGACAGTCTGCTGGAATGGTGCTAGATAATACTCTTAATGTTATGGTGCCACATGCAGTGGATACTTTGCTAAACAGAACAAAAACACAGCATCTTACGAGTGCTCGTTTGTCTGGATATGAGCTGACGCTCTTAGCTAGTCACGTGCATATCAAACGATGTAATACTTTAAATCCAGCTACTTTGTTGCCTCTTCCAGAAGAGAAAGGTGTTCATGAACAACATGATTGTTTCTTCCGTACTGAGGAAGAGACAAAGGGTAGAATTGACTTAACAGATACGCCATTAGTGAATCCGATGGAACGCTATGGGTAGATGGTTCTTGTTTTAAGCTTCCTAATGGTGAGACAACTTCAGCCTATGCTGTTACTACCTTGCATACAGTCGTGGAAACAGCACGCATCAGACATAATTCAGCTCAGGCAGCTGAACTGATAGCCTTAACCAGAGCGTGTGTGTTATCCAAAGGAAAAAGAGTGAACGTGTATACAGATAGCCAGTACGCTTTTGGTGTAACGTTCAATTTTGGACGTTTGTGGAAAGAAAGGGGATTCCTTACTTCCCACGGCACTAAGATACAACATGGTCAGTTAGTGACTGACCTTCTTGAGTCAATTGCTTTGCCTACCCAGATAGCAATTGTGAAGTGTAGCGCACATAACAAGATTACTGACGATGTTGGTCGCGGAAATGCATTTGCGGATGAGGTAGCGAAAAAGACAGCCAGAGATGCTACAAGTCGCATGTATGTTGCAGGCCCTGCAAATTGGGTCAGAGAAAAAGGAATGTGTGAGGACACAGTAGAAAGTGTGAAGTCAATTCAAGAAGAGGCTACAGAGAAAGAATTGAGAAAGTGGAAAGAAAGTACAGGAATGTTAGACGAGATGGGATGTTGGGTGGAATATTCCGAGCACCAACGTTGGCTGTTACCAGACGCTTATGTACTATCTGTAGTTACTATGGCGCATGGTCCAGCCCACCTAAGTGCAAAAGGAATATGCAAGCTTCTGGCTCCAGTGTGGCAAAACAAAGGAATCCCAAAGTGTGCAGAAAATGTAGTGAAACATTGCATTATTTGCCTAATGTACAATCCAGGAAAGGGAACCCCAACTCCAGCAGGTCATTTTGCTCCTCCGACCTATCCATTTGAGGTGTTGCAAATCGATTACATTCACATGGAACGATGCAACAATCTCAAATATGTTCTAGTGGTGGTATGTGCCTTTTCCAGAGTGATAGAGGCCTACCCCCTGAAAGACAATACTGCTTTATCTACAGCCAAAGTACTTCTAAAAGAGTTTTTCCCTAGATTTGGTTTGCCGCGCATTGTCTGGAGTGACAATGGGAGCGAATTTGTGGGCCAAGTCATGCAAAAAGTTTGTGCAGGTCTTGGTATAAAACAGAAGTTCCATGCGGCAAACCATCCACAGTCAGCGGGTCTAGTGGAATGGTACTTTAAAGCTTAAGCTTGCGAAAGTGCAGGCTAGTACAGGCCTTAGTTGGCCCGATGCCCTACCTTTGGCTCTTCTATCCACCAGAATGGCTGTGCATTCTCGTTTGGGACTTAGCCCTTATGAGATAGTTTTCGGACGCCCAGCTAATGTATGGGGAGTCCCTCGCCCTAAAAAGTACTCTGATATACCATACCCGATGTTGATAGATTATTTACACGACCTCACAACTAAATTATGTGTTCTCCATCAACAGGTTCAGAGCGCTTTGCCAGAGGCCTCCACAGACTCCGGTCATTCCATCCAACCAGGTGACTGGGTTTGTGTGAAGAATTTTCAAAGGACGAAGAACTTGGAGCCTCGTTGGAGAGAACCCCGTCAGGTTCTCCTAGATACTCGTACAGCAGTAAAGGTTGAAGGAAAAAATAACTGGATTCACGGCATGCACTGCAAGAAGGTTCCTTTGCCTTTGATCAGTGAGTCCGTAAGGGTATAAGTGACTCTGAAAGTGAGAAGGTTCCCGATTCATACCTTTTAGTGATGCACGCTTGAATGGAACACTGTCAGAAAAAGAAAATGACGACATTCTCCAAGAAGCTGTACCACCACATTTTCGCCTGAACACCACAAATCCACGAACATTGTTTCAGGATCAGACTGTACCTGATAAGGCTCATTACGATTTAAGACCTATATTGAAGAAGAAAACTTAAGATTCTCTCTTCCGGGGGAGGAGCCTAGCGCTTGACCAAGATGGCCGCGTGAGCTCTGAGCTCCCGAGACCCTCGCGCCCTCCGTCGACTATCCTGTCTCTAATCCTGTCGGTATGCATGGCATCGTGTGGATGACCTGTCAGGGAGGCGATTGATGCTACCCGCGGTCGGATCGCCCACCGGGAACCGGACTTATGCCTGGCGGAAGATTGCGGCCTATCTCCGAGGGATGCCAGGAGCTAGAGTTGGCAGGATGCCCGACTTCTAGTTGAACAACAACGGCCAGGCGAGGTGTGAACTGTCGGACGGAGGTCCCCGTCCTTTCACTTTCGCTTTCTCTCCCTTTGTCAGCCCCGCCCCTGGAGAGCTCTTGGTGGCTTTATTACCCTATGGACGCTCTGCAGGCTACTCTGGTGGCCCACTGCAGAACTGATCACCCTTGATTCCTTTCATTGAGAGGGACCCGTCTTATCTGAACCGGCCTGCTTGGTATCAACCATGTCGGGCAAAGCAGAGGTGGATCGGCTGAAGGCTAAGGCTACCAGGCGGGGAGCCTATACCCAAGTCAATAATATGGACCGCTATGCTCTGCAGAAGGGATCACCGAGTGGGTCGAGCCAGTCGCCGGATACCCAGAAGGAGGCCTCGCCTTTGGCCCCGGAGCTCTCACTACAGGATGTCATGGGCGCGCTCGAAGGGATGCAGACCTCGATTGGGAGACAGTTTGATGCCCTGGCGCATAAGGTGGATGCCATCTTGGTGGATGTTAACCTGATCCGTGCGGACTTGGGCAAAACGAATGAACGGGTTAGGACCCTGGACCTCAAGACCACGGGCCTCACCGATGATGTCACGGAACTGCAGATCGAGGTTCGAAAGCTGAGGACCGAGAGTGATCTCGCCGCCCGTCGGCTGGAGGATTTTGAGAGCCGGGCCAGGCGCAACAACGTGCGCGTCATCGGGGTACCGGAGTCCTCGGATGAGGCTTCGGTTGACCTGCTTGTCGAGGACTTGGTGCTTAATCATTTGAAGCCTAAGGGTCTTGGAAAGTTCTTTGCGGTTGAAAGGGCCCATAGAGTGCCGGGTGGGAGGCCCAAGGTGGGTGCCCCACCGAGGCCGATCGTCGCTCGGCTCTTTCATTTTCGAGATCGGGACGCTATCCTGCAAGCATCGAGGGTGACGGGCCCGGTCCCCTTCCAGAACGCGTCGGTGAATTTCTACCCGGACTTCACCCAGCAGGTGCAGAGGCAGAGACAGGGCTTTCTGGGGGTGAAGAGGCGGCTTCGGGAGAGGGATCTGAAGTATGCCATGCTCTTCCCTGCCAGACTACGTGTGGTGCACGAAGATCGGACATTTTTCTTTGACTCTCCTGTTATGGCCGATGAATGGCTGGACGCTTTGCCCCGACGACGGACGGGGGAGGACATCGCCGAGGATGGGGACAGTGGCCGGGATGGGCAGGGCGGATTTTTCGGAGCCGGTCTGACTCGATTTGGCTATATTTGAAGACTTGAATAGAGTGCAGTTAATGCGGAGGGCGGCGGGAGGACGAGGGGTGCTCTTTTCCTCCCTTAGGGTACTTTTTGTAGATTTTTTGGGGGTTTTTGTAGGGCGACAGGCACACTGCAAGTTGGGGGGGCTTTGTAAGCTGCCGCAGGGGTGCAGGGTGGGGGGGGTTTCTGGGATTTTGGGTTTGTTGTTGGGGGGTTTATTTCTGCAAGGCACGATGATTCTTTCCAGGACTGTTCCATGGTGGCTCTTCGGGAGTGGGGTGGGCCTCTTTACGTTTGAGGATGGGGGGTAGGGGTTTAAGCGTTATAAGCTGGAATGTTAATGGTTTGGGGGATCGCATTAAGCGTGGGATTGTTTTGCAATTCTTGAAACGGTCAATGCCGGATGTTGCCTTGCTGCAGGAGACGCACCTTATTGGTAATACGCGCTATGCTCTGAATAGGAAGGGATATAAATTCATAGCACATTCGGGATTCTCCTCTGGGTCCAGGGGTGTGGGCATCCTAGTCAGAGCCTCGCTACCATTTGAGGTTGACTCCACCATTGTTGATGATAGGGGGAGGTTTGTGGCGGTGGCGGGGCGGTGGGAAGGAAGAACTTTGGTTCTAGTTTCGGTTTATGTCCCGCCGGCCCTGCAGGCCTCCACGTTCACAGATCTGGGTAGGGCCCTGCTGGATCTCCCGGGGGGTATGCTTGTGGTGGGAGGTGATTTCAACGCTGTTGGCTCCGGCCTGCTGGATAGATACCCGCCCAGAGACACAGGGGGGGCTCAGAGGTGGCTCCCGGACTTCCTAAACACGCTCGGCCTGATAGACTGCTGGAGGCTCCGGCACCCCACACAGAGCCAATACACGTTCCACTCCGGGGCACATGGTAGTCTCTCCAGGATTGATTACCTACTCACTCTGGCTGCGCATGCCTCATTGGTCTCATTGAGGCGAGGCACATGGCGCGTGGTATATCTGACCATTCGCCAGTGTGGATCCGGTTGGATCTAGGTCGGGAGGGAGGAGGAAGGGTGGCCCCTATCAACCCGTGGTATTTCCGAGACCCCAAGATGCGCAGCGCGCTGGTAAAGAAAGTAAAACATTTTTTCAAGGATAATCAGGGATCCGTGGACTCGGCAGTGTCGCTGTGGGAAGCATTTAAGACCGTGCTCCGAGGGGAAGCCCTCTCCCTAGTAGTAGCTGCCAAGCGGCGGAGAGATGGCGAGGTTCTGCAGGTTGAGGAGGAGATCGCGGCTCTGGAGGGAGCGCTGGAGGAGGAGGTTACAGAGTCCTCACTGCATGAGCTTTGCTTGAAGCAAGCTGAGTATAAGGACCTGGTGACGGACGCCGCTAAGACCCTCAGTAGGGAGCAGCAGGGCCGATTGTATGATGTTGGTGACAAGGCAGGGAAACTCCTGGCTTGGCTGGACAAAAAAGAACGGGTCAATAGAGTTGTGCCAGAGTTGACGGGAGAGAGGGGAGAGGCGATTGTGGAACCTGAGAGGATTGTACAGTGTTTCTCGGACCATTTTTGTAGGGTTTATGCCTCAGTGTCGGATAGGCCGTCCGAGGATTCGTCTGACCTCCTCCGTGATATCGAGTTGCCCTGCCTCTCCGACATAGATAGGGACGATCTAGATGGTGACATAACTGTTGACGAGGTGGCGGGGGCTATCCGCGCGTTAAACTCGGGTAAGGCCTCGGGACCGAACGGTTTGCCGGTCGATTTGTACAAGCTATTTCCGGATAGGGTCGCCCCTCACCTGCGCGCCATGTTTATGGAGGCGCGGGGGAATGGGACCCTCCCGTTGGACCAGCGACTGGCGACGATCGTTGTTATACACAAAGAGGGCAAACCCCGAGATAAGTGCGCCTCATATAGGCCGATCTCACTTCTTAACGCAGAGCCGAAAATTCTGGCTAAAATCCTGGCGACCCGATTGATTAGGGTACTCGGTGACTTGGTCCACCCGGATCAATCCGGCTTCATCCCGCACCGAAACACAGCGTTAAATCTTCGGCGCCTTCATGGTGTAATCGCCAGGGCGGACACACTGCGTGAACCAGCTATTGTGGCGTCTCTTGACGCCACGATGGCATTCGACACGGTGGAATGGGCATATTTGTGGGCCGTGCTGACCAAGTTCGGCTTTGGCCACGGTTTTGTGAGTTGGGTGAGGTTGCTGTATGAGGGGCCACTTGCGAGTGTGGTGGTGAATGGTCAAGCGTCGACTCCGTTTCAGCTTGGGAGGGGTACCCGGCAGGGTTGTCCCCTGTCGCCTTTGTTGTTCGCCCTCGCCCTTAAGCCGCTGGCTGCGTGGATACGTTGGCACCCGGATATACGGGGCCTTAGATGGTCGCCTGAACACGAGGACCGTATTTCGCTCTATGCCGATGATATCTTGCTGTATATCTTGCCTCACCCAAGAAGTCACTTATAGTGGTCTGTGACGTACTCACATCTTTTGGTAGGAACTCGGGTCTTGTTATCAACTGGAGTAAATCATATTTGTATGTTCTTAGTGGTGAGGTTCCCCCGATCCCTAGAACATGCTCGATACAGGTCGCTCAGCAGGGCTTCGTGTATTTGGGGATCTTTATCTCCATGGACTCTGCTGTGCGATATGAGAAGAACCTGCTCCCCCCCCTGGCACGCCTGAGGCGGGATGTTGAAGGCTGGCGGAGGCTGCCGCTCTCCCTCGTTGGGCGTGCGGCCCTGTTCAAAATGATGTCGCTTCCCCGCTTCCTTTACGCACTGCAGAATACCTTGGACTGGGTTCCGGCTAAATACTTTCGGGAGGTCGAAGGCCTCCAACGAACGTTGCTTTGGGATGGGCGGCCGCGAATAGCTATTGCAAAGTTGACGCTTCCATGGTACGACGGGGGCATTGCGCTCCCAGACATCCGACGGTACTATTGGGCCACCCAGCTGAGTGCGATTAATCATGGGTTTTATGGCCCTGCCCTCAGCCCTGGGTATGCCATGGACAGGTGGTTGCTGCGTGGTGGTAACTATTACAGGGCGTTGTATTCGCGGTCCTTGGACTCGTCCCTCACGGGGCCCACTGCTGTGGCGGTGAGAGTGTGGAAGATGGCAACTGACTCGCTGGGCTGGAAGGATAGGCTCACCCTCGCTACCCCGTTATTTGAATCCGAGAGACTGGGTAGGCATTGGCACACAAAAGGCTTTGACAAATGGGACTTGATCGGCATCTCCAGGGTCGGAGATGTCCTGATTAAGGGGAGGGTGAAGTCCTTTGAAGAGTTGCAGAAGGAGTATGAGCTGGGGCCATCTGAGTTTTTCCGCTATATTCAGGTGCGTCATGCCCTCCGATCAGTCCTCATATAGGGTGAGAAGGTGCCTGAGTCCTCTCCTTTGGAGGACCGGGTCCTTGATGTCCATATGCCCGAGAGCACGATCTCGCTCATCTATAAGAAACTGATCAACGTCCGGGCGGATATGCTTCTGGGGTTGAGGGACCAGTGGGCTCGGGATGGCCTCGAGTTGGATGACGAGGATTGGCAGTCTGCTGTTTCCTCTCCTAAGGAGGTTGCGATCCCGTCGCGTCTGAGGCTGGTGCAGCTTAAAATATTGCATCGAGTGTATGTGACGGGGCCAAGGCTGGTTCACATGGGATTCTCGGAGGACGGCCTATGCAGGAGGGGTTGTGGTATGGTGGGCACTTTCCTGCATATCATTTGGGAATGTGGTGTCATCTCGGAATTTTGGAGGAAAGTCCATGCAGTGATGGGGGAGGTGACGGGCATTGCTATGCAGCCGGAAGCGCGGTGTTGTCTACTGAATGTTTGGGGGCCCACTGATCATAATGCGGCGCAGACCCAATGGGTGACTCTGGGCAACATGGTCGCTAAGAGATATCGCGCGATTGTGGGGCTCTGCGGGACCCCCCACATTGACCGCGTGGAAAGAAAATATGGACTGGAGTATGTTAAGGGAAAAGACGGTCTATTGCGCTAGAGGCCGCCCCCGGAAGTGGCACGCCATATGGGGGCGGTGGAATCAATACAGGGGGGGAATATGTCTTGCCCCGGATCTGGATCCTCCCGAGGAACAGCTTTCCTCCTAACCTTCTTTCCAGCTCAGTATGGTTTATGGACTTTTTGGCCTCTACAGTCCCTCTTCTTCCTCTTTACTTTGTACTGTAACTGTTAGATGAGTGGGGTCCGGCCTCCCCTGGGGGGCTCATCATGGGCTTTCAGTGTTCTTGCCTTGCTGGGGTTTGTTGTGTGTTTTTGTGTTTAATTAAAAGTGAACCTTTGCACTTCTCCTTTCATGGTACTGGGGACGCACCTCTGTTTTTATATATCGATGCTGCCGAACCTCCGGGTTGTCGGCTGAATAGCTGTGTCCTGACTTTTGAAAATAAAGGTTTAAAAATAAAAAAAAAAAAAGAAAAAAAAAAAAAGATTCTCTCTTCCATGTAGTTTCTATCCCGGTTGCAGGGTCACGGTAGGAGTCTTGGTTGTGACCTGAGTAGTGGCAATAGGCCTGCAGGACTTGCAGTGTCATAGGACAGCAAACAATCGTGACCAAGTGATTAAAGAAGATTGCTGTGAGCATCCATTTAGAAGATGGAAACTACATTAGGCGAAAGAGAGAGAAAGAACAAAATGAAAGACAATTATTATAAAATAATATACAGTCGTTGTGGTATAACTTTATGTGATTTTATACTATTGTGTATTTTGTTGGCGTGTATAGGTTAGATTGTTTATGCTATGCAGCAAAAAGTTGTCCCTTCTTCTATTACTGTGCCTTCTTATTCTACTATCTATTTCATACACTTCCTCAGCATGAACTCGTTAGAAGAATTGAATATTACAACAATTCATTTATCCAGTTATTGCACCAACACCAATTAGTAATTTATACAACCGATTGTTGGGTGTGTGGACAAATCTCTCATACCACCGAAAAAGGGGTGCCATACTTGGTCCTTCCGTTCTCTTATCTTTAAATCTCTTTATTAAATACCAACAATAAACCAGCAGCATCCATAACCCTCCATGCATACGCCTACAACCGCAGGGGCCGGCTAGTATCACATGGAACATACTCATCCCCCGGGTCCCCCTAGGCCCCGTCGCCCTGTCAAGGTGATATCCCGTGTCTCCCCGGCCCCTCCTAGCATCCTCTGTGAGTGTCTCTGATACCTGGGGTCTATGTGCCGGCAAACTTTTAACCCTCCCTCCCTTCCCCCCCTCCCCCCCCTGCACCACACCCCCTTCCCTCCCCCGTCCTTTGCTAATGTCCAAGGACCTTGCTCCCTGCTACGTCAACGGCCGTGCCTCCTCACTTAGGTGACCTCACCCAGCCTGTCCTTCTGGTTCAGAAAGCCGTAAGAGTTTGAGGTATCTGGGACATGTCAGTTCCCTGAATTCAGTGGCAAGCAAAGAAATAAACGGCCTCCAGATCTCCCTATATTGCTCGACCTCCCCCCGTGCTGTCAGTGACATTTTCTCCATACCCAGCACGTACCACAGCCTATGCAACCAGCCTGTGGCTGTGGGGAGCGTGGGTGTGCGCCAGTGTGTGAGGATGTTTTGCATGGCTGAGCCTAGCGCTATCGCAATCTGCCGCCCTCTGCGAGATCTGAGCGGGTACATCAATGCGTTGGGAGGCCCAACAGGATGTAGGCCGGCAGGCGTGGTAACTCAGTGTCAAACGTGGAGTCCACCGTGTCCAACACCTCCTTCCAATAATCCCCCAGTCGCGGGCATTCCCACAAAATGTGGGTCAGTGTCCCTACCTGCTCGCACCCTCGCCAGCATCTCGAGTCTTTACTACTGTCCATAGCATGAATGCGTGCCGGGGTGTAGTACCAATACAGAGAAACCTTCGTGAGGGTCTCCGTCAGGCCTGTGTGATACGCCGAGTGTCGTGCCCTATACACAATTTGCTCCCATTCCTTATGGCTCAATGCCCTACCTAGTTCCTTCTCCCAGCGCACCCGGCCCGGGTGATAAAAGTGCGAGGAAGGCAACTGGAGAAATTTGTAGAGATCACTTATAAGCTTCGCATCGGACGTCCGGGTCAGAAGCCAGCGCTCATATTGGGATAGTCTCCTATCTGCGGTCTCCCGCACCTGAGGGCTCAGCGCCCAGTGTCGAGCCTGCAGATATCTCATTCTCTCCGTTTCGAGTAACGTATATTCCTGCCGAAAGATCGAGAAAGGGATAATCCCCTCAGAGGTGTTCAGGTGACACAGAGCTCTACAACCGGCCACCCTCCAATGGGCAAACGCTCCTCCCTGCATCCCCGGCGTAAAGTCCGGGTTGTCCACCAAAGGCGTCAGCGGGGACGGAAACAAAGTCAACCCGTATGCAAGGTTTGTGGCGTCCCACGCCCTCAATGGCACACTGGTGACGAACGAAGCATAGAGGTTAGCTGGGCGATGGGCCCGTCTCAGGAACGGTACTTCCTGCAATGGCCGACCCGCCTGATCCTGGAAGAGCCAGTGCTTGTCCGACTCCCACTTGCTCCACTCCACCAAGTGTCGCAGCTGAGCCGCTTGGAAATATTTGCGGAGATCCGGGACGCCAAGGCCTCCCTCCTCCGGCGCCAGCATGGAGAGCGCCAGCCTCAGTCTCGGTTTCTTTCCCTGCCACACAAACCTCCCCAGCTCGGACTGCATCTTCCGGATCCACCCGACCGGCGGCGCCAACGGGAGCGCCCGGAACAGATAGAGTATCTGAGGAAGGACAGTCATTTTAATGGCTGCCACTCAGCCTAGCAACGACAGGGTACCGCGGTCCCACCGATCCAGTTCTTCCCGTATCTTCCTGCCTAGGGTCGTGTAATTGACCGCCGTCATCTCCGGCAGGGTGGGGGCCAGCTTTATCCCCAGGTACGGGATCGTGCCTGTAGACCAGACTATCGGGGCTAGACGCTGCAGCCGCGCCCGGGTCACCGGCGAGAGCGACAGGCCCAGGGCCACCGACTTCCCCATATTCATCTTAAATTCGGAAACTGCAGCGAACGCGGTCAGCTCCTTGAGACACGCCGGCAAGGCTCCTAGCGGTTCCTCCAAAGAGAAGATCACATCGTCCGCGTATAGGCTGACCGTGTGGTAGAACCCACCCATTTTCACTCCTTTCACCTCTAGGTTGTCCCTAATACGTTGCGCGAATGGCTCCATATACAGGGCAAACAGTATGGGCGACAACGGGCAGCCCTGCCTCGTGCCCCTCTCAATGTTAAAGCTCCCGGAGCTGCAGCCATTAACCCTCACCACCGCGGTTGGAGTCCCGTAACAGTTGAATATCATGTTACGGAATTTATCCCGTATCCCCACTTTCTCGAGCACTTGCTCTAGATAAGGCCAGTGTACCCGATCGAAGGCCTTCTCGGCATCTACCGCCAGGAGCATTCTCTCACCACGAATCCGTGACGCCTTTTCTATAATGTGCACGATCCGTTTGGTATTATCCACCGTCTGCCGCCCGGGAACAAAGCCCGCCTGATCTGGACCTATGAGCCCCGGCAGCAGGGGGGCTAACCGGGACGCCAGGATCCCTGTGTATACTTTTAGATCCACATTCAATAAGGATGTCGGCCTGTAGGAGCCGCATTGCGAGCCATCTTTCCCCGGCTTAGGGATAACCGTCAGTGACGCCCGCAGCAAGTCCCGCGGCATAGTCCCCTGTTCCGCGAAGGTGTTGAAGAGGCGTGTGAGGATCGGTGCGAGTGTAGTGCAGAACGTTTTATAGAAAAGGGCGGTAAATCCGTCCGGCCCCGGGGACTTACCGATCTTAAGTTTGGCAATGGCGGAGGTCACCTCCTCCACTCTAATGTCCCTGTCAAGTCCCTCCGCCTGCAGCGGTGTCAGCGTGGGCAGCGAGACCGATTCCAGGTACCCCTTCGTGGCGCGCCCGTCCGGGGGATCCCCAGCATAAAGGTCCGCGTAGTATTGGCGGAATGCGTCCGCAATGAGACCGTCCTCCGTGACTGTCGACCCCGAGGGGTTGGTGATCTCCCTCACCCGGTGCTTCTGTCTCGACACTCGGAGCTTACTCGCTAGCAAGCGGCCGCACCGATCCCCCCCGTGTAGTAGGCATGCTTAAGGCGAAGCGCCGCGTATTCCGCCCTGTCCATATCCAAAGCGACCAGGGCCTTCCTCGCTCCTTGGAGCTGTCGCCATATCCGGGGAGCCCCGGTTCGGCGATGCATGTGTTCCAACTCCCTGACCTTCTGCGTAAGCTCCTCCCGTTTGCTACGCCTGTGTGCATTATCCGCCGCCGATATCGCGATGAACTCCCCCCGCAAGACCGCCTTCAGAGCAGCCCATTGCGTCGCCCTGGAGGTTTCCGTGTTCTCATTGTGGGATTGGTATTCCCGAATCGCGGCAATCACCTGTTTGAGGACGTCCCCTCTGTATAATAAGGTGTCCCGAAGGCGCCACACACTAGGGGTAATATTCACCGGCGGCACCGAGAAGGTGGCTAGCACCGGGGCATGGTCCGACATGGAGATTACTCCTATGTCCGCCGCTGTAGCCAGCGCGCTGACCGGCTCGGTCACCAGGAAGTGATCCAGCCGTGCGTAGGTTTTGTGTGCATGTGAGTAGAAGGTGTAGTCCCCTTCCGTCGGGTGCAGGTGACGCCACAGATCCCGCAGTCCCAGGTCTATCAGCTGTTCCTTTCTACCTGATGAGAACTCCCCTGCCTGCTGTGACCGTTGGGCCGATCTATCCAGTGTCGAATCGAAAACGAGGTTAAAGTCTCCCCCTATAATTACGTGTCTGTCTGGTGCAGCCGCCACCTCCCCCAGCGCCGCCTCTAGAAATCGGTCCTGCCGGTCATTCGGGCTATATAGAGATCCAATTGTGAAGGCTGTGCCCGCTACCCGGAACCGGTAGACCAATAAACGGCCCCGCAGCTCCGCTAGCTTGTGGAGGACCTCTCCCTGAAATCGCCGAGCTACCACTATCGCCACCCTCGCTGTTTTGGTACTATTAGAGGAGAAGAACTGTGTGGGGAATTTGTGAGAGCGCAGTCTGGCGCAGTCCCTGGGCAAGAGGTGCGTTTCCTGGAGTAGACAGATATCTGCCTGCGTGTTGTCTAATAAAGAGAGCACCGCCCGCCGTTTGGTCGGGTTGTTAAGCCCCCACACGTTCAGCGTCACTATTTTTAGGTTCATGGGCGACATGTAGTAGTGAAGCCCCTCCCGCACTGTGCTCCCCCGGTGTCAAATAGCATTCCCGTGAGGTCGCTGCTCCTGTCTAGCCCCTTTGTCCTGTCTTGCAACCTGTCCTGCTCTGAACGGATCCCCCTTCCTTCCCCATGACCTGCTACCCTTGCTCCCCTTCCTGGTGTGGTGTCCGCTCTTTCATCACTTCCATGCCATAACGTCAACTGCCTCCCCCATCTCCTCCCCCTCCCGCCCCCCAGCCCGTTCCCCCAACTCAAACCAACAACTGCCCCAACAAAACCCCCCACCCTAGCCCCAATACCCGTATCTGCATAGTCCAAGTCCGGTCCTCTAGAGGACAAGTCTTTGGTAACACTCTCCAGTGGGCGTTAGACCACCTCCCCCCCACCGCCAGCCCCCCTCCCCCCCCCCTTACCCCAAACCTGAAAGCTGGTGTGTCCTCATGTGATCTCCCCCCGGAGCAGTTCTTAAGCCGTTAATGCGACGTCGCTGTCGCCGGGCCCAGCGCTCTCGGCCACCTCCTGATCCGCTCTGTCCCCTTCTGCCCGATCGGCAGGTGCGCCCGGTCCCGAGAGCGCCTCCCAGTCACCCGCCGCCAGTCTCCACCTCTGGCGCGCCCTCGACGCGGCCGGGGCGCATCCTCCTCTCCCTCTGGCAGTCCCAGGATTCCGCAGGTTTCCCGCAGGGAACGCAGCTGGTGCTGGACTCCATTCCACCGAAAGATGAGCCTGAAGGGGTGCCCCCAAGCATAGGGTACCTGGTTTTCTCGTAGAAAGTCTGTGGCTGGTTTGAACGTCCTCCGTTTCTGGAGTTCTGCAGCGTGATGGCCGACAGATCCCGATAGAGGGCCACTGATTGCCCCCGGAAGGTCAGGGGCTGCCGCCTCCGCACTTCTGCCATGATCCGCTCTTTGAGTGGGAAGTCGGGTAGATAGGCTAAAATGTCCGGGGCCGGCCCTGGTCCTCTCCGCTGTGCTCCCACTCGGTGCGCCCTGTCGATGCGGACCTGGAACCCCTCTGGCTCTCCCAGGACTTCTCGGAACAGTGCCCCCAAGTAGCCCGCAATGTCTGTTCCCTCTGCAGACGATGGGACCCCGCGGACCCGTATGTTGTTTCGCCGAGACCTGTTTTCCAGGTCTTCGGCATGAGCCTGGAGATCGATCTGCTGGTCCCGCAGTCTAAGTACCTCTTGTCGCAAATGTTCCATCTCTTCGTCCCGTCGTAGGCCAGTCTCTTCCACCGTGGCCACTCGCTCGCCTAAGCCGTCCACCTCCCGTTTAATTTCCCGCACCTCACTGGCCACTTCCTTCTTCAGGGCTTGAAAATCTTCCCGTAGAGATCCAAAGAGGGATTCCATAAAGGATCTGGTGAGCGGGGCCTCCCCTCCCTCGGGGTCTGCTGCCGGTCCGGGGGCCTGAGGTGACCGCTGCCCCCTCTCCTGCCGTTGCGACTGCCGGCCCAACATCTCGGGGAGAGTACGCTCTCCCTTCCGCCCACCTCTGCTCCCGGCCATGGCCGCTGGGTCAGGAGGCCGGTCTCGGTCGCTTCGTTGACCCTGCGCTGGGTCTGACCCCTGGGGCGTCCCGTGCCCGAGCGCTCCTCCGGGCCACCCGTCCCTCGACCTCCGGCTTCCCCTCCTCAGTACGAACCTCCCAGCCACGGGCGTCTGTGTTCGCTGCGTCCGGCTGCGCTCCCAGTTTGGTCCTCCCTCGGCACTCCGGTCGGACTCCTGGCGTTCCCAGTCCCCGCTGGCTCGTCCCCTCTGCCACGTCAGCTGCCCTCGTTGCACCGGGCCGTCCCTGCCCTCCCGGGGGCTACCCCGGTCGCAGTGTCACCGCCCCGGTCCCGAGGCACCGGGCCCTCCATTCCGGGCCCTCCGTTCTTCCTCCGCCGTAGCGCCTCCCTGGAGGGGGCAACGTCCACGCCTCCGCTCACCCTCGTGCTGCAGCCGCTGGCCTCTGCTGCCCGCAGCCGCTCTGCGCCGCCATTACACCAGCCCTAGGTCCATCCAGCGCGACGGCTGCTCACGCTCCAGCCTCAGCCGCTCGGCCGTCCAGCGCCGTCTACCTACTGCCGTGGGGCCACTCCCAGGGCCGGCTCGCTCCTTGTCCACCCCTGAGGGAAGGTCACACCTCTGGCGTCCCCGCCGGCACCGATTCTCGGGCCAAGGCCTTCCTCTACCCGTGGCTGTGGGCCTCCTCCATGTTCACGGCCGCCTCCTGGTCTCTCCCCTGGGCTCGTGTCTGCAGGCCGTCTCCTTGCTCCCCCCACAGGGTCCCGGTCCGCTGCGGGTAATTCCGCTTCCTCGTGCGCTCCCCCTCCGCCACCGATCCCGCGTGGCTCGGGGGGGGAGGGGGGCCCGGACGGGAGGGGAGCCTCGCGTGGGGCCCCAGCCCCGGTAGCCTCGCCGCTCTCACAGTCCTCTCCCCTCGAGATTCACCCGGGGACTCCCGACGTGGAGCCCCCGCCGGCCGGGGTCACTGCTGCCTTCCCCCTCGTCTGCCGGCCTCCGGCGTTCTCCCGGGGCTCTCCCGGGCGGGGCTCCTGTGTCCGCTGCAGCCCGTCTGCGCGGCCCCCTCCTTCTACGGGGCCTCACCGCTCAGCCTGGGACCGCTCTCGCTCCCTTTCGTGGGTTCGCTCACCCCGTCGCCTCGCGCCAGGCCTCCTCGGCGATCCCGGGCTCTCTCGTGGCCGGCAGGCCGAGGGCGCTGCCGTCTCCTCCGGCGCTAAGCTCCGCCTCTGCTCGGCGGCTCAGCTTCCCCGGCCTTCCGTGGCTGCTTCGGGGCCCTGGGTCTCCGATCTGCTTCCCCCTCGGTTCCGCCGTCCCCTCCGCCCGTTGGAGCCTCAGTTTGGGGGGAGATCCTGCTGTGGAATCGGGGCTAGGGGTTCAGCGGAGCGGGAGCCGACAGAGGAAGCGTCTGCTCACACCGCCATCTTGGCCACGCCCCCTTCCGTTCTCTTATGAAGGTTCTGCTTGGGCTTATTTTGTTATTTTCTCTAACGTTTATCAAAGCCGATTTAAACGACCTGTCAGTTCCTATATTGGTGGACCAGATTTCAGTCATAGTTCATTGATAAAGGGAATGGTAGCTATGGCTAAAATCATGGAAAACAGTAAAATTTCTGTTGATGAGAGAAAAGCCTATACTAATTGGAACGTCACTCATTATGTCACTAGCCTTAGTGATAAGGTTAAACGGGGAAAATCTCCACCAATTTGGACTGTACCTCATCGAGGCAATTTCTGTTTGCAAATAAATGGCCAAACTACTGACACCGAACAGAGAAAAAGCTTTTGTTCCCATACTTACATCCACTCATCTCAGAATTCGCCACCATTAGTTCCATCTCAGGGCACGTATTTTATATGTCACGATAGAGCCTATACGTGGTTGCCAACTGATTTTTCTGGAACTTGCTATATAGCTTTTCTTCTTCCCCCTACATACACTGCTTCTTCAAATTTTCATAATGGCAAACAGCAGGAATATGAGACAACTGGTTCGTGTTGTAGAGACTACCATAGACATCACTGTAGGAGCTTTGAGTAATATTACAGCAGAACTACAGGCGGATCGTCTTATGACTTTGCAGAACCGAGTTGCCTTAGATATTATTCTTGCAGATCGTGGTGGAGTCTGTAAATTGATCAAATCAAGTTGCTGTATTTATATACCTGATGATGCGCCGACAGTATACCAGGCCATCTCTAAATTACACATAATCTCTGAGTCGATTCATCAGGACGAAGGAGATTGGTCGTTATTGGGATGGTTTTGGGGACTACTGTCCAAATGGGGTTGGAAAGTGCTAACATTTCTCGGTATGGTTTTAGCCATCATTTTCTCTTGTTGTCTTTGCATGCACTGTGGTCCCGCCATCTGCGACCTTTGTGCTACTATATGCATCCCAAAACCCAAGACACAAAGAACAGAGAATATTAGAATGATGTTACAGCAACAGCTCGATGACCTCATGGCTATCGACATCGACTCAGATTGACGTGAGTCTGTGTATCTTGTCTGAGTTCTGGCAAAAGGAGGGTCTGAGGAAATTCGATTTTCAATCACGATCGAATTGAGCCTCCATTTTGTGCTCCGCCGCCATTTTGTATTGCCCTCACTCAGGCAGCACGACGAACTAAGTCTTTTCTGCTTTTCCTGCAATATTGTGTCAAAATAGCCTTGTTCCTCTGTTTACAAAGCTGGTGTTAGAGACCGGCAGAGTACACTAATCCCTGTCTGGTTTTTCTAATCCCTGTCTTAACTATCTGTTGGTTCACACTATTCTCTTCTGACTTTATCTTATCTTCTGGCCTTCGCTGTCCTCCGCTCGTATTCTCTCGTTTCACAACTGTCCTCCAAAACACACAAACGTATCTCGCCACCTGCAAGTCAGTTGCGGACAATTTAATACCTTAACCTGTGGGAGGGATGGCAAACACAGTTGGAGGAGAGACTTCTTCGGGTTACTCGATACTTATGTTTTCCAATCCTTTCCATTGGCTCTGACTTACTTCTAGACTATTCTTATTGGTTTTCCATGTATGTCTTAGGTGTGTTCTTGGTTAATGTATATGTCACCAATGTACTATAAAAGGTTGTGCGCCACGGAGTGAAGTGGCAGTCTCCTGAGAACATACCGTGTGTACTTCTAGGACAACTGTACTAGCTGCAGCTAATAAAATCTGATCTTTTACGCCGACAGAGTGTCCCTGTGTCTCTGTTAGCTGAAGCAGGTGAACCCAGGAGATTAAGGCGTACCCCGCGCCGCCAGACCCATAAGGTTTCTGGTTCTTCAGCTCTGCAATGACGCTGTTCTGCTCCGGAAACTATGTGTGGGGTCTATATAGGCACCACTCCACACCACCAGACACATATCCAGAGCTCCCTCTCCTCTGTCAGAGACGCTTAACTCAATATTTTCCCCAAATTTTCTTCATTGTTCAAGAGGAGAGGGTTAGAGACTGTTGAGAACAAATGTCTGCAACGGATTCCCATCAGTTGTGCCTATGGTGCCTGGGGTCGAGCCACAAGTCCAAGGTCTGTGGCAACTGTGCATCAATGAACCCGAAAGCCATCAGAGACCGCACGGCAAAACTAAGTTGCCAAGCATAAGAAGCCTCAGCTCCGCGTCCAAGGTTCGATCGTGGTTCCGTTGTCGACAGAGCCACTCCAGAGGTCAGTCTTTGTCGTGGTAAAAGCCCTCAGGTGAGTGCAAGAAGCACAAGAAATTAAAGTGGGATTCAGCTGCAGCGCACTACTCGCATTCACCTGACCAAGCACGGGGTGGCCACGCCTTCAGAACTCGCTTCTGAAGTCATCGGACTTCGGATGCGATCTTGCAGCTACTTCTGGCATAACTAGAGTTTACCGGGCCTTCAGACTCACCACGTCCGATCAAAGAGTTCCGTGCAGTCATGAGCCAGCTCTTTGGATTTCTACCAACTCCCTCGGACTCATCTGCAGGCCCCAAGAAGCCAAGAGGACTTCTTTCCGAGCCATCCTAGTCTCCCATTCCTGTTCTGAATTTGCTTCCAGTGCCACCAGCCACACCGGCATCGATTTCACTGCCCGAGGAGGCGGCCCGATTGTTTTATCCAATGTCTGTCCAAAAGACGTTGCGCCCAAATCTGCCCAATGCACCACTTCCCCCACTTAAATTCCCACAAGGTCGACAATATTCTTCGCATTCTCTTTGGGATTGATTCATACAAGGACTGTGACCTGGGTTATGCATTCGCTCAGCCCTACCAGGATGACAGTAGGTACAAGGCCTTGTTGATACCTCCACAGAGAAACGTTTTTTTTCTCCCCTTGGACCAGCCACTGATGAATCCGCTTCCTGCTCCCGACCTTAGTGGTTAAAACGAAAATTTTGACTGAGTCCTTTAACTAGGGCAGACATCTTTGATCAAGGCGTTGGAGGATACCAATCAATCAATCAATCAATCAAGCATTTGTATAGCGCGCTACTCACCCGGAAGGGTCTCAAGGCGCTGGGGGAGGGGGGTAAGTTACTGCACGAACAGCCAGGTCTTGAGTTGCTTCCTGAAGGAAAGATGGTCCTGGGTCAACCGAAGATGGATGGGGAGGAAGTTCCAAGTCTTGGCTGCCAGGTAGGAGAAGGATCTTCCTCCGGAGGTGGCTCTACGGATGCGTGGTACGGCGGCGAGGGCGAGGCTGGTCGATCGTAGCTGGCGGGTGGGCGCGTAGAAGGTCAGGCGGTCGTTGAGGTACTTGGGGCCCAGGTCGTGGAGAGCCTTGTGTGTGTGGGTGAGGAGCCTGAACGTGATCCTCTTGCTGACGGGGAGCCAGTGCAGGTCTTTCAGGTGGCCGGAGATGTGGCTGTGTCGGGGGATGTCCAGGACGAGTCGTGCGGAGGCGTTCTGGATGCGTTGGGAGTCTTTTCTGCAGTTTGGCTGTGGTTCCGGCGTAGAGGGTGTTCCCGTAGTCCAGTCGGCTGGTGACGAGTGCCTGGGTGACGGTCTTCCTGGTCTCGGTGGGGATCCAACGGAAGATCTTACGGAGCATACGCAGGGTGTTGAAGCACGATGAGGAGACGGCGTTGACTTGTCTGGTCATCGAGAGGGAGGAGTTCAGGATGAAGCCCAGGTTGCGTGCGTGGTCCGTTGGCTTGGGAGTGGTGCCCAGGGCGGGGGGCCACCAAGAGTCGTCCCAGGCGGAGGGTGATGATCCCAGGATGAGGACTTCCGTTTTGTCTGAGTTCAGTTTCAGGCGGCTGTTCTTCATCCACTCAGCGACATCTTTCATCACTTCGTGTAGGCTGGTTCTGGAGGTGGCGGGGTCGTTGGTGAGGGAGAGGATCAGCTGGGTATCGTCGGCGTAGGATATGATGTTGAGGTTGTGTTGGCGTGCGATGGCTGCGAGGGGGCTCATGTAGACGTTGAAGAGGGTTGGGCTGAGTGATGATCCTTGTGGTAAGCCGCAAATGACTTCGGTGGCCTCGGATCTGAACGGGGGGAGGCGGACTCTCTGGGTTCTTCTGGCGAGGAACAAGATGATCCACTCTAGTGCTTTCCCTTGGATTCCGATGTTGCGGAGGCGCTGTACTAGGGTGCGGTGGCAGACAGTGTTGAACGCTGCGGAGAGGTCCAGGAGGATGAGGGCTGCTGTTTCCCTGTTGTCGAGCAGGGATCTGATGTCATCGGTGGCTGCGATCAGGGCGGTCTCAGTGCTGTGGTTGGCTCGGAAGCCGGACTGCGAGGGGTCGAGGGATCCATTCGACTCGAGGAAGGCGGCGAGCTGTCTGTTGACGGTCTTCTCAATGACTTTGGCAGGAAAAGGGAGGAGCGAGATGGGGCGGAAGTTCTTGAGGTCGGTGGGGTCCGCTGTTGGTTTCTTCAGGAGGGCGCTGAGCTCGGCGTGCTTCCAGCTCTCCGGAAAGGTGGCGGTGTGGAAGGAGGTGTTGATGATGTCCCGCAGTTGGGGTGCGATGATGGAGTCGGCCTTGTTGAAGACGTGGTGGGGGCAGGGGATGGTGGGTGATCCGGAGTGGATGGTGTTTATCGTGCGGGTGGTGTCTTCGGTGCTGACCGGGGTCCAGTTGCAGAGGGTGGTGGTAGGGGGAGTTGGTTCGGCGGTTGGGTGCGTGGTTGGTGTGCCGAAGCTGTTGTGTATGTCGGCGATCTTGCGGTGGAAGAACGAGGCGAGGGAATCGCAGAGATCTTGCGAGGGTGTGATGTTGTTTCCGGCGCTGGGGTTGGAGAGCTCTTTGACGATGCTGAAGAGTTCCTTGCTGTCGTGGGCGTTGTTGTCCAGTCGTTCTTTGAATGCTGTCTTCTTGGTGGTGCGGATCAGTCGGTGGTGCTTGCGTGTGGCGTGCTTGAGGGCGGTCATGTTGTCTGAGGTCAGGCTTTCTCGAGGGTGCGGCAGTTCTAATTGGAGACCTTGAGTTCGTTGGTGAACCAGGGGGCTTTCTTGCTTCTGGGCCTGCTGGGAGGGTTCCTTAGTGGTGCAAGGTCGTCGGCGCAGTTGGTGAGCCACAGTGTGAGGTTGCTGGCTGCTTTGTTGGGGTCCGTTGTGCTGGCGGGGGGGTTCTGGCGGAGGGGGGTGGTGAGCTGCTCGGCGGTGATCTTGCTCCAGCTCCGGCGAGGGATCTGTTGTGGGTGGTGGTGGGTCGTGTTTCTCCTGAAGCTGAAGTGGACGCAGCTGTGATCAGTCCAGTGAAGTCCGGTGGAGTGGCTGAAGGAGATGTGCATGCTGGAGGAGAAGACTGGGTCAAGCGTGTGGCCGGCGTAGTGGGTGGGGGTGTTCACCAGTTGCTTGAGTCCGAGGTTGGCGAGGTTGTCTAGCAGGGTGGTGGTGTTGCTGTCCTTGTTGTTCTCCAGGTGGAAGTTGAGGCCCCATAGGAGGATGTAGTCGGAGGAGGCGAGGGCGTGCGGGCTGATGAAGTCTGCGATGTCTTCGGGTCTGCAGATGAGGGTGCCTCTGAGGGTCATCTCGGGGTCGGTGTGTATCTGGAAGTGGAGGTGTTCGGCGGTGGTGAAGGTGTCGTTGGAGTTGATCGAGATGCGGATGGTGTTCTTGTGTACAATGGCGATGCCTCCTCCAGTCTGGTTGACGCGGTCCCTCCGGGTGATCTTGTATCCATCCGGGATGGCTATGGCGCTGTCGGACGCTGAGGAGGCGTTCATCCAGGTTTCCGTGAGGAAGGCGACGTCTGGTGATGTTGTGTCGAGCAGGTTCCAAAGTTCCACGGCGTGTCTGTGGACTGAGCGGGTGTTGAGCAGGATGCACTTGAGGTGGTTGTTGCTGGTGCTCGGCTTGGCGGGTGCGGTGCAGGTCCGGAGGCAGGTGAACTTGCAGGCTTGGCAGGTGAAGGGTCCGTGGGTGCGTTTCGGGGTGGCTCGGTAGCAGGCGGGGTTCTGTCCGGCGTTGAGTGCGTTGAGGGTGGTGGTGTCATAAGTCCGTCGAGTGGGATGGCGTCCTCGGGGGCCAGGGGTCCTGGCGCTGGGCGCGGACGGGCGTAGACGGGCTTGCCTTTGGCGCGCCTTCGGCGCACAATCGGCGCGCTCGCTGCGCACGTCCACTGCGCTTCCATGCGGCGACCTCCATAAATGGCGAAGTGGGAGGGGGAGCAGCTGGGAGGCGGGAGCGGGGTGGCAAATGGCGGGAACAGAAAGAAAAGGGGGCGGGGCCGCAGGGGAGCAGCGGCGGGGAGCGGGGAGGGGAAGAAGCAGCGGGAACAATCACAGGTGCACGGGGACGGCTAAATAATCAGGGGCACAGCAAAATACAGGAATGGCAAAACAGCAGTACAGAAGAGAAGGGAATGGTGAAAAAACGGGGGCACAAGCAGAGACAACACAATACTGGCACAAGTCACAGGAATAGCGCAAAAAACCGGCGCTCAGCCGGAGCGAGGCAGCAGCGGAGGTCAGGGGTCCTGGCACTCACAGGGGGGGAAGGGGGGGGGTGGAGCCGTGCAACACTTGTTCACGCTTCTGCTTTCCAGCTCCCAAACACAGCAAAACGACCTCCTGAGGCCCCAAGACTAGGCAAGCACTCCAAGGCAGGTCAGAACTCCCTCAGCAGAGTTCCAGGGGAGCTGGTGGTGAAGTCCTTTTGTTCCTGGGACTTCCTAACAGGGAGCCAGCTCTCCTCAGGCCTTTGGAGATCAGAATCAGAAGAAGGGGACACAGGAAAGTCCTTCCCCTCTCCTTGGCAGCAAAGCAAAACAGCAAGCAGGCAGTCTTCTCCTCTTCAGTTCCTTCCAGCTTTCTCCTTGGCAGAGGTTCCTTCTTAGATACCTTATTTTAGGCTAGGGCAAAACCCTGCTCCGACCCACCATTCATTCGACAAATTCCTAGGCACCATTGCCCTGCTCCAGGCGACTGGACTTTTCTTTTCAGCACCCCTCACCATAAAGCCTAGTGGTGCAGCCGTCCACCAGCCACTCTAATCCCAACATATTTCCCACCACAACCCCTGATAGAGAATCTAAGAGAGTGGAGACATTTTGCCAACATGTCTTTTCTTCTACCAGCATGGCCCTCTGCTTTGTTAATGCCAGCTGTTTGTTGAGATGCTACTCACATCCTCTTTGGGTTCGGTAGCACAAGTACTACCTGGTGTGACCTAAGACCTTCGCTCTCTCACGCAATTCAAGATGGTCATGATGCAGCCAAATTGATGATTTGTTATGGCTTGAACACTACTGATTTCATCTGGAGGTCAATAGCACCAGTGTGGCTACAATCAACTGGGTTCTCTGGCAATGCCTAGTACTCCCTCATGGACTTACCCTTTGATGGGTCTCACCTGTTTGGGGACAAGGATGATACAGCTCTCAAGCGCTTTAAGAAGAGGCGGGCTCCACTGACCTCAACATACTTGATGCCACATATTCATCTTGCACCCACTAACTGGGACGGTATACTCTAACTTCACCTCTTACCCAATGGCACCTTAAGACTTTGCAACCCTTATGTTACCAATTACAGACCCCAACAGGAGACATTTGATCTCTAAGCTCTACTGCGCCAGCATGGCTCTTAAACATACCCAAGAAAGCAAGGTCTGATGACACTGGGAACAAAATCTTGGCTATCCCCTCACCAACGGAGATTGGGCTTAATGTATGCAAACTAAGTTGGTATCGCCCAATCACAGTCAAATTACTCCATTTTCGATTCCTGCACAGAACTTATACTACACCTGACTGTCTGGCCAAAACTGATCCCTCCAGATCCTTCCCTCTGCCCTAAATGCAAAGAACCAGATGCTGACTTAGCACACATGACCTGGACTTGTCACTTTATCGCCACATATTGGACGGAAGTCTTTGAGATTTTACCCATATGACTCACTGACTCTTGATACGTCCCTGCTCATGGTACTTCTGGGCAATGTTTCAACTCTCCCTAAATATCTTCGCAGATTTTCAGCCATTACTTTGCTTCTGGCCGAGAGAGATCACCCTTCGATGGGGAAATAGATTCCATCCCACTACTAGATTGGCTTGTTCAGGAGTATGACGTACTGTAATTTAACCAGCAAGGTTTATGCCACATTACAACCCCCCCTCCTCCAGACCAAAAGATCTTTGGCAACCCCCCTGAAAATATTTAAAGACTCTAGAACCAGACCTTCCAAACTCCTCCCTTCAATTTCCTAACAACACCTCTTCCCTCTGTACCACAAGTCAGGACACGGTCGACTTAACTATCCCCTTCAACATTCCACACTAGTTATTCCTGCTTCGTTGATTGTTCACTTTGCGAATTGATGCCTTCTAGGTACTAAATGTTTTGATGTATATTAAACCATGCTGGTATTCATGTGCTCATATAACGATACCTGTATTGTCTGGCCTAACCTTGTTCATTGAAAATGATAAAGTTTAAAAACTAAAAGAAAAGGAGGGCTACCCCTCACTCTCGGAGCCTTTCCACCACACCTCACTAGCCACAATAGTTCCATCTCTCCTTTTGAGGCTTTGGCCAAGGTGTTCCACACAGCAAGCATGCTCTAACCCCACAGGGAACCCAGACGCATCGCTGTAGATGCTGTGGTGCCCTACAACCCACATGGCCAAGGTCAGCGAGCCCACAGCCTACCAGTCCCCAACAGTCAACTCATCAAAACTCTTTAGTGTGCCTTGCAGGGACACAGCAACCAAGTGGGAAGCAAAATCCACTGATTCTTACTGGGCTGGCAAGCAATTATTTCGAACATGTGGGTCCCACAGATTGTTCGCAGGGGATACGCCTTACCCTTTCTTTCTTCTCTGCCGCATCTTTCACCAACTACTCCCCTCACCCCAATGGCTGACGGAGGACCATCTCTCTATTTTGCAGCAGAAAGTGCAACCCATCTTGGCCAAAGGGCTATCAACAGGGTGCCAGCTCCAGAAGTAGGGCGTGGTCGTTATTTTGCTACTTTCTGTTGTCCAAGAAGGACAGAGGTCTTCGACTTATTCCAGACCTGTGCCCTCTCAACGCCTTCATCCAGAAGGAGAAATTAAAAATGCTCTAAGCGGCACAGATCTTGTCTGACCTCGAGCCTTGGTGGTGGAGTTGGACCTGCAGGATACCTATTTCCCTAATCTGTCCTGATGGCACATCGGCTCTGCCTGTGATTCATGGTGGGATAGGAGCATTTTCAGTTCACCGTGGGCCCCTTTGGTCTCACAAGCTCTCCTCAGGTGTTAATGAAAGTAACAGCAGTACAACATTGGTGGTCATCGGTGCCAGTCTTCCCCTACCTCAATGACTGGCTCTTGAAGGTGGCCTCACCCCAGGGCAGTTGTCAACCACCTTTAGACTAAGGCGAACCTCCGGTCAAATTTGAGGTTCACTATCAACATGCCGAAGTCACACCTGCCTCCTTCTCAGATACTCCCCTTTATTGGAGACATTCTGGACACAGTTTGGCTTTTTTCCTTTTCCCTGGGCAAGAGAGACCAGGACATTCAGGCTATAATAACCCCGATCTTTCAGCCTCGGTGTTAGATTTCAGCTAGGTCAACTCTGAGGCTGCTGGGACTGATGGCCTCCTGCATCCTGCTGATCAAGCACACCAGGTGGCATATGTGGGCTCTGCAGTTGGATCTGAAGTCCCAGTGGGCCCAACATGAAGGGGACCGCTCCGACCACGTTCAGATTTCAGAGGAAACTGAAAAAGATCTGTAGTGGAGGTTGCTGGACCATAATTTGATCGGCAGCAGACCCCTCTCCCTACTCGATCCAGAGCTGACCATGATGATGGATGCATCGCTTCTGGGTTGAGACAGCCATCTGGGAGAGGTAGAGATCAGAAGCCTCTGTGCTCTGACTGAGTCCTGGCTCCACATGAGACTTCTGGAGCGGAGGATAATTTGCCTGGCTTTAAAAGCCTTCATTTTGTCCATCAAGGGGAGGCTGGTTCAGGTGTTTATAAACAACACCACCTCCATGTGTTACTGCAACAAAAAGGGTGAGGTAAGGTCACAAACGCTGTGCCAGGAGGCCTTTAGCCTCTGGAAATGGCTGGTTAACCAAGGAATTTTCCTGGTTTTGAACCACCTGGAAGGATCACTAAATGCCAGGGTGGACGAGCTCAGCCATCAATGCTGAATCGATGACGAATGGCAGTTACACCTGGAGGTGGCGTAAGGTCTCTTCCTTGAATGAGAAAGAATTATGGCTTGATCCTTCTGCCATCTATATTTGGAAAGGCGAGGAGAATTCCGGTCCAGTATACACACTCCTTTAGTCTAGAGCAAAGAAACTAGGAGTACACTGTTCCGCACTGACTTAAGCGGACTCTCAATAGAGTCTATGTGTACTCACTGAGAGAATTGCGCTCTTAAGAGCAAGTACCCTCACCCATCCAAAAGTGCCATGTTTCATCATTGTGCATTGCTCCTCATTGGGCTGGCGCTGCAATGCCCAGCGGGCTAAGCGAGAGGGATCTTTGCCGGAGATCTTTTTATCACCAATGGAAGAATGGAGAGGTGTGTATTTCCAGTGAGAGGGTGACAAGATTGGAAAAAGATGTTAAGTAAAATCAAATATAAACCTGGCTTGGGTATCTATTCAATAGAGTTTCAAGTCTATGTTGAGTTAAAAACAAAGTGAGATGCCATTGGACATAATGGTCCTAGTCTCTCAGACGCAAAGGTATACTGTCTAATGTAAGATCAAGTGAGTGTACATATATCTTAGATGCTGGTCGACATGTTTCATGCCTTAGTATGTCAAAAAAACGATCAAATGGCATTTCATCAGGACTTATGTGGTTGCACAACTAATCTTCTAGAAGAGCAGGGAACCTATTTAATATTGTGTTTTATAAGGTACAAACATAACCATCCCGGTATCAGAGTGCTGTACAGAGAGAAAACTGATGAGGGTTGCAGTGCTTTAAGAACACCTATAATTTAAGATATGCTGTACATAGATTGACAAGTAAGGTATAGCACAATAGGATACAATATCAAATATAGTGAGTGTACATATATCTTAGATGCTGGTCGACATGTTTCATGCCTTAGTATGTCAAAAAAACGATCAAATGGCATTTCATCAGGACTTATGTGGTTGCGCACCTAATCTTCTAGAAGAGCAGGGAACCTATTTATTTATCGTGTTTTATAAGGTACAAACATAACCATCCCGGTATCAGAGTGCTGTACAGAGAGAAAACTGATGAGGGTTGCAGTGCTTTAAGAACACCTATAATTTAAGATATGCTGTACATAGATTTCGACAAGTAAGGTATAGCACAATAGGATACAATATCAAATAGGGTGAGATAAGAATTTTGAAATATTTCTTTTATGCCTCATGTCTTTCTAGTAAACTACTTTGAATTCCTTCTTAAAAAGCTAGAGTGAGGTAATTGCTCTAGATGAGGGTGGTACGGAGTTCCACATTTTTGGGGCAGGTCCGGCAAAGTGCGACTATGTTTTCCTTTTTTTTTTTATCTGTGTGGTTAAAGTAGGACGGATTTAACATTCATGAATCTCTTCCGCCTCCCGATAGCTTGATCCTATTCACCATGTATTGAGGACCAGACTTGTGAAGGGCTTTGTGTGTTATGCATGCAACCCTCACTTGGATCATGCCTTCAGCTGGGAGCCAGTTGAGAGTTCAGAGATATGCGATCGTAGTGATGTGTGCCTGTTAAAAGTCTTGCTAATGGATTGGTTATCGCTTTCATTGGAGATAGGATGGCTTTAGGTAGACCTATGAGTGTGGCATTCCCGTAGTCCAGTATTGAGAGCACTAGAGATTGAACCGCTGTTTTTAGGTCTCCTGGCGGTATGAAGCGTTTTAAGTTTCTTTGAAAGTGCAGATGTAGGTTAGTGCTTCTGCTAGCATCTTGTATGTGAGCTTGCTTATTTTGATTTGAGTCTAGTGTGATATCTAGTGATTTTATGGATTGGCATATAGTTGGTGTGCAATTTAGTGATTTTATGTTATGAAAGTGTGGTACTGGTTGTTGGGATTAAAAGGGTGGGTAGACTAGAATTAATTCAATTTTCAGCTGGTTAAGTTTTAGCTGATTGTGTGCCTGAAAGTCCTGTGTTTTCCTCAGGGAGTCATCTAGCCTCCGGATATCCTCCCAAAGGAGAATTTGTTGTAGAACTGATTATCACAGCATACATTTAGTATGAGATTTTTGATTATTGAAGAATTTCAGTGAGTGGTTCAATGTATAGATTGAAGGGCAGAACACCCCTGTCAATGACTGCTACATCAGATAGGGTGGTGCCTATTTTGACTCTTTGTTGTTAGTTTTGCAAGATGTGAACCAGTTAAGGATGGCTCCCGATAGGCCCATTCAGAATTCAAGAGTTTCTCTGAGGCGTTTGTGACTGACTGTCAAACGCAGCAGATGGATCTAGAAGTATTAGGAGACATGATTCATTTTGGTCTAGTTCTGTTTTTATGTCTAGGATGTTTAGAATGGCGACCTCTGTGTTGTGTCCAGGCCTAAAGCTTGATTAGTGTTAATCTAGTAGGTTGAAGTTCCTGATGTGTTTGCCTAGCTGAGCATTATTTTTTACCAATTTAGCAGGGAAAGGCATACTGGTTGGAAGTTGTTTAAGTCTTTCTGGTCAGATCCTGTTTTCTTTTTTAGTAGGGGAGATACTTGGTCTATATTCAGGCATCCTAGGAGGGATCCTTGTTGGAGAGATGCTTTTACAATTTTCATCCATAAAGGAGTGATGGATTGGAGGATCTGTTTCAGTAGATTTTAGGGAATGGGACCTTCAAAATGTGTGGTAGGTTTCATTGTCAATGTTTTTCTGGATTTCTCCCTCAGACCGAGATTTGAAACTATTCCAAAAGGCACAATTGTTATTTGGGACCATTGGTTTGTATTGGTCGGTATTCTTACTGTGTACTGTAAGAGTGAGCTTGATGGATTCAGTAGGTAGTGTACTATGTTGGCTGGGATTAGAGTTGCATATGGTTGAAATTATAAAGAACGTGGCGAAGGTGTTACAGGTGTCTGTCAAGTTGTTTGCGATTGTGGTTTCAATTGTGGGTTCTGAGGGTTTTCCTGATTGTGGTTTATTATTTCAAGAGCTTTTGGGCCTGTTCTTGGCTCTGTCTAGTTGAGATCTGATCACGGTTGTTTTGACATTCGAGATAGCCTTTTTCTAGGAGATTCTTTGCATTGTTAACTATTCAAGGTGGGTAGGGTTTGGGTCCTTCCTCCAAAGACGTTCCAGGTGTCTTCGTTTTCGCCTTTCATTGTTTATGTATTAGTTGAACCACTGTACTGGAGGTTTTTTTCTGCCTTTTTAGGCGTAATGGAGCAGCCTTTGGAACTATGTCGGTCATATTGCTGTTGTCGAGATTCATCCGTTTTTGATTTGATGTTTGGTCTTTCTGCGGTTCCAAGAAAGTCTATCATAGCCCCATCAATTCTGTTTCGTGTACGCTTTTTAAAAACCTTATCCACGTTTTTTTTCTCTTCTAGTTTGACACTTGATTTTTGTTTCTTGTGTGGATATTTGGAAAATAATTTGATGGTGATCAGACCAGTCTGTTGGGGTGATGTCTAGCATGTTTACAGATTCTGGTTTAGTGATGATGGGGTCCAGTGTGGCACCTTTGTTGTGTGTTGTTCCATTGCATGCTTGAATCATGGTGAGGTCTTGGAGAAGGTTTCTGAATGTAGCCACTGTGTAGTCTTTGTCATTGTTCCAGTGAACGTTGAAGTCTCCTAAAAATATTGTATTAGAGAGTGATGAGGAATTGATTGTAATCGTTTCCATTAATTGCTCCAAGAAGACGATTTTGTTACCTGGTGGATGGTATACAAGGAGTGATTTCACTAGCTGTTTCTTTTCAAGCTTGATTTCAGCTCCGGAAGAGTTTAAATGATGATGCACTTCTAGCAAGAGAGAGTTTACGGTTAGAGAATTTCTGTGAATTATGGTGAGAACTGCCCCAGCTTCATTGTAAGGTGAAGACGTAGGATGGAAAAGTCCGGTGGAATGAGAAGGTCCAGTACTGGGGCTGCCGTTGGGTTGAGCCAGGTTTCGGTTAGGAAGAGCATGTCCAGACTATGCGCTAAAATCACATCTGCTATATCCATTGCGTTTATTGTAGCTGATCTGCACTTGTGCAGCATGCACTTCAGGTTTGACTGTTTTATTAGTTACTGTGGTGGATATTGTGTTAGTTGTGATCGGGATCAGTTTGTTGCGATTGACTTCTAGTGGGTTGTGTCTCTGGTTTTTGAAGTAGGATGTCTTGACGATCTGGATGTTGAATGTAGTGGCAAGTGAGATTTTCTGTGCTCTGTGATAGTATATTAGCAGAGCATCTCTTCTTTTGGGAGGTGATTGTTCTTCTTGGCCAGTGAAACTTGTTTTCTCAGGGAGTTGTTAGTCTGCTGTTGTAGATACGTTTTCTGCTAGAAGAGGAGTCAGTGTACTTGGTAGTGGGTGTGTGCCTCTTCTCTAGGATAAGTAGAGGTGCATTGACTTTCTTCTTGGCCCATTCTATGTCTTCTCTGAGTAGTTGCCAGTTGTTGATTTGGTAAGAGGGGAATTTCTGTGATTGGTACTGACAAATAACATTTTCGTTCTGTGTGCCTGTTTTTGAGTTTCGTGAACTGTCTGCGTTTTTATTTTTATCACCTGCTCTTTAACTTGGGAGTGTTACTTGGTCACAAATCCATTTCCTGTTGTTGTGTAGTTGCACCTCCGGCTGAGCGAGCTGTTTGTGGGAGGGTCTCGATGGGGTCTCTGTGGGGCAGTGTAGACTGCAGGGCTACGAATGTCATTGGGTGTAGTTCTTTGTTTGGAGTTAGTGGGTTTAGGGTAATAATTAGAGGATGAAGGACGTTTCTTGGGCCCTAGCCCAATTCCCGTTGTTGAGTAGGTGCTCCTCATGCTGAGAGAGCTGTTAGTTGGAGGGTCTATTTAGGCTCCCTGTGGTAAGTATGTGTCTCGGTTTCCTCACCTTATTGGGTGGTGTGGTAATCTAATCAAATCAAACAAGCAAGAGAGCACTTAGGTCATTACATGTGTGCTTCACATAAAAACAGTGACCCACCAAATAGTCGATAACGACCCCTTATATGAAGAGTATTTGACTCATGTGATACAGGAAGTTGCGCTCTGTGGCTCACCAGTGTACTGACCTTCCCAGACCTCGCATCCGAAAATCTTTGAATACGAGGTCTGGGGCAGGTCAGTATTTTTTTTTTAAACAAATTTTATTGGGATTTTGCATCGCTGACATCCTACATATACTGGTAGGCCACTTGCAAGAAGTTACAAATATATCTCCGGTACTGTTCGGCATGCACGGTTCAACATACCTTAACACATATTGAAAGTACCCCTCCACCCCCATGAGTCGCCTTAAAGTCATACAGATGCTCTAACAATATGTTGTGCCCGCTGCAGCACCAGTGAAGTAGTCAGAGTCTAACTGTCCAGTGCTGTCCCTTTCATGTGAAGTGGTCTTAACAGGGGGGTGGAATTTAATAAAATATCTACTTGTCCATGGGGCAGGTTACTTCATATATCTACTTGTCCTATAACAAAATCCACTTGTCCCTTTTGTGCCATGTAATGCGGTGACAAATTATGCCAGCAATACCCTTATATAAGAGCTCCGAAATAGCCTCTCTGAATATGCCAGGGCTCCTTCCATAGCAGGGTATGAATACTAGAAATTCCCTTATGTTGCAACGTTTCCGCAGATCTACATACTGGCACTGAAGTTAAGCAACAGTTTCAGGGTTGGAATGCCCTTTTGAGTCTGTGCAAACCTACTAACTTGCATGTTTTAAGGGTTTATCAACTCTTCTCTAATCTTTTCCCATACTGAGAAAGGTTGGATATTTACTCCGGGCAATGGCAGACATAAAACTTCTTCCTGGGTTGGGAAAAAAGTGGTTGGAGGGGAAGTAAACTTGCAAACGTCCGGATTTTCGCATGAGCAAATCTACACATGCATATTTGCTCATACTAAAATGCAGTTCACAAATATTTTCTAGGAGTACTATTTCTTGGCCTACTTCTGTAAAGTATTGTGAATTCAGGAAAGTCGTATATCTGCACTTAATGCAAGGACATAAGTGCACTTTTGAGACTTTACTTAATAATTGGCCCCCCAATTAGGTCTGGCATTAACCATGACATGTTGTGTTTATTAAAATGTCTCTGTCAGTTGGCTAGCTTCACTGTGAATGACAGCATTCTGTTCTTTCACAAGGAGCATAATTGGCACACAGTCATTTTGTTCAGTGCCAGGAACGACTGTGGCAATGTGTGCTTTTTGAGACTGAAACTATTTTTGCTTTTGCCAATGTTTGTTATAATGAGGGTCCAGCAGCACCCACACCAATAAGGTTTTACAAAAAAAAATGCCAAAACAAGTCACGCATTGATAAAACCAAAAGACTGACCAACAATTTCAGACCAATTGGCTTTACCAATGCTTGTTTATTTTTAGGTTTCTCATAATCTTGTTAAAACTGGGTACAGTGATTTTCCACTATGAATATTTTTGGGAAATACTAGCATGCATCAACACATTTTACTAAATGATGCTGCAGAAAAACGCTACCTAAAATGTTACAGTAGTTCAGCTAAATGTTTTTTTTTTTGTGAACATTTGATCTTGAAAGCGAAGAATAATCAATCTTGCTTTCAAGCGTCTCCATATATTTGCATCTAATCGGAGAGTATTCTGGGAGCAGTATGCATAGCCTCATAGTGCTAAACAATGAAAGCGTGTGCACCCATTTTTATACTTTAACCACTGTCAGTAGTAGTCTGAGCTTACAACATGTACTTAGATCGCTCACCCGAATAATAAAGGTTTTCCATTTATGAACCATAAATACAAGTTTGAACAGCGTTAAAACATGGAAACAAATATTTCGCTGATCCATCATGTGGGACTATAACCTGGCAGTCAAAGGGTTTGTGATGTAGAATATGTGAATAAACATGGAATCTTGTTGCCCTTGACCCCAAACAATATGTCCCGGGCGTTGGGCTATAGGAATTCCACATCCCTGCTTAAGGTGCGGGAGTGTCTGAAGCATGCCCATCACTATGGCAAGTGTTAGTGAATGGCCTGGAGATGTGGGCGAGCCAGTCTGGGTGCTGGTGTCTGGGTCAGTGAAGCTATCCATTTAAGCATCCCTTGTTCCAAGTATCTATTCCTCATCTGGCTTCCCTCAGGAGTACTCTTTGCTTACAGCCCACCCATTTCTCTCTGCCATGCCAGTGCTCAAGGTCCCTCAGGGGGTTTCAAATTCTTCGTGATTTCTTGTTTTGCCAATATAAAAGCCAGGTCCTAAAATGTACTTGTGCCGTTGGTCTTAGAAGTGTGTGGGAATCAACTGAGGAGGCAACGGCTAGGGGAGGGAGGAATCTGTTTCTCAATAACATTCGCAATCGTCCGTGTGACCTCCTCCCGCTGCGAGGGGCAGGACCAGAGCATATGTAAAAGATCAGCTCCCACCACCACGCACCGTGGGCAGGCTGCATCAATCACATAAAGGTATCTACCTATTCCCTCTGGAGTGAGGTATGCTCTGTGGAGGATATAGTAATCAGTTTAAAGCAGGCATTTTTGGATACCTTCGGTACTCTATCAGGATGGAGTCCCAATCTCTGTCAGTGATGGGGAAGCCCAGATCTTCCTCTGAGCGCATCCGCAGGTGCTCCAGCAGTTAGTGCAGGTCCCTCCGAATTGCCCAATAAAGGCACAAAACGGCCTTAATAGTGCCCACAGAGAGAGCTACATAGCAGCTGCTTTTGAGCCCCTGCAGTTCAGAGGAAATGAAATGAAATCTTAAATAACAGTATTTGTAAAGCGCACAGCTACCTCCAAAGTGGTGTCACATGGTGCTGGGCTAACCTGCCGCCAGCACCGGGGATCGAACCGTGAACCCCGTAGTCCGGTGTCAGGCACCCTGGCCGCTGCGCCACACCTCTGGAGCCAATGTTTCAGTGCTTACGGAACGCTGTTGTGACCGCCCTATGCAGCAGGAAGTGACCCTGCAGTATGTCGAATTCTAAACAAAGCGCTTACAATGGGAGTAGTTCAGTCTCTCTAAATAAGTCATCGGGGCTCCCACTTTAGTTGTCCCAACCCGTTGTGGATCTCTTTTGGGTACTGTCAGGAATAGTCTGAATTTCTGCCAGTTCACTTTCAGACCTGACAGGGAAACAAAACATTCCAGCATGGCCTTGGTCCCACATAGGTCCTCCTTTGTATTTTATATGGAAAATCAGTCAATCATCCGCATACAGTCCAATGCGGTAGCAAAGTTCTTTAAATACTCTTGCGTAGCTGTCCAGAGGCTTCATAGCCATTGCAAAAAGCAGGGGTGACAGAGGACACCCCTGCCGGGTCCCGCACCCCACTGCATAGCCTCCAGAGATGGTTCTTCTCGTGCGGACTCTAACAACCATGTCGGCATAAAGCAGCTTAGTCAACGTCACAAAGTTCCTGTCTAGTCTCATTTGTAACATCACATCATAAATATACCCCCATTCCAGGCTGTCGAGGGCCTTTTCTATAGCTACAGCAAACACAGCATCGTCCTCGCGAACATACCCGCTGGCCTCCAACAAGGCCAAGCCTCGTCGGATATTGAGGGCCATGTTGCTGCCGGGTATGAATCCAGCTTGATCAGGGTGGACCAATTTGGTCATTTAACAGGAGGATTCTAGTCACCAAGATTCTGCTCAAGATCAAGATCTTGTAAATCGATGTTTAACATCGAGAGCGGTCTGGTCTGTTAGCTGTACGATCATGCACAGGTTTCCCAGGCTTTAGTAGGGGGACTATGAGTGCTTTCCTGGGGGTATCCGGTAGATATCCGTAGTCTCTAGCCGCACTGTAGAGGTCTACCCATTTGGAGGTCAGTTCTTCAGAATAGGCTGTGTAAAACTCAGTCAGGAACCCATCTGTTCCTGGGGACTTACTGCGCGCCATATTTTTAAGTGCCACCTTTACCTCCTGGGGAATAATATTCCCACCTAGTTCTTCCGTTTTGTCCGCTTTGAGGTGCGGGATGGGCAATGCCTCAAGGAAATCCCATCTTGGCTATATATCCGGTTCCCCCCATCCGTCTGGAGTTCAACGATAGACGAGCCATGCTTCGTTGTGTTTGAAAACCAGGCTATCAGCGATCCAGATCAATCCCGTTCAACATGTTTGCTCTGTGTACTGTCTAAAATCCAAACACCTGTGCGTTTTGACCACAGTCGCTACTTTCTCCTTAACAGCTAAAAGGGCATGCTGCAATTCTGGATGGCCGGGCCTGAGAGCCTCTACTTCACACAGGTTTTGCTCCGCGTCAAGTACCTCCTCCAGTAAAACACTACTGAACCCTTTCGATTCCACTATACATTGGCTTCGGATGACCACCTTCAAGGCGTCCAATTCTACCTGGGGAAACAAGGCCATGTCATCATTGTCCCCAACGTACAGACTTATTTTACCTCTAATTGTCTCCTGCAATAACTCAGGATTCAGCCTCCTTGTGGGGATGCAGGGCCTGCGTCAAGCCCATCGCAGGTGTCAGAGGATAGGATTGTGGTCTGAAGCTGTTCAGGCCAGATACTCTGTGGAATAGACCAGACTATGCACAAAATAGACCAGACTATGCACATCAAAGGTGCAGAGGAATGTGCCAAGGCAAATGCGGAGTTCATGTAAGCTTGAGAGGAAGAAGTAAGCCCGATCCTGAAGGTGTGTCTGTCTCCAAGAGTCAACTAGTCCCCACCTGGTCAGCCAGTCCGCAAAAACACATGCCGCACTGACGGTCTGGGAGTCTTGTAACGGAGGGCGAGACCCATCCGCTTGGGGGCCCGCTACACAGTTTAACCCCCCCCCCCCATTATGGTTGGGTGGACCAAGTATGGGACCAAGGGGCCAGAGGGGCTCATCAGGAGAGCGCCATGATCAACATTAGGTGTGTATATGTTCACTATCACTACATCCCTGCCCTCCAGTTGGCCCATCACCCCTACATATCTGTCCTCTGGGTTGATTAAATCACCCGTGTGTTGGAATGGTACCCCCTGCCCGTATCCACACTAGTGTGCCTCTGGCATACGCGGAGTAAGCTGTGTAGTGTGCCTGACCTCTCCACTGGAGCCATAACACCAGCCTTTCTTTGGCCGTGAGGTGTGTCTCTTGCAAGTGCTACATGAATGCTCCTTCTATTCAGCTAGGAAAACAATTTATAATGCTTGGACATCATATGCACACCTTGGATATTCAGTCAGAGGAATTTATAGGTCATGGGGGCCGCCATCTAGGTTGCATGTCAGTTCTTCCGCTTTGCGTGCCTCCAACCATCGTCCCTCCCCTTACCCTTAGTATTCTCTTGGGCATCGCAGGCAGATTCCGCAGTTTAGCGCAACTCACTGGTTACCAAAAACTCAACAATAGACAATTGTCCCAACTCCCAAGGACAAGCAGGTCTAAACCCTCCCATCCAAACGAACAATTAAAGTTTCAACAGCTCGTGGGAGTTCCCAGGTGTGTCACTATTGGAAAGGGGAAAGCCAAAAAGCTGTTCTACCACCAGGTCTCCCCACCCAGTGCTGTGTACATGCGCTGGGTTCCTGACCCAGGGAAGGGAGAGGTACTTGTCACACACCCTCCATCGGTAAGAATTACAGGTCCACAATGCCACCCCCGTAATGTTACCAATATATTCACTGCTTCAAAGGATTTCATCTGATGATCGTGGGGTCACCTTGGGCAGCTCCAGACTCGAATCCTCAGATGCTGAAGCTGTGATCGGAGTCAGAGTCTAATGCAGCCCTCCCACCCCCGGGGCCTCATCCCAGTGCTGCTCAGCAATGCTGCTGTTGCCATTGCCTCCTGCCTCTCATGTTGCGCTTCAGCCTGCGAGGGGGGCAACATAGAACTGCGAGTCCCACACCTGTGTTCCAATCGGGCCCTTCATGGGCCCCCACACAGGGGGTCCCAGCGGGGCCCCAAATTATGCTGTTGGTCAATCCAGCTCAAAGTCTCCTACGGTGTCTGGAAAAATGTTGTCGCATCTGGCGTGATCACTTGGAGCTGGGAAGGGAAAAGCATTGCGCAGGAAAGTCACATTTGCCGAAGTTTGTTCTTAACTTTCCGGAATGAAGATCTTTGCTTCTGCACCTCACATGAGAAATCCTTAAGATCTTCACCGCACTGTTTTCAACCAAGATGTTTCCCCTGCAACGTGCTATTGCCAGGATATGGTCACGATCCGTATAGGACTCGAAACAGATCACAAATTGTCGCAGGGCCCCACAGGAGAGGCGGTCTGGTCAGAACCCTGTGGGCTAGCTCCAGGGCAAAAAGCGAGGAGAGGCCCTCTGGCAGACCTACCACCCGTATGTTGTTTCGGCATTACCGATTTTCGGCATGTTCAGCTCTGGAATGCCTTTCCCTTTGAACTACGGAACATTCAAACCATAAGCGGTTTAAGAAGCACCTAAAGACTCTGTTGTTCAATTAAGTTGCGCTTCTCTCAGTTTTACTGCTTTTTAAATGGTTTTCGCGCGGGGACAATCTTGAGTAGCCGTTCGCGCTACAAATGCCAATAACAGAAGTTCGAGCATGAAAACCTTGGTCTCCACAGAGGTCAGCCTTGTACTCACCGACGCAAGGAACGGAGGGACATCGGCCAGGTCTCTATCAGCTAGCTCTGCCAGGTAGCCGTGATCATTCTGCAGTAGGCTCAGGACCACTCCCAGGGTATCGATTTTTGTCTCCAATGCCTCTCGGGAGGCCATTGTGGCCTGGGTAATGTTCTGGAGTGAGAGGCATCCTATATTGTTAGTTGACTAAGCTGAACTGCTACATTTGCTCCGCCAATGAGCCCCCCACCTCCTGGTCCTTCCTCCAAGTGATCTTGCCCATGATGTAGGAGATGATGCTGAATGCACAGCCACTTGCCGCAAGCTACCCATCGCAGGGTTCGCGGAGTCAGCGCACAGGCACAGCAAGGCAGAGCAACCCTGTGTGATCTTGGCCCCCAAGGAAGACTTACCGGCAGTGTCCAGCGACCTTTGACAGCCAGCTGGCTGCTCTCTCCCAATGCGTCCCACTGCAGGGATTGCACTTTTCGCTCTCTCCTTCAGTCAGCATTGCGTCTTATTTCCAGTCCATTGCTTAAGACGCTATCACAGGAATCTCAGGCTGCCATCCCCTGGGGGAAGGCCCCATGTGCCCTCGGAGGATGCTCTTCCGCACACCACAGAGGTACAAACAGCTGGTTCCCCCAGCCCCCCACCCCCCGTCAGGCTCACCCGCTGATCCCACGGGCCGCTAAGTCGAGGCACACTTACAGACCTTCCAGGTACTCTGACACGGCGAGAGCACAGGACACCAACCGGGCAGCCCCTGGCCACAGTCAGGTCAAGCATGCCTTGAGCAATCACATTCTCTCCACAGAGGGTTCGACCACAGGGGCCATGAATCCGGTCTGCTGTCTCATGCAGTTCACTTTCTTGTTGGGCCTTCGATGTAGGGAGGAGGCCTCTCACTCCTGCTTTCAGGCGATTCTATGGCCATCTCTCTCAGTTCACCTTCCAAGGTGCCGGTAGGAGTCCCAAGCCTCCCTTCCCCCTTGGAGCAGAAGCCCGCAGAGGCACAACCAGTTAGCCCAGTCAGGCCTTTGTCAGGTGCTTCCTCCCACACAACGATCCTGGAGTCGTTAGTTCAAGGCACGCACACCCTCGAGTCACCACTCCATTGTGCAGGGCAGTCACATCTGAGAGGTCACGCATTTCTCCCGGCCCCACACTAGGCCGCACAGCCCTACGACAGCACTGGTGCCCTGCTGCCACTCCCAGCTCTGTGCCTCCCCAGCCCTCACAATGTCGAGCATAGGAGTGTTGTCTTTAGTCCGTACCCCACCTCACAGGGGTGCTTCAGCACCAGGGTATATTTTTAGAGGGGAAGTGCGCGAGTGCATCCCATCACTCGTCGCCCCGCTGGCTCGTTAGGGCGTTCCAGGGTGAGCCGTGCTGCCGGCCAGCTGATACCAGTCCGCCACCCCTGCTGGATACCTCGGTACCACGTTCAGGAGTGTCATGTTATCAGTAAGTCACTAGAGTCCGGGGCAGCACTGCAGGCAGGTGCCCCACTCACCGGACAAGCTCCACGGCCTGGCCGTATGTGATCGTAATGCTTTCCCGACTCCGCGATGTTTAGTCTGCCGCCTTATTGGGGCACGGCTCCACTGCGGCCCAGGGGTGATGAGCAAATGCTGCCTCTAACTGCACCCTGTCTCCGCTCTAGTGGTCCTCCCGTCCATGGCAACTGCTCACATAGGTATCAGGAGTCCCTGGGTCATTTTATTGCATCAAGATGGCACTAGATATGGTCTGGCCAGACTGAGCTTCGATTTCTGCTGCTCACTCCATCACCTTCATGTCATGCCACCTCAGGGGTAGATCAGTATACCGGTGAACCACGGAGTCCAAATGCCTGTATAAAGTGAGTCGACGACTATTTGGAGGGTGAGGAAACCCAGACACAAACTTAGGTTCTCCACTCTTCTAGAAGACTAGGCATGCAACCACATAGGTCCTGATGAAATGCCATTTGATCTTGTTTCTACAGAATAAAGCATGAAACAGGTCGACCATCATCTAAGATCTATGTACACTCAATTGTTCTTACACCAGACAGTATACCTTTGCACTTGAGAGACTAGGACCATTATGTCCAACGGACTTCCACTTTTTTTGTTTAACTCAACATAGGCTTGGAACCCTATTAAATAGATAGCTCCACCAGGTCTATAGTTGATTTTACTTCACATCTTTTTTCCAATCTTCTAACCCACAGACTGGAAATACACTCACCTCTCCAGTCTTCTATTGGCGATAAAAAGACCTTCGCAAAGAGCCTGCTCACTGGGCCCATTGGGCATTGGAGCACCAGCCCAACGAGGAGTGATGCCCAATGATGAAGAATGCCACCTTTAGGTGGGTGAGGGCACTTGCTCTTAAGAGAGCATGCTCCCAGTGACAACTCAGATCCCATTGGGAGTCTGCTTAAGTCAGTGCACAACAGTATACTCCTAGTTTCATAGATCTTTTAGCCACCACCAAGAAAGCACAATGTCAGTAATTCTGTACATTGGAGTTTCCAAGGTGTCTCTCGCTCTGAGACGCATTCTGCTTCGAGTGGAACTCACTGACAGCAGTCATGCCCAGAGTTCTCAAAAAGAACAGGATGTACAGGGCCCAAGTCATCCTAGTGTCTCTGCACTGGACACAGAGTAGGGTATCTGGAACTCCTGGACTTGAGCATGTGTCCTTTTGATCAGGCTGCCTCTTCGGGAGCACCTTCTGTCACAGAAGCAGAGCACGGTTCTGCACCCAGGTCTTCATATTCTCCAACTTCATGTTTGGAGCTTGAGCAGTGACAGCTGAATCCCTTCGACCTTCCTCCGGAGGCAGTTGATGCCATCTTTGCAGCCAGGTGTCCATCAATTAAAACTGCATATTGGGACATATTTGTGGCTTGGTGCAGCACACGCCTGACTGAACCCCTCCAGGTCAAGTTAACTGATGTTTTGTTATTTATTTTGTCACCTGCCTGGCAAGGCTTTGATTTGGGCACAGTTAAGGGTCATCTTTCATCCCTGAAGGCCTTTTACAGCTGCCAGATCCGACCCCATTGTTTAGCTCTTCAGTTATGATGCGATTTTTGAAAGGGCTACAACATATGTTTCACCCTTCTCCCTTTGTCATGCCCCAATGAGATCTTAATCTGATCTTACTCACCGGTTACAAACTCCATTCGAGCTGCTTCACAGCTGTTCTTAACAGCTCCTTAATATCAAGACTGTGTTCTTCATCAGCATCACCTTGGCACAGAGTGTGAGTGAGCTTCATGCTCTTTGTGTCAATCCACCATGCACTTCCTTCTTCCCCGACAAACTGGTTCTTCCTACTCGGGCATCCTTCCTATCAAAAGTTGTGACACCCTTCCACGTCCGTCAAGCTATCACCCTACCGGTTCTCTATGCTACACCTCACCCCTCCAAGGATGAGGAGCAACTCCATAATGTGGACCCAGAGCTTCTACATAGATCACACCAAAGACCACCTAGGTGGACGATCAGCTCTTTGTTGGGTTCCCTGGAGTAAAACATTATTATTATTTTTTTTTAAAAGGCAAGCGGAAGAAGAGAACCATCTTCTGCTGGATCGTGCTCTGCATTAAGATCTGCTACGCATTGGCCAAAAAGCAGCCAGAAAAGATCATTACCGAAGGCAAGTAACTTGTTGTTTACGGTTGCACCACCTGCAGGGGCATGGCCCTCCTCGGTGGAAACTGGAGAATTTGTAGCCTCCAGAAAGGTAATTTTATCCATTTTTAGCTCCGCAGATTAGGTTTATGAATTTTTTTTTTAAGATTTCGAGTTGATGGGTTATGGTCATGTAAGAAATAACATCCATGATCATGATTTCAGTCAAATCAAGTAGGCACAATCTTGGCCACTCATTTACACTTGTTTTTTTATATTTGATACAGAATCAACAAGCTACTCTTCACTACTAGATGGGCCTCTTATTGTTTTAATAATAAGAAAAGCAAACCTGCATGGTCTTGGGGTTGCCAGGAAATGTTCCACTGGATCCATATGCAGAAGAAAAAGGCTTTGACTCAGCCAATGGCACTTCCCTAATGTGATAGTGTCATATCTTTTTCTACGCAGAATTGGCCTTTCAAATGGAAAAAATTCAAAACCTACTTGGGACCCATTTTAACACAAAGGGGCTGTGCATTGAGGGATCTTTTCCCTCCACCAGTGAGGCCATCAAATGCCACGCAATAAGCCAGTTCCATATTTTACCACTGAACAGAAGACATTTGTACCATGTGTTCCACTATTTCATGCATAAGCCATTGGAATCGCAGCGCTTGTGTGACTTGCCTTCTTAGCCACCAATAATTATGCAAGATGGTTTGGGGATTTGTAGACCCTATATGCCTCAGACCTGTATGCTGTGTCCTGTGAGAACGTAGAGTTTTCAAAATGATGCATCTTATGCCCCAAAGACTTTGCTAAAATTTCATTTGAACAAGGAATATTCTTTTCATGCACTTTAGCTTCCTCAGTGGATGAGATCTTCCTAAATTTGATGACAAGTGTCCACTTGATTTTATCTTCGCAGGAACACTGAACACTGTTCCAAAGACAATCTCTGTTTTGAATGGTGTTGACTCATGAAGGTGGACCTCTGTAACTACCAATGCCAGGTGGATAACCTCCTGTCTAAAATATTATTATGTTTTCAAGGTGCTGAGCGTTAACGAAAGGACTAGTGCGGATAAGCAGCTGTGCAAGGGTAGGACGTGTATACTGTGCACATATATTTGGTACTGGCATTGCAGAGCTTTAAGAAGCAGTTTCCATTCTCCACAGTAGGAAAATGAATGAATCCGTAGCAACAAAGTCACACAAAAAGTAACTTTTTCCAAACTTTCATCCAAGAGCTTTCCCCATTACTACTAAAGTGTGTAGCATGGATTCTCCTTTACACTCGGTTCTTCAAATTGGTTTTCTAAATTTTGTTAGTCAAGGTTAGAAAAACACCCAACAATGCACGCAACTCATCAGATAACGGCGGACATTGCTAATCTCTAGGACTCCATCATGAATTTAATTTTACATAAACAAAAGTGTTAATACAAACACTTCATTCACAATGTATCTATGTTTTTAATCTTGAAGAGATCACTTTTTGTAACGATGTGAACCCTGCTGGGTCCAACAGAGAATGAGTGCACTGCTGAATAGAATACAGAATGGGTGTACTGTCTGAGCCCACCAAAACTGCTTTAAAACATTAAGAAACGTTCAGAGGGTTTTTTAAACAATCTGGAAGTTCCCTATTCCTTGAATAAACAGATATACCATTCTTAGTATGTATTAACAGTAAAAGTATTTGAAAGTAATTGATACAAATATAGCTTATGTAACTTATTTAATATTTTACAAATATTCAGAAATAATGAGATACAACAATAAACCAAATACCTGCGTTATGCATCAAAATATACATTAATAATACCTTTCATTTGATAGTCAAAAGTAAGCTCTTCACCAGCCTTGATTGGGCGGATGGAAAACAGCGCAATCCGAGGAAGACGAAGATCAAGATTTTCTATGAAGACATTAAATACCTGAAGGTTTGGGTCACACTGAAAAATGAAATGATAGTTTTATAAGTGAATTGCATGCTATATATTCAATTTTTAACACCTTTATATTCGATCCACTTCTCCACCCCCAAAACAAGAAATAACAGACCTTCGTGCACTGAGTTAGTCTCATTATTTATATTTGAATGCCATGCCGCAGAGAAGCCAGGAATAGTAAATATATATATATATATCTCTCCTGAAGACCATACATGCAATGTGGTTTCAATGAGAAGCACAGAAACGGTCATGATTAGATGGGCCACTGAGTCATCTAGTGCGAAATTTGCTCTTTCTGGGTCCTCATCCTTGAGCATACTGAGGATATCAATAGAAGGTGTACCTTACTGTGTCTTAACATTAGTACACAATTCATGCTCATGATGCGGCCCGAAGCATTGTGTGGTCAGGGCAGAGGCGAACCAGCTTGCAAATTATGGTTGGAAGAGGGTTACAGTAAGACCTAATTTGGATGCACTAGGTGTTATCCATGAGTGATAGAGGGGTGCTCCATTTGCATCACAGCACCGTAGGGGCTGGGCTTATGTACGCTAATTAAAAACAAGCATTGGCATAGCCAACAGGTCTCGCCTTTGGGACCTTATAAGTGTTTAGCCATGCAACAGTTGCATAACTAAACACTTATAAGGTCCCAAAAGCGAGACCTATTGGCTATGCCAAGCGGCCGCAAAACTGAAAGTGATCGCGATCAAACATTTAGTTTAAGTGATCGCGATTAAACATCAAAGCGGCCGTGCGGCCGCTAAAGTGAAAGTAATCTCGGTAAAAGTGGCGCACGCGCCCGCGCACATGCACTGTAGCTCTAGGCTGGCCTGGTAGAACTTTTTGGAGCCCTCTCAATAAGTCTCGCCAGACCAGCGCATGCGCTGGGTCAGGCGAGACCTAAACAGAAAAGAAGCATAGAATTCTCTGCCCAGGCAGGGAGTAATGATTGGGATAGTAGGGCTCCAGTATTTAGATGTATTCCAATGTCACTGCCGGGTCATCTCTGTTTATTGCACACACATCCTTCAGTTCAATCACATTCTAACCTGTAAAGATCCATGGAACTTTTCACACACAGATATACACTCTTTCCAGAGTATTTGTACACTATGCGCAGAAGTTTTCTCCAACGTTTTACTATGACCCATTTATTACAATTTTTCAGCAATTAATTGTCTGAACAAATTTGGGGAGTATCTCTTTTGGCGAAAGAGGTCACCCCCAGACTAGGGGGAAAAACACAACATGCTTAAAATGCATTGTTTGTGTGCACAATACCCTTACAGTTTAAGGAAGTAGGACTCTCCCAGAGGAAGGTGTTAGCAGGACAAGTGGGTTCAGAGTTCTAGCTCTGGGTCTCCTTATTGTGGAATGTCAAACATGCATTGGTGTATGTAAGGACTTTGGCCCCACCTGCACTCAAGTAATGCCTCATCTTACTACTCATTTGTAAAACTGTGTAGGCAGTAGGCCTCTCATTCCACGGAAAACAATAATAATAATAATAATACTGATATTTGTAAAGCGCGAACAGCTACCTCACGAAGAGGTGTCCCGGCGCTATAGACCCAGAACCACTGTAAGACAAAGTAAAATCATATGTTTTCTCATCTTCTATATGCTAAGTAACCTTGGTGGGTGGCCATGAGACCATACTAAAAATGTTGTACTCTGTTTGGAGTGGCAAAGTGAATAAACTAGGAGAACTGGAATACAGCCCATAGTAGATACCAGTCCCCGAATTAATTTACGCATTCCATCAATACATTTTTTGCTTTTCAAAGTTGGATTGTTCAAGGCCAAAGAATGTGCTCAGACAAGGTCCCTGTGTTCAGTGTGCCACAGGACTGAAGCTTCACCTCACTGATGAGGCCCGAAAAGCCCAAAACTAGTCTGGGGTAGCTTGTGTTCTCAGTTGGAGGAGACCTGGCCCAGGACTTCATGATGGACTGTTCTGATTGGATCCCGCCCAAGTCAGATTTTACTATGGCTTGAATCTGGCGCAATATTGTGGGCAATTAATGATGGACTGAAATGCGGCTCAAAGTAATTAGAAGTGGTTGAGATCGATTAAATCCCTATGATTTTGAAAGTGAGACATCCTAAGTGTGATGGGTCCTAGGCTCACTGTGTCATAGGCCTCCCACTACACCGAGTGTTTAAACTGGTCAGAGGCTGCTTGTGTTTCTGTTTAAAGACAGATTAAGCTCCATTTTTCCAATGGGAGCAGGACCAGGTTCGATGTAAACATGACTGGTCTGTCTGGAGAATCACAGTGGGTAAAAAACAACAAAGTGGAATGCCGCCCAGAGTAATTCAGGCATTCCAGAACTATACACAAAGGTACAAAACCATTTTTAATAGTCTCTGACCATGATAAGAAGCCCTCAATAGCTGCCATTAGAACACATTTCGCGGTTATCCACTGCGAGACGTCAGCTACCAGCACAACCTATGTGTCGACCTCTTGTCGACCTCCGTACGACCAGATGAGCCAGCATCCGCCTCCTGTGTTTTGCGTACTGCCTGGAGTTTCTCTAAAACAGTAAGAATATCATTTTCCGAGCTCACTACTGCGGTTACAATCTGGATACTCTTTGAACTCGAAGGTCGACAAACTATTTCTAGCCAATATCGACAATTAATAGTTTTTATAACTATCATTAAGCCATTTGCATTGTATAGAACATAGCCTACATATAGCGCCGCTTCCAGCATGGATCTTTTCTGGTTGATCAGCTGTTGAATCAAGATAGAATACGTGACCTATATTGCGTGGCTTCCTGAAGGAGGCTTGCTGCCGAAAAGCGCAGAGGAAAAAAATATATTATCTATTGCCCACCGCTTGAGAACCATATCAATAATCAGTCCTGCTGTAAAAAGGAAATGTGGTCTAATAGTGTCGCCCAGTTTAGATGTAGCAATACACTATATGAATTAATTGTTACTATGAGAGGAATTTAGTCATCTAAACCATCCTGTGTGTTTTTGTTTTGAAGTATGCTGTGGACGGATGAGAGGTTACAAGAAATGAAATTAAAAAGAAATTTATAAAGTGCGATACAGTTACCCGAGGGTGTCAAGGCACTAGCTCATCATGTAGGAAAATGTCGAAGGTTCTTCACCCAGAATCAAAGGTTGAAGAGCCAAGTCTTCAATGCCTTCCTGAAGGCCAGCAAGTGTGTGTCGTCTTTTAACTTCTGGGGAAGCGAATTCCAGAGTCTGGCGTGCCAACCAGGAAGCTTCTTCCACCCCAGGAGCTTTTCCTGAACCTGGGAATCACCAGATTGTGAGCGTGAGTTGAACGTAAGTGGCGGGCAGGAGTATATAGTTGAAGGTTCTGTTTAAAAAAAAAAAAAAAAAAAAAAAAAAAAAAGAGGTCCTATATCATGAGTTGCTTTAAAATCTATAGAGAGCCTTGAACTCAATCCGTCTCTTTACCGGTAATCAGTGTAATATTTTTAGCGCCGCAAAGGCAGATTTGAACTTGGGAATGTTCAACAGCAAGCGTGCTGCGGCATTTTGCAAAATCTGCAACTTGGTTAAACATTTCGTCCGAAGGTTGATGAACAGACTGTTGCGGTAATCGCCTCTGGACAGAACGAGAGCCGGGACCACTAACTTCCGTAAATTGACAGGGATGAATGGAAGTATCTTTCTAAGTAATTTTAAAGTGTAGAAAGATACAGAGGTGACTGGTTTACATGGCCTTCGAATGAGAGCCTGGAGTAAAAAATGACTCCCAGGTTTTTTTTTTAACCTTATTTGTAGGGATGGGTAGCGTGCCAGCTCCGCAGGCCACAGTGCGGGTACCAAAAATTAGTGTTGCTGCCAAAGAGTAGGACCTCTGTTTTACTCAAGTTTAATTTCAAACAGTTAGAGGCCATCCAGTCCCCAACCTGGCAAAGGCAGTTCTAAAACTGTGCTGCTGTCTCTGAAAATGAGCCTGTCACTGAAACCACAATCTGGGTATCATCTGCATAGGAAATTGCAGAGAAACCCAGAGATCTAATAAGCCTTGCCAGAGAAGCGACATATATATTAAAGAGGGTGGGGCTCAATGATGATCCCCGTGGGACTCCACATGGCAGTGCGAAATTAGGGGACTTAAATTCCGAAAGAGCCACAAACTGTTTGTGGCCCGTCAGGAATGATTTAAGTAAAGTAAGAGCCTTTCCTTTGATGCCTATCCTCTCCAGGAAATCCAATAACTTTTTATGATTGACAGTGTCTAATGCGGCAGAGAAGTCTAGCAGCACCAGTGCTGCATTACCCCCTGCATCGACCGTCTGCCTAATCTGTTCAGATGCTAAAATCAGTGCCAGTTCTGTACTATGATTTTTTCTAAAGCCATACTGAGTGGCATCCAAGAGAGCATGTTCCTCAATATAGTCTGATAATGTCACATTCATGGCTTTTCGACCATCTTCGCAGGCAGAGGGAGTCTTGAGATTGGACTGTAGTTCTTAGGATCTGCCCAGTCTAGATTTGCTTTTTTAAGGAAAGGGAGAACAGATGCCGGTTTCCAGTTGGTGAGGAAAATGCCTGAGGAGAACATTTGGTTAAAATGGGCAACAGATGAGCAGCAATTATTTCTGGTAGAAGGTGAAAGATTTGGTGGGGACAGAGGTCTAATGGGGAGCCAGACTTACTGGACAGAAGGAGATTGATGACCTGATCCAAGGTCAGTGAAGGAAAGAAAGATAATTCGGGAAGGTCACTAATATCTAGGATAGCTGAAGAGCTTTCCATTGTCGTGAGAGTGTAATGTTGGAATAATAATGAAATTTAATGTTTTGATATAACTTCTTGAAGTGATTTTTTCCATTTTAACATAAATTGAATAGAACGTTTTTCGAATAATAATTACATCCATTTTGATATGTATGTTTATATCTCTCTAGTTATTGCATCATGTGCTCTCAGTTTTCTTATGATGTGCTTTATATGTTGTAAATGAAGAGTTGCCTAAGAATTTTTATTGCATTTGAACACATTAAGCCCTTGTCTCGTCCAGAAAGTTATTTATGCAGATACATGCATGTGCTATTTTGGGACCGAAATAACTGTGCTCTAGCACACCAAGCTGCTTCACGGAATTGAGCCAACAGGGGTCTCGTTTACACTGTAGTGAATGTGCAACTTTGATGCGTGACTTGCAGTAGCCCCTCGACAGCCATATGCTTTGAGGTCAATAGTGTTAACTAGTTTTTCAGTATCCCCGTCTGGCCTTTCAAATCCTATGAGTGCTACATCTGGAACAGACAACTGTCCTAGGCCTGCACCTGGACTGCTGTTCTACAAACACACAGTGTCTCCGCTATCCACACTGTGGTTAGTCATATAATGGAATTTCTATTTGTAGCACTGCCTGTTCATTTGTCATAGTGCAACCACTTCTGGAGAAACAAGGGCCGCTCCACTCAGCACACCTAGCAACAGGAAAAGAAAGGTCACCATTTTTCATCTCTACCAGACAGACCTACCGATCCAGCTCACTTATGATTCTATCTTCCCTAATGACTGGAGCTACTGTTCCGCGTGGCATCTTACTCTTCGCTGTGTGACCTCCCTATTTGCTTGCTTCTGCCTTTACTTGCTGGAAGTGCAGAAGCTTGTGCAGCCTCCTAGAGTTTCCAGCCATACGAGTACACGGGACTCCTGTAAATCTATGGAATAAAGAAGTGAAGATCTTGTATTGAGTTTATTGTTCCTCAACGTTTATGAAATTATTGGTGTATGTACGATGCTTACATATGTATTTTGGTATGGCTAGTTGCATAGATACGGTTACACATGTCCACAGGGTTACAACTAGGGTGTTACTGTTTTGTTGTGCATTATTTATTATTCACTTACATTAGTTTGGCATACACTATATTCCTGCTGCAAGGTTAGTTTGTTGCTGTCCTTGGGTACGTGCAGGCCGAGGGAGTAGTACCAACTGGGTTCTTCAAGGGGCCATTTTCATTTCTTGCAAGTAAGGCAATGCATGATGTAGAGAATTTTCATGTAGTACCAAAGAATCCTAGGTGATGGTTCAGGGCCTTATCCTACTTTCCTCTCTGCAGCACCACCGATTCTAATCTCTCAATCCCCTGCATGAACCCTTGCAAGGGTTGACAATATCATTTATAACTGCTCTCTGAATTATTGTGGGGGCGTTGTGCTATCTCCAAGCACCAGTACAAGTGACATCACCTCTGCCTTGTGGTGTGCCACTTTAGTTCTCTATCCACTTCACATCTCTTTAGAGGTCTCTTATGTTGATACCCCAACAAAAAGGTCTACGCCCAAACAATCTAAATACACAAGTACTCATTCCCATACTCCCCCCTACCAATCCCCAAGTTCATATAACTACTAAGTGATGAAAGCAAACAAGCCAGACGCTCATTTTACTAGTCCTAATTTATAGTCGAAAAGAACGCCCATAAGACATCTGGAAAGGTTTTATAATCCATAAAGGGGATGCCAGTAGTGGATAACTGCACGCAGAGGGCAATCTTGTATGAAAAAACAAAATAGTAAAATCATCAATATTCCCTGGACTTGAACAATGGGAATCTTCACTGCTATCTGATGGGCTTGGAAGAAGGGCAAAGCCTGACCTGAGAGGGCTTTGAGACACTGAAAAGGAGCCATATCCAAAAGCAGGGATAGGTAACTTCATGGTTTCATTCCATATGGTTATGGCAGTTGGGACACTATGGAGATGTGTTAAGCTGGACAAGACTCTTCCATCTGTACAATCATTACTGCCTCTTTTCTCACTGTCCCATACCACAAAATAACTGTGTAAATGGGACTTCACCCAATGGTATCACAAGAGCTCAAGCACGGACTAAACTGTGAGTGCACACAGCCATCCAGCACCTTCTCCACCCTTTCCCTTTACTCTTTGTTTTTAACATAATGTATTCTATTTCATTTAGAGTGTTCTGTCGTTTCCATGTGCAACGGTTATTGTTGCTTTTATGTTGTACGCATGAAAGCCTGTTTTAGTGCTCAATGTAGTAGGTATATTGATACCTTGCCAAATCATCCATAACTTTTGTCGTCTTTCTGCCTTTAACTTTGAAAAATCACCAGGATCTACAAATAAGTCGTTGGAACATTGTTTTAAGGCCTATTGTCCTTCACGCTGGAAAAAACACATCTTTACAAAGAGCTTTTATGCATTATCTTTAAACAATTCTTTGCTTTAGGACATTTATCCCTGCTCTGTTTTCCAACTAGTGTCGAACAGAAATTTGAAAACTCTTACCACCTTTCAATAGAATGTGTCACAAAAATAGTCCTTACGCTGTGATTTAGAAAGTGCGATGCGTTTCCATAGCGAGCAGCATCCACCGTGAATTCCTCAGATTCATAGTCCAGATCAAAGAGATATGTAATGCCTTTATTATCATATTGCTGCCCTCTTCTCTCAGCTTCCTCGCTTGTGATCACCTACAAATGTAAAACTAAGACACTTTAATTTTCCTTCAGTTTAAAGGCAAAGACAAATAAGTACAAAAGCGAGAAAGTGTTTGTTTTAGTATACATTTAGAATAATAAGAGGACTTCAAGTGTATGTGAACTATACAGGTAAAAACACAGCAGGAAAAGGAACGGTTCGTTCAGTATGAAAGCAAAATAAGCATTGGCAAAGCCAAGATGTCTGGGTTTGGCTGCCAACCTTTTGACTTTGGCAATTCTTGTTTTGTTCTGTCAAAGTTTTTGCAAAACGTTATTGTTGAGGAAGCTGCTGGACCGTCATCTAAAAAAAATGAGTAAAGGATATATATTTTGTGTTAAAAAAGGCACACATTTCCTTAGTAGTACTCACACATTTCCTTAGTAGTACCTGGCACTAAAGTGAACTACTTTATTTGTGCATGTGCTCCTTATGAAAGGGAAGTACGTTGTAACTTACAGTGAAGTCAGGCAACAGCTGAAGTTCACAAGAACAGACTTATGGATGAAGTGTGGATGACAACCGCTGTTCATACCTATGTTATACACAACCGAAGGAAAATCAAAAAGGTCAAACTAACACCCAACCTAAAGAAGCAAATCGATCTGGCGAGGACTGCCAGCCTCTTGCCTTTGCTAATCCTTTTTTTGTAAATCTTTATAACAAATAGATAGAGATTGTTGGAAAGATAAATAGAGGCTTGCAAAACAGGCAGAGAGGGTTGTATAGATAGCTAGACATATAGATAACCTTGCAAAGATATACATGCAAAGATAGATTGAATGATAGGTCAAGAATTGCAAATAAAGATAGAATTATAGACTTGCAAAGAGTTCCAAAGATATATGGATAGACGGCACAGCACAAATTCAATGAGTAATAAAATAGCCAAATACCTGCACAAGTATGATATTAAAAGATCACTGAATGGAAACTAGAAAGACACTCAAGCAGGGCATACAGACTAACTGTGTTTACAAGTTTGGCTGTAGTCGTCAAAATACATACAGGAATGCAGTTATAAATGCATTTCATTCCACTTTCTAAAAACATTATTATTTTATAAAGAATAGATTCAAATAGAAACAATCTGGTACTCTGAAATAGCAGCTAACGCCAGACCTAAAAAACACTCAACTTGCCACTTTATGTATATGGGCTCACAAACACGCGATTGTCAAGGAAAGATGTGTACCCTTTATAATCCTGTGTGACTAGTGTACATGAGTTTACTATAAGTTTGTCACTATTTGCAATCTTAAAACCTTCATACTCCTAGAATCTTCCTTTTGATGAAACCCAAGCACCTTTTCCCTTTAAAGTTCTGATTAAGAACATAAAGCTGAACATGGTGTGGGTGGCACCACCCAGTGTCCACAAATAGCCACTATTGTCTCAAGCCCAAGTTCCACTCTCTTCAAACCAGAAGCTGAATCCACTTAAAAGAAAAAGATTAGAGTTGCAGAACGAACAAGAGATACCAGTACCCGAGCGTTAAGAGTATCTCCAGTCCTTCTTCCACAGTAGTAATAAGAAGTTTATAAAGAATCTCAGGCAAACCAGTCTAAAAAGGTTGCTGTGTCAGCCACACACCGACAACACTGCATGTCCGCGGTGAGCCTCATTTTATATAACTGCACAGGCATATGATACATTCTGTGGATGAATTTTATGTCTGTGTGGGGGGTGTTTATAGTTTGGCCAGAGTGATCTTGAATGGGTGCAACAATAGCGCCATTGTTCCAGCATGGAAGGGGGGTTTAGGTCAGTCTCTAAAGTGAAATGAGCCTTTGGGGTAAGTAGGGGAGAATTCTATTGCATTATGGCATACATGTGAGTTATTAATCCGAGGGGGAATGGGTTAGTGAACAAAAAGTCCAGTGAAGGGAGCAACTAACTACCATGAGAAAAAATTATTTAATATATACATCTCTTGGTGTCGGGATTAAAAACAGTACTGAACCAGTTTGGAAAAAATAACTGCAACTATCCAATTAGAGGGTTGGTCTACATGTTTCAGCTATCGTGACCTTTAGTATGTCTAGCTTTCCTCAGGACCAAAGTTAAAGCTACTGCGTGTTTACTTGAAAAAAAGTGTAAAAACAAATAAATAACGGCAACAGATACAACCAATTACACCAATCGTCTCAGTTCGAGGAACATGGGGTGGTGTTCAAACCCATATCGTACGAGTAAGGAACCTCACCTCACCTGGCCACAGCTCAGGACGTGAGGCACCGCCCTCTCCGTCGGTACCCATGGCTTCACCAAGCCGTAGCTTTGGATTTTAGTATATCCTAGCAATTGCTTAAAAACCTGCCTGAGCTCCTCCTTCACAGTGAGGGTGTTGCAGCCCTCGGCTGTGCTAGGAGTTACAGCCGGGAGGAGATCCCAGATGATGAAACATGTCACCTTGGTGAGTGATGGGATTCCGTCCTTTAATTATGACTTCCCTGTGTTAGAGTAGGTACTATCCACTTGTGTGCAAGACGCCCTAAGGCGCTTAGTAACATATTAGACCCACAGATAATTATGGGGCACATGCATCAACAATGCCATTTGCGATTCCTTATTAGCGAAAAATAAGGAATCGCTAATGAGGAATAGCAAAAGGCTATGCATGTAGGAATCGCTATTCAAATAGCGATTCCTTAACCTTCCCTAATTGCTACTAGCAAATTGCGAGTAGCAATTAAGGAATGCCATCCCAATCATTCCTATGGGCCTCCAGGCCCATAGGAATGAATTGGAGATTGCATGAGCAAATAGCGAGTACCAGTAGGTTCTCGCAAATTGCTCATGCAATTTCAAGGGTGTCAAAATGACACCCTATTGCACCCCTGAAATTGATATGTGCACATATGTTGCACACACACATGCTCTAAGGGCATGTGTGTGCGCAACATGAAACTTTGAAAAATGCACAAAAGTGCATTTTTCAAACTTTTAGCAAATTAACATGCAGTTCATCTTCATGGTAATTTGCTCCCCCTATTAGCGAATTCGCTGATTTTTTAACTTTCATGCATTGCATTTAAGGAATCCCAAATTGAGATTCCTTAAATTAAGGAATCTCAATTTGGGATTCCTTAAATGCTATCGCTATTTAAGGAATCGCTATTTAAGGATTCCTTAAATAGCGATTTTTGCTTTTGGGTTGATGCATTGGGATTGGGTATTTTTAACTCAATACCGGGAGCTATTAGCGAATCGGTATTTTACCGACTGGATTGTGGCTTGATGCATGAGGCTGTTAGTGTGTTTTTGAGTTTCTTAGGGAAAGTATCTGTGCTGGTCTCTAAACTTTCCCTTGGACCCTCCGCTTGGTGTTTTTGGGACCCAAGCACAGCCTGGAGTCTATAGCATTTGAAAACATTGAGCGAGGTATGGTGAGGGCCCAAGAGTATTTGTTGTGCAGGGAGAAATTGCCTTTCTCAATTATGTGTGGCGCTACAGACCTTTTAACTGACACCCCATCAGTCGCAGTGGGGAGCCTCGGGTGCCCAGCAAGCAATGTGTTTGGTGAGTACTGGAAATCAAGTCGGGAGCACAAGCACAGCCTATCTCAGGCTCACACTGTGCAGGCCACAGTATAGATCACTAAATGAGGTCGCTGGGCTGGTAGATGCAGAGCACAGCGTAGTGGGCAAGGAGCTACACTATCAGACTCAACACCAGTGTGTGGCTGATATGTAGCAGGGTACAACCACAAATGGTTTCAGGGGCACAGTCTCTCCACTGTTTCGAAGGGAAGGGTCAGTGTTCCCCATGTGACTTGTGGTTGACTACCAGCCAAGGCTATCGCCATGAGATTGGTCTGGAGTCGTCGGAGGAAATGTACCATAAGAGTAATTGGAATATTGACAGAGAAATTTGGGGAGGATAATTATTGTAGCAATAGCAATTCTTCCTGCCAAAGATTATGGCAGCCTGGACCAGGCCAGGATTCGGTTCTCTAGCCATGTCATATTCCTACCATAGTTCACGTTCCAGAGTTCATCTGCATTTGCACTAATCCATATTCCAAGATAGCGAACTGTCTCAGTCGCCCATTGTAGAGGGTATTCAGAGTCAAAACTTGCAGTCCCCGGAGTGCGAGGGAAGATCACTGATTTAGACCAATTTATGAGAACACCTGCAGACACCCAAATCAATGATCTTCCGAATCATGGGGGAGATGTTTGTCTGGGGATCATGGATATAAAGTGTAACATCATCTGCATACATTAAGACAAGTTTTTCTGGCTGTAAAGGTAAGGCCTATATATGATTGATGCTGCTTTAACCTGGCTTTCAGGGGTTCCATCGCAATGACAAAAAAGACTGACGATAGGGGGCATCCCTGTCTTGTACCGCCGGTAATGGGGAAGGAGGAGGTAATCACATCAATGATCTGCAACCTAGATATGGGGAACATGTATAGGAAGAAAACAGGTGTTAAACCCAGTCCAAGTCAGCAATAAACAGATAAGGCCACACTAAAGAAGCAAATGCCTTTGCAGCATCAAGTATGATAGCAGCAGCACTAAGCTGGGGATCTATAGAATGAATGAGTGCGAACATTGTGTGCAAATTGTGAGCTGTGCTATGCCAGGGTATGAATCCGGATTGGTCCAGTCAAACAATATCCGGTAGGAGAGGCAGTATGCGAATTGCAATCAATTTTGCAAGGATTTTGTTGTCAACATTGTTAATCGATGGTGGGTAATAGGAATCGTAGAGGTTTTCAATATGGTGACAATGACAGCTTCAAGTGGGGAGGGTGGCCACTTACCGGTTCGAAGAGCCTTTTCTTGCACTGCCAGCAAGTGAGGCGCAAGAATCTGAGCATATGCTTTATAAAAGGACGTGGTCAGGCAGTTGAGGCCAGGCGCTTTATCCCCGCAAACTCTGAATGACCTGCACTATATGACCAGGGAGAGGTTGTGGTCTGACGGCTAGATTCCCAACTTTGGAGCTGGGAAACCAAGGTTTGAGCCTCAGGGTCGCGTCCACATCCTGTGATTCTGGGCAGATCACTTAATCTCCCTGTGCCTACCAAAAAAAAAAAAAAAAAAAATGAATTTGTCCTTGTGTAATGTAACCGGTGCTCATGTAAAGCGCTCCAATACCTTTGGGTCGTGTTCGCGCTATATAAATCTGCAACAAAAAAAACAAATACTGCGGAGATAGGCAACCAGCTGTCTCGCCTTGTGCTGATTATTCAACCTGCAGATTTTCTAGTACAAGCACCAAGTAGTAGCTGCTGCTGTAGGAAGAGTCATGTGGCCCGAGGACAATGCAATGATGATGTGTGTTTCGTTTTGTGGTTACCATTATGTCGCAGTTAGATGTGCGAGACAGCAGCAACGCAGGAAATATAAATCAACATCAACATACCACCCACTTCAAAACACCCAACTAGTTGAGGAACAATCTACCACCATCCACCCATCCCAACTCTCTGTGAACACAAAGATAAATCGGGGTCACCAGTGGGCCAAGCGAACAACCGAGTTAATAAGAAACTGGGTGTCCGAGGAAAGAGACGGAAAGCAAAGAGGGTTTAAATGGCACTCTTTGAAAGGAAGGTTACAGTTGCAGACAGGCATAGTCTAGGGTCAACAACCACAGAATTAATGCAAATGTATTCGAATTAAGCCAAAACAGAGTGGATAGGTAGGAAAATGTTAAAATGGCATTATTTAATGCTTTAGAGACACAAATGTCCACAATATGACCAACTGCATAATCTATGTGACATAGGATTCAATTACTCAACCACAGTGGCCATGTTCAGATCCACCATAGACTCACACGGTGTGGAGCAGCTGGATGCTGCTGGGCACCACCTTACACAGCTCCATTCTTAAGGTGCTAAAGCGAACTCTAAATCATCAATGGAATTTTCTAAGAGTGCAGTCACGACCTTCAACCGAAGTAAACTAGAACGTAAACTAATGGCAGTACAATATGTTTTCTTTACCAGACGTAACTCCGGAAAATATTTAAGAATAGATCTGTGCAGACTTGTATTAATCATATATATTGGCAAATTGATTTTGAAAAATATATGTCCATACCTCTCCAACGTATTCCATCACAAAGACATGCTGTTTAATATTTTGTAGGGTTTTCACACCCCAGCCACGGCCATTGTTAGTCCTAAATATGCAAAGGGGGTAGGGCGATCCTTTTTGAACAACTCTGTTAGGACAATCCAGGTCACATTTACAGGCTGAGTTGCACTCGAAGATGGGGAAACCGGGTTTAATTTTGAGTAGCCGATGTTCATTGTAAGGAAAAAGAACTCCAGCTGCAGCTGGGCAGCACGTGCCAGAAAAGCAATTCGAGCACTCACAGCCAACCAGCACTTCAGTATTTAAATTAATTTTGTAGGAAGCCTTATATTCTTCAATATAGTGGAAGTCCAAAGGTGGACCTTCAAGATCCACATTATTTTCAACGAAAATCATACTGCTCTGTTTCTTTTTCCGGTTTAGTTCTTTTTCCCACCTCCGAAGAGCTTTTCTTTGCTTAGCTTTCTTAATGACGAATTCTGCAGCAGCTGGCTTTAGGGTTATGACACTGTTTTTTGTTACGAATACCTTTATTTGCTTCATTGTTGATGCGAAAGTTTTCAAATCATTTCGAAACGCTTTAAGCAATAGTGGACATTTCAGGTTTTTCCTAGGCTCCCACGTGTTCATAGATACTGGCCATCCTCTCCACTTTACAAAGTAGAACTTGTGTCCCTTAAAAGAAGGAAAACATATTTAGCAAAACATACATTACAGAAATATGCAGGTAATCGCAGACCTAAAGTATAGAATAATTCCTTGCCAGCTATCAACATGATTTTAAAGGCATACAAAAAGCAGCTAGTTTATAAGTATTAAAATATATACATATAGCTACATTTTTCAGTGGGTAACTAGTGACTACACAAATGTTGAATCCATTATCACTTCAACGCCTTTCCTTAGCACAACTCAATTCTTCCGATAAAATACCATCATTTACAGTTACTCCTCTGTGTAGTTAACCACCTTTTTCGGTTTGAAAAGTTTGATTCATTTACTATTAGGTCAGCGTTAATTCTGTTATTCTTTTTGGATAGGGCATGATGTGGGCTTCTTTTTAGCAGTTTGAGAATCTTGTGCTACTTTTCGTTAGGTGCTGAGAGTAAATCAGTGGGTTTACGATTTCTATACAATGAGGACTTGCTGTCAATAGTGCGTCGTTGTTTTCACGTCCCCCATGCCTCCTAAATGTATAAGCCAGTCGGGCTTCTGTCCAATACAAAATGGTGCCTAGAAACGTGGCTTACTCTGCGAGTAGGTTTGTCACTTTTGCTCGCTAAGCTCTCTCAAATTGTGGGAAGGATCGGAAGGCAGGAGTCTGTGCATCTCTGGAGACGTGGGAATGTTGGGGACTTTGCCATTTCAATCAAAACGGACTTCCTGTAGTTAACAGTATGTGTCATCTTCCACTGTGCCCAGCAGTGACGTAGCCCGTGTACTAGGAGTCCAAAGGCAAGCATGGAAAACGGGCCCCCTATTAACATGCTGAGTAGTAAACAACATATTTAACTGGGGTGCAGTGGGCGGATACAGCATAAAATATACAAAGTGGCAGATTATATTTTATGCTGTATCAGCTTTTATAATTGTTGATTCGTCTGTCTTTAAACAAAATTGAATGTAATGTGTTATATAAAATAACTTTTTTTCACAATACAAATGAGAAAAAAATAAATTCTGAAACTGCATAGTAGCTTTATGAATTTCTTTCTTGTTTCCCTATAAAGTAATAAGATATAATTTGTAATCATCATATTAGGATTGCCCAGGAATTTATTTCACCATACCATTATTACCCTGTCCTAGGAATTGAACTATTTGCTGTTCAGGGGGTCCTTGTTTTTTCCTTCTACGTTTCTTAACGTGACACACACTTTTCTCCCTCTCTCTTTCCAAAGCAAACCTGCCTCTAAGTTGGGCACCACCACTCAGTTATGGGAGCCAGGGACACCTAATGTAAATTAGACATTCACTAAAATGATGACTTTAAGAACGAACTGTTCTTGAATGAACGTTATCATACTTGCAAGATTGTTAAAAGTGACTACGCTGGTAGGGTGACCAACTGGCATGGGTGCAAATTCAGGACAGAGTGTGTAAAAATCCAGGACAAAAGGGTCAAAATTCAGGACAAAAGTTCAGGACATAAGATCAAAATTCAGGACAAAAGATACATTTTACAGACATATCAGAGAAGGTCATGCAATAGCATATAAGTAAGTAGATAGACAACATTAGAACAAGTCAAAATAAGTTTATATTAGGTTCAACCAATCTTGTACTTCACGGTTTTCCAGTATGGGTGCAGCTTTGAGCAACTGTGCAAGTATTTTTGTGGTATTTCACATAATCATAATCTATTTATATGGTTACTGCACTGGGTTGTCCAGTCTGATATTTTCTTGACAGTTCATGGTCCTGGTTCATGCATCGGGTAATATACTTGGGCGAGTCTGGGGTGGGAGCCAGCCTTTGAACCCCTTGTGGACCCAGTATGTGGGTCTGTGCGGACTAATCTTGCTTTGCTTAGGTGTTCTCTTCCAAAACCCCACTAGTGTACTATAGCATATGCTGCTTTTTAAGTGCTTCTCTTGCAAGGCACTGTACTTTTGCCATCTCCAGTAAATTTGTTTTCTTATGTGGCCAGCACGGATAACAAACGAGTAGATGAAACGAATATGCTACTTACCAGTATGCATCTGTTCTTGGCATGTAGGGCTGCTGACATTCATATCTGTGCATAGATCGCCGCCTAGTGTTGGGTCCGGATGATTGCACATTGTTGTCCTGGAAGATTCTTCGAAGTATCACGAGATAGGTGGCTCCTCCCCTGGACTACAGTGCGCATGGGCATCCTCTCCATCCTCAGATTGTTTTTCGCCATTGTGGCAGTGATGGAGTAGATACAGTAAGTGATGACCATGATATACAGTAATTCTGAGTGCTGCAGCTGCTACAGGCGCCGGGGAGGAGGGTGGGCGATATGAATGTCAGCAGCCCTACATGCCAAGAACAGATGCATACTGGTAAGTAGCATATTCGGTTCGAGGCATGTGGGCTGCTGAATTCATATCTGTGCATAGAATATATATCAGTCCCTCGATTAGCGGCGGCTGCCCGTGCCAGCTGCAGCAGTCTGAAAAAGAGTCTTGAGAACAGCCTGTCCTACAGCTGCCTGCTGTTTTGAGTGTACATCTACACAGTAGTGTTTGGTAAATGTATGTATAGTGGACCATGTGGCTGCTCTACATATTGCTTCTAATGGAATGTTTCCCAGGAAAGCCATGGACGCCCCTAACTTTCGTGTTGAGTGGGCTCTCGGAGGAATAGTTAACGTGCGTTTAGCTTTTTCATAACAAATTTGAATACATTTAACTATCCATCTGGATATCCCTGCTTTGGAAATGGCGTTGCCCTTATGTTGTGGAGAAAAGGCAACGAATAGTTGTTTAGTTTTCCTAAAATCCTTGGTCCTGTCTATATAGTACATGAGGGCTCTCTTCACGTCTAGTGTATGGAGCATTCTTTCTGCGACAGTTTCCGGATTTTGAAAGAAAACAGGCAGTTCAATAGTTTGATTCATGTGGAACTGTGATATTACTTTAGGCATGAAGGTGGGGTTGGTACGTAGTACAACTCTGTTCGCATGAACCTGTATGAATGGCTCTTGAATGGTTAGTGCCTGGAGTTCACTAACTCGTCTCAGCGAAGTGATTGCCACCAGGAAGGCTACTTTCCAGGTGAGGAATTGAATCTCACATGAACGTAGAGGTTCAAAAGGTGGACCCATCAATCTGGTGAGGACCACATTTAGGTTCCACGCCGGTGGGTGCCGTGGAGGAATTACTCGTTTAAGTCCCTCCAAGAATGCTTTGATGGCAGGCACTCTGAATAATGAGAGGTGTTGCCTGTTTTGAAGATAGGCTGCTATTGCGGTGAGATGTATGCGTATGGAACTATATGCTAGACTGCATTGGTATAAGTGTAGCAGGTAACAGATGATATTTTGAGTAGATGCATCTAGCGGGTTGATGTCATTGTGTTGACAGTAGATGATAAACCTTTTCCATTTCGCCGCATAGCAAGCTCTGGTGTTGGGTCTCCTGGCCTCTTTGATGATGTTCATACATTCTGGAGGCAGTTTTAAGTATCCAAACTCTAAGACTTCAGGAGCCAGATCGCCAGGTGCAGCTGTTGCGGATCTGGGTGCTGAATTGCGCCATGGTTCTGCGTTAAAAGTTTGGGCGTTAGTCGCAGCGTTTGATGTGGCACCACGGAAAGTTCTAGAAACGTGGTGTACCATGGTTGGCGTGCCCACGTTGGAGCAACCAGGATGAGTGTCATTGAGTGTTGCCTCAGTTTGCGTGCCACTAGCTGTATTAATGGCGCTGGGGGAAAAGCGTACGCAAATCTGCCTGACCAGTTCATCCATATCGCATTGCCCTGCGACTGTGGATGTGGGAACCTGGCGGCAAAGCTTTGGCATTTTGCGTTTTCCTTTGTGGCGAATAGGTCTATTTCTGGATGACCCCACTTTCGGAAGAACGGTTGGAGTACTGATGGATGTAGCTCCCACTCGTGCATTTGGTGGCTGTGTCTGCTGAGCAGATCTGCCATCTGGTTGTCCTTGCCCGGGAGGTGCTCCGCCATGACGAACATGTTCCTTTGAATGGCCCACTTCCACATGCTCTGAGCCAGATGAGACAACTGCGGAGAGTGTGTTCCTCCCTGCTTCTGAATGTAGTACATGGCAGTCATGTTGTCCGTCCGGATCAACACGACTTTGTTGCACAAGTGTACTTTGAACGCCTTCATGGCCATCAGTTCCAGAATGTTGATGTGCATCTTTTTCTGCTGTGTTGTCCATAGTCCCTGCACTGTATAATTGAGTACATGAGCTCCCCATCCCTGGAGAGACGCGTCCGCCGTCAGTATTACTTGAGGAACAGGCTCTTGGAACGGTCGGCCCTTGCAAAGGTTTTGTGGATTCCACCAATGCAGAGAGTTGTATGCCCGACCGCTCACCAACACTAGGTCTTTTAACTGTCCTTGAGCCCGATTCCATTGACGTGCTAAGCACTCTTGAAGCGGGAGCATATGTAGTCTCGCGTGCGGGACTATGAAGATGCAGGAGGCCATCATGCCCATCAACTGCATGAACACTCGCGCTGGAAGGGAGTGTTGAGGTCTGAACTTTTTTATTAGCAACTGTATGCTGTTGATTCTCACTAAGGTTGGCTGAGCTGTGGCTGCCAGAGTGTCTATGGTCGCGCCTAGGTACTGTTGTACGTGGGCTGGTTGAAGGTGTGATTTGGGATAATTTAGTGAGAATCCCAGACTGTGAAGAAGGTGAATGGTGTGGGACATGTGGCTGGCGCATTGCTGGGCTGACTTTGCCTGAACAAGCCAGTCGTCCAGGTAAGGGAAGACGTGAATATGTTGTCTTCGCAAGTGAGCAGCCACCGTCGCTAGGCACTTGGTAAAGACCCTGGGAGCTGTTGTTACTCCGAAAGGGAGTACCTTGAACTGATAATGTTGATTTTGAATAGTGAACCTGAGATATTTTCTGTGGGATGGGTGTATGGGAACGTGGAAATACGCATCCTTTAAATCTAGTGTTGCTAGGAAGTCTCCCTGACTGAGTAACGGCAGAACCTGCTGGAGGGTGATCATATGAAAATGTTCCGACAGAATGTACATGTTGAGAGGTCTTAGGTCCAGTATAGGCCTGAGAGAGCCGTCTTTTTTGGGGATTAAGAAGTACAGAGAGTACACCCCTAAACCGTGCTGTTGGATAGGCACGGGCTCTATGGCTCCTTTTTGCAGCATACTCAGTACTTCCTGCTGCAATAATGTCAAGTGCTCTGCGGACATAGGACGTTGTCTTGGTGGTATGTTGGGTGGAATGGATGTTAATTCTAGACAATAACCGTACTGGACAATGTCCAAGACCCACCTGTCTGTGGTGATGGAACTCCAGACTGGCAGGAACTGTTGTAATCTCCCCCCGACCGGTGTTATGTGGACGGGGGGCAGTGACAAGATGTCACTGTTTGTTATTGGCAGAGGATCTGGTATTGTTGTTTCCTTTGCCTCTGCCCTTGGTGCTGGAGCCACGGTATCCACCCCTATTGTTTTTATAATAAGAACTTTGGGACCCTCCTTTATTGTACTGCTGCTGGGAGCCCTGACCTCTAGCTGCTCCTGAACTTCTGGGGCGACGAATGGAGCCACTACGAAACTGCTGGGATTGTAGAGCCCCCATAGATTTAGCAGTCTCAGTGTCTTTTTTAATCTTTGAGTGTCAACTTCAGGGCCAAATAAGAAGTCTGGGTTGACTGGCTGATGCAAGATATTTGTTTGAATGTCTGGTTTAAAGCCCGATATTCTTAACTATGCATGTCGTCGTAACATCACACTAGTGTTGATGGCCCTGGCTGCTGTGTATGCTGCATCCAGTGCGCATTAGATGGACGCATTGGTAACTAGTTGCCCCTCTCTAATGAGGAGCTCCGCCCCCTCCTTGTACTCATCTGGTAGGTGTTGTATTAGGGGTTCCAGGTTATCGTAGTGGGACCTGTTGTACCTGGCTAGAAGTGCCTGGGTGTTGGCAATGCGCCAGATGTTTGATGCTTGAGCTGCCACACGTTTCCCAGAGTTTTGGACTCTTTGTCCGGAGGAGGAGCATCACCTGTAGTTTGAGAGTTCGCTCTTTTGCGGGCGTTAGAAACAACCAGGGAGTCCAATGGCGATTGACCCTTAATGTACGTAGGGTCTCCTGGGGCTGGTCTATACTTTTTCTCAATCCTGGGGTTTAACACTTGTGTTCTTGTTGGCTCCTTAAAGATGTCCTTAGCATGTTTAAGAACGCCTTTTAGCATCGATAGTGTCTTAACCGTTGTTTCTGATGTGGAGAACGTGTCCACTAAGAAATCCTCTTCAACAGAGTCTGAATGAAGTTCAACCCCGTGATTGGCAGCCGCCCGTTCAATGAGGGCGTTAAAAGCAGCAGTGTCCTCAGCAGGGGATGGTTTTATATTGTAGATAGGGGTGTCAGGAGCATTGTGGATGTCACCTGGGTCATGTGGGTCTCCCCATGATTGATCCTGGTCCTGTGGTTCATCCAGGTCATGATGTAGAGGATAAGTGGTATCCTCATAATAGGTGTCACCTGCATCCGTCTCCGAAGGTGTTGGAGAAAAATCAAGTGTGTGGTGAGTATAAGTTTGATAAGGTTCCACAGGCAGTGGAGTGGAGCCGGAATCCATTTTCTTCTTGATCGGGATTTTATAGGACTCCAAAGTGTTCACCGGGACAATTTTTCTCTTCCAAAACACCAGTTTACCGGTTTCGAGGTCGATGACCCGCTCCTGTGAGTCGTCGACAGGTGGATCTGCAGGTGCAGGTTTTGCGGGTGCGAAGCCCTTCCGGAGTGCGAACATTTTAGGTGTCCCCGACGGCGGCAATCCAAAAGTGATCGGCGCCGGCGTCGATGTAGCCTTTGCGACCTTCTTCGGCTCGTGGCCCTGTTTCGGGTCGGGTGTGTCCCGTTCCCTGATGCGCGTCAGGGACTCAGACACCTGCTTCACCAGGGATGGCGATGGTGCACTGGAACCGATGTGCTCTTCGGGGACCGGCTTGGAGGCCGTCCCAGGTCCCTTTCCCGACTTAGGCTTTTCGATTTGAAGTTTCGGGTCGACGCCCTGTGGAGTGGGGATCCTCGCACCGTCGGCACCCTTTGCAGTCGATGCACGATCGGTCATCTGGGCTGTAGGCGTTCGCGCCCCAACTTTGGTTGTTAAAGGCATCTGCGGCGTCGGGGGACCGAGGGCCTTCTTGTGTTTCTCGGCGCCGAAAACCGTGTGTGTGTCCTCGGCACCGACAGTGCCTTTATGCTGTTCGATTCCGACGTCCTTCTTTTGTGTTTGCGGATGTGAAGGGTTAGAAGTCTTCGATCCGACGAGGACGAGTTGCACTTTTTGTTTCGGTTTCACCTGTGCAGCTTTCAGTTTCGATTTTGAGGGATCGACTCGAGAGGTTTTACAAAGTTCCGGCTCGTTGGAAATGTTCGAAGCCGAGCCCGGAGGCGGGGCTGTAGAACGCAGTGACTGGTCTTGGGTGAGGCCCGCAGGCGACCCCGCGACCCGAGCCATATGGACATTCTGTCCTTGGGCCTCCGTATCGACGGATTGGCCTAGCTCCTCGCCTGAGCTATCTTCTTCGGCCCCGAGGGCCCGATTGTCGTCTCCTACCTCATCGACTACTTCTTCGTCCTGGAATATCCCCTTGTCTTCGGCTTCGTAGTTGGAGTCAGGTTCCGAAGCAGAATCAGATTCCACTTCCTCGACGCTCTCGACATCTTCATCCTCTGTCCCGAATATGTTTACCGGGGTAGGCGCCAATTTGTTGGCCTCCAAGCGAGCTGCACGTCGATTCCGAAGTGTCTTCTTTGACCGGAATCTTGGATTCATCGTGATCCGGTGACAAACATTTGTTACACACCGGGTGGACGTCGATGTGGGGATATTTGGCGTGACATAGAGGACATCTCTTGAAGGGAGTCCTCGATTCCATGTTCGATCGTCGATTGAAGTTCGGTCCGAACTCGATCCGATGAGGTGAAAGAAGAAAGTTATCGATACCGAACGCGAACGATACCGACGAAGTCTAAATATAGTTTTCCTAACTTGAGCTAAGATAAGCACATCCGAACCCAATGGCGGAAAAAAACAATCTGAGGATGGAGAGGATGCCCATGCGCACTGTAGTCCAGGGGAGGAGCCACCTATCTCGTGATACTTCGAAGACTCTTCCAGGACAACAATGTGCAATCATCCGGACCCAACACTAGGCGGCGATCTATGCACAGATATGAATTCAGCAGCCCACATGCCTCGAATATATTTGTGCAGCGTCACAGGCACCCTTTTAAAGTTCTTGGTGCTTTGGATGTTTGCTTGCATTCACCTGTTTTACAGCCCGGGGTGCTGCAGATCAAGGCCCCCAAGATTCTGGCCACACTGGAACACTGCCGTCAACTGCTCTGAAATCTTGGTCCAGCGATCTGTCTCAGGCTGATCCCACCCACTATGAAGTATCACACGGAAGGCAGAAATCATTAAACGATACCCATGTGTTTCAGGCTGGTGTGGAAACAAAATCAATGTCCAGCGGTTGTGTTTTGCAGCTTCTTTATTGTGGTAGACAGCTTCCACTGGTTCATTTGTTAATTTTTGTCTCTTTTTTTTTCAATATCTTTATTGCGTTTAGTCTTTTCTTATACAACTATAACATATCATTGCATACAATAATCTTGCGATAAAATAAACGTTGCCATGAGCCCGTACACATAAATCTGGGTGTTACCATCATGTAAACGTAGCAAGATATGCATCTCTAGTGGCAGAGAGGCATACATACATGAAGGATCATAGGCATCAACCGTGTATTTGTGTCATCTCTATTGGCATATGAACCCGAGTATCATGTGTGTGCATTACCCAACCATAGGTGTAGATACTGCATGTAACTTATAGATACTTATTGCATTCAGAGCACATCTTGAGGTTCAATTCGCATTGTCTCGTGGGTGATCTGTGTACATATCAGCGAGGATTACTAGACATCAACTTTTTAGGATTTGAAAAATATGAACTACAACAAAATAAAAAGATAAAAATAAATAAATAAGAACGGAGAAATGAAAAAGGAAAAAAGGGAAAGTGACACATCAAATACCAAAGGAGATGTGAGATCATCATATAAGGTGCCATCCAGGTGAAGATATAGTTAGGTTGGAATATTTGTAGTGAGTGTGGGCTGTGTTCTCCATGCTATACGTGGTCATGTGGACGTCTGGACAACGTGCGACTAAGTTCATTCCCATGGAAAGTCACCAAGGCATGTGAGGTCGTGCCCTGGCCTGGCAGCTGTAGTAGAGGACTCCGCCGTTCACGGCATGAGGGACTCATTGGGCGGGATTGCAGGCAGTGTCACCTGCTTGCTGCTCGGGAGGTGCGTGCGGTGGTGCATGAGGACGTGGATGTGTAAGGGCTTTGAGGATATCATCCCAGGATTGTGCTATGGGGTATTTGCGCAGCCCCGCTGTTTCTTCCCTGTGAAGGACAGTACTCTCCGCCTGGGCCCATATCTCTAGGGATTGTTTCCAACTGTGCGCCAGTAGGACAGGAGCAGGGGACAGGACCACAACATATGCAGGAAGATGGCGTCTACAAGCCGACATCTTGGACAATCAGAAGTGGTAATGTTAAACTATTTGTTTATTTTGTCCGGTGAGAGGTACACTCTGTGTAATATATATGTTTGTATAAGCTTATATCGGGAGTTACGCGGTATGTGTGTGGCACTGGCTAGAACACGTTGCCATTCCTTATTAGTCCAGGGTCTGCCTCTATCGTCAGCCCAGCGTGCTCGGAGACCCTGTGGTGGTTTCAGCACATGGATGAGCAAGGCCTGCACCAGCCAATGGATCACATGTGACCCCTCCCCCATAACATGTAGGTATTATATCAACTGGTGAGGTGGTGGCTCAACCGTCAGACACCCCCATGCCGGCGCCAATATCCGTATAATGGCCGTGTGAAGGAGGAACTGCCCCACTGGTATACCACTGTCTGCTGCCAGGGTTGCAAAGGGTATAAGGGTACCATCTACGTATAGGTCTCCCATGGTTTCTACTCCTGCCTCATGCCAGTGCTGCATCTGTCACAACACCTCTGGGCGTCCCAAGGAGAGGCAGCGTTGGGCATAAGGGACCGTGTCCTTGGTAAGTTGCAGACTCCTCTGGAAACATCTGTGAGCCAGCTCAAGATGTATCTGCTTTGGGCGAGGAAGTTTCGCCAGTGGATGAAACAAGCGACAGATTTGAGCCTGTGCCCACTGAGGGGACTCAGTCGCTGTATCTGCAAGGTTCTTGCCACTTAGCCACTTTGTGACCCACTGCAGCTGGGCAGCTAGGTAATAAAGTTCCAAATGGGGGACAGCTAAGCCTCCATGTTCAGGTGGCGCATAAAATTTCTGTAGAGCTATTCTGGGCTTCCCCGTATTCCATATTAAGCCGCGAATCAAGCCTTCCAGTTCCTAAAATATACGATCTGGAACATATACAGGAATGTTTGCAAAATAATACAATAGCCGCGGCAGTACTATCATTTTAACTAATGTAATAAGACTCATTACAGGCAGTGGGAGGGTCTTCCAGAACTGTATCTGTGCCTTAACAGAGGAGATGGCGCGCACCAGATTGCCGTCCAGTATGTCTGCTGGGGACCTATAAATGTAGACGCCTAGGTATATGAACGTGGTCAGATACCAGGTGAATACAGTTCTGTTAATGATTACGTCAGTCTCTGGCACGTCATTTTGGAAAAAGTAGATGCCCGATTTTGCCCAGTTGACCCAGAGTCCCAATACTGCTTCAAATGTACAAAACGTAGACATTGCTGGAGGTATGGCATATAGGTCTTTTATATACAACAGCAGATCGTCTGCATAGAGAGACACTGCGTGTAGCCCATCCCCTAGAAGAATGCCCCATTCTGTACCACTCTCCCGGAGCAAAGCAGCTAATGGCTACATAGTGAGGGAAAAAAGCAGCGGGGATAGTGGGCACCCCTGCCTTGTTCCCCTCCGAACACGTATTGTATCAGAAATGAGCTTACCAGTGCGAACCCGCACCAATTGCAGATATCCTTATCCCAGCTCATATTTGCGCAGCACCGCTGCAAGGTAGGGCCACTCCAAGGAGTCGAAGGCCTTTTCTAAATCTAGTACTAAACAACCTGAACGTGGCCAGCATCCTGACACAGATTTCTGGATTCTGAACAGTCTGCTTATGTTAGAAGAGGTACTTCTGGTTGGGACAAACCCGTTTTGATCATGATGTATTAGAGTCTGCACAAATGGGGCTAGCCGCTTCGTGAGGATGGAGGCGAATATCTTCTAGTCTGTGTTTAACAGAGCCAGCGGACGATAGGAGCCAAGGAGATCAGCGTCCCTACTCGGTTTTAATATGGAAATTTTGCGTAGGCGCGAGTGTCGAGTCGTCCAATGCAGCTGTGTATACCCGCAGCAATTCCAGAATTAGTATGCCTGAATAAGCTTTATAAAACTCGACCGGCAGCCCATCTGGGCCTGGAGATTTGCCATTGGAAAGGGAGAAAATACTATCCCTGATTTCTTCCAGTAGTATCGGGGCATCTAGTTGCTCTTGTTGGCTCGGCGCTAGTTGTGGCAGCGTTAGGTCAGAGAGAAAGTGCTGAATGTCTACGTCTGTTGCCTGCAAATAAGTCTTGTACATTGCGGAATAGTGTTCCATGAAGGCGCCATGTATATAACTCTGTGTATGTACAGTGACACCTCTCGAGGTCCTGATAGACGTCACAGGCGCGGTGACTGCATCTTGGCAGATCAATCACGAGAGCAGTTTGCCAGGTATGTCCCCCATATGGTGGGTACGTGCCGAATGCATCGCGTAGTTTAAATGGCGGAGCCTTTCCAGCAGTCTGGAGTGCTCCTCCCTATCCCGCGCCAAGGACGCTGTGTGGCCCCCTATCGCCTCGCCCTCCCTCCTGAGTAGTTTGTTCTCAAATTGTGTAAGCTCACCCTAAAATTGCCTCCTCATTCCTGCCTACACGCAGAGGCAGTCACCCCTAATCACCACCTTAAAAGCATCCCATTCTACCTGTGGCGTTGTGGCTGTATCCGTATTGTCCTCAAAAGTATTGGGTGATATTGGTGGCCAACAGGTTGCGAAAAGGTGCATCCAACAGAACATCCGGCTGCAGCCGCCAGGTGGGAATCATCGCCCGGGGCCATTCCCAGGCAACTTCTATCACATGCGGGTTATGGTCTGAGTGCGTCCTGCCTAGATAGTATGCTGCAGAGACGTGGGGAAGCAGCTCTTCTGAGAGCATGTAGCAGTCTAACCGCACATGTAGCCCATGAGCAACTGAGTAATAGGGGTATACTCTATCATGTGGATTGCGATGTCGCCAGACGACCCTCAGGCGCCACTGCGTCGCCCAGTTGGTCAGTGCCTTCATGGCAATGTGCGTGCTCGTGCCCGGAAGGGGCGGGAAGGAGCGGTCCAGTCAGACGTCCAGCACGCTATTATAATCACCCCCCAAGAACATGGGAATGTCATGCCATGGCACCAGGACGCGTGAGAGATCGTCCAAGAAGGCAGCCTGCTGCATGTTGGGGGCGTAGAGTGATGCAATGACAACCTGCTGGCCATCTAGTGTGCCTTTAACCACAACATACCTTCCCTCCGTGTCCACCAATGAATCTGTTATTTTAAAAGGAGCCCCCGGTTGCGCCCCTCGGGCGAAAGCTGAGTACCCCGTAGCATACAGCTGGCCGTGCCAGGGACGATGTAGGCGCTGGAGTTCTGCCTTAGCGAGATGTGTCTCCTAGAGGAGAGCTATTTGTATGTGGTGTAGTTTAAGGTATGATTATATCTGATACCTACGTGATGGAGAGTGCAGGCCCCTTACATTCCAAGTGCCTATTTTAAGTGAGGCCATATCGTTTGCAAACAGCAGACAGGAAATGCACCCATGGCAGCCCAACAAACACATATGGTGTAAGCAACCTGGTAATGAACGACTCCCTTAGGCCTCTAGGTCGTAGCATGGTGCGCTGCATGATGCAACATATAGCAAGAGATGTCTCAAAAGAAACCCACAACAACAAAATCATTAAGAATGCCAAAAGGGTGGAATGCAACTAGCAATCATCCAAACTCTAAATAGAGATAACAATCAGGGGGGGTGCGCTGCGAACCGCAGTGCGATAAGTTGCAAAGCGTGTGATTTGTTATACAGAGACTCCCCATCTGCAGGCGGAGTATAGGAGTTAAAGAGGACCGTTCACAATAACACAATGTCACACGCCAATCTAGCGGCGTGGACCGGAGCACAAATGCCATCAGCACACTGTTCAATGTAAGCCCACCCTCCCAGCCCAGGCCATAGTGATACCTTCTGCCCGTGCGGACGTCGAAAGTCCCAACACCGACCACCACATGAGTCCGCATTGTAGACTACTGCGTTCCCCCCCCCTGCAAACCACAGTACCTCAAGTTGTAGCGCAATCAACGACGAAGTCCCACATCGCTTACATTAGTTCATCAGCCGTTTGCGGGGTGACATCTGGTTGTCCATTTGAGTCTTGTGAAGGCTGCAGGCCATACACTCGTTTATCATCGCTTGTTAGTTCATGCTGGCTGGAGTTGGAAGCATCCTCTGCCATCAGTGAGCCGCTGATTTCCGCTACCGCCTGAAGAGCTTCCCGCTGTCCGCTGAGGATAAGATCAGAGTGTGGCCCCATGGCTGGTGAAGGTGGCGTCCGCTCCCTTGCGGTCCTCCGCTCCCTCCTGCGGCGACGAAAAAGGGCCCTTGGTCTTGGCAATGTCGCTGTCGTGACGGGATCTCGAGGTCCCGCAGCAGCAAAGGTGTCCAGCCAGTCCTCCACTTCTTCCGAGGTGGTGAAGAAATGTGTTTTGTCATTGGCGACCACCCGCAGGCGCGCCGGAAAAAGCAGCGAGTATTTCAAGTTGCTTTGCCAAAGACGTTTTTTCACCGCCATAAATGAGAATCTCTGCCTCTGCACTTGTATGGTGTAGTCCGGGAAAAACATAACTTTGTGATTGTAAATGTGGACATCTTGCAGCTTTCTGGTTTCGTGTAGGATAGAGTCCCTGTCCCTATAGTGAAGTAGTCGGATAAGGCGGGCTGTGGATTCGAGCCTGCAGGGGGGGGTCTCGCTGGTACTCTATGTGCTCGCTCCACAACAAAGTGGGGCGAGAGGGTCCCCTCAGGTAGCAGGTCTCTGAGCCAGTTTTCCATGTGAGTGACAGGCTCCTTTCCTTCCCAGTTGTCCGCCACACCCACTTTGCGCACATTATTGCGCCGTGCCCGTCCTTCAGCGTCTTCAGCCCTCTCCGCCAGGAACTCAACTCGATTTAATAAGTTCTGGACATATTTGTCTAGTTGAGCCACCTGCGGTTTGATATCAGCGAGCGTGGTTTCCAGTACAGGTGGGTGTGACCCCTGACTCCGTGGAACCAGTGCTGGTACTCGCCGCCGCCTGCCCAGGGAAGGGAGAGTCACTGCGCCCCTCCTTGGCAGCCTGTCGGTTTTCCCGCTTCGCCATCCAAAGAAGTCCGACTCTGGATCTACCTGAGGTCAAACAGTCGAAGGAGGGAGGGCACGATGGAAAGCACAGGTGAAGGTGCGAACTCCCCAGAGATATGGGTTGGGCCCTGACAGTCACCAGTAGCTTACCCCTGGGTGTGCCCGTAGGGGCGTGCTACCGCCGGCTTCAGGATCACAATTAACGTGGGCTATCAACGGTCGTGCAGGCCCTTAGTAGCCCCGCAGTGCACCAGTCGGAAAGGGCGGTCCAGAGGCCTCAATGCGAGACAGGATATCGAGGGGACCCCCGGCACCACCAGGCCTCAAAACTAGGCCACAATTAGTAGAGGGCATACAGGGGAGAGCACGCGCCACTCTCCCGGACAGGCGCTTCACCCCTCCGCTCCCACGATGTACATGGCGTCCAGATGGTCGCGCAGAGAAAAAAGGGGTTACCCCCAGGCCCTTCAGGTGGGCCCACATCGCCTTCACCAGGGCCACTACGCCGCCCCCAGCAACACCTCCGGTGGCAAGCTTCCAGGCCCATTGGGGATCGGCAATGCTGTTTACGCAGTCTCTGGCCCAGCAAGATGGCACTCTGGGATGGCGGAGAGTCCCTCCCTCAGCTAGGCCTCAAGCCGGGGCCTCGATTTATTAGCAGACCAAGGGGGAGGGATACGGTGCACCAATCATTTGCATGCCTCACCTCCTTCCGGTAAGATGGGGCACTACTGGCCTGCGGCAGGCTCTGGTGTCACGGGGGGTCCCCCCCGGGAGCTCCCGCACACCCACGCGCAGCTCCTTCACTACCGCCGAGATGGTCTCAGGAGCGGGCGGCAATGTTGCCGTTGGCCGCGATCCGGGGAGCGCCTCTCCGCTGCCGCAGGTCTCCGCGATCTGGATGCGGGGCGCCGAGAAATAAGCGTCGCTGGAGTCCACGGGTTCTTGCCCCTCACATCGAGGGGCAAGCAGGCAGGATAGCAGGATAGAAACGGCGAGGATGGCGGAGCCGCTTCAGAATGCAGCCATTCCGCTCGGCTGCTAGCCACGCCCCCAGTTCTGTCTATCTTGATGTAAATCATACATTTTGTAACATTTTTATTAGATTCGCATGGCTTTTATCCTTCTGTAACATTCCAACAAGTTGCATTTTGCGTAATCCTACTTACAGACAGGTGTCATACAATACAATGCCACCTACCCAGCTGGTAGCACTTTGTGACTTAATAGGTCAAGCATTCTGGGAAGGTAAGAATACAAAGCTTCTGTTTATGTGTTAAATGTACAAGTACAAATGAACAACAAAAGAAGAAAACAATCACTCCTCGCCTGATTCGCCCCCAAACCACCCATTGAATTGTAACTGCTTTACATCAGTCGTACCGCAGCCACAACAGAAATACAAACAATTCCTGTGCTCATGGCTGGGTGTAGCTGGTGTCAATATGCACCTCCTCAGGCAATTCCACTGTAACTGGTCCTTGTGTGCATCGTGGTAAATGCTGACTGTCATTAAACGTGCCCACTATTTCCTGTCAAAGGTCCGAGTACTTGTGTGCGCTAGTCATTTCTCATTTCCAGGGCAACACTCTGTTGTTGTCCATTTTTTTTTCTTCTTCCTTGCATCTGCAACAGGGGGTGCGAGGGAGGCCTCTTGAGACCTCCAATGCATCACAATTGCTCGTTTCACAAGTACTAAGGCCAAGTTCAGAAAATTGGAACTCACTTTCCTCTTCCTTGGTCGCCCATAGAGGCGCAGTATGCATGCCTCAACAGTGTACAGAGTTAGCATAAAGGTACCCAAGCACACGCAAAAATAAAGTTGTCAAAGTTAATGATACAAATCAGTATGTAGCACAAAAAGTAAATCTTCGTCTTTTTCTTGTGAATTTCTTCAGTTTAATATTTTCATTTTCTTAGTGATTTCACAGTCTTCACAGTGGTTCCTGAGCCAACACGTGTTTCGTCGCCTTTAGTTAAATCATACATGCGACTTGTTCACGGCTGAACACTGTCTTATAAACACCATATGGAGTATGACGATAATTCTAGGTCATACATTCAAGCGACGGGGGGGGGGCAGGCATCTGCAGGGTCTATGCTTTCATCATATCAATTGTGCTCAGTATTTTAAAGTTCTCTCCCCGTCTCCGGTTAGAAGAATCAGTAAGTGCAATGTTTAGCTGCCCCCATCCACGTCTGGCTCCAAATCAGAGTAATTTGGAGCCAGACGTGATTTAATTAAAGGCGACGAAACACATGTTGGCTCTGGAACCACTGTGAAGACTGTGAAATCACTAAGAAAATGAAAATATTAAACTGAAGAAATTCACAAGAAAAAGACGAAGATTTACTTTTTGTGCTACATACTGATTTGTAGCATTAACTTTGACAACTTTATTTTTGCGTGTGCTTGGGTACCTTTATGCTAACTTTGTGTTGTTTTCGTAACGACTGTCTAGGGAGGCTGGTGGTTCTCCCATACCTTTTAGCACCGTAACTAATTTGGAAATTTACAGATACCGGGTACACTCACCATATGCGTCTATTTTCCATTTACAATGCCGCCACCCAAAACGTAGTGTACAGAGTTAGTCTGCCATAGCCTTTTCTTATTCTGAGATTACCTCCTGCCAGAAGGTTGTGATCATCCAACAGCTCAACATGTGGATAAACTCTGCATCCAAAGCAAACACAAGGAGATGATGGACGGAGAGCTGAAACTTTTCAGACACTCACCCCCAACCACGGATCTGGGTTGAATCCATCATCGTTCTTTAGCTCACTTTGCCACCCCAGTCCAGACCTAGCCATATGCAGATCAGTCTTGACCATGCTCCTCATAGGAACAGTCTAGCCCGAACTACCAAGCCATGCCTTCCCTGGACCGGAAACAAGCATCCTGGGACTAGTTTTGGGGTAACACCCCTCATCAGCCAGGGCTAGCTTGAATCTAGTGGCAAAGTGAGCAAGGGACCCATGTCTGGGCATACCCTGCCAACTTAGGGCAAACAAAGCAAACACATGGAGATGATGGACGGAACGCTGAAACTTTTCAGACACTCACCCCCAGTCACGGATCTGGGTTGAATCCGCATCCTGCAGAGAACACCTCAGGCATTGCCTGTCTTCAGTTGCAGTGATAACATTAAGCCTGTGGTAGCTGGTGTGCAGATAAACTGAATTGTGTGTATTTGAACCTATTGTTCCTTGAGACTCTGTGTGGTTGCTCCAACATTCACCCATTCCTTATCCCTCAGTTCTCTGCCCAGCACATCCTACCAGTAAGTTTATTGCGTCAGGCTAGACATCAACATTGATCATAAACATCTGCACAGCCAGGATATCAACTAGCAACCCTCACCCCACCCAACGTAGGCAACACTTGAAGAGTTTCATAGGTCTGTGGCTCAGTGTGGTTTGGTGTTCTGTTCAGAGTCCCCAGTGAATGCGGCAGGGCGGCAAGCACCATGAATTGTGAGTCCTGTAGGCCATCGTCTCGGACTATGCATTCAAACTCCCAAAACTTCCAAGTGTCATGGCAACAACTCAACGCATGGATCCAAGCCTCTGCCCATGCCCCCAATTGCCTACCTGTGAAATACCCACCCTGCGTGTTGGGAAGGCCCAAGAGGCAATGCGTATAGCTGGTAATGTGCAGTCCTGCAAGTGACTATTCCAGCATCGTAAAAGTGTACAGAAAGAGATGGATGGAACGCCTGAATTCATTTCAGCCACTGGTAATTTCTCTGGCTCAATCCATTGTTATTCTGCACACCATGCCACCTCAGCTTGGAACCTGCCATATGCAAATCAGTCTCGACTCCGATCCAATGTACACATTCCAACCCAAACTTCCAGGCCAGGTCCTCCCTGAACTGGAATACATGCAACCAAAGACAGGTTCCGCCCTTGTTAGGAATTATAAGTCAGGTATAGCTTGATGCCAGGGACATAGTGTGCACGAGACCCACGTTTGGGCATAGCTGTCAAACCTAGGGCGACACTAAAGTATACAAAAAGGTGATGGATGGAATGTTTGAATTAATCTCAGTCACTGGTAAATACCTGGGGCCACATCCCAATCCATCGTTGTTTTGCACACCATTCCACCTTACCTTGAACCCTGCCATATGCAAATAGTCTTGACCTTGCTCCAATGGGAGAAATCCAGTCCAAACTGTCAGGCCAGTGGCTGAGATTAATTGAAGCCCACCAGTGCCCTTCTCTGGTTTAGGAATGAGAGCTTCCCTGGTAGTAGCAGGCAGGACTCCTCTACTTCCTTTCTGTATACTTCCTCTAAGCATGAACAATCTCCGATGCATACTTTTGGTAAAATTCAACAGGCAATCCATCCATGCCTGGGATTTTGTTCCTTGCCAGTGTCTTAATGGTAGTTTGTATCTCCACTACAGTTATCAGCCCCCCTAGTATTTTCAAGTCAGTATCCTATATACTAGGTAGTGTTGTCCCGTCCAGGAAAGCCTCAACCTCCACCTCTGTGGTCCAATCATATCACTGATAAAGGTCCTTGTGAAATCAGGTAAATTTCTCATGAATGGCAAGCTGTGTATGTACTTCTAGCCCTATGTAAGTTCTAATGCTAGTGATAGGTACACTCTTGGTCTCGGAGGGTTATCAACCAAGAAAGCAGTGTATCCACCCTACCACCCTTGAAATGATTCTGTGTGATGTAACAGCGATGTGCCAAGACGCACAGGGACTCATCCAACACCGGATACTTCTTCCTCTCTTCCCAAAGGGTTCTTCTATTGTGTGGGGTAGCGGGCAAATCTTCCATCATATGGATGTATGAGGGATAAAACTGGGGTGATGAACGTTGGAATATGTTCTTCTCTCTGCTGGACTCGCAGAGGCAGCCAGAACCCAACAATCCCCAGATAACATCCAACGAGCACCGTACCAGAGACACCAGTGCTTATTCAATGACCTTAAGGGAAGGGGGTTTGGGAGCACACAATGAACTAAAATGAAATTTAAATAAAAAGGCAAAATAAAGAAGATAACAACTGACGCACGTTCATGCTGGTGGAGAATGCAAATGCTGGGTCACAGAACCACCTGTAAGAGATGTGGTAACCCAGACCCTGGAAGGGAAGGGGAGGCCAGCTCCTGTTTACACAAATACACCTGGAACCTTGTTACAACTCAAATGACATCCATGCACGTCTGTATTGTATCTGACGGTGCCTTAGAGTCCGGCACAAACTCAGGAAACCTACACACCGTGATGAATAATGAATAAAAAAAAACACACACACCCCCACACACACAAACACCCCCCCCCCCCCCAAGACAAACTTGACAAGATTACCATAAACGATAGTTCCATAAACCTTTGCCAATTCGAAACTAAGGCAAAACAAGAGAAGGAGCAATTCAAACAAAATAATGACAAAACATAGGTTGCTCGGCTAAATCAAACAGGCTGAGTGAGCATGGTCTTGCATGCAATGAGACAAAGTTTTTCTTTGGGCACATAAGAAACAGGGGGGGATGTCTTTTAGAGTAAAGAAACTCCAACAATGCTAGTAGCCCTTCCTCAGGCCAAGAAAGTCAAAAGAAACTGTCAAAAACAAAGGTTTAAATAAGGAAATGCAGATCGAGGACTCAACTGGCGATGCCAGCACTTGCCGCAGCCAGGAACCTACAACTGGAGCCTTCAGGAACAAGAGGAAGAGCCGCAGGACCGCTCGGGGGAAAGGTTCTCAATGAGAAGCATCGGACGGTGCTAGGGTGGGGTTTAAATACCCACGTGTTAATGCAAGATGGCCACTGCAGGTCACGTAGCGTGGCCGCAGCGGGCTGGTCCAGCTGCTAATGGCCTGCTGGTTCACCAGAGTGCACGCAGCCCCAGCTGAACAGGGCAAGCAATGTTCCTCCTGCATGTCCGGAGTTTGTGCAGCCTGAAAGGAAGCAGATAAGGAAAATACAGCAAATACAAACATACCACAGCACACCACATGCTAACAGGTGAGGTCTATACCCAGGGAGGTGTGACGTGATGATGCATGAATTGTGTGTTGGTGGGAGAAAAAGGGAAACCGGGTAGAAGCCCAAGCAGACCTCTTAGGAAGCCTATATGTCACATGAGGAGGGCCCCCCTGCCTGATGACTCCAACTCTACTGGAGGGAAAACAACGACACGCGGCCCGGGGAATCCTGACAGGATGTGGCCTTCCAGAGTAGTGAGTTTGCTTTTTAACGCTTTATTAATCCCAATTTGCTTGACTCAGTCAGTGACCAAGGATCACTACCTTGAAAGTATCCCATTTAGTACTAACTGCAGCAGCTGTATGGCGGAAGACTCAAAGTACTCCTAAATACAATCCCCCCCCACAGGTCCGCGAACAGAAAATCTTGCGGAACCTGCACTAGTAATTTCCATGTTGGGATTGGAGTCGCAAATGCACCCCATCTCTATGTTACGAGCTGTGATTATGGTCTAAGAGTGTACGGAACAGGTACTCCACGTCCATAACAGCGCCAAGACACCCATGGGAGCTGAGTGGCTTATCCAATTGCATGTGCAAATCATAAAGCAGAGAATAGAATTAGAGTGTGGATCATAATGTTGATTATAATTTAGCTTTTTGTGCTAGGGAACTATATTTCTAATAAAACAATGCAGTTTCCTGGGGCTTAGGAATAGCAGGTGCATTCTTCTTTCGCACAGAACACGTTAGGATCCTCATGTTATCAGCATCACTGTGTATCCTGTGCGGAATGGGGTTGTTTGGGGAAAAAGATCCTTGTCACATCATGGGCCCGACAGAAATTACTCAAATCCCCTATGTTTTGAACGTATCCTTAGATGACATAATTCCTGGCTCCTTTGCAAATTCATAGGACGTAAATACTGTTAAACAACTGATGTCAGCTTTACAATCTTATGCCATTTTAGATGATGAAGATCCTTACTGAAATGCAGAAAATCACCAGTAGCGGTTTTAATATAATATATATATATATATATATATATATATATATATATATATATATATATATATATATATATATATATATATATATATATATATATATATATATATATATATATATATATATACACAGGGATCAACTGGAGATGAAGCCTAGACCTTAGATGTATCCCAGCATGTACAGCTCGAGACTTTGGATCAGGGAGCCGAGTCTAGAGCCATCAGTACTGTGAGAGCTGCGAGTACAGAGGGGAGCTGTAATGCAGGTGGGGAATGCATGACTGAAAGGGATGTTGGGACAGTGCCGGGGCTGAAACCTAAGAAAGCCTTATCAGGGGGAATTAAGATTAGTAGCCTGCAACTAAGAAGCCTAAAGAATTAATTGAGCCCTATGAGATCAGTAACGGGGGCCAACAGATGTCGACCCAGGAGGCTGAATAATGCTGGCAAGAGGGCAGATGCGGATATAGGGGAACTTTTCTTTTCCCTCTCTGATCGCTCAGATGGATTTTGAGGATGAATTGGAGTCACTTGGAGACTTCTCGGGTAGGAGGCTTGCAAGACTCACATGAGAGTGCACTCAGCAATGAAAGCTCACCTCTAGATAAAGAGGAGACCTCAACCCCATAGGTGCTCAACAGTTAGAACTCCAGACAGTGAAAAAGAGAATACTTCGTGATCTGCAGTGGGATTACACAGATACTCTGAGGTTAGGAGAAAGTAATTTAACTGAAGGATGCAGAGGGATCAAGGGATCCAGATACTCCAACACTGGACATAATCTATCAGAGCATTATGGCTCAAAAGGAGGAGACGCGCTCGGAGAGTCGGAAAGCCCAGACAGCAAGCGGGAAGATACAGGCAGCTATAAGAAAGGTGGCAAGAACCTGCTCTGAATACACAGAGCATGTGGTGGAAATGAAAACAAGGGTAGTGATTCTGGAGAGTGAAGCAGTTAACAGCAAAAAAGCAACAGAACCCCTAGAATGCCAGATGACGGACACCCAGTGGAAACTTGAAGACCTGAAGAACAGATTGAGAAGGAATAATCTCAGAGTACTGGGTGTGCCTGAAGGGGCTGAGGAGGCGGATCCACAAAAATATATTATTGATTTATTTAAAGGAACTTTCCTTGAACTAGCTACCAGGATTTGGAAGGATGGAATTCAGAGAGCTCACAGGTTCCCCTTTAAGCAGCAGCCTCATCATTCACAGGAGGGGGGGAAATTAAGAGCCATCTTTGTGTTCCTCGGGAACTTCCTTCTTCACCAAGCGATATTTGAAGCTGCACACCCAGACCAGAAACGCACTTTTAATAATTGCTCCTTTTCGTAAGGCCTGACTTTTGGCATATAACGGTGGAACAAAGATGTCGGCCGAGACAGATGAACCAGCTTTTTCAGAATAAGGGAGGTCAGGCCTTATTACTGAGTATAGCTGCGCCGAAGGTTATAATGCAGGACACAACCAATTACTTCACGTCAGAAATAAAGGCTAATGAATTTCTCGAGACCCTTAAATGAATGTGGGGAAAGGTGTTCTGATGAGAGCAATTATCTAAAAAGTGGAGAATCATGTTATGTAAAATAGGGTTCTGTGATTTGGTGATTTCTCGTTTGCACAAGTTTGAATTTGTTAGATGGATAGCTAGTTTAGTGGTTCTGGGGTTTGCTCTGTTTGGTATTTGATAGGATTAATCATGGCTTGACTATTGGGTAGGCGTGGGGTGTGGTAGGGGAGACAGCGCTGTTCATCTATGGACCAGGACGGTCCAATTGCCGCTTTTGGGTGGTGGGGTGTGCAGGGGTGGGACAAAGAGGGAGGTGGGGTTAGGTAGGAGGGGGGAGAAGGAGTACTAATTCAGAGGCCAGCAGGCAAAAAAACGCCATCAGCTGTGTATTGTGCGGTTGCTTAGTAAAATGTCTTTTTTTGTGGGGGCAGCGAAGATGGAATGGTGGTATAACTGCCAAATAAGATGGCAGGTACAGAATACCAAAACTGGGGGGCAATGTGGGGGGCAGTTAAGGTTGTATAATGCTTTAGGTAAGGCTATGATGGACAGGAATTTTGGAATACGATATGGAGGATAACAAGGTGTCTGTCGACACACTTAACATCTGTGGTTTAAACGATAGAGCTAAGAGACACAGGGTGGCATTAGCATTCAGGAGACCCATATTTCTTGGTGTAAGAGGAGTGTATTTCTAACATTGGACTAGAGCTTCTGGGTTATACATAACCAGGGTTAACATCCAGAGGTGTTGCTATACTTGCTAGAGGGTCTAGACGCACAATACTCTGGAAACTATCGGATAAGATGGGTCATTATAAAATGTAAGATCTGAGGAGGGCAGTTTACGCTGTGCTCAATTTATGGAGCAAATACGGATGAGGCCAACACTCTCGACTTTTTTTTTTTTTTTTAATATCGAACTCTCAAAATGGCCAGCCCCATTGATAATATGTGGTGATTTCAAAATACATCTAGAGGTGGATAACAGATTGGACTCCTCTCAGGCATATACGGGAAGCCTATGCTGTTCAATGCACTCGGCGGATTGGCGTGATAATATATGGGGGAAATGTATGGCTCCGGACCTAGGATATTCATTTTTCTCATGCCCGCATAATAAACTAGTTAGATTGAATTTCTTTTTACGTCTAAGGCACTTAGAAATCAAACTACAATTTAAAGACTTCCTAGGGTGTTGTATGATCACAACACTATAATTATAAGTGTTCCAATGGATGGGGGTTGCAAACCACAAGCTAAATGGACGTTTGATAGGAAACGTTTATGCAATGAGGAATATGTAGAGCATATGCGACAATGGATGGTTTATTTTTTGGAGATTAATAGAGGCTCAACTAAAGAAACAGCAATTTGAGCCACATTAAAAGCTGGGATCCAGGTAGAAACCTTGAGTTATACTTTATATCAGGAAAGCAGGAAGCATAGGGAGCTGCAGGATTGATTTAAAGAGCTATCTACCCTTGAAGAGCATAAGATGTGGACGATATCCCAGAGCATAAGTAACTCTGAAATTTAACAGAAAATAATAGCTGTAAGGTCTAAGATTATGCAGTTGTTCAGCCAGGACGTCGCTGCCAAATTTCACACACAGAAAATGGAGTGCTATAAATACGGGGAGATTAGGGGACGCCTCTTGGCTCTTCGGACTAGGCAAAGGGAGGTGGCCACAGGGATAGAGGCAATTGAGGATGAGGAAGAAATTAAAAAGTTTAAAACCGTGTGAGATTGTGAAAGTTTGATTATTTTTTTTTACAAGAAACAGTATACAGAGGATGGGGGGGGGGGGGAGGGGGCACTGGCCAGGGATTATAACTAGGTGTTACAATCAATTGACGAGGACAGGCTTAGCTTGGCGGATCGGGCCACCCTAGAGCAACCAATCTCTGCAGAAGAATTGGTCGCAGCAATAGGTTCTTTAGCTACTGGGAAGGCTACGAGGCCCAATCACATTCTCCTGGAGTTCGATAAGGTACTGCTAAAAGAAGTCACAGAGGATATGCTGTTGGCATTTCAAAAAGCACAACTAGGGGAGACACCACCTTCATGAGGAGAGTCACATATAGTTGTATTTAAGAAGATAAATACCCCCGCTGAACCCAGTGTCGATAACTCGAATTAATGGTGATGCTATGCTGTTCTCTAAAATCTTCGCTATTCGTTTAGGTAGTACAATTGAGAAGTTCGTATCCCCTAGACAAAATGGGTTAGCTCCCAGTCGCGGGACAGTAGACTATATTAAAAAGAGTGATCACACTTTTTGACATCGCCGTAACCACCCAGGGTAAAATGGGCTTGATACTATTGGATGCCGAAAAGGCATTTGACCGGGTGTCATGGACATTTTTATGGGCAGTTAGAGAAATACGGATTTTTGCAAATGGTATATCGGAGCTTTACAATCGCTGTATTCTGACCCAAGGGGCCAAATTTCGGACTATTGGGATAGAATCTGGAGAAGTCTAGATCTCTAGGAGGACAAGACAAGGCTGTCCATGCTCACCACTACTCTTCGCTTTGTACATTAACCCTTTCATTAGAAAATTGGAAAGTAATCGCCAGATCAATCAGGTAGTAGCAGGGCAAGTGGAATACCAAGTTTTAGCATACACAGATGAGGTAGAACTAGTCACAACGAACCCACAACCAGCTCTGGTAGAAATTAAGGAAACAGCAAAGATATTTGGGGTCTCGTCTGGTTATAAGTTGAACCAGGGTAAAACGCACATAGTCTGCACTAGTAATATTGGGCTGTTTGATACTCGGGAAATGAGTGAGGAAACTTTGGGGATATATATCTCTTCAGTAGTGGAGCACATAATAGATTTAAACATGAACCTCTGGCTACACTAAATAGAACAATATCTTTGAAGATTGAATCAGCTCTTCTCGTCATTGGTGGGAAGGGTGAACGTAATAAAAATGACAGTTCTTCCTAAACTGCTATATTTATTTAGAGCTATCCCGTTAGATGTCAACCGTAGGTGGCTAGCAAAACTTGAAAGTCTAGGTTATGGCTTTCTGTGGGGGTTTAGAAAGACAAGAAGAGCTTCTAAATGTATGACCCTTTCCAAGAATCAGGGGAGTTGAGGGGTATTGAACATATCTATGTATTACTGGGCATGTATGTTGCAAACTATGAGAATCTTTATCACGGGAAGCACACACATGCTCAGGCCAGCAGAATCCCCTTCAATATATGAACTCATAATGGGTGAGGAAGCTAAGGGTTTTCTGTTGAAAAATGTGGAACCCAGCTATTATACAAAAAAAAAAATGAAATTCAAGGTTTATTTGGGTGCATTTCGATTATGGTGTCAATGTAAAAAGAAAATAAATCTAGCCAAATATAACTAGTATACACTACTATGGGGGGGAGGGTAGGGGGGCAACAGACGCTACCGCTGATACTCCATGACCCCGTAGTAAGGAATTGGAGGCAGAGAGGAATTTTACTGATGGGAGATCAACTCGATGGGGAATATCTGTGTTCATACAGGGACCGCTAGGAGAAGTTTGGGATTATTTAACAGCAGTTTTTCAAATATCTCCAGATTTTATTAATAAGTTGGTAAAGACTTCCGGGTCAATAACTCAAATGCCTATTGTTGAGGCAATTGATAGAGCTACGATTGGTGTCACTTATGACTTACTGATGCAAAACCTACCAGACAATTTAGAATCACAAAACGCTAAGTGGAAGGTAGGTTAGGAATAGCGGGTTTGATATCGCAAGAATCACATGACATAAGAGTATTATTAACAGCCGGACTAAAGAGACAGCATTTTAAAAGTTTGTTTGATCTGTATTTTACCCCAGAGAAATTATTTAAATGGGGGAGGAGAGATAATGATCACTGCTATCGATGTGGGGCTCCAGGTGCTGAAATTGTACATATAGATTAGGTTTTTTATTTTACAAGAGATGGGCAAATTCTTAGAACAAGTCATTGGAGGTCAGATAACAACCAAACCCGTATTGGCGGTATTGGGAGTAGTAGAAGACACAGATGTTTAGTGCCACAAACTGGCTTAACCCTGAAACTCCTACATTTTCTGAGTGGAGATCTAGGTTCTTGTCTATTTGTGATATGGAAATAAAGCTGTACGAGTGTAAGGGGCATAAGTCACAGAAATGGGGGATCCGGATATGGCGCTCTGTTACTCAATGGATTAATGGTCTGATGAAATTATTTTCAATTTTATCCACAGACAATGCAGTTTTAATAATACTGTATATGATCTTGTTATTTATTGCATTATTTGAATTGTGTGTTAATTATATTGGAGACATCCCGGTGGCCTGGCTTTTGGATCTTTTAGACCACTCTTCCTCTGTAAATAGGCTTTTTTCACTTTAAGTGTTATACGAAGCTATAGAAGTATCAGTTAGCGCATTTGCACTTTATTTGTGATCTTTGCTGTATTGCATTAAATTGTGTATTGCATAGTAATTTGCCAAGTTTTAAGCCCCATGTGATGAATTTATAAAGGGAATAACTGATCAGCTGCTATTTCTCCTCTTTCTTTTGTGAGTTAAAGATGAAAGATCCATGTTGGTGGACCTCTAATTTGTGCTACTTCTGCAGTTTTGAAACGCAAATAAAAATATGAGGGGAAATATTACTGATGCATACCTAAATAACATGCTGGAAAATAACAAATTACTTAACTTTGGTAATGCTCTTTCTGGTTGGTACTCTAACTGCAGATTATGACTAGAATACCCCCAGGTGCTAAACTGGATCCAGAGATTTTTCTCAACGTTGCTCCCGGATGCCAGCAGGTGGCATTGTACGGCTACGTGTCAAGTCATTCCCAAACGGGAAGTGACATCAGAGCCACCCTTGACTTAATCTGTGCCGTTGGACATGGAATGTAATAATTGGGCAGATGTGACAGTGTGCAGATCTCTAAATTGGGACCTTATTATTGATGGATAAAAGGATCCATTCCACCAGAAAAGGAAGGGTGAGTGAGGTGAGTAATCGGCTGTTCTGATAGAGTCTCCACCAAAAGGAATATGCTACTTACCAGTATGCATCTGTTCTTGGCATGTAGAGCTGCAGATCTACACACTTGTGCATAGATCGCCATCTGGTGTTGGCCCCGGAGGTTTGCAGTTTGTTTTTCCTCTTGGAAAGTCTTTGGAAGTCACGAGGTCGGTGACTCCTCCTTTGGATCGTATTGCGCATGGGCTTAGGCTCCATCCTCAGATTGTTTTTCGCCAGCAGCGAAAGATGGAGCGTAGTAGTAACAGTGAAGATGCCCATGTGTGTGTTATCTAAATAAGATAAACTGGAACAGATAAAGGTAGCCGGGGAGGCGGGTGGGCGTGTGCAGATCTGCAGCTCTACATGCCAAGAACAGATGCATACTGTTACGTAGCATATTCCGTTTGAGGCATATGAGCTGCAGATTACACACTTGTGCGTAGATTATATAGCAGTACCCACCGTTAGCGGCGACCACCCGTATCTGTTGCAGTGGTTTGAAATAGTGTTTTGAGTACAGCCTGGCCCACACTAGCTTGTTGCTTAGTTTGCACATCTACACAATAGTGTTTGGTGAAAGTGTACGGTGTTGACCATGTGGCTGCTTTGCAGATATCATCTAATGGGATGTTCCCTAAGAATGCCATGGAAGCCCCTATTTTCCGTGTAGAGTGGGCTTTCGGGGGAATGGATAGCGTTCGCTTTGCTTTATGGTAGCAGATTTGAATGCATTTTACAATCCACCTAGCTATCCCCGATTTTGAGATGGGGTTACCTTTGTGTGGTGGAGAGAAAGAAACAAACAGTTGTTTGGTCTTACGGAAAGATTGTGTTCTCTGAATGTAGTAGAGTAAGGCTCATTTCACATCCAGTGTGTGAAGAGCCCTTTCTGCAACTGTCTGTGGTTGCGAGAAAAATACTGGTAGTTCTACTGTTTGGTTTAGGTGAAAGGGAGAAATGACTTTAGGGAGGAATTTTGGGTTGGTACGGAGAACAACTTTATTTATGGTGCATTTGGAGAAAGGGTTCTTGGATGATAAGTGCTTGTATCTCACTGACCCTTCTAAGGGAAGTGATAGCTACAAGAAAAGCAGTTTTCCATGTTAGGAACTGTAGTTCACATTTATGGAGAGGTTCGAAGGGAGGCCCCATTAGCCTTGTGAGAACGATTGAATATGCTACTTACCAGTATGCATCTGTTCTTGGCATGTAGGGCTGCTGACATTCATATCTGTGCATAGATCGCCGCCTAGTGTTGGGTCCGGATGTTTGCACGTTGTTGTCCTGGAAGAGTCTTCGAAGTATCCTGAGATAGGTGACTCCTCCCCTGGACCACAGTGCGCATGGGCATCCTCTCCATCCTCAGATTGTTTTTCGCCATTGTGGCAGTGATGGAGTAGATACAGAAAGTGATGACCATGCTTACAGTAATTCTGAGAGCTGCAGCTGCTACAGGCGCCGGGGAGGAGGGTGGGCGATATGAATGTCAGCAGCCCTACATGCCAAGAACAGATGCATACTGGTAAGTAGCATATTCAGTTCGAGGCATGTGGGCTGCTGAATTCATATCTGGGCATAGAATATATAGCAGTACCCTCTATTAGCGGCGGCCACCAGTGCCAGCTGCAGCGGTCTGAAAAAGAGTTTTGAGAACAGCCTGTCCTACAGCTGCCTGCTGTTTTGATTGCACATCTACACAATAGTGTTTGGTAAATGTATGTGTAGTGGACCAGGTGGCTGCTCTACATATATCATGCAAAGGAATGTTTCCCAGGAAAGCCATGGAGGCCCCTAACTTACGTGTTGAGTGGGCTCGTGGGGGAATCGTTAATGTGCGCTTAACATTTTGATAGCAAATTTGAATACATTTAACGATCCATCTGGCTATACCTGCTTTGGAGATGGCGTTACCTTTGTGGTGTGGGGCAAAGGCAACGAAGAGTTGTTTTGTTTTCCTGAAGACTTTAGTCCTGTCTATATAGTACATGAGGGCTCTCTTTACATCCAGTGTATGGAGTGCTCTTTCTGCGACAGTTTGTGGGTTTTGAAAGAAAACAGGCAGTTCAATAGTTTGAGTCATGTGGAACTGCGATATCACTTTGGGCATGAATTTGGGGTTGGTAGGTAGTACGACCCTGTTTGCGTGAACCTGTATGAATGGCTCTTGAATGGTTGGTGCCTGGAGTTCACTAACTCTCCTCAAAGAAGTGATCGCTACTAGGAAAGCTACTTTCCAGGTGAGGAATTGAATCTCACATGAGTGTAGAGGTTCGAAGGGTGGACCCATCAGGCGTGTGAGGACCAAGTTGAGGTTCCACATTGGAGCTGGTGGGTGGCTTGGAGGAATTACTCGTTTGAGTCCTTCCAAGAATGCTTTGATGGCAGGCACTCTGAATGGAGAGAGGTGCTGCCTGTTCTGGAGATAGGCTGATATTGCGGTCAAATGGACACGTATTGAGGTGTATGCCAGATTGCATCGGTATAAGTGTAAGAGGTAACAAATTATGTTTTGGATGGATGCGTCTAGCGGGTTAATGTCATTGTTATTGCAATAAATTACGAACCTTTTTTCATTTGGCTGCATAGCAAGCTCTGGTAGTGGGTCTTCTAGCTTCCTTAATGATGTCCATACAGTCAGGTGGCAGATTGAGGTAGCCAAACTCTAGGACTTCAGGAGCCAGATTGCCAGGTTCAGCTGTTGCGGATCTGGGTGCTGAATCTCTCCATGGTTCTGCGGCAAATGCGCGGGTTTGATCCGCAGCCTTTGATGCGGCACCACGGAAAGTTCGAGAAAGGTGGTGTACCATGGTTGGCGTGCCCATGTTGGAGCAACCAGGACGAGTGTCAGTGAGTGTTGTCTGAGTTTGCGCGCCACCAGCGGTATCAATGGTGCTGGGGGAAAAGCGTACGCAAATCTGCCGGACCAGTTCATCCATATCGCATTGCCCTGCGACTGCGGATGTGGGAACCTGGCAGCAAAGCTTTGGCATTTTGCGTTTTCGCTTGTGGCGAATAGGTCTATGTCTGGATGACCCCACTGCTGGAAGTACGGGTGGAGTACTGATTGGTGTAACTCCCACTCGTGCATCTGGTGGCTGTGTCTGCTGAGCAGATCCGCCATCTGGTTGTCCTTGCCGGGGAGGTGTTCCGCCATGAGGAACATGTTCCTCTGAATGGCCCACTTCCACATGCTCTGAGCCAGATGAGACAACTGTGGAGAGTGTGTTCCTCCCTGCTTTTGTATGTAGTACATGGCGGTCATGTTGTCCGTCCGGATCAACACGACTTTGTTGCACAAGTGTACTTTGAATGCTTTCATTGCTAGGAAGATTGCCATCAGTTCCAGAAGGTGGATATGCAGCTTCTTTTGTTGTGTTGTCCATAGTCCCTGCACTGTGTAATGGAGTACATGAGCTCCCCATCCCTGGAGAGACGCGTCCGCTGTCAGTATTATTTGTGGAACAGGCTCATGGAACGGTCGGCCCTTGCAAAGGTTTTGTGGGTTCCACCAATGCAGAGAATTGTATGCCCGACCGCTCACCAACACTAGGTCTTTTAGTTGCCCGTGAGCCTGATTCCATTGACGTGCTAAGCACTCCTGAAGCGGGCGCATATGTAGTCTCGCGTGTGGGACTATGAAGATGCAGGAGGCCATCATGCCTATCAACTGCATGAACACTCGCGCAGGATGGGAGTGTTGGGGTTTGAACTTGGAAATCAGCATTTGCATGCTGTTGATCCTCACTAAATTTGGCTGAGCTGGGGCTGCCAGAGTGTCTATGGTCGCACCTAGGTACTGTTGTACGTGTGCGGGTTGGAGATGTGATTTTGGGTAATTTAGTGAGAACCCCAGACTGTGAAGAAGGTGAATGGTGCGGGACATGTGGCTGGCACATTGCTGGGCTGACTTTGCCTGAACAAGCCAGTCGTCCAGGTAAGGGTAGACGTGAATGTGTTGCCTCCGTAGATGTGCAGCCACAGTAGCTAGGCACTTTGTGAAAACTCTGGGTGCTGTTGTCACGCCGAAGGGGAGAACCTTGAATTGGTAGTGCTGCCCTTGAATAGTGAACCTGAGATATTTTCTGTGTGAGGGGTGAATGGGTATGTGGAAATACACGTCTTTGAGATCTAGCGTGGCCAGGAAGTCTCCCTGTTTGAGCAGCGGGAGGACTTGTTGTAGGGTGAGCATGTGGAAATGCTCTGAGAGAATGTAGCGGTTGAGGGGTCTCAGGTCTAGTATAGGTCTGAGTGACCCGTCCTTTTTTGGTATTAAGAAGTACAGGGAGTACACCCCCGTGCCTTGCTCGTGGACGGGTACAACCTCTATTGCGCCTTTTTCCAGCATACTTAGCACTTCCTGCTGTAATAGCGCTAAGTGCTCTGAGGACATAGGACGGTGTTTTGGTGGTATTGTGGGTGGAGTGGAGGTTAATTCTAGGCAGTAACCGTGTTTGATAATATCTTTGACCCACCTGTCCGTGGTGATGGTGTTCCACGTGGACAGGAACCTTTGTAGCCTTCCCCCGACAGGTGTTATGTGGTCGGGAGGAAGGGAGAGGGCGTCACTGTTTGTTCTTGGGGGAGGACCTGGTTTTGCCGTATCCGCGTCCTCTGCCCTTTGTGCTGGAGCCACGATACCCACCCTGGATGTTTTTATCGTAGGTACTTTGTGCGTTGCCCTTGTTGTAGGTTTGCTGTGACCCCTATCCTCTGCCTGCTCCTCTATTCCCGGGGCGACGAAAGGAGCCACTCCGAAAGGTCTGTGTTTGGAGAGCCCCCATGGACTTTGCAGTGTCTGTGTCCTTTTTTATTTTCTCTAGGGTGGCGTCAACTTCTGGCCCGAATAAGTAGTCGGGGTTGACCGGCTGATTGAGGATGTTATTTTGAACCTCCGGTTTGAATCCGGAGATTCGTAACCAGGCGTGTCGTCGTAGCATGACGCTGGTGTTTATTGCTCTGGCTAATGGATGTGTTTGTGAGGAGTTGTCCCTCCCTGATGAGGATCTCTGCTCCCTCTTTGTATTGGTCAGGGAGATGTTGGAGTAGGGTTTCTAATGTGTCATAGTGTGCGCGATCGTAGCGAGCTAGGAGCGCCTGTGTATTGGCAATACGCCATATGTTAGCTGCCTGGGCTGCAACCCGTTTGCCGGAGGTCTCTAGCACCTTGGACTCTTTGTCCGGGGGAGGAGCATCCCCAGTTGTTTGCGAGTGCGCCCGTTTGCGGGCATTTGCGACTACGATGGAATCCAGAGGCAACTGGCCTCTAATGTACGTAGGGTCCCCAGGCGCCGACCTATATTTCTTGTCGATCCTGGGGTTTATCACTCTTGCCCTGGTGGGTTCTTTGAAAATGTCCTTTGCTGGTTTGAGGACACCTTTCAACATGGGTAGAGTTTTGATATTCCTTTCTGAGGATGCGAAAGTATCCATTAGAAAATCGTCCTCGATAGTGTCAGAGTGGAGTTGCACACCATGATTTTCCGCAGCACGTTCAATTAGGGCGTTGAATGCGGCAGTGTCCTCCGTGGGAGACGTTTTTGCGCCATAGAGCTGCGTGTCCTGTGTATCCATAGGTGCGCCTGTGTCTACAGGGTCATCCCAAGCCTGGTCAGGGTCCTGTTGGCCCTCAGGGTCCATCTCTCTTGGGTAGGGGACATCGTCACCCATATAGTCCTCCAAAACGTCGGTTTCGGAGTGTGTCGGAGAGAAGGACTGTGGATCTGGGTAGGAGGTATGGAGACGTTCGTAAAGAACTGGTTCCGAATCTGCTGGCAGCTTCTTCTTTAGCGGGATCCGGTAGGAGTCCAAAGCGTGTTCGGAAGATATTCTCCGCTTGTGGAGCATAATTCTGCCGGTGTCGGCATCGATGATGTGGGATGGTGACGTCTCCGTAGGAGAGCGTTCGGCAGGTGTGATCCTAGTTTGGGTGACACGAGTTCTTATTTCAAACATTTTTGGCGCCGTGGATGGTGGCAGGCCAAAAGTGATATGGGGTGTTGCTGGAGAAGCTTTTTGAGCTCTTTTCGGCTCGGGGCCCGACGTGTCCTGGAGGGCTGCCTTTTCTTTGATGCGTTGCAAGGACTCTGCAACTTGTCGCACCTGGAATGCCGACGGTTGTTTGGCGCTGAGCGGTTCTGTAGAGGCAGGCGTGGGCTTCTACGGGGCCACGGGGTCATCGAGTCGAGGAGAGGCTGTAGCCGTCGACGGCGTCGATGATTGGGCCTTAGGTGCTGCTTTCGAAGTGGTGTGCGACGCAGCGGCCATTTTGACCTTCGTGGCCGGAGCCGATTGTTTCGGTGCCGGGGCGGTTTGTCGGTACCGATGGCCTTTTTCCGTGTGTCGGCGCCGACGTCTGCTGCTGCGAGTTCGGCACCGAAGTCCCGTTTGGTGCAGTCGGTGCCGTTGGGTTTTGCTGGCGTCGAAGGTGTAGTGGGCTTCGAGCCGACCAGTTTCACTTTCAGTTTCGGTTTCTGTGGAACCGACACGACTTTTGGTTTCGGTTTCGAGGAAGGGAAACCAGCCGTTGTGGGTCTTAATGGCTGTCGCTGAGTGTCCGAGGCCGGGGCCAAAGAACTGCGGGATAGGTCTTGGGTAAGGCCCGAAGGCGATCCCTCGACCGGAGCCATAGACTGAAGCACCGGGATATCCTCCGTCTGTACGGGTAGGCCTTGCTCGTCACCGGAGCCACTTTCTTCGGCCCCTAAGGCCTCATCGTAGTCTCCTACCTCGGTGTCGTCTTCATCTCTGTGAAAGAGTTGTTCTTCGATGTCTTCCGATCCGGAATCGTGTTCGGAAGCGGGGCTGGAGGGCAGGTTCTCCACGCCTTCCACATCTTCGTCCTCGGCGCTGAAGATGTTGGTTGGGGCCGGTGCCGCTTGCTGCGCTTCAAGTCTCGCTGCTCGTCGATTCCGAAGAGTCTTCTTGGATCGGAATCGGGCACAGGCCATACATGTGGATTCGTCATGATCCGGTGAAAGGCATTTGTTGCACACCGGGTGGACGTCGACATGGGGATATTTCGCATTGCAAACAGGACACCGCTTGAATGGTGTCCTCGATTCCATCGTCGATGGTGTCGATGGTCGATGCGAAAAAGTTGTTTCAGAAGTTAATAAACTAACAAGTAACTGTCGATACCGATCGGGAACAGTACCGACGCGAACTACAGGCCTTTTGGCCTGAAAAAAGTTTTTCCTAACTTGAGTCAAGATAAGCACATCCGAACCCAATGGCGGAAAAAAACAATCTGAGGATGGAGAGGATGCCCATGCGCACTGTGGTCCAGGGGAGGAGTCACCTATCTCAGGATACTTCGAAGACTCTTCCAGGACAACAACGTGCAAACATCCGTACCCAACACTAGGCGGCGATCTATGCACAGATATGAATTCAGCAGCCCACATGCCTCGAACATTTAAGTTCCACACAGGTGAGGGTGGCACTCTGGGGGGAATTATTCTTTTAAGGCCTTCCATGAAGGCTTTAATGCAGGTACTCTGCAGAGTGAGAGGTGTTGCCTGTTTTGTAGGTAAGCTGCAATAGCTGCGAGGTGTAGTCTAATGGACGTATAGGCTAGATTGCACCTTTGTAGGTGGAGTAAGTAGCCTATTATGTGTTGAATGGACACGTCCAGTGGATTGATGGTGTTGTTATGGCAATAAACAACAAAACGGTACCACTTGGCGGCGTAGCACGCTCTAGTGGTAGGTCTTCTAGCTTCTCTGATGACGTTCATACAGTCAGGGGGAAGATTTAGGTACCCGAATTCTAAGATTTCAGGTGCCAGATCGCAAGGTTGAGCTGCGCTGGGTCTGGGTGTTTGATCTCTCCATGGTTTTGGGTTAAGAGGTGTGGAGAGAGGTGTAGTTTTTGGTGTGGCACTACAGATAGTTCCAGCAGTGTGGTATACCACAGTTGTCTGGCCCACGTTGGAGCTACTAGGATTAGTGTGAGGGAGTGTTGTTGTAGTTTGCGCACCACTAGTGGAATGAGTGGGAGAGGCGGAAAAGCGTACGCAAATTTGCCTGACCAGTTCATCCATATTGCATTTCCTTTGGACAATGGGTGTGGGTATCTGGCGGCGAAGCTTGGGCATTTGGCGTTTTCGTGGGTGGCGAAGAGGTCTATCTGTGGATGCCCCCACATTTGAAAGTATGGGTGAAGAACTTGCGGGTGAAGCTCCCACTCGTGGATCTGTTGTGTCTGTCTGCTGAGCAGATCTGCCACTGTGTTTTGGACTCCTGGGACATGCTGCGCTAGGAGAAAGATTTCCTGGGGTATCGCCCATCTCCATATGCTCTGTGCTAGGTGAGAGCTGTGGAGAGTGTGTGCCGCCTTGTTTTTGGATATAATACATGGCTGTCATGTCTGTTCGGATCAGGACTGCCTTGCCTGAAATTTGAGTCTGGAAAGATTTTAGGGCTAAGAAGATTGCTAGCAACTCCAGATGGTTGATATGGAGTAACTTTTGTTGAGGTGTCCACTTGCCCTGTGTGGTGAGATGTAATAGATGAGCTCCCCAGCCGGAGAGCAATGCGTCCGTTGTCAGTACTATTTGATGAACCGGGTCCAGGAACGGTCAACCTTTGGAAAGGTTTGTGGTGTTCCACCACTGCAGAGAGCGATGGGTGCGACCGTCTACCAACACCAGATCTGTTAATTGACCCTGGGCCTGGTTCCATTGGCGCGCTAAGCACTCTTGGAGAGGACGCATCTGGAGTCTTGCGTGAGGCACTATGAAAATGCAAGAGGCCATCATCCCTATTAGTTGCATAAACACTCGAGCTGGAAGGGAGTGTTTTAGTGCGAATTTTGCGCGTAGAGCCTGAATGCTTGCAATTCTGGCCGGATTGGTGTAGGCTAGTGCTCTTGAGGTGTCTATGGTGGCACCGAGGTATTGTTTTATGTGGGATGGTTGGAGATGGGACTTCTGGTGGTTTACTGTGAAGCCCAGCTGATGGAGTAATTGAATGGTGGTAGATGTGTGTTGAACACACAGCTTTTATTAGCCAGTCGTCTAAGTATGGGAAGACGTGGATGTGTTGTCTTCGTAAATGTGCTGCTACCACTGCTAGGCACTTGGTGAATACCCTTGGCGCTGTTGTGACTCCGAACGGGAGCACCTTGAATTGGAAGTGTTGTCCGTCCACTACAACTCTGAGGTACTTGCGGTGAGCTTTGTGCACCGGAATGTGAAAATACGCATCTTTTAGATCTAGGGTGTTCAAAAAGTCGTTCTGGGAGAGAAGCGGAAGTACCTGCTGAAGCGTTACCATATGAAAATGGTCGGAGTGTATGTACGTGTTTAGGGGCCGGAGATCTAGGATGGGCCGCAGAGTCTCGTCCCTCTTTGGTATGAGAAAATATAGGGAGTAGACTCCCATGTTTTGTTGGTTGGTAGGAACGGGTTCTATTGCCTGTTTTTGTAGGAGGGAGACTACCTCCTGCTTTAGGAGTGTTAAATGTTCTTGTGACATTGGGCGCTGCCTGGGTGGAATGTTTGGGGGGGTAGATATTAGTTCTAGGCAGTAGCCTGATTGAATTATTTGTGTCACCCATTTGTCTGAGGTGATGGTAGCCCAGACGGGACGGAAATGTTGGAGTCTGCCCCCGACCGGAGTGGAATGGTCTTGGGGGGGGAGGGGGGGGGGGGGAGTCATTGGGTAGGTGCTGTGGCAGAGCGGGCGTTGTTTGTTTTGCCTCTTCCTTTATTATTGTTACCCCTATAGCCACCTCTTTGATAACCCCTCGTGAAGGTGGACTGAGTGGGGGATTTGTACGAAGTGGACGCGGTATCTGAGGAGTAGCCTCTAGATGTACTGCGAAAGGAAGAGCGGCTAAAGGAGTGTCTAGGAGGGTGCGACTGTAAGGCTCCCATGGACTTCGCCGTATCAGTATCTTTCTTCATTTTTTCTAGGGACTCATCTACCTTTGGGCCAAATAGATGTTCCTGGTCAAAGGGATGGTTAAGGATGGAAGCTTGTACCTCCGGTTTAAACCCCGATATTCTCAGCCAAGCATGGCGACGGAGGAGGACGCTTGTATTGATGGCCCTGGAAGCTGTGTCTGCTGCATCTAAGGCACAGCGTATAGAGGTATTTGTGATAGTCTTACCCTTCTGAATTCGTTTGTTGGCCCTAGCTTTATATTTCTCAGGGAGGTGGTGCATTATGCTCTCTAACTCGTCATAATGTGCCCTGTCATATCTGGCCAATAGGGCTTGAGTATTGGCGATACGCCACATATTGGCTGCTTGTGATGCAGTGCGTGTCCCTGATGCATCCAGTAGCTTTGACTCTTTGTCAGGTGGTGGTGCTTCGCCTGACGCCTGGGAATTTGCCCTTTTGCGTGCAGTGGATACAACTAGAGAGTCTAGTGGTGCTGGCCCTCTGATGTAGGAGGGATCTGTAGGGGCCGCTTTGTATTTTTTCTCGATGCGCGGGTTAATGACCCTGGCTCTAACTGGGTCCTTGAAAACCTCTGGCGCATGCTTTACCACTCCTTTAAGCATAGGTAATATGGAGGTAGACCTATGTGTGGTGTCGAACGGGTCGAGGAGGAAATCTTCCTCCACGGGGTCGGTGTGTAAGTCTACCCCGTGATAGTGTGCCGCCCTTTGTAGTAGATGGTGGAACCCCAGAGTCCTCTGGTGGAGATGGCCTGGAGGGGTAAAGGTCATCTTGTGGGACGTTGGGATATCAGGTATATTGTAGTCGTCCCATGGGTCTGGGGATCCTGTAGGAGTGGGGTCCCCTGCAGGTAGGTCCTGGGGGACATCCCCTATGTCATCATATGGGTCCCCGTGATCATCATCTTGTGGAGAAGGGGTGAGGACGATGAGGTTGTGGTGGAGAAGGTGGGGGGGGTGGAGGTGGAGAAGGTATTCTGAACGGGGAGGTAGCAGAGTCCTTCCTTTTTGGAGGCGGGGGTGGAGCAGGCTTCTCCAAATGTTTCTTTTTGGAAGAAAAAGGGCCGTTGGCTTTTTAGGCTTTTCCGTGCCGGTTCTTTGTTTGGAACCTGGTTTGGGAACCTCCGAACGCTTGGTCGGCGCTGAGATGGATTTCGGCCTCGAAGTGTCGGTGGCCTTGTGTGCTTTGGTCGGCACCGAAGGTGTTGTCGGTGCCGAAGAGCTGGGTTTCGACCCAGAGTGCTTTGTTGCGGTGCTCTGTGTCGATATGGGGGGATCGCCTTCTTTTTCGGCACCGAAGCGTGTTTATCGGTGCCAGGAGTAGGCTGGCTCGAGCCCGAGCCGCCGGAAGGCTTGCTTGGTTTCACCGGACCCGAAGGTAGGGTGTTGGAAGCAGTGTCCTTGGTCTTGCCTAGGCCCGGAGGCGAAGGCGTGACCGGAGCCTTTTTCGGTGCCCGCGGGGGTGTGGGGGGGGGGGGGGGGATCAGTACTCACGACCCTCTGCGCCGGGGTGATGTCCTCCACATCTGAGTCGTCGGCCTCGGAAGCGTCGACGAGGCCCTCTTCGGTGTACTGCTCTGGAGCATCGATGTCGTCCGGAATCGTCGTCGAGGAGTGCGCCATAGTTCTTCTGGTTCTTCGGTCCCGAATAGTCTTTTTGGACCGGAAGGACTTACACGCCGGACAGTCTCGAGCCTCGTGTTCAGGGAAGAGGCAGAGATTGCATACCTCGTGGAGATCGGTGTGGGGGAATTTGGACCCACATCGAGGGCACTTTTTAAATGGAGTCCTTTCCATTAGCCAGGACCGAAGCTTGGAGAGGCCCGAAGGCTGCCATCGACGACTGGAACTGAAGGTCCATGCCGATGAGAAGGCGCGTCGAGTGGGGGAGATCGCGATCGAAACAATACCGCGGTTTAAGGTGAGGATTGCGCGTCGACCGTCGAACTGGAAGCTGTTCGGAACCGGAGCACGAAGATCACATCCGTGCCCGATGGTGGAAAAAAACAATCTGAGGATGGAGCCGAAGCCCATGCGCAAAACGATCCAAAGGAGGAGTCACCGACCTTGTGACTTCCAAAGACTTTCCAAGAGGAAAAACAAACTGCAAACATTCGGGCCCAACACCAGATGGCGATCTATGCACAAGTGTGTAATCTGCAGCTCATATGCCTCGAACAGAGTGTTACTAAAGGTAAGTAACCTGTTCTTCTGAAGGATACTCCTAAGCACAGATTCCTCACCTTGTGAATAGATACTAAAGCAGTACCTCAAAGTGGTGGGTATGTGGAATCACTCAAACCAAAAAACCCTGCATGACCGAATGGGTAAAGTGCCACTCCTGTTGCATCTGGCTATCAAGGCACCAGTGCTTTATGAACGTGTGAACTGACAACTGCATCGCGGCCTGACAGATGTTTGAGAACGTTATTCTATTTGCCAATGCAGTGGCAGCAGCTTTGACTTTGGTCCAATTGTCGTGTAGTTTCTGCCCATCAGTAGGAACTGCGCGTTTGCCGATGACAATCTTGGAATCCTGCCAGACTGATTCCTTCACCCCCAGTGAATATGTTACCCCTTGGACAAGCTAGCTCGCAAAGCCACTATTAGCCCCCTAAACCTAAACAGGGAGCAAACAGCTCTGGCAACCACTGAACATGACAACTCTGTTCCCTCAAGAACTGTGGGACAGACTTCACACTTTTGCTCAGCCACTCGTGCTTTCTTTTGCTCAGAGAAATATACAAAGACTACAGAGGGGAGGTTTTACTATTTACTGAACGTAAGTGATTCTTGTATAAAATACGTGGGCTGCGATGATTAATAGACAGTAGCAGATAAAAGTTCTAATGAGTGTCAACACATAAAATAAAACAGTTCTACCATTTTGTTGAGACAGGTTATGCATGCATACATATAAGAGATTGTAACAACAGAGAGTACCCCTACGATGCTAACCCGAACCTAGATTTCTAGGGTGTGAATATATAGTTGGCCAAGAAACCCCCCGTCCGGATGATTAACCCCTTTACCTGGTGGGTAAGACGGTATGAACCCATCTTGGTAAGAACTTGACACTCACTCCTCACGGAGAGGTTAGTCAGCTGCTAAGTGAAAGCTTCAGCAAGCAGCAAACCTTCGAGTTCAGAGGAGACACTTCTGCTGATTATGTTAGAAAACAAAAGACTATATACAGAAAATGGCATTGTCGCCTCGGGTCGAGATTGTAATCGAGTAGCCATTGTTAGTGTTGTACAGATTGCTGTGCCGCCATACGGATGTAATAAAACACATTTGTATTACGCACGCGAGAGGCCTTGCACAAAATGCCAAGGCGGCGTGATAGGATTTGCACAAAGTTTTCTGTGTCACAAAACCAAGCATCACAAATGCAAGATGTGTGTCAAAAGTTAATGAGGCAAAGAGAAGGCAACTTTAGGAAGAAGGATTTGTTTATATGTAAGAAGGATACTAATTCCTACCGGGCTCAGCTCGGGCACATGACACAATGAGGCCTCAGACCTTCTGGGGTCTGCTTCTTGCCCAGTGAGTAACAGATCTTAATACAGAGAGCTATCCACTTCTATATGGTCATTTTTTGCACAGCCTTACCCTTTGACACCCTAGCAAACCCCCTCAAAGAGCTGATTGTCCACGTGATGGTCCTTGATATGATCAATGTAAAAGCTCAAGGCTCTTTTAGGAAAGCCGTTCCTCCTCCTTTGATGGATAAGGTGAATAAAGGAATGCCGGAAGGCTGATAGTTTGACATGAAAAGGTGTCACAAATTTGGGGAAAAATGCAGCCCTAGTCCACAACACCAGTTTGAGAAAAAGATGGTGTACAGTGGATAAACTGACAGTTTGCAACTCACTCACACAATGAGCTGAAGTTATCGCTGAGAAAGACTGTTTTGAGAGTCAGACACAAAGGGTAGATGTGCATAAGCTCAAATGGGATATACGTAGGGAAAGTGAGAACCAACTTAAGGTCCCACTGTGGCATCACAAAAGACTTGGGTGGAAACATATGAACCAGACCTTTTAGAAAACACATAAGAGGTTATTTAAATAAACATATCAGGTCCAGTAAATATAAAAAAAGTCAAAAGGGCTTACTAATAAACTTAAGTGCCCATAGCCTGTCCTTGCTGGGTAAACAAAGTACAACAAAGCAAAATACCCAACAACTGTGCTTGAAAAGGATTTGTATGGCTAGATATACACCAAGCCACAAACTTATCTCAGGGTCCAGCGTAAACTGTTTTCAAAGATGGGCGTCTATTCACTAGATTGACATCCACTACATCAGGAGAGAGATTGAAAGCAGTCAACTGTCACCGCTCAATCGCAAAGCATGGAGGTGTAGTCTGAGTAAATGGCTATTCACGGAAGGATCCTGACATTTGAGGATCTTATAGGCGAAGGGTGCATCGTCTCCCTCACCCCGTGTCCTCTGGCTGACTTCAGTGTCAGCCCTCCATTATTTAATGGAAGGAGTGTCATTAGACCGCAATTGACTGTAACAATTACTCAATAAACATTGATATTTTGGATCATGGCTGACTACGGCGACTGGTGACATTGGCAAACATGAGAAGATTTCCCTCCCCTTCGGATGGTAATCCATAATGATTTGGGATTTGGATGCTGTATCTCACACGTATAAGAACTGTCAAACCCCCTCCTCTCATATAGGGTGCCCAGCTGGGCCCCATTACACTTTGTCTTGAGCCACAACTTTACCGGTGTGCACTTTTCCACACTGACAGTTAATCGGTCTCGCTTCAGGTGTCCCGCATTATTAGGGCCAGATGAGACCATTGTTTTGCTTGTGGGGTCGAAACGTCGTCGACACGTATTTTAAACGAACCACCCTCCAGCCCCTAGCATTCTGTTAGAAGGGTGTGAATACTTTGTTTATATGTACTTGTGGTAGTTTTTGTAAAAACCAAACCTACTGTATGTCACGAACTGTCACTTTTGAAATACAGGTTCTAATTCACTTGGGTCACAGAGCACATTTTTGTTATATCTTGCAACACAAAATGCATGAAAAGTAAAAACCCTTACAATTCTTTTGTATGATTTTGAGTCTCCCTCTGACAATCTGTTCCCATGAGCATATGCCACTGAGCTTTGTGATTATGAAATATTATGAATATGGTCCACAGGAACCACTGTTCCTTGTTTTATAATGGATAGCCTGTTCCCTTGTGAGTAGGGTGGCCCTTGTGTGTTTGAGACTCAGATCACGCCTTCCTTGAAGGAGTGGGTAAGACTGATCGCAGGGTTGGATGGCCACAGGGGAACTTGTTCTCCAAACAGCACTTCGCGTGCTGGAGCACATTTGACTTATCAGAGTCGGAATCCTGAGACTTGGACTACAGGTGGGCCTAACCTGAATGTCGCCTTTAGTGAATGAGGAATAGACACTACTGCTCGTGAGAGTGAAGTGGGAGTCAGGAACCTGCCTATTGAGCACTAAAGCCTTGATCTCAGGGGGCTGCGTGTATTGCTTGTGTAATGCTGTATTTTCTTTTGCGTTCGTAAATCAATACTACTTTTGGGTGTTAGACAGAATATCGAGAACAGAAATATCGTGGGAGAAAATATTGTGTCAAGAATATCGAAGACAAAAATATCATGAAGTTAAGTCGCCATAGATAAGTAAAGTTTTATTATATATATATATATATATATATATATATATATATATATCTCCATATATATGTAAATTGATGAATTTTGTCTTGCACTTTCAAGATGGCGATTTCTATGCTGTGGCCATCTCTGAATTAAGATTGACAAGGGTATAATAACGCTTTCTCAATGAGGTATTTGTTCAGCTGGACTAAGACAAATTTCTCATTTACTTTTACAAGTCAGGCTGAATATAGGTCTGTAGTTATCCAACGTATGGAGGTCAACTTTAGTCATTTTGAGGATTTGTGATTGGGAAATAGAGGCATTGACAATGGTCAACCAGAGGGAGGAAGAAGGTTTAAGAAGTAGGGAGACCAATACCAAAGTAGTAGATTGGACACATTTTTTGCATTACCGAGATCATCAAATTGAAATACTGTGGAGCAGTTCCATTTGGCAGAGGGCTTGGGGCTGGTAGAGGGAAGTCAAGAGAAAATATTGGACATTTTTGGGGGCGAACTTGTCTTTAAAATCTTTTTATTAAACAGGTGCTCAGCAACACAGACGGTCATACATTAGTAATGAACGACACTGAGCACAAGAGATCCCACCTCGACATCTGCACCCAAGACTCTATATGTGGATATAAAACAACATCAGTATGTTTGACATGAATAGCTCTACCTAGTACAGCAAATCTCCCAGTTCCCCAGCCCATCCAATAATCCTGTTAGCAAGAGGGTCCGTAATACCCCTGTATGCAACCACTGACCCCACGCTTTTTTCCATTTCCGTGGGCAACCCCGGAATACAATTTTTTCAGCTGCACAGCACCAGTCAAGATCCAACTTCCAATCTACCACTCCAGACCCTGGCTATATTACTTTACGCTACCACGGTCGCAACCATCAGCCATGCTTTAAGATATTTCCACCATGTTTCTTCCCCAGTCACACACAATATATGCCATCTAGACTCCAGTGGGATCGGTTGGCCCACTACTTCAGATATAACTAATGTGATCTCTCCCCAGTATTGCTGGATTGAAGAATGATCCCACCTCCTGACAGCTCTTGGCGTATTGGTCGGTGCCACAGTTGCTCAGTCGGTGCATGAGGGACCTAAGGAGTAGGATCTGTGAAGAATACAATCAGTCAATCAATCGTATAGCGCACTAATCACCTGTGAGGGTCTCAAGGCTCTGAGCGGGGGTGGGGGTGCAGCTACTGGTCGAACAGCCAGGTTTTGAGACGTCTCCTGAAGGTCAGCAGGTCCTGGGTCTGTTGCAGCTGTGTGGGGAGGGTGTTCCATGTCTTGGCGGCGACGCAGGGTTAGGATCTGCCGCAGGTGGTGGTCCTGTGGATGCGTGGAATGGTGGTGAGGGCGAGGTCGGCGGAGCGAAGCTGGCGGTTTGGGGTGTAGAAGGTGAGACGCTTGTTGAGGTATGCTGGTCTGGCGTTGTGCAAAGCTTTGTAGGCGAGGAGCTTGAAGGTGATCCTCCTGTTCACTGGGAGCCAGAGCAGGTCTTTCAGGTGGGCAGCGATGTGGGTGTGGCGGGGTATGTAGAGGATGAGGCGTGCAGAGGCGTTCTGTATATGTTGGAGTCTCTTATGGAGTTTGACCGTGGTCCCTGCGTAGAGGGCGTTGCTGTAGTCCAATCTGCTGCCAACGAGGGCCTGTGTGACCGTCCTTCTGGTTCCGGTGGGGATCCATCTGTAGATCTTGTGGAGCATACGGAGGGTGTTGAAGCAGAAGGAGGAGACGGCGTTGACTTGCTGGGTCATAGAGAGCGATGAGTCCAGGATGAACCCCAGGTTGCATGCGTGGTCGGTAGGTGTGGGTGCGGCTCCCAGGACAGCTGTCCACCAAGAGTCATCCCAGGCGGAGGGAGTGGATCCAAGCATGAGGACCTCTGTCTTGTCCGAGTTAAGTTTCATGCTGCTGGTCTGCATCCAGCTGGCGACGGCCATCATTCCTTCGTGGAGGTTGGTTTTTGGTGAGTGAGAGGATCAGTTGAGTGTCGTCGGCGTAGGAGGAGATGTTGAGGTTGTGCGAGCGGACGATGTTGGCGAGCGGTGCCATGTAGACGTTGAAAAGGGTAGGGCTGAGGGAAGATGCTTGGGGCACGCCACTGATGAACTTGGTGGCTTCGGAACGGATGGGGGGGGAAGCAGACCCTCTGGGTTCTGTCAGTGAGGAAGGTGGTGGTCCAGTCCAGGGCTTTGTCGCGTATTCCTGCGTCGTGTAGGCGTGTGCGTAGGATGTGGTGGCAGACGGTGTCGAAGGCGGCCGAGAGGTCCAGGAGGATGAGGGCTGCGGTTTCACCGTTGTCCAGTAGGGTCCTTATTTCATCTGTGGCAGCGATGAGGGCAGTTTTGGTGCTGTGATTGCTGTGGAATCCGGATTGGGACGGGTCCAGGATGTTGTTTTCCTCAAGGAAGTGGGTCAGTTGCCTGTTGACGATCTTTTCGATGACTTTCGCCAGGAACGGGAGCAGGGAGATGGGCCGGAAGTTCTTGAGGTCCTTTGGGTCCGCTGTGGGTTTCTTGTGTAGGGCATTGATCTCGGCATGCTTCCAGCTTTCCGGGAAGGTGGCGGTCTCGAAGGAGCAGTTGATGATCTTTCGGAGTTGGGGTGCGATGATGTGGTTTGCTTTGTTGAAGATGAGATGAGGGCAGGGGTCGGATGGTGAGCCGGAGTGGATGGTGTTCATGGCCTTGATGGTGTCGTAGTCGTTGACATGGGTCTAGGAGAGCAGGTGGTTGCTGAGGCTGGGGGGCGGTGAGTCTGCAGTGTCAGTGGCTATAGGGAGGGTCAGGGTATTGAAGCAGTTGTGGATGTCTGCGATCTTGCGGGGGCTAGGGAGTCGCATAGGTCTTGCGACGGCGGGATGTCGTTGGAGCTGGAGCTGGGGTTGGAGAGCTCCTTCACGATGTTGAAGAGCTCTTTGCTGTTGTATGCGTTGTTGTCGATGCGTTCCTTGAAGGAGGTCCTTTTGGTGGCTCGGATGAGTTGGTGGTGCTTGCGGCTGGCGTTCTTTAGGGCTGCGTGGTTGTCCGGTGTCTCTTCCTGGCACCACTTTTCTCGAGTCTTCGGCAAGTCCGTTTGGATTCCTGGAGGTCGGTAGTGAACCAGCTGGCCTTTCTGTCGGTGAGTCTGTTTGAGGGATTTTTGATCGGGCGAGAGTGTTGGCACAGTCGTTGATCCATTGCCTGAGGTTGCTGGCGGCTGTGTCGGTGGTGTCTGTCGGTGGGTATCCGGCGAGGGCGGTGATGAGCTGCTCTTTCGTGACCTTGTTCCAGCTGCGGCAGGGGATCCGTTGCGGGTGGTGGTGGTGGTACGTGGTGGGTTTCTTGAAGGTGAAGTGGACGCAGCGGTGGTCGGTCCAGTGTAGTTCGGTGGTGTGGCTGACGGCGACGTGGTTGCTGGCTGGGAGGATGGGGTCGAGCGTGTGTCCGGCGGTGTAGGTGGGGGTCGTGACGAGCTGTTTGAGTTGAATTAGATGAAAAAGTGCCCTTATAACAACCTCCCTGGTTTTCAGGAATGGCTCAAGCCAATCAGTCCTCCAGCATTCCCACATCTGCCTCCCATGCCTCTCGCAAGGCGCCCAGCGGGTTAGGTGTGTTATTCATTAACTTTCGATATATAAAGGAGGTGGCTTTGTCTGGTACTGGGTCCATCAAAAGCCTGTCTTCTAGGGGTGTGTATTCTGGCAGTTACATCCTCAAGCATGTGAGCCCGCAGTGCATGCCCCAATTGTAAAGTAACAGAACTTTTTGGATGCGGACATCTGATATGATCCTTGTAAGTCTTCGAAGGAGATTATGGCCTGGCCCCTCAAGACGCCCCCAAGGTGGTCTATCTCAAGCAGGCTCCATTTACTGAATCCCTTCAGATTCCACACCTCCCTTTGGAGATCTCTATCCCATAGTGGAGTCCTCCCCATCACCTGGTCTCCCAACCCGAGGAATTTTGTGGCCTCCGGCCAGATGCAAACAACTGTTTATGTGTATGGCAGCAACTGTTGTTGTAACAGTTTGCAACACAACAGTGCTGGGGATACCCGCTGTCCCATTGCGCGATGATCCACCCTATAGGCTAGTTCCTCCTGTCCTGTAAACACCCACTCATTAATTGTAACGAGGTGGGCAGCCCAGTAGTATTTTCGAATATCGGGGATTGCCAGGCCCCCATCAAAAACTCCTCTCTGTAATTTATGAAGGGCTATCCTGGAGCTACCGCCATCCCATAAAAGCTTTTGTAGTTCACTATCCACTTTATGGAAAAAGTTGACGGGAAATCTGTAGGGAGTGTTCTGTAGGACGTATAATAGAGTGGCAATGTCCTCATTTTGAACAGGACAGTCCTTCCCATCAGGGACACCAGCAGCTGTTTCCATTGTATTACATCCTATCGCCACCTGTCCAACTGTGGGAGTAGATTATCTGCCATGAACTCTTTACTGTTCCTGGATATTAATACCGCAATGTATTTGAACTTATCCTTTAATAGGAGGTATCTTCTGCTGGCCGGGAGGGATGGGACGGTTCCCGACAGGAGGAATAGGAGGGATTCGTTCCAGTTGATTTGATACCCAGAATAGCTGCCAAACTAGCTATGGTGAGCGAGTAAATGCACTCATGTCTTGGTACTAAGTGCAAAGTCTATAAAACAATCATACTCGCTTACGTGGTGCCAGGACTCCGCTTTCACTTTATTAAATACATCAACAAAATGTGACTATTTGTCTAGAAGAGAGGTCTACATGACCCTAGGGAAAAGCATTTTACTACAGCATATGAAGGAATAACGTTTGTGAGGAAAGTCATAGGACATCAGATTTGTGTTCCTGTATTGATGAACAGTGTGCCCTAAAGTAACAGGAGTTCAGCAATTTTGATTGCATCTGCTAGTCTAGCACCAGATTATTGAAGACAAATTTAGGCATGTAATATATAATTCTGAATTTATGTGCATCTATTGGATCAAAAGATATTTCTTTCAAATGACCATGTACACGTTATCTGCAATGGTCATTTATGACTAGCAATGGGACCCCTGGACAAAACAGTCCTTTCCATTGGCCAAATCAATTCATGTTCTTTCTTACGTACAGTAGGCATTCTATGTTTTGTAGTACTGGAAAGACCCATGACATGCACCAGAATCTATACCGGAAATTGTTGGTAATCTGTTCAAGTATGTATAAGGCTTCCAGTTTTCCGTTTGTACCGATAAATACAGACAGAAAACTATCTATTTTCTTGCTTGTATTTATTTGTACATATGGATAAATATGGAAAATAAGTTTTCTTTTGAACCATACTCACTACTATCAATCATGAGTGCTAGGTCAATAGCTGTGAAGATTGACAGGTACAGGAGGTAACAGAAAATTACAAATCCTAATAAAGCTTAAATAACTGCAACAGTCCAGCTGTTTAAGCTGTTCTATGATGCAAGTGGTTTCAAATTATTCTATTGTACTGTAAATGGCTAAAACTCATTGGACAGTCAAACATAGGTAAACATCTGTTAGTTAATTAAATGTGGAAATATACCATTGGAGCTACATTGGTTACACCAAGCTCAACATACATATGGATAAATATAGATAAAATAACCCAAAAATAAATATGGATAAATACAGATAGAAAGGTAAAAAAATATAAATACCATAAAACCGGGAACCCTATTCATGTATAAGTGAATGGGCAAATCAATACACACAACTACTTCGAGTGGATTTCAGAAGTAACGGACATATTAACCTTGTACGGCCATGCAGTTCCTAACAGTCAAGAAGTTTTGGTTCCCTGAGTACAAACGCCCTTGTGAGTACATTCCAGGGCATAATGTGTGGCCTAACCAAAGTGTTGACAGAGGTCCGATTGGTGTCGGTGTTTTGGTTCCTCTTTAGTAGGTGCCCTACACTGAACTTTATGGATCAGGGTGAGTATTTCTTGGGTGAGAACAAAGCACATCATAATAACACTAGTCCGGTTGAGTGATAAGTACCTGGGTGTTAGTAAAAAGTACTCCGATAGTAACAGAAGAACAAAATGACAGGATAACAAGGCTGAATGTATTCTAGGTAAAGCCAGACTGAATACAACAATGTAAGGCAGCACAGGTTGTGCAAGATCACAATCTCCAACAGCATGAAGCAAAAAAGAAAAAAACATATCAATCCCTTCTAAAAGTACTATCCTCTTCCTCTCCAACTCCATAAGAATATCATGAAATCCTTGCAAATTCCCTAAAACAAAGGTTTTTGAAGCCTGGCCCCCACACCACTCTAAGATCCCATAGAATACAATTTTGATTATACCTCTCAAAAACTTCATGCCATAGCCTTGAAAACCTCTCAGAAAGCCTCCAGCCAAACAGTGTCATTAGAAAGTGTCTACCAAAGTCTTACAAATTGTTATGGAAATTAAAGTGACTCACTGGAAAGGTTCCCTGCAGAGAAATAAAGTACATCAAAAGCAGCTGTTGAGTACTGGATTAATACCCATCACTGCCGCAACTTAACCAAATCCTGACACTGCACCACCGAAGTCGGGATACAGCCTGAACAAAGGGTGAGTGTCACTGTAAAGAGTGCTAACCTGTGTACTGTGGTTTAAAGGCCGATGATAAGCAGGCATATCTTGACAAATGCAGATGAAGTTCTAAAGGGCAATGACGAGCTTTAACCCTGTAGCTCCTGAGGCTTTTCCAACCCCAGTGCTAAGACCTTATTTTTTATTATTATTTGGGGCAAGTTGCACTAAAGCCTTTCTAAAAATTTTCACAAAGAATCCAGGCCGAACTTGCTACTTTTCCCCCCCCAACTAAAGATTGCCATGGTTTGCCGATTACCCTGAAGGGAAGTGAGGAAACAGACAAAAAATAACAAAAATTTTAATATAATTGAAAAATTGTTGTCTAAGAAAGGTTTTTGCTTTAAAAGGACATTGACAAAAGTTTTGCTGGGCTAAGCTCACCATCTTCCCTGCTTTCAAGTACAAGCAAAAAAAATTGTTTTGACAGTTTTTGCATTTTTCTAAGTGATAGTCAAATATCCTATGTTTTGTAGTTTCTTCCTAGTTGCAGTTTGTGATAAAAATAGGAGTTAAACTCACTGATAAACCCAGAAAGTTATACATTTGGGAAAAGTAGATGGCGGTGTTAGAAATCGAAAGCACTACAACTAAATCGTAGTCCTCTTTTGTCTCTATTATATGAGGAGCATTGCAAACTACATAGCCACCGGCACAGAATGGACTTTCACTGGAAGCATTTGAAAAAGGCTGTTTGCTGAAACACATGTTTTTGAAAGAAATGTTCATTTAAAGAAAAGAAAGCATTGAGTTGAATAAATGCATTGCCATACCCGTAAAGTGCTTAGTTTTTCCTGGTGGAGGAAGCTTGGTGATGATGTTCAAGCGTGCAAACTACATGCACGCCGGAAGAAACTGTCTGGAAGAGTTCGGCAGTTGTTGGATTATATATATGTACAACCGTGAACCAAGAGCTGTGTTCAGCTTGAAACGCGTAGGTGGAGAGAAATGTAGTCATTAAAATCAATTGACTAATCCGGAGCGAGTGCGGCGTTTCTTTTCAATTTGCTTCGAAAAACTCTATGGGGATAAGTCCTTTCCTCGTCACCGGCACCAGCACCAGCACAAGTCGTTCCCCTCAGAAGGACATTTTTGCTCGATATATTATATATATATATATATATATAAATAATGTGATCAAGATCCCTCTGGGGATCGAAATGCGTCATGCTGATGGAGTTGTGTTTTACAGGAGCTGAATAAATTCTGAGCTTCACGTAATCGTGGTCCGTACTCCGTTTATGCGCAGAGGAGAAGTTGCTGCTAGAAGGAGTGTTTATATATATATATATATATATATATATATATATATATATATATATATATATATATATATATATATATATATATATATATATATATATATATAAAATCATCCCACACTTGCTCAGATTTGAGGCCGTGGAGGGATCGCGCTGCCTGAAATTGTATCAGGACCAACAGAGAGGTATCGTTCCTCTCCGAGCAGCGCCAGCAGGAAGAATAATTGACATTGCTTAATCTCATCGGGGAGCCCACTGGAGGGCTGGAAATGGGTCCTAAGACACATGCAGGAACGGAGCCCACTTAGGGTAGCGAAGTGCCTAGTGACTACATATCCCAGCAGGCATTGTTGAAATTTGAACTCTACTTAAAGAGGGGACTAATGGCGGTCTCGATGGGCATGCTGGGAAGATGCGGCAGTAATGATTTCTGATTTCCTGCGTGGGGCCTCTGAGGAGAAGCGCAAAGGCTTCGAAACGCGTCAGGCCGAAGGACGAAATACTTGATGGGAAGCTGCAACGAGTTGCGGCCTCAAATCTGAGCAAGTGTGGGATTATATATATATATATATATATATATATATATATATATATATATATATATATATATATTCACTGAAAAAACCATAGGTTTCACACATGTTATAGTTAGCGGAAATTTTACTGATAAAAAACCAGTGAAATTCCCCCGTTATAGTTAGTGCAGGCAACTATAACTCACGCGACCGCAATCCTCTGCTGATGCTAATACTGTATTTAGACACTTATTTGCCCATGTCTTCTTCCATACATTTTTAGCTATACATATATTACAAATATTTTTTTTTCATAAAGACACATATGTCATCAGCAGAAGATTGCGGTCGCGTGAGTTATAGTTGCCTGCACTAACTATAACGGGGGAATTTCACTGGTTTTTTATCAGTAAAATTTCCGCTAACTATAACATGTGTGAAACCTATGGTTTTTTCAGTGAATTTGCAAGGTTTTTTAAATGCTAATTCCTAACTATAACGTGTGTGAAACCTATGGTTTTTTCAGTGAATTTGTACGGTTTTTTAAATGCTAAGTTACTTTACGCCATTCGTGGCGTGCGCGCCCACTTAACGCCACCAAAAGCACAGGGGGTGGGGTCAATGTGGATAGTGGTTTTTTATTTCGATTTTATATTTTTATTATAATTTAATGCAATTTTTTTTTAATTTCATTTTTTGTAAGCCTTTTTTTAATAATTTATGTACTATATCCTGCATTATCGAAAGGTTTTTTTTTATGCATTTTTTTCCGTGCGCGTACGGTAAGCTGACGCTACGCGCTTGTAAAATACGCGTACGGTAAGCTGACGCTACGCGCTCTGGACGTAATTAGTGCAGCGCGCCTACGTGATACGTGCGTGCCGTACGCGTATACCCGGAAGCAACGTCGCGGTTACGCAGGGGCGTGTAATGCGCATGCTTGATACGTGATACGTGCGTGCCGTACGCGTACACCCGGAAGCAACGTCGCGGTTACGCAGGGGCGTGTAATGCGCATGCGCGAAAGTGACGTAAGCGCTGCGTAAGCGCACCGTAAGCGTCACGTGCGCGCACGGTAGGCCATGTGACTTACAAAGAACACTTTTTATTGGTTGAAATTACTTTCACTTCCAGAAACTTCCCACACCACACCCATTCCCCTCTTTACTGCTTGAAAGAACACTTTTCATTGGTTGATACTACTTTCAGTTCCAGATTCTTCCCACACCACACCCATTCCCCTCATTTCTGCTTGTGATTCTCTAGGAGCTGGATTGACATTGGGATACAATGGCAGAACAGCAGGGCTCTTCTGAGAGTGAGGCCAGCAGCACCACCATGATCCAGAGAAGGAGGAAACAAAAGACTTCTTTTGTATGGGAGTATTTCACTTTTCCAGAGGGGAAGAAAAAGGTCAATGCTCCAAAGGTCACTTGCATACTTTGTGATCGTGTTTTATCAAGAGGAAATCCAAGTAGGAAATATTCCTTTGGAAATCACTCTATGATGAGACACCTTCAGGACAAACACCCAAGGACCTTTGCTCGACATACTGGAGAAAACTCTTCAGTAAGTCACCAGAGCCCAGCCTCAGATGCTCAGCCGAGTACATCATCGGCAGCTCAGCTGAGCCCTTCCTCTGTTGTTGGAGCATCACCTTCTTCTTTTCCTTTGGACATCAACCCTCGATTTGCGAGTGGTGAAATGAGGTGTACAAAATGTGGTGGTCTTATTGTTTTTGGGGAGGTCAGTCTTCCCCTTATTAACAATAAGATAGACCAGCATGTTTGTAGACGCTCATAATACTCCCATTCTTTCTTTCCTCCATCCCTGTATGAACCCAACGGCTCTTATAAGAGCCAACCTTACCTCACAATTTTTTTTATTTTTTTTTAAGCTTCCCTTTTCGCAAAAATTTTTTTTCCGTGCGCGCACGGTACGCGTAATTCCGCAGGTCGCCGTGCGCGTACGCTACGCGCATACGGCGATTTTTCGAAAAATAATTTTTTTTTATTTTTGCCCTTGAGGGTCCTTCTGGGACCCCCTGACCAAGGCTAGGGGGTCAGGAACTGTCGAGCCTGCCCCCTTTTCACATTATCCACCTTTTTTATTCACCCCCCTGACAGTTCGAGAGAGAAAATGGCGGCCGCCGCTTCCTGGTTTCGACCGATTCGAATGTTTACTAAGATCTAACAGCCAATCAGAATCGCGCTCGCGCACGCCACCGTACGCGTACGGTAAGCTTACGGTAAGCTTACGGTAAGCGCACCGTAAGCTTCCACAGATATATATATTGATTTAAAGGCTATTTTCTCAGGATCTACTGAACAGATTTACACCAAACCTACAAAAGGCACTTCCTTGACCTGAGGACTACCTCTCTGCCAAATTTCTAGTAATTCTGTTCAGCCGTTCGGGCTGTAGCTCGTTCTAAAGGTCCTATGGAAAAATGCATGGGAAAAACGCGTTTTGGGACCCCCCTTTTATCTCAGCCCCCGCTTGACGAATCCCCCCGAGACTTTCAGGGTAGGAGCGGAGCGTAGCGCCCCACCTATTTTGAGAAATTCGCGAGGATTCGTCGACCGGCGCCAAAGTTATTCAAAATAGAATGTTGAGGTTTTCCTATGGAAAAGGGGTCCTAACTATAACTACCTACTGGCGACCGCCAGTAGGTAATATATATAGATATATATACACACATACCACTGCTCATCGGATGTGAGCGACACAAAGACGGCAACCGTGAAGATTTACAATGGCAAGTCTTTTTTTCTTCTTTTTCCTTTTCAGCAAAGTACAAAGTGCATGTGTGTCAACAAACTGAGCGACACGTTTCGACCAAGTCCTTCAACTGGGTCATAGAATAGGTGCATAGAGGGTCGGTCTTAAAGGGACAACAGCCCTTCATCCCCACCATCTAATTAAAATCGCGTTTGTCTCTTTAAGAGACCATATATTTGGTTATTTTGTGTGTATACTATATACATTGTTTTTTTGTCATGTTTATCAATTTTTAGCATACTGACCTTTTTGAATTGCTATTTGTAAAGTACATTGCTGGGAACATAAATAATAATCAATTACCAAAGAGATGTTTGTAAAGTGCATACAAGAGTCCTAAGTTTTCAACTTTTGTTCAAAGTGCGTCAACACGGTTTTAAATATCTGTATGTAAAGTATATCGCTAGGACCGGAAAATGCCACTCAACTATTACAAAGATATTTTTAAAGTGCATAGATCTATCTTAAGGTTTTCAACTTCAGTTTAAAGTGCACCAACATTGTTTTAAATATATATATCTGTATATACATTGATAAGGATAGAACTATTGCACTGGATTCTCAGGTGTTCAAATCTTGCGAAGAAAATGCAGTACCGATTCTTACCATGGGTGTACATCGGGCAATGCACAGACCTTTCTCCAAGGACTATGTTTACACCACATCATGAAGTGCAAAGGGCTTAGTGTGAAAATTATATAGCAGATAAAGTTATTGCACTTTATCCTCAGATGTGCAAATCTGGCTACACAGATACAGTACGGATTCTTGCCATGGATATCCGTCCAACATCACAGATGGACCTTTCTTCCAAAGAACACGATCATATACAATGCTAAGGTGCGAAGTGCTTACTCTAGAATTGCACAACCTGTTATATGTATACCCTGATTATAAAGCATATATAAAATCATTAATCTTGGAATCCCTGTAAGTCATGTACATATAACAACAGATCTAGAACCTCTCTAGATGTATGGCTACATTGATATATGTATATAATAAGTACTAGGGTCTCTTGGCTGCAAGCAGTCCCTAGCCAACATCTAGGAGCCCTGGCGTCTGTTTCAGAAAAGAGCTTTCATCTCCACTTGCAACCCATCAAGGTACATCATAAATATGTATATAACTCCGCATCTATGTTAAGGCCCCATGGAATTTCAGTTCCTGTTGTAATAATCCATTTTGATTCTGCCTTTCTCAAAGTTGCTTCTCGATTACCCTCCTCTGATCTTAATTGGGATATGCACAATGCCAGAAAATGAAAAATTGTCCAGGTTCCCCTCATGATCTCTTCAGATGTGTTTTGCCATCACATATGTAAAATCTTTACTAATACTCTTAGATGTTGCAAATATATATAGCTTTAGCTTGTTAACTGTACTACAAATATATTGTTTTCCACATCCACATTCCAAGATGTATACTACGAGTGTGGTTACGTACAATATCCTTTCTTTGATCTCCTTTTTCGTACCACCGAGGACCCTAATATCCACTCTGTTCTGTTCATAGTGGCACACCTTACAATTCTGACATTTAAAAAAGCCATTGTTCTTTAACCAATTTTCTTTCCGAGCCCCTCCTTTTGTGAAATAGTTTCGAGTTAGTAAGTCTCCCAGTGATGGCACCTTTCTACATGTGATGGTCACATGTTCAGATTTAGGTCGTTTGGGTTCCTCATCTTTTTTAAGTACTTTCCAATGATTTCCTATTGCTCTTTTGATGGCTTTATTTGACACATTGAAATCTGTGATAAATCTGGTCGCCTCACTACTGGATTCTAACGTCTTTGGCAATGTTTTGGGCACAAGCAGGTCTTCTCTCTTTACCTTGGTTGCTCTGGTCTTTGCATCTTCTAGCACAGTTACTGGATAGTCACATCTTCTGAATCTCTTATACATTTCATTCACTTGGATCTCATATTCTGTGCCTTCTGAACAGTTCCTTTGAGCCCTCAAGAATTTTCCGTATGGTACACTCCATTTGAGGGCTTTGGGATGGGCACTATTTGTAGCCAGAATACTGTTGCAGGCGGTGGATTTACGGAATAGGGTGGTATAGAGCTTCACATTTTCAATGTATACTCGAATGTACAAATAGTTGATTAAGATCTTACTAATCGTTAAGAATTCCAATTTCAGGGAGTTTTGATTCAAGGACTGTCTTCCAACTCATTTTCCTTACCTTCCCATATCAGAAAAAGGTTGTCGATGTAACAAACCCACAGCATCACCTTTTCCATTCTTGCAATATTTTCTTCTGACAACATACATTCTGCCTCCCAGTATCCCATCATCAGATTCGCATGAGTGGGAGCGAATGAAGTACCCATAGCTGTTCCTCTCTTTTGTTTATAAAATTTGCCATAAAAAAACCCTTGTTAATTAGGCAGAATGACATCACATCTAAAAGCATCTGAGTGTGGCTTAATAGACTAAATGATCATGACCTCATAAAATATTCACATGATGTAAGGCCATCTTCATGAATAATTGATGTATAAAGTGAAACCACATCACTCATGGCCATTCTGGTCTCCAAGGAATTCCATTGATATGGTTGAAAAAGTCAATTGAATCCTGTATGTAGGCTGGTAATTAGGCTACGTATGGAAATAGGAAAATATCCACAAATCTGGACGAGATCTCTAGTAAGGAGCCACACGAACTCACAATCTGGCATCCTGGGGGGATTTTCTAGACTTTTATGCACTTTCGGAAGTACATAAAGCGTTGGAACAGTTGGGAGTAACCTTGAGGTATTGTAATTCCTCATCATCTAGCAGGCCTTGTTCATACCAGATACATAATTTAGTATGGAATATTGACATGATTCTGTTAGTAGGGTCTTCCCTTAACTTTTCCCTTAACTTTTCATAGTTGGTCGAGTCACTCAGTTATCGCCCTACTGCTTGATAATATTATCCAGTTCTTTTGATCGATCATCATTCTCTGATTCTACACTAAGCAGGATTCTTAGGGGTATAATATCCTCAGATGTTATCAATAGTTCCTGTGTTGTTTCAAATATCTTTTTAGTTGGAGGTTTCATAGCAAGGATTTTTTTTAATATTAGTTTCTTGCAGAATTTATAGAGATCGACTCTTGTTGTCGCTAGATACATTCCACTATTCTGGCAGAAAGTGAGGCCTTTGTTAAGTAGATTTATATGTTTTCTGTTCAAGGTTTTTCCAGAAAGATTGATGACCAAATTGTCCTCTGGATTAAAGCTAGGCATGTCTTTATTTTCTTTCATCTCTTTCGATCTCTGGTTCCTGTTTGTTCCAACTGTGTCCGTTTCTTTTTGCTCTCTTACCAAGGGAAAGGGTGTTGCTCCCCTCTCTTTAACATGTGTCGTCATTCGTAGGAGACGCATTTCTCCTGAAAAAAACATTCTCTGTCAGCCACTTAAGGTCCCCTTGCCCCTTGAGCTGACCTCTGAACTTCCTGCACTACAGAATTTAGTTTGCTCACAATCTTGTATCTGATCCATGCTTTGCATGTTGTAATTTGCATCATACTGTCAAGCAAATGTGTAGACCCTTCTAGTGGCATAATCAATTTTGTCTCGGTTGAATTTCTTCATTTCCTTTAGTTGTATTTCCTGCTCATGTTTTTCCAACCTTCTTTCCAGTTCCTCAGATAGGTCCTTTACCTCCGAGGTCTCCTACAAGTTTTCCAATGATTTTTCAATTGTATTGATTTTGTCTATTGCAGATAATAGCCTCCTCTCTGCATGCATAATAAGAGTGTGAATTAATTTCATAGACCATTCAGAGGTATCCGTTTGCCACTGTAAAATTAATCCTAATCCAGATCACTCAATAGTGGGAAAGACAAAGATTCTCCGACCCAATGGCATGCGTTTGCATTCTATATCTTTTTGAGGGTTACACTTTCCCACCAATTATTCATTTCCATTACTCTTGCCTGTTCCAACTCCCTTAACAGTTGCTTTGGTGTACTGGCTGTGTTTGAGCCCCGAACGCTTCCATGTAAATCATTGACATCTCGGTTGTCTTCAAACATCTCTTTCAAGAGCTGTTCCCGTTTGCTCCATCTATCGTCCATTATTATGCCAAATCAATTGGGCGGGAAGAGGGAGAAAGGTCCTGAGCGGATGGGCTGATGGGTCAGGCCAAGTGGCCGGAATCACCTGGTCGCCGGGGTGTGGGCCCTCCGATGCACTGAGCAGTCTCGTTAGAAGGCAAGGGGTCCCCCCAGTCTAGCCAAAGTCTGCATGGGGCGACGTCACTCCACACTCTCCCACGGCCAGGCCCCAATGCCGACGGCCTACTCATTTCAGGGCGGGTCCTCTGCTGCGCCGCAAGCCCTGCCCCTCATCTCCGCAATTTGCCCTCCCATCTCTGCTTCATGGCATTCCAGAATGGTATAGTTCTCGATTCTCCCTCTGCACTGTGTTGAATAAATTCATGTGAATAGGTCATCCCTGATCACTGGGTCTTTAGGTAAAATGTCATTCAGTTGCCATTGGCCTCTTTGATTACAGGTTACTCCAGCTGTCCAACATCTCGCTAATGCTTACTACTAGAAGTCCTCCTGTGTTTAGGTCTCCAACTTTAAATAGTGCTCATTTTGTCAGTGTACTATAGATTTTTAACATATAGGGACATTTCCCGCAGTCCTTTCTTTCCTAAAACCCACAAGAAAAAAAACAGACCAAAAAACACAAAACTTAAAGATGTTATGATCCCCAACACCCTAAGGTATTCAGAACCTTTCTATTTCCCTTGTCACTCTGTTCTTTACCAGCGTCCAGGTTCCTTGAGATCATACATTTTTAAAGGATTCCATACTCTGTTCTCTTAGCATCCACTCTGTGTGTATATTTTGAGACAGCTACATAAAAAGTATTGTACACCAAACAGTAAAGAATTATCTGTCACAGAAAGAATCTCCTTTCTTTCTTCCTCCACCCCACCAACGGCACTCCCCAGTAAGCTGCCCTCTAACCGCACGTCAGTCCCGTACTAACTTTTATGAATGTGTCACTGTCTTCAATGATCCCCCTGGCAACCAATTTTTTAAAATTTTTATAGTTTAGCCTTTATTCATCTCCAGATTCTAATTTAGTTGTGCTAGTTGGACTTCGTTCACCTCTAACCTGTAGACCAGAATGTTGCTTTGGGAAAAGCGCGACACCCAGTAGTCACGATGCCCACTGACAGCGCTGACCATGTTCAAGACTACGCTCGGTGCGGATGGTGAAGAGAGGGGAGGTAAAGGACAGAAGAGAAGGCACACAACTAACATAGTTTGTAGTCACACAGCTAGTCTTGCCAGACACAGGTTCTTTGCAGCCTCTCACGGGTGACAGCTTTTTATACTATCACAGAAGGCTACCGTAACACTCTGTTTTTACATCAACCTAAATACACAGTTTCTTATTCATTTACAAACATTTTGCATCAATGGTAACATTCTAGAAGTGAGACATACACAAGGTTTACTTTAGTGACTGATGCACTATGGTAAGCATTGAACATATCAATGGCAAGGTACCAAAATAATCCTCACAAGACTTGTTCAATGTGATATAGCAGTTGTTAATGCTTTACAACTTGAGATATTGTTCTGAAACAATGCCTCGCACAGGATCTGCATATAACTCTGTAGAGGACCGAAAGACAGATGTTCCAGCACATTTTTAAGGGTGTGACAGAAACAGAGTTGGTAGGTGCAGAAGACAGTACAGGGCCCCAACAGAAGACCCACAATCCAAACAAGTAATATCTAACTCTAGCTATTATTAACCGGTGCCTCAGCAGCAGGACTGGGAGAGGTCAAATAAGTCCAAGGATGCAAGCAAAGACTTTGAGGAGACGCTGCTGAAGGACTTTAAAGAGGTGCCACAAACCTAAAACTTCTGGGAAATGTTTGTGATGTCTGGCTTGAAGACCGTCAACTGGAGAGCCAGGTCCACAGATAAAGAGCTAAGCTCAAACAGTGGAACACAGGTGAAAAGCAGAGTCCAAACAGAGGCTTCCTCATTAACAAAGAGGAAAGCCAAGTACCTGGCATGCCCTTGGTGTTTTTTGTTTTAGACTGCAGAATTCCTGAATCCTAGGATCCATTAATCCTGCAGTAGATCATCAAATCTCACTATACTCTGCCATTCAGATAGGACCAACGTTCATGGCTTTTGGGGTGCCTGCATGGTGACAGGATTGATTGTGCTGGTTGTTTGGGGAAGAGGGGGTGTTGGCTGTAACAACAGGGCAACACAGATGTGACCGTAATAATTGTGGGATTCCTGTCACACAGCGTGGATGACAGCCTGAGTGTCAAAGCTCTGAGTAAGAGGGGAAATGAATATCAAAGAATAGCTTGGCTCAGAGGTGGATAGAGATGGGGACAAGCGCCTGTGACAAGCCATGGCAGCACTGACCAGTTGCTTTACCAGAGTGTTTTTGTATTGTTTTCTCCCCACCTTCTGTCATACAGCTTAAATGAATGGTAGCGTTCATTTTACTTTCTCACACCGCTTGTTCTTCCTGTGCATTGAGACCCAGGATCTTTGATGCTTCTGTAAGCATTATAATTGATTATTGTTCCATTCATATAAATGTGATTCTGAAGGGGTGCCCCCATCTATAGGTCATGTTGCAAACTTCAGGAAGGCTGTCAATGAGAGGAAGGCCCTCATTTTCTGTAGTCTAGTTTGAGAGACATTCTGGAACATGTGGATAGATGCTCTATTGAGAGGTAGATCACCTTTCTTATGTGCCTCTGTCATAATCAGTTCCTTGTCATTGTAGTGGTGGACAGGGAATCTTGTTGGATCGAGCCACCACTGGGTGTGCTCTGTCCATTTAAATTGGGGCAGTGCCTGCTGCCACCACAATGGCATTAAATAGCCCTTGTGCAAGATTTTTTGACGTCTATGCTCCCTTTTCATACTCAATTTGACTTTTACTCCTATTCTTTAGGCCTTCCTATTTTTCCTGCAAGAGAACATTTTGCTGTTCTAACAGCCCTCAACTCTTCCAGAAACCTTTCATCCACTGCTTCCTCCAACAAGTACACGGTTTACAAATTTGGTCACATCCTTGCTGAGCTCTCAGGTTTTCCTTCAGTTCTGGTCTTTTAGAGACAATCCCTGCCTTCATGTCTAGGGAGAACTACTACATTAACTTTCTGCAATCCAGGTCAGTTGCTGTGGTTCCCAAGTCCTCAACTGTTTGCTCCATCTCTTCCTTTTGCTTTGTGGATCTGTTGGTTCTTTCAGTCTACTTTCTACTGCATTGCTCTATTAGTTCTCTTAGATTTCCACTTTGCCCCTCCTATTGCCGCTTGTTGATGTCCAACAGCTTCAGTGTGAAGAGGTGTGTCCAGAACTGAGTAGGGGTCTCTGTTTATGACCCTGGAGATTATCTGTGCTCGTTGTTCCATTCAGTTGTGACTCCTGCACAGTGTCTCTCCTATGTGACCGAGAGTGTTTTCCAATGCAACAGTGCTCTTGGGATGGTGTTGCTTGATGCTGTACCAGGGGACGAGTCACTGCCTGCCTGAAATCGTTCACAGCTCTGAACTTAAGGCCCATCTCCGTCTCAAAGGGTACCTAATTTCTGCTGCTTTGTAGAGATGTCCTTTCCTCACACTTGTGTAACTGTGCTCGAAGGAAGTTGCTGCACTGTACCTCAAGTGTAGTCTGTTGTCCACTCTGTGCTGGGTCTAGTCTAGATGAAGCCACTGCCTCACACAAACTTGAATGCAATCCCCCCAAAAAGGGCTATTCACACTATCTTCTTCCTCACATGGCAGGTCTCTGTGCTTCACTACCTCAGTTGGCAGACTGTGATAGAAGGTTGCTTGAAGTGCATGTTTATGGCGCTTACTCACAGGGTTTATCCATACACCGAACCAAAAGCCATGGCATCCCCATTCCTTTCGTTCTTTATCGGCCTCCGCATACTATGCTCTGGCTCTATATCTATCGCCCTCACATTTCTTGTTCCGGGCTTACCTGTCTCTTCTGGTTGCTATCCGCGCTCTAACAATCAGTTACAAGACCACCGTGGCGCAGAGTGGCCCGCTGCCGAATGTGCAAGCATCCAATACATTCTTGCAGATCTTCGGATGGTCCTGCTTCTTTCAGGGCCTACTGTTAAGGGCCCACTCCATGTACGGGGTTATCAATGTTGTCATTTCAGATGTCATCAGGGATGCTGTCAATGTAGTAACTAAACATGTCAAGAGTGATGTAATATGTGAGAGTACAAGCAGTTCATGGTGATGGCACAAGTTACAGTTACTTTAGAGCACTCGCAGTTACTTGAGATAACTATAACTGGTAAATTTCAGTGGTACTGTTTGTTTAAAATGCAATGTTTTACTGACATTTTAACCTAACGACGACGTCCCTTTAACATTTGTTTTTCAGTGAATTTTTAAGGGTTTTTTTTAAATGTAGAAAAAGATGCGATTACAATTCCTAACTATAACATCACTTTAACCTTTAGATTTTTCAGTTAATTTCGACTTTTTTTTAAACGTAAATCAAGAGGTCTCTTGCCATGCACTGCATGCAGGCGCGAAGGGGTGTGTGGATATCTAAGAGAACTGAGAGAGAAAGGCAGTAGAAAGAAGAAGGAAAGAACCAAAAGGAAGAGATGGAGCAAACTGTCGAGGACTTGGCAAGCACAGAGACCAACCTGGATTGCATAAAGTGTTATGTAGTAATTCTGCCTAGAAATTAAGGCAGAGATTATCTCTAAAATACACCATTGAAGCGTGACACCAAGAGGGTGTGTGAAGGTCAACAAAAAATCCTTTCAGGTCTTTGGTTGTGGCTAGAGTTCATCCGGAAGGTGAATGGGCAATTACCCATTCTAAAAAAGATAGGTCAGAAAAGCAGCTGCAGCAGAATGGGTAGTGTTCAGCAAAAATATGTCATTCAAATAGAAGAACATGTGCTTTAACGACTGTACAGTAGAGGAGGAAGTTGTGACGTTGGTTCATTCTGAAAGACTTTCTACAATTTAATATGTGCTTGACTAGTCAAGTAGAATTTGAATAAAACAAAATCTTAATCTTTAATTACATATTGCACATTCAACTCCGAGGGTAAATGAAGATATTAGTTTACAATAAAGGTGAGATGTGTTATAACCATTATTGTACATAGAAAGGAGGAGAAGAAGAAGACTGGGGAAAGGAAAGAGAAGGGAAGTTAAGGCAAGGAAGGGCAAAACAAGGCCAATGAAAAGAATATAAGAGAAGGGAAGGAAAAGAACATACAGGAAATGAAAAAATAGGTTTAAAAAAACCCCAGAAATCCACTGAAATAAAATCACAGGTTAAGGTGACGCTATGGTACACTTATCAAAGATCCTAAAGGATGTTTAAAAATCACTGTAAAAAAAACTATGGTTAAAGTAACGTTATAGCTAGGTGTGGAAATGAGATATGAACTTGTGTTAAAAAAGTGGAAAAACTACTGAAATTCACCAATTAGTTTAGTGAACTAACTATAAATTGAGCCCCCGTCATACAATGGTTATGAACTCACATATTACATCACTCACATGTTAAATGACATCACCGATTACATCACTGATGACATCATCCAACGATGCCAGTGCTTTGTGGGCTGGGAGCAATTCAACAAATTAAAAATTAGAGTAATCCTTTAAAAGTTATTTACAGATAATGTGCAATAGAAATTACGTATATGTCAACTCACCCATATCTAGTGGCGGTCACCCTCTTTTTACTTGTATTCAGTTGCCTAAAAAACAAAAAGTCTCTATAAAGTTTAATGGGTTTATATATTTTTTAAAGTTTGACCACCATTGAATAAAGTGTTTGATAATTTATTAAACTAGAATGAGCTCACCCACCAAAACAAGTCACAAGACTCAACTCACAATTTACAATCAAAAGATTGGCACGTATGTATTAATTAATGAGCCACCTTCAGCTAGGTGCAATGGACAACTCTACGTTGTTTTGTAAAATACACTATACACCTTACTGAGATAAGCAGAATGGCTTACAACTTTACAGCCATGCATAAAATAACACTGAGTTAATACAAGTGTACATGGTCACCCCTATTTTGTAAAATCTTGAACAATGGTATGTGCATTTGTAAAGCGCAACATCACTCTTCATGTGTGCCTAGCCCTGCCTAGGGTAGGTTGGTTAATTGTAAAGCTGGGGTTTCAGCTTTTTGCGGAATTGAAGAAGAAAGGAGAAGGCTCTGATGAGGAGTGGGAGGTTGTTCCATGCTTTAGGAGCAATGTAAGATAATGCTCGTCCTCCTGATCTGGTTCTGTGCATGCGTGGGATTTGTGCGAGAAGGAGTCCTGTGGAGCATAATGTCTGGATGGTTAGTGGAAGATGGGACTATTCAGGTAGGTGGGGGAAATGTTGTGTAGTGCCTTGAATGTGTGTGTTTGAGGAGTTTGAATTCGGGAGCCAGTGTAATATCCTGGAGCATGAATTCTGCCTGTGGAATCCAGTCATGTGAATATTGAGTGACATGCCATCTGAAAATAGCACGTTTGTCTATCGGGAGCCAGTGTAGTTCCCTAAAGTGTGGTGTGATGGATGTTGTGTGTGGGAAGTTGGGGATGAGTCTGGCTGCTAATTTCTAGATGGCTTGTGTCTTCTAGTGAGTTGCTTGGGGATCCCAGCGTAGAAGGTGTTCCCATAGTGCGACCTGCTGGACACAAAGGAGTGAGTGACTGTTTTTCTAGTTTTGCTTGGAAGCCATTTCAAGATATTCCTCAGTATCTTTAGGGTGTGGGTGACAGTTGCATGTCTAGTTTGCTGTTGATAATTATTCAGAAGTTCCTGGCGTGGGTTCTGAGTATGGGTGTTGGTCAGAGCTCGGCCGTTCCCCAGTTGTAGGGGTTCTTTGTTGAAGATACAGTTAGCGACTTATGTCATGCAGGCGGTAGACTTGTTTCTTATGTTGGGGGTCTTTTCTGAGAGAGTGTATAAGTTGTGTGATGTCTGTGTAGGAGAGGATGTTGATGTGAGAGGGGATGACTTAGGCCAGAGGGATCATGTACACATTGAAGAATGTGGGGCTGAGCAATGAAGCTTGAGCTCATCGATCAGCCCCCAACACATGTTCGCATATATTAAGATCTTATTAGTAAGTCTAACTATGTGCAATGACTCAAAAACTTCATGCGTTTCAGCGTTTAAATGTGAACACGTTATAAACCTTCAATTTATTTGCAATTTGTCTAAAGCGCTCTAGGACAGCCACACATGCCGGGATGGATAACCTTTGTCAACAGAATCTTTGACGTTTCATTCAGGCTTTTTCGATAAGCTTTGTCAAAAGGCAGAACCTACTTTCAAATGCGTCTCCGCCCACACTAGGCATGTTCAGGCTTGTTTAAAAAGTACTGGCTACACCTCAATCTTTACTGGTAGGTAACAATGACTTCCACCATGCACAGCCACGTCTTTCAATGTATGTCTTTTAAATGCATTAACACATGTATTCACAGTTCAATCCATCAATCAATCAATAATTTAATTCGATCATACTAAAGTAGATCAGAAACAAAGGACATTAAAAATGTACATGGGTACAAAGACAATAAATAAACTTTAAAGTTTGGCAGAGATAAATGTAAAATCAATGCCCGTGTTAGCTAAATCTGTTGAAAACAAGCCACAGTTAAAACTATTTAAAGGCAAGATCACCAATGAATATACAGTGGTACATTTGTTACAAAAAACAAAGAAAAACTGGTGAGACTGGGAACTAAAGTACAATATCATATGATGGACCATCAGTTATAAACATACTCTTCCACTGTCCTAAAATACTTTACAGGACGTAGCTAACTGCATAACAGATGTCATATTCTCCGAGGTGTTGGAGAAAGAGCAAAGCTGCCCTACACTTGGTAAATTTATATCTTCGCAACAGGGGCAGTAAAAATCTCCTTCTGAAGGAAAGATAATATTTGCAAAAGAAAATGAAGTGCAGTAAAGACTGGGGATTTTGCTCATTGTGCAAGCAAATGCATATATCTGCAGAAGAAAATAGCCCTTGTGGAAAACATATCATCCAGGGAATAAACCCTAATCTGAACCAAATCAGTAGTGTCCGTTCATATACATTTTGCACAAAAAGCAAATAAGGAGCAACCTCAGCAGACTAATGGATCATAGAGTATTCTCTCACAGCTGGCTTCACCACTTCTACAGCCTCCCTTGTAGACTGCCTGTTCTTAATAAAGCTATTCTTAACCCAATCTTTGTATTTTTTTGTGATGGTCTATGGTTTTTCAAAAAGATATGCACAACCCAGGCTTAAGATGTTTCTCTTGTATATTTTATCCAAGGGATGTTCAGCTCATAATTGCAGGAAAAGAAGCCTCTTATGACAGCCCAGTTAAGTTCTGCTTCTTTGTTCACCCAGATTGAGCACCAGAGTACCAATGGGGCTGCATTTATAAGGTCTTGGACATATTCTAGGCCTAATTCCAGGAGAGAAGAAAAATGGGTAGTGGATACGGGAACCCCCAACAAGCACCGACAAAATCTATTTTCTTCCATTTGCATAGCCCCTACATCTCTACAGCCCCATACCCCCATGTGTAAGTCACAATCAGAAGACATTTCCTTTTGTAGATTTCCAAAATCAGCGCAACAGGTTTTTTCCCCAATGCAAGTCGAAAGTGAATAAGTGGTTCCCACAGCACGAAATAACAAGTCAACCTATTTTTAAGGCAGTGGGACCAGGTAGAAGCATCTTCAAAAGCCAACTCAAGATATGGAAAGGAACTCACCCTGTCTAGTTTTCTTCCTCATATGCCGAAGGTGCAAGTTTTAGGATTTCTTGGACTGCACACCATTATAAAGGTGTGTTAAAAGTTGGTTTCTAGGTCGAGACACTTCATGAACACCACAAAGCTAGGAATCCACTTCTTAAGACCATTTGCCATCCTGGCCAAAAGCACTGCGTCATCCGCATATAGTAAGGCGAGAACAGCTTTTTTAATCAACATATGGAATGTCTACCCCAATGGACACCAGGGTCCTTTCCAAGTCATTAATATTGGGTAAAAATAAAATGGGGGAAAGTACACAACCTTGGCGTACTCCGCGGTTGACTTTAAGGCTGGATTACACTCACCACTATCCCCAAATCTAACTGAGGCCAAGAGATACGGGTATAGGAGTCTTAAGAGAGAAACCAGGTCTGCCTCAAGGCCATGCACAAGAATATCCCATAGTTAGAACCTGTTGACACAACCGAAAGCACTCGATAGGGCCATGAATGCAAGATGAATGGAAGTGCCCTTGAGCTCAATGCTCAGCCCCCAACGCATGTTAACATATGTTAAAATCTTATTAGTAAGTCTTACTATGTGCAATGATTTAAAAACTTCAGAAGTTCTGCATTTAAGGGTGAACACATTATAAACCTTCAATTTAAATGACATTTTTCTAAAACTCTCTATGACCACCACACATGCAGAGATGAATAATCTTTTGTGAGCAGAATATTTCATGTCTCACACAGGCTTTTGTGATGAGCTTTGTCAAAAGGTAGAACCTACTTTCAAATGTGCCTTCACCCACACTAGGCATGTTCAGACTTGTTAAATTAGCAGTACTGACTTCACCCGAATCTTTACTATTAGGTAAAATATGCACCATAGGACTTCCACCATGCCCAGCCACATGTCTGTCACAGTATGTCTTTTATATGCATTAACATATGTATTGACAGTTATTTTAGCTGGTTTATGGCTGTAGACCTTTTACGAACCATTTTATTTGATAAACCTACAGAAGGGTTTATGGACAAATGAGAATACGAGTATCATGGACAGTGTTATCAGTGATGTCATTAATGATGTCAGTTAAATTATCATGAGTGATGTGAAATGTGAGCTCATAAATTCTGTAGTTTTGGGGTTTTTAATCTTACATTCAGGTCTCATGTGCACAATTAACGAAAACATCATGTTTAACTTTTAATTTGCACACATCTGATTATCTCTATTTGTGTTTCCAAAGAATTTAGGCAGCCTTAACCTAGCTCCAGCCCATTGCGGAGTGTTAGAGACCTCATACCTTTTACAGCAAAAAGATAAAAATAAAATGGAAGGGTTTACATCTGCTACCAACACAATACAGTTACTGCTAGCAAAGTGCTTGGAAAATGGATTCAAAGGAAAGCAGGGATTGAGGATTCCACGATGCACACGTGTGATGTTCGGGAGGGGGTATGATGCCAGTACAGAAGAGATGCTAGAGCGTGCCACTGGTTCTGTAGCTAGCTTCAAGCTTCACACCTTTTGAAGCAGCTTTTGGCTTGGAACAGGACAAAGACAATTATACAGTACAGCAATCATGATTAAGTTGCCTGGCCATAAAGAGACAAGTGAAGTTTCCATGCTTTAAAATGCAATATTTATGCGGGGTTAACTTTTATACAACAATTTGCACATACAACAAAGCACTTGACACTAAACCTAATAACATAAGAATGCAATTACTAAAAAAACGAACACAAAATTATAACGTCTTCACTCTCTTTAAAACTCAAATATGGAGGCAGGGCATAGTAGACATTCATCTTACCTCTATTACCATCTGGTCACACAAATATTCTACTTCATAATTGCTCTGCATTTTTGCCTTGATGCCAAGTGATGGACACATGAGCTTCTCCTTCCTGCACATTTCCCGAAGGATATCACGGGACGCTAGGCATGGGACATAGCATGCTACAGGAAGAAATGCATAAAGCTATTTCACATAAAATGTCAGGGTTAGCAGAGTTTTAGGATATACCAGTCAATAACGCTATCAAAACTGCTCTCATTCGGCCTCTACACGTACGCAGAAAACGCAACAACCACAAATGATATTTATATAGGGTACTCCACTGAAGTGATGGGGCAGATTAGTGATAGAACAGAAAATTCCACCTAATACAGCTTCTAAACTGGATCAGACTATAACTGGTTTTGAAAGGGCCCTTGCTGCACCGTCCATCTACAGCCGGAAGAATATTTTAAAAGTTAATATGAAAAAAAAAAAAGATTTTCATCTTCGTAAAGGGTGTAAAAAAAAAAAAAAAAAAGAAAATGGCAATCAATCAATAAAAACTTTATTTCGGTTCTGTTAAAACAAACCATAAAAGTACACACAAGTATGATACAATAAGAGTAAATATTGGGAATAAGTTCATCATTAGGATACATCAGTACTGACTTAGCAGGAATTTTAGGCGGTACATACTTATAAATCCAGGCATTTTCTATATTTTAACAGCCAACTTTAAAAACTCTAATACAAAAAGAATACTGTCACTACATAGTAGTTGTAAATACATCATGGCAGGTCTGATCTGATAAAAATCAAGTTTCTTTAAAAGCGGGACCAGATGGCGTTTGCGGGGAAATTCGTAAAATTTACATAAAAACATAAAATGCAGCATGTCCTGCGGAGACTTTCCGTCGCAGCCGCAGGATGCTGCTTCTTTATTAAAAAACGAAATACATGGTCTGACAAGCAAATGATGAAATAAATTCATCCGAAATCTAGTTAATAAAAATTTCTCATGAGAACACAGAGGTCCCATTAGGTAAGGCTCAGTGTGTGGAGTTGTTATTAACATAAGAAAAGTCCTGACGCTTGATTTCTGTGCCTCCTTAGCTTCCCTCATCATTTTCCTGTCCATCATGAAGGCTATTTTTGTTGCCTCCACATCCCCCTTAATAATACATTCGGTAGTTTCGAATAGCTCACCCCGTCCGAAGCTTAAAAAACCTTTCCCGATATAATTCAGCCAGGGTACAGCAGATGAGTTATCCATAGACAAGCAATCTTTTAAGATCATGTGCGTTAGGGGGCTATCTGGGTTTAACCATAGTTTGAACCAGCAAATCAATGGTCGCAGGGAAAAAATATCATTGATATACTGTACCCCCAGCTCCTCATGAACAGCTAAATTAGATGTACCTTGTGGGAGACAGTTAGCGTTTCAGGAAAGTATTCTCCACAATCTGTAACCGCTCACCGAGCTATACCCCCAAATTTCACTTCCAAAAGATGCCATAGCCACTGATTTGGCATTATATAATTGCAACATTGCACCAGTAGGCTTTTTCCCCAGTTTCGAGGCAAAATTAAAGATAGCTGCGTTCACCCTAGTAAAGTCCCCTTTCTTTTTCAGAATGTACGGGCCCCAATTGAATTTGTTGTCAAAAAGGAGACCAAGATAGGAGAACGTGCTAGAGATGGGAATCTTCTCATTGCCCACATTAAATTGAAAATTCTTTTTTGGGGTTTGGCCTACCTGCATAATGAATGATTTGGAGTTATTTATTGTGAGATCCCGGTCTGACATAAAAGATTTAAAAGCAGTTAAGAGTGCTTGGAGACCTCTTTCAGTCCTAGATATAAGAACCGCATCGTCCGCATATAGTAGGACCAGGATACCCCGGCGCCCCACTCTGGGACAATCGGCCCCTACTTCCTGCAAAAAACTATCTAAGTCATTAATATAGAAAATAAACAAAAATGGGACCAGTATACAACCTTGTCGGACTCCCCTTTTGATTTTGAAGTCCTTCGTCACGCTCAGATCCTGAGAAAATCTAACATTTGCTATGGTGGATCTATGTAGATCTTCTAAAAAATCCACAACGCCTCCATCAACCCCCTTTGCCCTCATGGACTGCCAGAGCTTCTTCCTGTTCACACAGTCAAAAGCTGAGGACAAGTCCATGAAGGCTAGGTGGACAGTCCCCTTATAAACCACTGTATATTTACTTAAAATCAAGTAAAGGTTCAGACATTAAGTGGTCGTGGATCGGCCTCTACAAAACCCATACTGGGAGTCGGACATGATATTATTGTCCTCTACCCAAGAGGTGAGCCTTTGCAGGAGGACCCTACCCATTACTTTCACCATGGAGTCTAGGAGTGAAATAGGTCTGTAGCAATGTGGACTGCTTTTATCTCATTTTTTAAAGACCGGTATTATAGTTGAAGTCCCCCAAGACTGAGGGCAACCTAGTTGAACTGCGGCGTTAAAAACAGATTCCAAAATTGGTGCCCAGAAAGAGGGGTCGGTCTTGAATAGATCGGGAGAGATCCCATCGGGACCAGGAGCTTTACCGGCTGTCAAGCCTACAATACCTACCATTATTTCACCCCTCCCAAACCGGAGCTTCTTAATGTTAAAACCAAATACAAATCTATCATCCTCTTCATAGGGGCAGGCATACATCTGCTCGAAATGGGCCTCCCATTCCTCCTTCGTTATATAACATTCAAGACCTGCTCCTATCTCCTGGGCAAGAAATGTTTTTTTTAATATACCCCAGAACTTTGAGCTGTCCTTGAGTGTTTCAGGGTCCAATAACTCATTCCAGGCCTCATCCCTTAAAAGTGCCTTACGTGTAGCTAATGCTATTTTATAATCCCTACGACAAGTTTTTACGTCAGCTTGCACTCTGGGTCTAGAAGCAAGAGCAACCCTTAAACTTCTTGCTGTTTTTGAACACTGCTGATCAAACCATTTTGGGCCCACTTTGATCTGTTTCTTGGCTGGTACTGTCAACAAGTCAGTAACCTTATCTATGACAGTCTGGATAGCCACTAGAACCTTCGTATGTCGATGTCCCCCCTGTGTGCAGATGACTATTTCATCTGCACATACAGATTTTATATCATTGTAGATCAGTTCTGGGATTACTTGAGACCATCTTAGTCTTCGCTTCCCATCAGCCATGCTGAGAATCCCCCGTTTGGGGTTTGATCCTAGTTTCGTTACTCAGGGACTGGTTAAGTAAAGTAAGAGTGGGTTATGATCACTATGTTCACTCTCGACAATTTGGAAGGAGTGTTCAAAGTTTTGCATAAAAGATATAATCAGCACAAAGTCAATAAAAGTCCCCTTCCCATGGCCCTTAAAAGTAGGCACCACAAAACGTATATTTGGGTCCGTCAGAGCCATGGTTGATGTCATGTCGAGGTCATTAATCATATCATTTAACAACTCCCCTTCAATTGAATGCTCAAAATGGAAGCCTTGTGTTCTTGGACAGCACATCTCAGAAATACTTGTAGCTAAGGGATTGCCGCAGGGATGAACATTAAAATCACCTACAACCAAGAGATTATGTAGAGTATGTCTCAGAGTTATTAATAAAACTATTCAGAGCAGTTATGTGATTTTGATCGGAGCATGTAGAAACTGAATTATAAAAATTAATCAGACCAACCATACAATTCCCACTTTGCAGAGTTAGTGCAAGAATACCCAAATCAGCGGAAGATACAACACGAACTTTGCAGAGCCAGGTCTTGAGCTGCCTTCTGAAGGAGAGGTGGTCCTGTGTGGCGCGAAGGTGGCTGGGAAGAGAGTTCCAGGTCTTCGCTGCTAGGTAGGAGAAGGACTTGCCTCCGGCGGTGGTTTTGCGGATGCGAGGTACGACAGCCAGGGCTTGTCCGGTTGAGCGTAGGGTGCGAGGAGGAGTGTAGAAGGAGACTCGGTTGTTGATGAGTTTTGGTCCGAGATTGTGCAGGGCTTTGTGTGCGTGGGTGAGGAGTCTGAAGGTGATCCTCTTGTTGACTGGAAGCCAGTGGAGTTTCATCAGGTGTCCGGAGATGTGGTGGTGGCGAGGTATGTTCAGGATGAGTCGTGCGGCCGCGTTCTGGATTCGTTGAAGTTTTCTCTGCAGTTTGGTGGTGATGCTGGCGTACAGAGTGTTTCCGTAGTCCAAGCGACTGGTGACGAGGGCGTGGGTGACGGTCTTCCTGGTGTCGGTGGGGATCCAGCGGAAGATCTTGCGGAGCATGCGGAGGGTGTTGAAGCATGCAGAGGTCACCGAGTTGACCTGTCTGGTCATGGAGAGGGATGAGTCCAGGATGAAGCCGAGGTTGCGTGCGTGGTCGGTGGGTTGGGGAGTGCTGCCTAGGGCGGGGGGCCACCAGGAGTCGTCCCAGGCGGTGGGTGTAGGGCCGAGGATGAGGACCTCCATCTTCTCTGAGTTTAGTTTGAGCCGGCTGTCTGTCATCCAGTTCGCCACTTCCTTCATGCCTTCGTGTAGTCCAGTTCTTGCTGTGGTGGGGTTGTTGGTGAGGGATAGGATGAGCTGGGTGTCGTCGGCGTAGGATATGAGGTTGAGTCCGTGTTTTCGTGCGATGTTCGCCAGGGGGGTCATGTAGATGTTGAAGAGGGTGGGGCTGAGGGAGGATCCTTGGGGGACGCCGCAGATAATCTCCGTAGCTGTGGATCTGAAGGGGGGAGGCGGACTCTGAGTTCTTCCGGAGAGGAAGGAGATGATCCAATCCAAGGCCTTGCCTCTGATGCCGGTGTTGCTGAGGCGACGTATCAGGGTACGGTGACAGACCGTGTCGAAGGCTGCGGAGAGGTCCAGGAGTATGAGGGCCACGGTCTCTCCTTTGTCGGTCAGAGATCTGATGTCGTCCGTGGCTGCGATGAGGGCGGTCTCGGTGCTGTGGTTAGCTCTGAAGCCGAACTGTGAGGGGTCGAGTGAGTCGTTGGCTTCCAGGGCGGTGGTGAGTTGAGCGTTGACGATTTTCTCAATCACTTTGGCGGGGAACAGTAGGAGCGAGATGGGCCGGAAGTTTTTGAGTTCGGTGGGGTCTGCTGTTGGTTTCTTTAGGAGGGCGTGGAGTTCGGCATGTTCCCAGTTCTCCGGGAAGGTGGCGGTGGTGAAAGATGTGTTGATGACGTCTCGGAGGTGGGGTGCGATGATGTTGTCGGCTTTGTTGAAAATGTGGTGCGGGCAGGGGTCGGATGGTGATCCTGAGTGGATGGAGTTCATGATGCGGGTGGTTTCCTCGGTAGTGGTTGGGTTCCAGGTGTCGATGGTGGTGTTGTCATTGGCGGGTTCCGGTGGTGGGTTCGTGTTGGTTGTGGTGAAGCTGTTGTAGATGTCGGTGATCTTGTGGTGGAAGAAAGCTGCGAGGGAGTCGCAGAGGTCCTGTGAGGGGGGGGATGGAGTTGTTTTCGGCGTCGGGGTTGGAGAGCTCTTTGACGATGCCAAATAGTTCCTTGCTGTTGTGGGCATTGTTGTCTAGTCTGTTCTGGAAGGCTGATTTTCGTGCGGCGTGGAGGAGTTGCTGGTGTTTGCGGGTGGCGTTCTTGAGAGCAGACATGTTCTCGTCGGTCTGGTTGAGGCGCCAGGTCTTCGAGGGTGCGGCACCCCTCCAGGGTATTAGCCTATAAAAAAAAAACAAGGGTAATAGTTTAATTGCGGTATCCTCTGTTGACTGTGGGCATACTCCCCTTGATAAAAGGCGACCCGCAATATAGGGGCTGTTGAAATTAATAAGAATACAGTCGCCGCGCACTGTTTTATTAGATCTGCCAATCCAGCTGACCCTGCGTACCATGATTATGTTGTTAATAAGGTTAGCTCCCCCAGGGGTATTCCGACTAAGCCAATACGCTGTTTTATTCAGCAGTTGCTCATAGCTTTCATGCTCTCCTGCTGAAAGGGCAGGCACTTGTCCCAATATGATAACATATGGGGTGGCTTCTGGGGGGAGATCAATGACCTCTTGTCTTCGCGGCGCACTGGTTCCCTCCTCTAATCTCCGATTTACTACAGGGATAAGGGGATTCCTTTTGGAACCTAAGGTTTGTACCACGGGTGTCTTTTCTTTCAGGGCACTCCTAGCGTTACTTAAGGCACTAGTAATACTAGATCCTGTATTAGTCTGCGCTGGATCGACCTCCCTATCATTGCTGCCGCCTCCTCTGTCAATCAAATTTGTTGGTTGAATATCAGCGTTCTGTGAGTCCACTATAGTTACGATATTGGACAGATTGGACATAGAGGACTCCAGGTGCAATAACCTGGATTCCACCCCACACAGTTTTAATAAAATTGGTTCCAACAAAGTTTTTACCATAACCTCTAATTTCCCCCAGAAATCTTCCTCAACATGCCCAGTAATAGATATTCCTCCATCATTCTGGGCATTGTTAGTTAAATCTCTTAAGAGGCACCTGTTCCGTGTCATGTATTTCTGCCACTGTCAACACTTTTTCCCCTGCAACTGCGTATCCCTGAAATTTAGTTGCTCTGGCTTTTTGTGAAATGACACTTAGTTTTTTTGAACGGGTAGATACAGTTTTTTATTTCTGCTCTCTTCCCCTTAATTTGTACTTCACAGGGCTAGATTTCAATTCTGGAGTCCCGGAGAGCCTACTACGGTTTGGTATAGATGTATCACCCTCAGCCTGAGGGACCCTTTCTGAAGCTAAGGGCAAGGTGGTTTGATTCAGGATATCCATTAGTACTGGGGTAGTAGGTAACCTACCCAAACTAGGGTCCAGCGATAGTCTACGCTCCGTCATTGAGATCTCTTTATTAATAGCTAACTCCGCCCTGGTCAAATAAGCATCCAAGGTCCCAACCATCCCCGAGCCTCCTCCATCCTTCCTTCCAGGCATTGTACAAAATCGACACTTCTAAATAACCCAATACAAATTACTTTTGACACAGGGATACCCTGATTCAGGGAAAAATAACACACCACTTCAATATCAGTTTACAATCCAAATACTGAAGATAATATCCTATTGATAAGCAGAGTCCAAGTCCAAGATTCTACTCACTTAGAGATGATGACTGCTCCAAGGTAACGCAAAACTACATTGTTAGCGGGATGGCCCAACCCGGCCTCTTCTGGCCCCAGACGGCCACAGACAGCCCGCCCTTTGCCCAGGCTTCGCCCACGCGCATCCCGTGTTGCAAGAGGGCGGGCGCACTTATGTGGCAGTGGGGCAGTGAGTCACCAGACTGCACCGTCCAAGGCAGTCTGGGAGTTGTGGTCAGCAGGTGAGCCGTTTCCCTCACGGTGGCGGCTGGACAACGAGGCTGTTCCCCTCACGGCAGACAGCTGATAGATGAAGCAGTTTCCCTCACGGCAATCCGCTGGGCAGTGCGGCCTGTCCCTCCAATGTTTCAGCGAGCTCCAATATGCGCCTTTTAACTGGGTCAAGACAGCCCGGACCTCCCCAAAAAAATAAAACTGCAGGGGGTCTGAGGGTTGTTGCTGGGTGTTGTTTTTCTGGGGGATTTCTGTGGGATTGATGTAGCGCCCCCTCACCTTATGTCATCGCCTCCGCCTCCGAATCCTCCCTCAGCTCCTGGTGTCTGGCACCCGCTTGCTCATGATTCCCCCGCCGCTGTAGCCGAAGCCTCCCTGCTGCATCTGTAAACAACGAGCTACGGGGTGTCCCAAATTGCAGCGAAAACTGTGGGAGACCCCAGCAGGCCTCTGTGGGCTTTGAAGAAACTTTGAAGGAACTTAACCCTGGAGGACAGGGCCGCCGGACGAAGATGATGTGTGCAGGGGTGCGGGGGTGAAGCGGTGAGGAGAGAGGGCGTCCTCCGACTGCTCGTGCTCGATCTCACTGAGCTCACTGCTCTGCGCGTCTGGCAATCGCGAAAACCCGGGGAGGACGAACAGCAGCACAAGGAAAAGGAAGCTGAATGTGGGTGGCTTGAGGTATAATAAAAGAGAAGCTTAGGAATAAAGATACCCGATAGGGTTCTATATCTATTGTTTTAAGTTTCTTTACTGATTACCTTAACATATCCATTAAAGTATTATAGTACAATTAAATGAGAGCTGCTCTGTGAATATCAACCGCGTTTCCTAAGTTATCTTTCTGTCATGGTGTAGTCATTATCTTCTTCCTCAGACCATTTCCTCGACTTGCTTAACCAAGTCACCGGTGGCAGTGCCACCCTGGAGCTCCACCTCTTAGCAATTAATTATTTGACCATCAATAAAGCAAGGGGGACAACTCTATACTCCATCCTCATCTTCTAGGGTCTTAGCATTATCCTCAATCGATAGACCTCTGGTCTATTTAAGTCCACCTTACCGGTCACAGAGGACTCCAGATCTATCAACTCCCTCCAGTATGCATCCAGGTAACTAGAATCACAGACTATGTGGTAGAAATGTCTGTTTCTGATGGCATCTAGGGCATTTATCCCTGACTCCTGGGAAAGGTTTACTCAAGCATTTTAGCGTCAGGCATACCCGGTCTAAGTCATTTCATTAAAATGATGAATAGCCTAAACTTAGCATTTCTAGAAACTCCAGGTCTAGTTGAGCGTGCTACTGCCACCTGTAATCAAGACACTGTTAAATCTCTGCCACTCACTTCTCGTTTACGAATGTCTAATCGGCTTTACGTACGACTTAATGACTCCTTTGGCGGACTCATTTTGGGAGTTGCTCACATGGAACCTTTGCCATCTTTACAACGGAGAAGCTCCTTTTTATTTTACACCCTTGCACTAGAGCGCATACTTCTCTCCCCCTATTGGTGCAAGTAGCCTAGAAATGCTTTCACAGGGCCTTACGACTTACAAAACATGTCATACCATATGCGACTACACATCCATTGTTGGGGATGCAGAGGGAGGGGGGGGGGTAGGGTTCGTGTGGCGGACCTCGCGGACTGGCAGGATGCAGACATATGCACATTGGGAGACCTCTAATGGGTGCATTGCGGCCCTTTCTTTCCTCGATTGACAAATAGGGTATTCAGCCTGGGCAGTTCCTAAGTCACGCTGCTTAGATGGCAACGCTTGGTCGACACTGGGGAAGTATGTCACAAGAATTCCCCACGCATCTTCTGATATCTGATACAGCACATACCCGTGATGGGCACAGGGCGACACCTTACAAAATGGTTTGTGGAGGTAATTTGCGAACATACCATGACTGATCTAACACCACTGCACGGCAAACAGGAGGCAGACTTGACATGACCTTACACACCTAAAGAATGGGACACGCCATTAGACCATTAAAGCAACCAATAAGCTTCCATACAATGGAGGAGCTGCGTAAACAGCCTTATATAGTGGTATGATTTAGGTATGCATGCATCCCCCCCCCCTCTCTCTAACGCTATCCAGAATTGACTGCTAGATTTCAGAAGGGGGATGGGGGTGTATTTGTGAGGAGGTGTCTGGGAGGAGGCCAGGGTATCTTAATCCCCACTAGACTCATCTACAGAGACCATAATGGCATCCAAAGCTCTGGTGGTATCCATCTTATACCTATCCTTTTTTGCATCCCTAGGGAGCAGCATACTCTTATATCCCATCTCTCTCAGCAATACCCTTCTTCAGCTCTAGATGCTCAGCCGTGCTGTTGCCTTTCACCGCAAAGTCACCTATTTTTTGGCAAACAGCAAGGGCAGATCTATGCATCTACTCACCTTTTTAGTCCTAGGTCGCCAGTATATTCCAAGAATACAAGTCTCAGGTGACACAGGAAGCTGCAAGTGGGTTGTGACTGTAAAGACCAGACCATATGATAGAGAGCTGCTACTTCCTCGATATATCTGGGCATTTAGTTTGAACCCCTGGGAAATATTCATTGGTTTAGCTTGGAGGAAAGTATGCCCCGTCTATGTGGTAGTACTGAATAAGCTGAAATGGGGTATTCTGAAATATTTATAGGGCATCCCTGAGCATACAATCTCACTCCTCCTTATTAATCGGCATTTACATGTCCTCTGCCCATCTCTTTTCAGCCTGTCTACTGTAACTTTGGACCAACTAAGAATAGCATGGCACAGTAAGGTGATCACTTTATATTTACCATTGATGGGATAAAACAACTTCCTTCCTTGATGTGCAGTTGGTTAACTAATCCATGCCTTTCATGTCTGGTTCCTTGTGGCTGTGAAAGCGGAACAACCTGCATCTCCCCCCCCGGTCACCACCCACCCCCGCGTCAACTCAAAGTTGTTGATTAATTCCCAGAACTCCAGTAATGTACGCCCTAATATAATTTACCTATCTTATCTATTCCCTTTTCCCACCATGATTTCATTCGATTCCAGCAATGCACATGGCCTTACTCCAGTCGTAGTAAAGATACCAAAGCCAGACTCCAGTTTGTGCCCGTTAAGTTAGCATGTCTACCTTTGGCCCACATATCGCATTTCCTCATCTTCTGAGGAACTTGTGAAAAGTGTCAAATGACTGTGATAAACACCTAAGGCAACAAAAGTCTGCTACAAGTTCCCCGATTGCTACATGTCACAGTCAGCCAGTGAATGTGCAAAATAAATATGTAGCCTGAATTAATGTACTTTTGCCATACTGGTTCATATCGGCTGCGTATTGAAATAAGTGGAAAGTCCCCTAACGTAAAGGTCAGTGGCCAACCCTAAAGAAACCCCATGGAGTAAATAATTCAGAGAGGTCATCACCCCAGTTTTTCGCGAGTAGTTCTGCCACTCTGCCATAGTGCCGCATCATCCAGTCCTTTGCTGAAAGCAGATTCAGAAAGTGCGGATCCTCGCTGTATTTACCTCCCAAGGAACACTCTCTCTGCAGTGCACTGAATCCCAAGAAACTCGAGTCAAGCAACCTACTCCATCATCTCAAAGTGTAGCGCATAGAAGTAGTCTTCAGGGTATTTGGATGTCAATTCAATCCAACCATGTTAAAAATGTTAATATTATTCTCGCTGTTAGTGACATGAATTAGAGCTGTTTAAATTATATCCTGTGTGGATATTACTCATGTTATAAGTAAGAGGAAGAGTCTGTAGAAATAAACACTTCTAAATACATGGTGTCTTTTTCTTCATGCAGCACTTATGTGTGATATTGTAGAGAAAGGGTTTGAACTACCAATGCATTCCTGACCCTTTCCAGGACTGTTAGTAACCCAGACAGCCGGCGCAACACCAACAACTAAGTCAAGTGGGGTTATGTGGAGATACATCAGGGAATTCACGCTCAAACTTAGTCTAGGCACCCGCGGGTGGGAAAGCCAAACCTTGTACAATTAGGACAGGGCCATGCCCTAGTTTATACAACATGGCGGCTAACGTTTGCATTCAGATTTTTGGGACCTCTGATAAGTCTTTGAAGATACACACACAAGAGAACCATCAGTACAACAACATGGAGACATCTGTAGTAATCAGGTTTCCTCCTACTTTAAATAAGGAAGCAACTATTTCTGTAGGTTTGTCAAGCTTCATTCTTAAAAGGTTATTCCCCTTCTGTGTTTTTCTTTTTTTTTTTAGCTCATGTTTATTACCCTGAGGCAGTTACACAGTAATAGCTGCACATGCCTTTGAAACAGGTTACTCTCATGAGTGGAGTTTGAGGCTATAGACACTGCCGCAGGGCAGTTTCAGACTTGTAAACAGCAGCACCGTGTGCACAGGGGCATACTAGCATCTGGAACTCCCTATAACTTACCATGAGCACAAAAATTGGTTTGCTGGTGAGTTACCACAATCACACAAACACACATAGGAATTAGATTGGGTCCCCTGAGTAATGAAGGGGCTGCATGGCCAGTACTAGCTGGATATACACCCTTTCCGCGTCCTGAGACCCTACCACTAGCGAACGTTGTCGGGATCTTGAATTACACAGTCTCCTTATATATGAAACTCATTCAATATGTGCTACGAACAATGAAAACTAGACCAGCTCTAGCAGGAGCAGCAGTACAGGGGCAGGATGCCATTAAAGCAATCAGTTACCAGAGACATGCCATCATGGGAAAGATGATCAGGAAGCAGGATAAAATTGAATTCTAGATTGCTGTTGGGAGCCGTTTACCCACACACGACACTGCAAGACAAAAATTATACTAACTATGTGTCTTCCCTTGGAATGGTGCCACCCAAAAAAGAGTGCAACACGTGGGGAAGTATATTTGCATGCATTTACACTAACATGCATCGCACACCCTCACAAGCAGTTTTCCCTGAGGTATTAAAACAAGTACAGAATGAGCACAGTGATGCACCAGCTCTGAACCTAGGTATGAAGTTAATGGAAAACTTCTCTACCTTTTTCTCAATCATCCTAAGCAACATTAAGTGAGAAGTGTTGGCTCTGGCCATAAGCCAGAGACTTGCAGCAGTTCAGTTCAAGATCGTGAACGGGAATTGCCAAGAATATCTTTTTACGTTTATACGTCTGTGGGCCTTAATACTTGGGGTACCCCATTCATTAAACTGTACATAAAACCCAAAAATAATATGGAGTGTTGCATTAAGCAAAAACCTGTAACGGAAGCTAAGAAGAAGAAGGGGGGAGAGAAAAGACAAACTGGATCACCTGTAATTCGGGAGTCCAGTCGGGATGGTTCTAATTTAAGGGACTGCAATAACATTAAAAAGCCAGAATGGTATCAGTATTCCGATAGCTCATCTCGCCAGAATGGTATCAGTATTCTGATATCTCATCCCGGAGGCCATCTGGGTGGACACCTTGTATGGATAACGACTGGTAATCACTACTAATCAAGGAGTTTCTTGGATGTACAGATTAATGGGAAAACAACTTGAAGGTGAACCTGGATATTACTCTTGTGAAAACCAACAAAACCCAACGGTGGCACTTAGTAGGGGAGCTACATCATCTTCCCCCATTAAGGAGCAGCTCAAAAAAGAAATAACAGCACTTCTCAGATGGATTAGGTCAAATTGGAGACCAAGCCCAAACGGCCTTCCTAATGGCATTTTTAGGGCCGATACCTGTGGTCCCTAGTACTGACCCCCCTTTATAATGAAGTTATCTTGACTGACACTGTCCCAGAATCATGGCAAGGAAGTATCTTGCAACTCATCTATAAAAGCGCTCTATCAGTGTTACCTACAAATTATCGCTTAATTGCTCTTACTGATGTTGAGGCAAAGCTTTTTGCGTCTCATTTATTAGAGGAGCTAGAAGACTGGGTACCAGGTGCAAATCTTTTCCAGTGAATGAGTATGGATTTCGCTAGGTTTGTCGACATCTACCAAAATGCGTGCTCTAACGTTGTCGGCTGAGTCTGCCATATAAAAGAAGCAAAAACTCTACATCTGTTTTAGCGATCTTATGGCGGCTTTCGATACAGTTCCTCGGGACCTGCTTTGGTAAAAGTTAACTGCTTGGGGTACGCCCTCAAAACTTTTAGACATTGTTATATGCCTATATACGAACACCTGAATCCAGATTAAGCTGTGGGATGGAACATCTTACTTGGAGAACTGAAATATTGAATGGCCTAAAACAAGGGTGCGTACTTGCCACTGTTAATTTATTCGTTTTATGGCAGACAACATCTGGGAAAAATAAACTCTCATTCTCTTAAGTTATCAAATACCTCTTTAAAATACTTCCAATATACTGGTGATACTATTTTACTTAGTCAGACACCTATAGGTTTGCAGCATCTAATCAACTCCTTTGATGAATACATATCAGCCAATCACCTCAAGCTTAACATTAAAAAAACTAAAATTATATCAATCGAAGCATCTACACTAGGACCACGGTCTTGGTACACCAGAGCGAAACTAATTGAATCAGTCAAAAGCTACAAGTACCTTGGCACCTTGTTCGACAATAGGATCTCTTTCAAAGGCCACTTCAACCAACTAAGAGTTAAAGCTGCTACCAACATCTATGCCTTTAAGTCTCTCCGGGATAAACTGCCATATTCATTATATGCTCACCTCTTGAAAGTAATGTCAGCCACATTCATTCCAGCTTTAACTTATGGCTCAGTTATCTTTCGAGGGAAAGATGCCAAAACATTGGTTCTGCTGCAAACTAAATCTGTACAATCTGATTTTAACATTTCGAAAAATATTGTTTAGAGTTTAGATTCCAAAGGCAGGCCTTAGTGCGACAGGCAGCATCTCTTGCAAATATGTGCTGCCAGAAAATCTTAAGCCCTGCCCACATTTGTCCATGGGGGGCATACATGTTAGATTCCCTTCAAACCTTTGGATTACATACTCAAAGACCTAATCATATGACCGCAATATGCCTCAAACCCCTTTTGAATCAATCAACAAAACTCCTTTCACTTTACTTGGATAAAAGGTGCAATTGCAGCTAAAAAGCATACCTGGTCAATTATAAATTCTTACGAAACTCTGGGCATTGAGACTTGTTTGGCTATGCATTTCTCTTCACAAATGCTAGACTCATTCTTGAAGTTAAGGTTTGGAGTTTATCCAACTAAAGATGGGACTTCATAATGGCTACATAAATGGTCAAATAGTAACTGCAGGCTCTGTGCTATCCACAGGAAACTCTATTGCATATAGTATGTATTTGTCCAAGTTAATTATGTGCCCGTCAAATTTTGTTAAAATCTTTTTTCTTAAAAACAGGGGTAAGAACGTGTTGTCAAGTGCTTGTTCTATGTTTATCTGGCAACTCAATTCCACTAATATGCTGGTTTGTTACGTTTTTGGCCAAAGCTGGAAAAAATTGATTATATTAGCCTAATGAGCTTTTTTATAGAAAATTAAGCTATTTATTTGTTTTATAGACTACCAGAATGAAGCATCTTCAAGTAATATTAAGCCATCATTTTTGTCGAATTTTTGTATAATTTTTTGTATCATTCGTAGGTTGAGAAATGTGAATTATTATGGCTCGGCTTGCTCCAGCGTTAACAAGGGCGCGAGCCTTTAATGGCCAGTATAGCCCGCTAAGGAGGGCTAGAAGGCTATTAGAACATTAGTTTCATTGTTCTCAGTGCATCACCTTGTCTTTCAACAATAACCACACTTCTTTTTCCCGTTTCAAACCAGACCGATCCTATAAAATTGTTATAGATTATAGAAATGTAAACACTTACACACATACGCAGGTCAGAATGCACACAGCACAGTATAATTACAAACCTAGTACAGAAAAAACATAAAACAACCTTAAATATTTTGATTGGGTTCTTCAGTCAGAACATAGCGCCTGAAAGAGAGTATCTAGCCACTTTCAGTTTTGATGGAGTGCAGTACTCGTTCAAACAGTAGCCTATGGGGTATAAGAACTGCCCTGACCCGTGCTCACTACACCACTGGAATCAAGCTAGCCTGGCTGATGAAGGGTGACGTCCAGAAACCGGTCCCAGGATGCTGGTTTACGGTCCAGGGAGGACCTGGATTGGCAGTTCGGGCTGGACTGTTCCCACAAGAAGCAGGGTCAAGACTGATTTGCATATGGCCGGGTCCAAACTGTGGTGGTGTGGTGAGCAAAAGATAGATGGATTTAACCCAGATCCTTGTGACTGGAGGTGAATGTTTGCATTGTCCAGCATTACGTCCATCAATGGTTTCTTTTGCACTGGCCTATTCTCTGCATGAATAATGGACATCTTACAAATAGATCCTAAAGCACTAGCATACATTAATGACATTTACTTTAAAGAGGATGACTTAGATGTACACCTACCTTAGGGGGAAAGAAGAGTGACAATACTAACATCACATGGTTACCAAATTAACTTTAAAAAGTCTACAATTGCCCAACGGTGACTTTTCTTGTGTACAAATTATACAATAGCATCAGATTTCCTTCAGAAATGTACTACCTTGCAGCCTCTCTTCACACTGAAGAAGTTATAATCCCTATTGGGGTTTCTTAAATTCAAACAAGCTTACTTGCCACACTATGCTCAGCAAGTGAAACCCTTGTACAGCTTAATTTCTCCCACATTTTCTGCTTAACAATAGGCGAGCAAACACACATCTTGCGTGCGCTAAAAGCAGACATGCTAAAGCCAAAATATTTACAGACTCGGGATAACAAGACAAACCTAGTATTAAGAGCTGTCCCAAGCTATTCAGGTTATGCATGTGTAATCTACAATGAGGGACAGAAGATTCCCATAGCGTACAAGTCACACTTGTATTCTCCAGGAAAAGCATGTTTTGTTCCAATCAAGAAAATTCTGGCAGCAGTGCAGACAGCAAGTTGGCGCAGGAAAAATTAATAACTGTTGTTTCTCCCATTCAGGCACTCGAGATATCCACTAAGGCAAGCATTACTGAAGCTCGGGCTCTACCTCAGAGATGGGTACAGAGGGCCTATTTGCTAAATACAGTGGATTTAAAGTTTCAGAATAATGTGACTTGTTGGACACAAGCTTTCCTCCAATATATACAGAATGTCACTCCAACTCCAAAAGACCGACTCTGAGTAAAACCAGAGCTTGGTCTACACAGACGGCTCTGCACAACCTGCGGTAGGAACTAAACATAAGTACTCCACAGCCTGCACAGCAGTGCAGGGTGTAGTTAAAGATGGCAAGTTCTACCCTCACCAAAATCCTAGGTGACAGCACTACCCAACATGCAGAAATTCGTACCATGGTACTTGCACTGCAGAAGGCTGACCTGTCCGTTCCCACACTAATTATGTCCGATTCATCTTCTCTGTATAAGGTCACTATATAGATTTAAAACACTGGCACGTGAAAGGATTCAAAGCTTCAAAAGGGAATCCAATTAAGAATAAACCGCTCTGGGCAAAGGTCCTACAAGATAAGCTTTCATTGGTCCACGTAACGCACACTTTGGGAAATCAGCATGATGGGACTGACGCCAAAGGGAACTGTGCGGCCAACTTAGTTGCAAAGTCTGCAGTATAGATTGTCAAACACCTCCAGATGGATTTCATCTCAAATAATCCTACACAGAGATGACCATCAACAAGCAACTTGACCAATACCTAAACATACACCAGTTCCTAGACACCTGGAAAACAGTCACCACGGAAGAAACAGCCAACATCATGGGAACCACCAACTCCAGGGCCCTGACAGACCCTAGTCCCTACCACATCTTCAATATGGGCACTTCCCAATCAGCGAAATACTCACTGCAATATTACTGGAGACCTGGAAACATACAGCCATAAACACACTACTGAAGAAAACTTCAGCAGACCCCACCCAGCTAGCACACTACTGCCGATCTCAACCTATTTCCTACCCAGCTAAGGTAATGCAAAAAATTATCAACAAGCAAGTTACCGCCTCGACATGCACCAACTCCTAGACACCGCACCATAGCACAGAGACTGCCCTCATCACAACAACCAACAACATCAGGATGATCCTTGACCGAGGAGAACCAGTGGCCCTCATCCTGCTCCACCTCTCAACAGCCTTCGACATGGTCTCACACTACACCCTGAACAGAAGACTACGTGAAACAACGATCCAAGGACCCGTCCTCAACTGGATCTGGCCCTTTCTCACAGCAAGAACACAAAGGGCCTGATTGTGATCTCGCCGCAGTCTCGGGACCGACCGACTTCCGGTCGGTGCGCATACTCTCATTTCTCTATGGGAGCTTGTGCTGCGACCATAAACCAGCTGTAGCACTAGCTCCATTGGAGAAATGGGAGATTCTGTTAATCCCTGCACCTCAAGGTGCATGCCACACGGTGCAGAGATTAACAGGGGGGCACCATAGGTGCCCGCTCGGCCCCCAACCGGAGGCAGTGGAGGAACGGGGGCCCTGCTAAAAAGCCCGACATGGAAAGCCAGTTAGAAACCAACATCATAATCCCAACATCGTCCTCAGAGATTTAGTCGGGGCCTCCAACTGGCCGACGGGCTCCTTGACCCTGTTGGAATCCAGCCGGAATGACTGGCCAGTTTCAATTCCGACCACCTACATTGTTATTAGGTGGTCAGAATTGAAACCGGAAATGTCGGTCGTAAAGCCGAAGGCTTTCCAACCAACATAATAATCTGCGTCCAAAATGTCAGCACCCAATATATCGGTGACAAAAACCAACTTCACCACCTGCACGACTACGGTAGCCACCTGGATGGGATCCAAATGCCTCAAACTCAACTCAGACAAGACCAAGGTGGTGATCTTCGGAAGGAAAACCTCTGCCTAGGATTCCACCTGGTGACCAGCAGACCTCGGCTCCTCACCAACTCCCATCACCCAAGCAAGAAACATGGGAATCATCCTTGACAACAAACTCTACAAGACAGCCCAAGTAAACGCAGTGACCACCACCCATTTTCACATCCTGAGGATGCTGCAAAAAGTCTTTAAGTGGCTACACCAGAGAACACCAAAAAACAGGCTAAAAGCCTTCCAAAATGCCACAGCAGGACTTGTCACCAACCTAATCGACGCACACATATCACTCCACACTTCAAGGAATTCCTCTGGCTCCTCATACACAAATCAGACTCCTCGACATATATAGAAAGCACTACACAAAATCAGTCCCACATACCTTCCACCAACCATCCAGACACCTCTACTCAGCCGGACTCTCACTGGCATATGTACTCCACATTTATAAAAACAGGGCTGAAGGTCCCACCTTCTTGTGCATCTTCATTTCAAGAAGGCTGAGATAAACGTCACGCAGGCAACGTCAAGAATGTCTAGATGGTGCCTGCAGAAGAAATACTAACACTGAAAACGTTGCTTACCTTGTGAAAAGGTAAAAGGAGGAGTCGTCAAGCAAGTTTATTCCTTACAGTCCATGAAATCAAAATCAGAGCTTTTCCAAGATGGTGACTGCTACTTGGTAGGAAGAACGTTAGCATTCTACTCTTGTTTAATGAGGGCGAGCATCAGAGTCTGCATCGCACACTGTTGTAAAAGAGCACTTTCAACTGTTTTCTTTGACAGGAGAGTAGTGGCCTTCTAATCTCCTGACTTGAGAAGAATTCAAAATGGACATTCCTTCCTTTTGGTCTCCGTATTCCCCTAGATATTTGGTGTGCACTCCAGGGGTATTCCCCATTAGAGTAGTGTTTCTGAGGGTATTCCTCATTAGAGTAGTGTTTCTGAAAGTACTGTTTTGAATTCAGAGCATTCTGAAGAAACTTGGTGACAGTTTTTTTGAGAATTCATAGTACCATGAGCATTTTGAAGAGAAAGCAAAATAATTGAAGGGAAGAATTCAAGTAATCTGACTTTTATGTTAAACAAAAAGGAGATAACTAATTTTAAGGGTGAAACATTAGACTTCTGAAATTGAGAGAAGATTTGAGACTCTGACCCAATTGATTTATGTATTGTGGAATTGTAAGTCCTCATAATTAAAAGCTGGAAAAGGCTTAAAAATATCGACCAATAGGGGGCGTGGCTTAGCCGTTTATCGTGGTGGACGTGCTTTAGCACAACTCCGGCAGTCTGCCAGGAATCTGCCAATTATCCTGCTCTTAACTACCCATCCTTGCATCTCGGAGCCTGCATGTCCTTGGTGAGCACATTCTATGGCTACAGTGCTTTTTCCGAGGCCGTTCTGCCCGGATTGCTGAGCGGCGGCGGATTAGCGGCCTGGGGCTCGTGGGCCGTGATGATTGCCCCGCCGGCGCCCTTCCATCGGCCTGTATGCCTCCCGCCCAAGAGCCTGCAAACTCATCGAGCTGGCGGTGGGTGGCGACAAGAGCCCCTGGTGCCCATCAGTCGGTGGATCAAGGGCAGTGGCCTGAAGACGTGGTGGCCCGGTCATTGAGGACTGAGCACTTGCCTCCTGGGCGCTTGCCGCTGCGTCCTGCCTAGGGTCTGGTGCGGTGGCGCCACGCCTGCTGCGACCAGGTGTACAGGGATAGACGGTGTGGAAGTGCGGCCAGAACATCGGGCTGCCTACTGCCTGCGTCCGGATGGTTGCTGCGACGAGCCTCCCTGCCTGGGGGTCCACCTGCTGAGGTCGGGGGGCGACCACCTTCCGCTGAGTAGAGCCGCGAGTGTTGCGGTGTCAGCCCCCGCCCTGGAAGACATACCAAGCCTGAATGTCCGGTGCCGCCTCGACATCGCGGCTGCCTGGTGAGTGCTGGCTGGGTGCTGCGGTGCGGTACCCATCCGGGCCGTGCGGGGGTGCCTGCGCGGTCGGGGGTGGGGAGACCGCCGCAGGTGCTCTGGCGCCCCTCTGCTTGGTGGCTTGCTGCGGGCGGGGCCCGTGCCGCATAGGCACCGGGGTTACAGCTGCATGTCTTTTCGCCTCACCTTGACTTGGTTCATGATCTGGGTGCTTGGATATCGAGGCCTTTACTTGGAACACGCACAAACAGGCATACTACATACCATGACTCTTGCGACGCTGGGGCCCCTCTCTGGAGCCTGCACCTCCCTGGAGTTGGTGTGCTGCAGCCTACCACATGTGTTGCCCTTGCTGTCCGCTTCTGACTCCTTTCGGGGACCTACCTAACCGGTGACTCCCATTACCGAAGCTGCTCTCCCTGGTGCCTCTCCCCACAGACTTGTGTACTGCATTGCAGCTTTGCCTTTCTCCTGGGTGATGTGGTTGCCGCGGCGACTGAGGGACTTTGACCTATGGACCATACACCAGATGCAGCGAGGGGTGGGAGCTATGCCTAGAACCCCATTCGGGGGGGGGGGGGAGGTCAGGGGGGGGGGGGTGGTAGGGAGCTGGGGTGCCTAGCCCGCGGAAGCGGGCAGGCGCAGGCTTGGTGCGGCTTGTGGGTAGGGGTACCCTGCCTGAGCGGGCCCTCCCCTCCCGTCATGGTAAACCCACCTGGCTCACGGTGCCCATGACCATTGGCGCACGTTTTGGGGGACTGCAGTACCCGGACAGCTGGACTGCCCTCTTTGGCCCCGTGCAGCTATATTTTTAATTTAATTTAATATTTGTAAGGCGCAACGAATCAACCCCAAGGGGATCTCTTGGCGCCTGGTAGGCAGATTACCAAAAACGTGAAGATCTAGCCGAACAGCCACGTCTTAAGAAGCTTCTTAAATTGCAACAGGTTAGGACATGCTCGCAGCTCATCTGGTAGGCTGTGCCAGTGGGCGGGGGCTAGATGAGAAAATGCCCTCCCTCCCATCTTGGTTTTTCAGATTCTGCAGGTACCTAGCAGCCTTTGACTACTAGATCTCAGGGGGCACCCTGGAGAGTACCATTGCAACTTCTCGATTAGATACGTAGGTCCAAGTCCATGTAGGGCTTTCAATGCCAGGCACAGGAGTTTAAAAATTGATCTTTTCCTAGTCGGAAGCCAATGCAGGTGCCGCAGTAAAGGTAGTGATGGAGTTCGTGGCGGCTTACTTAATGCCAGGCGTACTGCCGTGTTTTGTACAACTTGTAGCTTAGATAACAAATCTTCTCTGATCCCTACCAGTATAGAGTTCCCATAGTCTAGTCTACTGACTAGAAGCGTCTGAATGAGAATTTTCCTGGTATGAAGGGGGATCCTGGGATATACTTTTCTTAGCATGCGCATTATGCCAAAGCACTTGCCCGCGGTGGTTTTAACGTGCTCCTCCATCGAGAGTTTGTCATCGATCATCACCCCCAGGTGTTTTGCCCATTTTTTGGAGTGGGGGCTTCCCCTAATCCTTCTGGCCACCACTCCTTGGACCATAGCTCCTCGGCTTTGCCGAATAGCAAGATCTCTGTTTTACTGGAGTTCAATTGTAAAAAGTTCTTGCTCATCCAGGTAGCAATTTTTAGCAAGCAGCTTTTGAATTTTTCTCTGGTCAACACAGGGTCTTTCCCAATGGGTACTATCACCTGTTTGTCATCTGCATAGGAGATCGTATGGAACCCACAAGATATGATAATTGGGGCCAACGTGGAAACATAAATGTTAAACAGGGTGGGACTTAGGATGGAGCCCTGCGGTACCCCCTTGTCCACAACTGCCATGTCAGATACACACGTGTCCATTTGTATACAGTGTGTTCTTTCTGACAGGAAGCTATGTATCCAATTTAAGGCTGAGCCTCTGACAGCAATCTCTCGCAGTTTATCCACAAGGACACCATGAGAGATGGTGTCAAAGGCTGCTGAGAGATCGAGGAGAACTAGTATTGCGGGGGTCCCTTTATCCAATAGCATCCTTATGGAATCTGTGACCTCCGTGAGAGGCGATTCTGTGCTGTGACCTGCGCGAAAACCTGACCGGGACGGGTCCAGCAGATGATTTTGTTCCAGATATGAAGAAAGTTGTCGATTGATCAGAGATTCCATGATCTTGGAACAAAATGGAAGAAGAGAGATAGGTCTATCGTTTTGTAGGTCTGTTGAGTCTGCATGTGGCTTTTTAAGTAGTGGCTTTATATATGCCTTCTTCCATTTTACTGGGGATACAGCTGTGTCCAGAGATAAAAAAATTACAAATCTCCATAACTGAGGAGGATAATGCAGGAGCCAAATCTGCCATGATGTTGGGGAGGGGGGCCACATCTGATGGAGAGCCTGTGTTAGTGTGTGACAGTAAGGCACACACTTGTTCACGGGAAATGGCTGCAAAAGTCTCTAGGCTAGGGGAAGACGGATCTTACAAGGGGGGATTGACTGCCGGAGCCGCCTCTTCCATGTTAAATGAGTTATAGATTTGATCAACTTTCTGTTTGAAATAGATGGCTAGATCATCACATAGACCCTGTGTAGGTGCCAGGGTGGAGTTGTTGGCCCTGGGATTGGTGAATTCATTAAGGATTTTAAAGAGTTCTTTGGTGGAATTCCTTGCTTCCGCAATTCTTTCCCCTAAGTGGGCTCTCCTAGCTCTAGTGCAGTTCCCCAGATACGCTCTATTTAAAGATCTATAAGCCAGTTTGTCCTCTTCCCTCTTCGATTTCCTCCATTTACACTCGCGCCTCTGCAGTTTGCTTTTTCTATCTTCAAGCTATCTGAATACCAAGGAGCTGGGGCAGCTCTCTCCCTTACTATAACTGTATTGGCTGGAGCTATAGTATCAAGGGCCGTTGTTATAGCGGTCTCGAGCATATGAAGCGCTACATTGCTATCTGTCCCACTGCTAAAGGATGGAGGGGAAAATGCTGCATTAAATGCTGGTAAAATCACTTTCCTCCATGATCTACGTAAGCTCTTCCTGCCTTGTGCCTGACTTGGATGTGACGGGACAGTCCAGGAGAATCCTAGGGCCATATGGTCCGTCTAACTTAAGGCCAGCGGGGGATCCACTAGGAGATCCTCCATATTTGTGAAGATGTTATCAAACGTACGACCCATTATGTGAGTAGGGCTATGAATTCTGGGATAGAGGCCTAAGGTCTCCATGGCTGCTAATAAGCTTAGTGAGTGTGTTCAAGCTACTATCCAGATTATGATTGAAATCACCTATTAATAAGAAATTATCGGCTTGCATGGTGTAAGGAGCCAGACTCTCCAATAGTGCTACACAGAATTTCTTTTTGCTTTCCCCGTGGGGATGGTATACTACTGCACCCATCAGCCTAGTGCCAGAGGCCAGTTCCAGATTAAATATCATCAGTTCCATACTAGGGGCTGTGATGGGATCTACAATTTTTCCCTGATGGGCTAAACGGGTTGCTATAGCCAGCCCTCCACCCCTTTTGCCTATTCTGTCATGCCTCACCACTTTATAATCTGCAGGAAAGGCTATAGCTACACAAGGGGCTGACTGGGAGTTCAACCAGGTTTCTGTGAAGACGCAAATATCTGGCTTTAAATCATCTAGGATAGCCCAGACTTCCCCAGCATGTTTAGGGGTGGATCTGGCATTGAGATATAGACCTTGAAAGGTCGTCTTGGGCCCACTCGACTTGCACTTTGCGCCTGCAGTCTGCTTCACCAATCCTCGCCAGTCTGCAAGATGATGGCATGCGAAGTTCGCAGTACTGTGCGCCTGATTGATGCACCAGCCACATTGCGGGCAGTTACTGTCCGCTCCCTCCAGCTCTACCATAACCATTCTCTTGCAGTTAATCCCAGGGACCTTGTCCCTTAAGTCAAATAGTAACTGTTTGGTGTACATAATTAGGGCCATTTTTAAGAACCTGGGAGAAGATAAATGGAAAGAGTGTCCTGGCAGCTGGCAGCGTACTGGCGCGGAGGGGCGCAGACGGGCTTGCCTTAGGCGCGCATTCGGCGCACCTGCTGCGCGCGTCCGTGAAAGTGGTAGCTTTATACCTAACTGCCCATAAACACTAGTGCGCTAAACACAACAAAGATGGCGCCCGTTCTCGGCCCCCTACACTCTGCTTACTCTCTCCACACAATCGGTCATAGGGAAGACCGTGATGGACCGGAGAGCTGCCGGTGGGTGCTCAGGTACGTGATTTCAGGTCAAGCAGTTTCAGTATTCAAACCGTGACTAACACAGTAAATACCAGACAAGTAAATTTGTTTAAAAATGCGGCGAATGAAGCAGTAAAAACCCACAAACAGTGCGAAGCTGGGTGGCAGTGTCTGCTAAGGTTAAGCAGCCTGGCACGACCTCCAAGCAATGCACTATGGATAAGTGTGCTGGGGCTGTGACCTCGGGTCTGTCGCTGGGAGGCCCGGAGAACCAGATGCCGGATAATGCGGCTCTGCTGGCGGCAATCACACAGTCGCGGGAAACGGAGTCCAAAATCGGTGGCGTGGGTGCAGACGTCATGTTGCTTCGGCAGGATCTCTGCAGTGTGGTGCAGTATATTGCAGAGGCGGAATCCCACATATCAGGTGTTGAAGACACTGTGGGCACGCTGGCGAGGAAGTTGTCAACCCTCGAATCCCTTACGCGGGGCCTGGCAACACAGGTCGAAAATGCAGAGGGACGAGCTGGTCGTAATAATCTTTGCTTTAGTCGATTTACGGAGGGCTGCGAGGGAAAAGATACGGTGGAGTTCCTCACCACGTGGCTTAGAGGTTGGCTCGCACCCGATTCACTCTTCTCATGCTTCGTACTGGAGCGTGTTCACCGTGCGCTGCTGCAGAAGCCGTCCCCGGGTGCTCGCCCTCACCCTATCATCGCCCGTCTCCTTAACTACAGAGACAGGGATGTCATCCTTCAACAAGCAAGGGCACGGGACTCTTCTCTATGACTCGCAATTTATCCTCATATTCCCGGACTATACCAAGCTTGTACAGCAGCGCAGACAGTTCTTTCTGGTGTCCAAGGCACGTCTTCGGAGTCTTAAACTTCCGTACTCCCTGCACTACCCAGCCAGTCTGCGGGTGGGATACAAATCAAGCACCCACTTCTTTGAGTCCCCGGAGGAGGTATTCCAGTGGCTGGAGGAGAGGGTCCGGCTTAAGCCCCACACTCCACCTAGGATCGACTCAGATTCCTCGTCTAGCAGCCCGAGGCCCACCCCCTGGAAGAGGGTGGCGGGCGGCGGCAGCGATTGAGATCCAAGAAAAGGTCCACGACTCGCAGCAAGTCCAATAAGAGACTCCCTGAGGATCAACTAGAGCTTTCAGCATCCTGAATGCTGTAGCTCCAAGAACTGTAGCTATGCATGCTATATGTCATTTATCATATCTTTTCATTGCAGGCTTCCAATGTTTCACGAGTCTCTGACCCTCTGTGCTTTGTTTTTCTATGGGTATAGACTCGTACTGGGGATCCATTGGCTGCTCCTTGCCACTACCCCCGGTTGGAGTTCTTTCTTGAACCATGCCGCGACAGATACTCCTATGTTTATGAAGTATTGGGGTGGGGGTGGTTAGGGATTTTATGTGGGTTTGGTTGAGGTTTTCTGTTATTGGCACTGCGTTCTCTGTCATGTGCTACTCTGGAGTTGTCATTGCTACTCTGGAGTTGTCACTGCCACTCAATTTGCTGTTTCCGTGTTCTTATACCACCGCCAACCATGCCACCGGAGTTAGATTGGGTCGGGAGTAGAGAGCACCGAGTCCTCAGTTGGAACACAAATGGCCTGCTTGATAAGAAAAAGCGGGATGCGGTGCTGCGCAGAGCTAAGCGCCACAGGGCAGGCATTCTCTTTCTGCAGGTCGACCCATTTAGCGGGAACTAAGGCACCCTGCTTGGGGAGGTTTGGATTTACATATACTTATCACGCTGGGTTCACTAGAGGCTCCCAGGGGGGGTTGCAATTTTTGTACACCGTTGTGTCCCCTTTACCCAATGGAAGACACGGTCAGACCCCCAGGGTAGGTTTGTTGTCGTGTATGGGACTCTGTATGGTGAACTCATTGTTCTGGGTAGTGTTTTTACCCCCCCCTCTACCCTTTCGTGGTCCTTTGTTGAAAAGTTGACTCTGAGCTGAACTCCCGTCAGGGTTAACCCTGGTTAGCGGTGACTGGAATGATGTTCTGTCGCAGGATAGGTGGCGTGCTACGGCTCGTACAACAGGGATCCAGGATTCTAAACTGTTACCCTTAGTTCAAGGATTGGGGTGGGTTGACTCAAGCGGGACCCTTCACCCCACTACATGCGCGTATACATTCTTATCAGGAGCCCACAAGTCCTTCTCACGGCTAGACTACATCTTTCTCGCGGGGGCGCATACCCATAGAATTCTCGCGGCCGACATTCTCCCTCAGGGCCCGTCGGATCACTCGACGGTTTTCCTTCTCTTATCTCTGGATCCCAGGTGCTCCCAGTTTTGATGGGGCTTGTCACCGTGGCTGCTACCGGACGATGAGTATAGAGCGCATATCCATAAATCTCTCGCAGATTATCTTTCTCCAAACACGGGCTCTGTAGATTCTCCAGCTCTTCTCTGGGAGGCACTGAAACCCACCCTCCGGGGTGACGTATATTTCCTTCTGTACAGTAAGGCGCAGAGACAAGCTAATACAAATTGAATCCCAGCTGCTTGACCTGGAACGTGCCGGTAGGGGCTCGGGGGGGGGGGAGGGGGGGGGGTTTGTTTGAGCGCTGTGAGTAGGCAATTAATAACAACAGACGTATGCCAGAGAACTTCTGGATGAAGCCCGTACTGGCTTGCCACTCGTAGCCGAAAAAAACAGTGGGGGGACAAATCCAGTGCCTTATTGCATCGCCTGTGTCAGCAGACGCTGTGCCCTCAGACGCCTCCATATATGCGTGGCCCCGATGAGACTTCTTACGAACCAGTCCGCCATTGCGGACTGTTTTACCTCCTATTTTGCAGACTTGTACAGTCATGAGGCTTTGCCCACGGAACTGCTGCAGAAATTTATAGAGGACTTTCCACCTCTGGCCTAATCCGATGGGGTGCGAGACGCGTTGGACGTCCCTTTGTCGACAGAAGAACTGCTGACTGCACTGATCAGTATGAGAGCGGGTAAGGCGCCGGGCCGGGGTGGCTTCCCTTGCGAGTTCTTCCAGAAATACCACCCACAACTTATCAAACCGTATCTAGAGGCCCTTGAGGCTTCCACGGAGAGTGTCGGACTCCCACCGGATTGGCGACATGCCGAAATTGTTGTGCTCTTTAAGCCAGGCCGCCCCCCGGAACAATTCTCCTCCTACCGGCCTATTTCTCTACTCAATGTGGAGGCCAAACTCTTGGCCAAGGTGATTGCCAATCACCTGGTCCCACACATCACGGAGTTGGTCCACCGGGACCAGGCAGGTTTTATGCCCAGTCGTGCTACGCGGTATAATATCAGACGTGCGCACAAAGCAATAGCCGTGGTCAACGGCTTGGGTGCCCCGCCGCGCTCCTCTTGGCGGACATAAACAAGGCCTTTGACGCCCTTAGCTGGACCTATCTGTTCGCCTTGCTAAGCCGTCTAAACATTGGCCCCCGGTTACTGCAGCTTATTTGTTTATTGTATACAGATATACCTGCATCGGTCAGGGTGGCTGACTCTGCCTCCAGACCTTTTCCTATCGGATGAGGGACATGTCCACTCTCCCCCTATCTCTTTGCGCTCGCCATGGAGCCATTGGCAGCCTGGATTCAGGTAGACGCCCAGATGCACGGCTTTGAATAGGCACCGGGAATTTCTGATCGCATAGCGCTCCATGGAGAGGTTTTATTTTTTCTCAAGAATCTTGACCGGACTGGTCCACGTCTCTTTCGCATTATGCCGGTCTTTGGTGAGACCTCTGGTCTTTACATGAATCGTGGAAAATCATTATTTCCCAATATAATGTTCTCTCCATTTTCTGTGCTGACCCATAATCTTTGCTGAAAATCAATCCAAGGTTGCCTTCGTATTGTCATATGAGTGGTGATGCGTCTGCCTGGTCAATGCCACTGAGTAGTAGAAATGACACTGAATTGAAAGATTGAGAGATTTAAGACAGAATTTCTTTGCTTCTTTGACAGAAGATTGGTGACTCAATGCACCGATAAGGAGCTGTTGGATTTAAAACCCGGAAATCGAGAATTAATTACCTATTTGGCCCAATTCAAAAAGTTGGGGGTTGAAACAGAGTGGCCGGAATCGAAAAGAGCAACACTCTTCTATAAAGGATTAAGACATGAATTGGAGGATGCGTTAACGCAAATCCCTGATCAGCCCACAGACGATTTTAAGCTCGTAGACTTGGTGTTACAAATGGATCAGAGACTGAGTGGATGTAAAACAGACAGAAGAGATTTTTGTGCTATACTTCTTCGCTTCAAAATAATTAGAACAGAGCCTATGAAAACTACTGACTCCAGTTCAGTGGAAGAGCCAATGCAAATCAGAAGCATCAGAGGCTCCTTAACTAAAGAAAAGGAACAAAAAAGTGCGGATCTGTAAACCTCAGTATGTACTGTGGTAATCCTGATCATTTTGTAAAATACTGTCCAAAATAATCAACCGTTAAAAAGGGAAGCACAGCCAGTATAAGGAGTACCTCTGGTGGGAGCCACTGAATAAAAGTCAACTCCAACTTTTCAATCAATCGCCAACATGCTACAATGGGCTGCCCCACATCTGGTGAAATCTGTAACCACAAGTTTCAGTGATAAGGGGAGTTTCAGTAATGACATACTATGGGGCCACAGGAAAGTTTTGCAAAATAAAATATGCAAAAGAAATTGCAATTCATGCAACTATAAAGAAGAATTTTGAGACAGTCCAGGCTGGGTCTAATTTAACATCAGGACCAATAGGAGTAGAAACGGAACCTGTAGAGTTGATGGGTTTTGATGGTCAACACTAAATTCAATTCAATTGACGCTACTCCATTTCAATTAATTCTTGAGTTACCTTCGTTAATGGAACATAATCCGCTATCGAATGGGAGTAAAAAACTGTGAAAATTAATTCTAGTTATTGTCAAGAACATTGCATTCATGTTGCAAAAAAGGCTCAACAAGTTTCTCAGGCAACATTTTAGCACAACAATGTAAAATTATATGCTTGCTAGAGACCTGTTAACATTCAAAATGACTACAGAGATCCAGCTGAAGTTTTCAAACAAATAGACGCAGACAAGCTTCCCCCACGAAGGTCATATGATTGCCAATAGATAATGAACCAGGAGGGACTCTAACTTGTAGTAGAATTTATGCCCTAATAGAACCTAAAGGAATTCTTGGATCAATATGTTGCTAATGGGTTTATTCGCCCATCTCAATCCCCAGTCTCTTTGCCTTTGTTCTTCATTCCTTGGAAGACAAGATAACTCAGAACCTGCACTGACTACCAAGCATTCACCGTGAAGAATAGATACCTGCTACCTTTCATCTCAGTATTACTAAATCAGGTTAAAGGAGCGAAGATATACACTAAATTAAATCTGAGAGGTGCTTATCATCTGAGTTGCTGAAGATGAATGGACGATGGCTTTTTTCAATTGGTTATGGTCTTTTTAAATGCCAGGTCATGTCATACAGACTGTGTAATTTCCCAGTAGCCTTCCAACATTTTGTCAATGATGTTCTAAGAGAATTTCTGGAGAGATTTGCAGTGGTCTGCATTGATGATATTCAGATTTTTTTCTAAGAACATGTGCAACATGTGAGAACCATTATAAGGAAATTACAAAAGCATCAATTGTATGTGAAACTGAATAAATGTGTTTTACATGTCATTGAAGCAGAATTTCTAGGATCTATTCTATCCCCCACAAGGAGTTTCCATGGATCAAGCTAAAACTCAGCTAATTCAAGCTTGGCCTTCCCTGAATTCGATGAAAGAAGTAACATAAATTAATTAACAATTTTTTCTCAAAAGGTTTTTCACATTAATCGCCTTTTGCAGAAAGGCCTGAATTTTATATGGACTCTAGATGCAGAAACTGATTTTAAATTTTTAAAGGAAGCTTTCATTTCAGCACAAATTCTTTTGTTTTTGAACCCTGAAGAACCCTCTTATGTGGTAGCTGATGCTTCAGATTTAGCCATTGGTGGAATTCTTTCATCAGGTTCATCCAGCGGCCTTCTGCTACAGGAAACTAACATCTACTGAGATAAACTATTCCACTGCAGACAAAAAATTGCTGGCTGTCAAAGATATATTCTAGGAGTGAAGACACTATCTATTTGGAGTGTGACCTGCATGTTGTGACTGTGTATATGGACCACAGAAATTTACAATTCTTAAAATCAGCTCAAACTCTGATCCCCAAACAATTAAAATGGTCCTTATTGTTTGCAGACTGTAATTTTGTCATCACGTAACAACCAGGTTCAACTAACGGCAAAGCAGATGCCGCATCCCTATTGAATAATAAGTCCAACCCAGAAACACCCAAAAAGATCACAATCCTTCCCAGAGAGACATTTGCCTGTGCTATAATATTTCAAGAAATTGAAGAAAGGGCAAGACAGTCATTATCACCAGGAAAGATGAAGGAATTAGCTGAGCGAATTCCGGAAAGAAGTACAAAATGGTCTTCCGTATTTTAAGAGAACTTTGTATCTACCAACCGAGCAAGTGCAAAAACTGGTTTTACAAGATTCTCATGATGATCAGTTGGCTGGGCATAACATTATTTTCTTCTAAACTAAAGAGCTAGTAAACAGAGTTTTGATGGCCAGGCAGGACCTCTCCGATACTACGTGGTGACCTGTGAAAAATTTGTTAAGAGGAAAGGCAAACAGAGAAGCACCTCAGGGACTTTTGCAATCTCTTCCCACTTCATCATATCCATGGCACACGTGCACTATGGATTTTATACCTATAAAGGGAGTTTCCCGGGCACAGTTATTCACCCAATACATAGTCTGAGCTCATGGAATACTAAAGACCAGGGAGCCCCACCGAATCCTTATTGGAATTTGGGGTCCCCACTGAGTCCTTACTGGAAGCCAGGGAACCAGGCATAAGCATGTGATTTGAACCGCAAAACAATACACACAAAAAAACAGAAACAAGCAATCATCACATTTTTTAATTTAATTGGAATGTTGGAGCCTATATAAAAATTCAACTGATGCCAATCATCTATACTATATTATATTATGTTTGATGCACTTGCACTGCTCCCACTAACCTGTCTGAGGATACTAACTTATTTTTTATGGCCTCCAATTTTAAATTGCTTCACATTTACAGAACGTTTTACAATTTTCAGTTTTACATTTTGCTTCTTTATTTATGTAAACTTTATTAATCTGTTAATTATTTAATGTTCTAAGCTGTCAGGGACCCAGAGTAGACTTTGTGAATCCCCAGGGGTCCCTGGACTAGAGGTTAAGAACCACTGCTCCAGGTCCCAGATGAGCCGAACTATCATTGGTATTTTAGGGGTGGAGGTCAAGTCAAATGTCTGAGGGGCCCATCCAACCTCATATATTTTTCCTAAAACAAACAAAAAATCTATTTCAGGTGTCTAGTGGGCTTACTGTGAGGTTAAACTATTCCCTTGTGTGACAACTTTGGTATCAAAAAAGTAAATGCATCTGATCTTTAATACAAAAGCATTTTCTTCTTGAGTGTAGATGTTGTAATGGGTTGTCCTTTGCATTAAAAAGGTTAAGATTAAACAATTAATACCAGAGTGGACACAGTACTAGGCCTTTCAATCAGGTAAGAGCAGATGGGAGAGTTGGATTGGGTGTTCACTTGCTCTTATCAGCCAAGTTGAGTCAAAGCTCTGTAAAGCTCCAAGGAGGCAACACTTCAGCCTTGTTCTGCTCTGTACCTTCAGTTGTAGGTTCCATTGTGTTTGTTACCCCATGAGGACATGAAGCAGCTGGGAACAGGAGGGTTCAGTAGATTTGGAAACCATCTATGAAACCGGTATCATCAAAGCTAATGGGTCTGGTGTTGGTTACCAGCATTTTGGCTTTGTCAAAACTGGGGAAACTGCTGTGCCCTTGCCAAAAAATAAAAAAACTGGTTTAAACCAAAAATATTTCTTGAGCTTAGAAGGCATACATTGCCATAGTGGCCCTAAGCACTGGAGGGAACTGCTGTGTATGCGGATGGGCTCCTTGTGAGGGGGAGGAATGGCTTCAATCGCTGACGAGTTGACCAGAGGATGTAGTGTGAGGTCCCATTGCCCTGAATTGTATGCTGTAGAGGGCGAAGGAACAGTATGAGGGTCACAGCAGCCAATGGATGGGGATGCCTGACAGAGCATTGTTAAGTAATTATATCCTACACGTAGTTTTGGTAGAATCAAAAGGTGCCAGACCTCACTATGTTTAGAGTTCTGGAAAAATGAAGCAAGGTGCTAGAAGACAACCAAAGATTTTGCTGGACATATTTCCTAGAATGTTGCAATTAAAATTACTGGACTGGATCTCTCATCCAAGCCCACAAGGTAGAGCATATGGAAGTGGGTTTCACCTTTCAGGGGCAAGCTCATTGGCCCTAGGGCATGCTAAAACATTAGTGCTATATACGGAATCTTTCCAGAAGACCTAAAAAATGCATGCATATGCCAATTAGTAAAGAAAACAAACCTGGACCCACATGACCCCAACAACTACAGACCAATTACAAATGCCCTTTCCTTCCTTGGCAAACTGAAAGAAAGAGCAGCCTTCGCCAAGATGTCACAATTCAGTGAAGATAACTCCATACCTCAAGACTACTAAACTGCACTCTGCCCATGAAGAGACACAGAATCTTCCCGCATCGTCATCTAAGGTGACATTAAAAACACAGTAGACCGGAATGGGGTTGCTGCACTACTTCTCTTGGACCTCTCAGTTGCCTTTGACACAGACTATGACACCCTAATACAAAGAATCTACAAAGGCGCCATAGAGGGGACTGCTCTCGACTGGATCACATCCTACCTTCAGAACAGAACAAATGTCATTCATACTTCCCCCCCCTTTCTCATCCAAACCATACTTCACAAAAGCAGGGGTCCTCCAAGGCTTTATCCTCTCACATATGCTTTTTAACATCTACATGAAGACATTACTGGTAATGATCAATGAAGTTCAGCATGCAGATAACACACAAAATACTCCTTAAAATAGAAAGTCCCAAGAGCATTGGAAACTCAAAATTATTAAGTTGCCTCAGAGCAGTTGATCACTGGATGACCTGAGCCATCTCAAACTGAATGCTTCCAAAACTGAAGTGCTCATGTGGCAATTGGAAAAACTTTGGCCCACCTTGCGCCCGGCCTGACGATCTGGGACCACCTCCTCAATCACCTATGCAAGTAAAAAACCTTGGACTTACCATGTACTCCAAATTATCAATAAATGCCCAAGTGGACAAATTAGCAAGATCAAGCTTCATCACCATGAAACCTTTGCAATGCATCTTCCCCCACCTGGGATTTCCACACAAGGTCCAGGCTACTATCTCTCTTGTACGGACTAAACTTGTTAAGTCCAATGACCTCTATCACGGATCATCTTTATCAACTTTGAAAGGACTACAAAGGATTCAGAACTCTGCTTCCAGACTATTGCTACATGTAAAGCCACAAGCCCACATCTGACCTTCTTTAGGGCCCTACATTGGTCCACCTTCAAGCTGCTTTGTATGACCCACCAAGCAATCCATTGAGCAGGCTTGCTTTCCATCAGGAATAAAATCACCAAATACATTCAACAAAGGAACCTCTGCTCAAGATTGGCACTTTGCCTCAAAACCCATGATACATGAAAGAGACTATAAGTGGTACATCTTACACTGTTTAAGCAGCCAAGCTATGGAATTCATTACCCCCAAAACTTAAGATTCACAATTAACTATGTTATCTTCAGAAGACTATCAGTTGGCTTTTCCTACATAACCACCATACTCAAACACTAATGTACAGCACATCCATGTGTATGTAAATATTTATAGTTTTATATGTATGTATCTAAATGTGTTTCTTTGTACAAATATGTATAATAACTATGGTTTATAAAATATATATTCTTTAGGTCTGCTTAACAAATGTATACGTTACTTATGTTTAAAATTATAAATACATTCCATATTTAACATGTTCATAGGAGACACCATAGTTTTCATATCATTTTGTTGATTAGATGCTTGTGGGTCTCTGTTTTATTCATCTATCACAATACGTAAATATTATCATAACTATTTTATCTACAAGTGCTTCCCTATTGAAAAAATTGAGAAAAAGACAAACTGTTAAAAGAAATTGAGCTATAAAAATATACAAATAAATTAGCATCAAGTACAGCAAAACTTGAAAGTGTAAGTTGATACAATACATCTTTAAATATCAATATATTATCTTCCTTATACATGTGTACCCTTTCTATGTAGTCATGTATCTATATAGTTATTGCTTTACTCATACGGTAGAAGAAAAAAAAGAAGTTTCACTCTCTCCAATGCACTACTCTGTCTCACCCTATACTTCTTGCAATATATACTCTACCTCTACTCATCCCAAACCTCATTCTACTACTATGATCTCCAAAATATTCTTTCTAGTCTCTCGCCTCTTGTATCCATCCAATATCCTATCCTATTCAATACAACTAACTCGTATGTCCACTGCTCAAATTAACTAATTTTTCCATATATTAACCCACCACCAATCCTTTTGGGTTTCAGAGTAATAATAATAATAATAATAGGAAAACATGACTTTCAAAGCATGGAGAGAGGGTGGCTGTATGGTGGTGGCAGATTTGTAGATTAATGACACCTACCTTACTTTTGAGCAGGCGTGTGAGGGATTTGGCCTGGGTCAAGGGCAATATCTTCAATATGCTGGACTGATGGAAGTGGCTAAGGTAACATGGCCTGTGTATCCGGATATGCCACGGACCAGGGAAACCTTACATATATTGCTAACATGTGGAGGCGGGCGCAGATTGGTGTCTTTGTTGCACAAGGCTATAAGGGTTGACTCGGGATCATTGGCCTTTAGGCCATGGGATGCATGGAATGTAGTTTTTCAGGAGCCGTTGCAGGAGAAAGAGTGGGTGAGAGTGTGCACGCTAACGCGTAAAGTGTCCTGCTATGCCCGGTTGAAGTTGCTGCACTATAATTTTTTTTCAGCGGGTGTACATGACACCGGCAAGGCTCCATTGTATTGAAGCTACCCGCACACATGAATGTCCTAGATGTCAAGGAGCCCATACGGGGTTCATGCATCAGGCGTGGACGTGCCCAGAAGTTCATCAGTACTGGCTTGAGGTAGTGGCACGACTCCGTGGAAGATTGGAGTTGCAATGGAGGCTACGCCTGAGCAGTGCCTTCTGGGGTTGGTATGAAGAGAAAAATGGCCAATAAGTTGATACAGCATGCGCTGCTATTGGCTAAACGTAGGGTTGCCATTTGCTGGATGGGTGTTCGGGTCCCCTCTTTTGTGAATTGGCTGAGAGATGTGGGAGAGTGGTCGTTGGCTAAGGAATTGCATATTAAGGCGTGCCGTAGAGACGAAAAGCTGGAAGAGGACATAGCAAGTTGGAGAGAGCTGTGTAGGGCAATGTTGAATTCAACGTGTTAAGGCTGCGAACATTCTAGTGAGTCCTAATAACAAAAAAACAGGTAGTTGTGTTCTCTTGACAGAGAAATGGGATAGCACCTCAAATGATCAATTTGGACAAGAATTTATAGTGTGAAACACTTAACCATATAAATATATAATCTTGCCGGGGTGCTGTTTTGATCTTTCTGGCATCCACTACCTTTTACTATCGGGACGTATTGTTAGGAGAGGACGGTATCTCCTTCGGTTTGGAACGTATCAGGGTTCCATCTCTTGTCTCTTTAGAAGGCTCATCGAGCTTATACCTTTTGCTCTTTAAGGCTACTGCCGAGAAATCTCCTTATCATGTGATCGATGGGCTACCGTGAATACTTTTAATTATGCAAATGATGTGCCATCGTAACCACTTTGCTATAAATAGGTGGTGTTATATTTTAAAAACTTGCGGTTATCCTCAGGACAATGATATTAGGATACCTTGCTGCTTGGTGGAAGTTATATTGGATGAAGAATCAGTTTGTTATTTGCCTTGACAAAGTCTAGGGAGGATGAAACACGTGTTGGCAGTTTGTGCTTTTGTGGACCTACCATCATAAGAAAATAAAAATTAGATCTTTGAAGAAATACAGTGCGGTGGACTCTGCTTTTTCTATAGATTTGGAAATCCGGACTATTTGACTTCCTGTCCAATAATCATTGTAATGATTGTGAATATTATAGATTGGACAATAGGCTAATACATGGGCCTGAAATATTGAATGTTTTTATGGACATAAGGGTGTGCGGATCATTTCTTTCTAAACTTTTACAATTCTAGTGAGTCCGAAGGGGATAATAGTATGTAGCTGGTGCTTGGGTCGACCCTAACCCTATATTTTGTATATGTTGCGGTCTCTGTTGCTAGGCCATGCGAAGAATATTTAACTGTATTAAGTGCTTGGGACGTGTATGGGTGAACTAATATTGTCTCGAACAATTCTGTATATGACTGCTCTAGTTCTGTGGAAAATGTATAAAGTTAAAAAAATAAAAATAATTAGCTTTTATTTCAGCTACCAAGCCATAAAAAGTTCCCAGACATAAAAGAACTAATGTAATCAAAATGTCATGCAATCTTCCTTTTTACACAAATTAAAAGCAAGAGATAATAGTGGATGATAATTATTCCAATAACTGTTCATATTGGTACTATATACAGCTTTATGTTGTAATGAAATACATGAAACCTCAGGTACAAATAGCAGTCTATGAAAACATCTGCACATTTAAAAATATTTCATGATCAATTGATTCAAACATTACAAATTTAGAAAAACCCTATACAAGTTGAGAGAAACCGAATGATCCTTCTAATTTTTTTCCCCACAAAGGTTCAGTTATCAAATTTTTTAATTATCTAGGGCCTTCTTCCTTTGGTTCCAAGCACCATACAGATAGTGAGATACCGCAAAAGCGATTTGTTCTCTTGGGTCACTCTTCAGTAGCCTCGCAACTTACCAATACTGTCTCACTACCATGAGTTTGCATACTGCTATCAACCATTTCTTATGTGCAAATTTATATAAAAGACAGAAAAACAAGAAACGCTCTTACAATTCGACAGTTTCTGATCAGCTTGGACAAAATTTAGAATTGGAAGGTGCACTGGACCATTTTGAAGTTGGAATTCTAAAAGGAAGTAGATCACATCTGAATTGTACATATAAGCATTTAGACAGAAAGGGGTACATTCTATCCATATAGGGCCCTAAACTTGGTACACACTTATGGTTCAGAAACTGGCAGTTATAATGCTCTCCTGGTGGACTCTTCATATATGCTTCAAGGTTTCCTCCTAATATAAATGCTTTACTTTCTGTGCGTCTCCTTTAGTGATCAGCTCTGGGGACAACCATAATTCGCCCATTCCCATTTTGGATGTTGTTTCTTTTATTACCTTCAGCCAGGGACAGAAATCCTATATATTGCTAGTTCTTGAGTAGACCAGAGTCTGATCCAGTACATCAAGGGTTTGATTAGAGTGATTGAATGTATTGGGTTTAAGGCTAGGTCTAATCTCAATGGTGTGATGGGTGCGTTGGGGGGGGGGGGGCTTAAAAAGAGCCCTAATGAACTTCTCCATTTTGGTCAGGCACTATTTTTTAACGTAGCCCCACATCTCAGCTCCATAGATCACCGCTGTTACAGCCGAGGCTCTATATACAGTGATGACAGGGGACACGGCACCCCCTAGGGCAGCCCTATATTTCCTCCCTATTGTGGAGGCTTTCAGATGTAAGGTGGCTTTGCTTTTTTCTAACTGGGCTCCCCATGTTTAGTTATCTGTCAGTCTGACACCCAGATAGTCAAAGTGTGAGACCTTTTCAAGGGGCACCCCCTCTATTGTCACATTCACTCTATATGATCTATGGGGATTTATGGTCATGAATTTCGATTTGGTTGGGTTTAGTTCAAAGCCCCTTTCCTCACAAAAGGTAACAAAGTCGTTCAGTATGGATTGGAGACCCATTGGTGTTCTCCAGATTATAGGGTGTCGTCCACGAACATCAAGATCGGGATAAACACTCCTGCTAATTTAGGGGCAGCATGTTTACAACTTTCTCACTGGTCCGTTGATGTATAAGCTAAAAAGTGTGGGGGCAAGAACGCACCCTTGTCTCACCCATTGCAGGATATCAATCCTATCAGTCAGGTCCCCTGCACTATTCCATATCACTTTTGCATAAGTATTTGCATGAAGGGCTTTCAATATACTTATAAGGTCTGTGGGGATTCCATACCTTTCCAGGACTTCCCATAGAGTTTCCCTTGGTACCAGGTGGAAAGCGACATACAGATGGTCACGCCTCAAGGTGACAAGGTACTTAACTTTGTTCAGAACCCTGCTTGCGCATCTTCTAGAATGTTATTCTGTTTTTATCTAATCATAGAGACTGAACAGCACCTGCCTACCAAAATTATTTTGTGTATTGTCCAGAAAACTTATATTAGGAGGGATTATTTTTTTTTTCTCCCTTTTCGTATATTGGTATAATAACGGCTCCATGCCATGTGGAGGGAATTGGGTTGCCTTTTTTTTTTTTTTTACTTTGAAATGTTTATTTTCCTTTTTCTTATGAACAAAAGGGAACCAAGGTCCACATTGACACAGCGTTAAGCCTACAACCCATTTAGGGCCAGCCGCGTTTCATCCAAGGCTCTTTAAGAAAACTATATGGAGGCATCATAAGACAATTTAAAACACAGCATGCCGCCTACAACCCCTGATGGGCCGGCCGCTTAACAAAACATATATGGCAATATGAAAGCGTTATGTGAAGTGTCGGGACCTTTTTCAATGCAACAACAAGAACAATAGGAACTCGGGCGAGGGGCCCGTCCAAGGCGGATAGAGGAGACTAGACAGAGAAAGGCCAGAAGGGAAGAGGGGAAAAGAGCGAGGAAAAGGACAGTATCAAAAGCGGCTAGGCAGACGGACAGGAATATGTACGCAGCAGCGCAGGATGTTAGGAGTGCTTGTCTTGGGCCTTGCCATATGGGATGTCTCCGAAGACTGATCTGATTATGCAAGGAGCCTATTGGGATCTGACGGAAGTATGGCATCTTCGAAAAGTCGTAGCTCTAAGCTTGGAGGGTAAGTAACGCGCATGTTCCGTTTTACAGAGGTACTGGACTAGGGGTCGCCAAACAGCAGTGAAGCGTGTCACGTGATTGTAATCGCGCTGTGAAAAGTTCCATAGTTATCACATGCCATAAGCGCGTGTACCAAGCAGCTATTGGGGGAGATTCCCTTTTTTCCAGTACAACGCTATAGTTTGTTTAGCCGCCCCAAGCATATGAAGTGCTATAGTCCAATCGCTGCGGGTGAGTGCTTTCAGATTGATAGGCTTAAGGTCCAAAAGAATCACAGTAGCAGATTCAGGCAGTGGAAAACCCAGTACCCCCTTAACATGACTAAGGATTTCCTTCCAGAACAGGGTCAAGAGTGGACATGCCCACCAGATGTGCATGAAATCTTCAGAAGCCTTCAAACATCTCCAACACAATGGGGACACGTTAAGGAACATTTTGTGCAGGCGAGTAGGCGTATAGCACCATTGCGTCATGATTTTATATGCATTTTCCCTCTGCGGGATACTGCGATAGACCCTAGGAATATCTCACCATTGGCGATGCCACTGTGCTGGGGTGATTTCCGTGGTTGACGTTGCTTGCCATTGGCGCTGGTATGGGTGCGGCGGTAGGATCAGAGGGTGATGTAGGATCTGGTATGTGCGAGAGATAAGACCCTTTGTTTCATCAAAGGAACGGACAAGCCGTTCAAACGGGGTGAATGGACGGGTAGCGGCCCGTTGCATCTCAGGTGAGGACAACCAATGTCACAGCTGCACGTAGTGTAATCCCGCGTTCATCGGGAGTCCAAAATCCTCCCGACACCGGGCAAACGTCTTGAGTGTTCCCCCCTCATACAGATCGCCAATCACCCTGCATCCCCCCTGTAGCCAATTAGCGAAGGCTTGCGGATGGAGGGCCGGGGGAAAGGCTGGATTGCCCGAGATAGGAGTGTGAGGGGAGGGAAAATCCCTTATGCACTGCAACCGTGTCCCATATATCCAGAACCGTTTTGGTAGGGACTGCAATATATGCACTGTGTGAGCGCGCCATGCGATAATGCCACGCAAGGTCCCAGATAGAACATCCAGTTACCGTCCTGTCCATATGGAACCACACCTTTTCGCTCTCAATGGCTATCCATTCCGACACAAGAAGATGTGAGGCCCAAAAATAGTCCAAGAGGATAGGGCACGCTAGACCCCCTCTATCGCGCGGCGACATGAGGGTCTTGTGGAAGAATCGCGGCCTGTGTCCGCCCCAGATAAAGCGAATGAGATCTCGCAGGAGGCCCTGTATTTGGTGTTGCGGTACAGGGGTGGGGAGACATTGAAATAGGTATAAGATTTTAGGGAGTATTGACATTTTTACGGCATTGAGCCTACCCAACCAGGAAACCGTTAGGTTTTTCCAACCCCGCAGATCTTCCAAAACAGTCATCCGGCATTCTCGCCAATTTACTTGGTGCCATGTGTCCAAGGTGGGGGTCAATTGGAGTCCATGGTACCGGATATGCTCCGTGGCCCATTGATAAGGAGCGAGCGTTTTCATGATTGGCACCTCTTCTGCCGGGATCGTGAGATTCAGAGCCCAAGATTTGCCATGATTAATTTTGAGGCCCGAAGCTTGCTCAAAAGACTGCAGCAGAGCATGGAGCGTCGGAAGGGATGTATGTGGGCGCGATAAGGTAAGAATGAGATCATCCGCGAACAGCGCTACCTTGTTTTGCCGGCCACCAAGGGAAATACCATGCATGTCCGGGTGCTGCCTGATCATCTCTGCTAAGGGCTCTACCACCAGGGCAAACAGCAGAGGTGACCAGGAACAGCCCTGCCGTGTACCTCTAGAGATTGAAAAAGGGTCTGTGAGTTGCCCATTAACTCGAACCCGGGCTTGCAGAGTAAGATAAGGGGCCATGATCATAGAGATCATATTCCTGCCCAGTCCGACCTTTTGCAGCACCGTTCGGAGAAAGCCCCAATCCACTCGATCAAACGCCTTCTCTTCGTCTAGCGAGAGAAGGCAGGCTGGTATTTTCCAGTGCTGGGCTTTCCCCACCAGATGCGCGATTCTACGCACATTATCCGCCCCTTGCCTGTTGCGGATGAAGCTTGAACCGGTTCCACAAGCCCAGGTATGTGGGGATTAAAGCGTCTGGCGAGCATTTTGGTGTAAATTTTAAGGTCCGTGTTCAACAAAGCAATGGGGCGATATGACGCACACAGCGTGGGGTCCTTACCTGGTTTGGGGATAAGGGCTATTTCAGCCATACCCATGGAGGGCGACGGCCCTTCCGTGCCCGAGAAGGAGTTATACAGCCTCAGAAGATGTGGTTGGAGTTGCGGTAGAAACATACGGTAAAAAACCAATGGCAAGCCATCTGGACCCGGCGTCTTCCCGAGAGGCAGATCCTTCAAAGCTGCCCGCAATTCCTCTGTCGTGAGAGGGTCTTCTAATTGTTGGGCATGTTGTGGGTGGATTGGAGTCCAGGGGCACTGGGCTAAAATATCATCTATACAGGCTTGAGAGGGGGTGTCCGCCTTATAGAGGGCAGCGTAATAAGCCCTAAAGGCCTCGCATTTAGCTCATTCCGTGGTGGCCCAGATCCCATGCGCTGTTTGGATATTCGCTATGTGGGCCTTTGCTGCACGGGCCCGCAAGCGCTGCGCCAGTACTCTGCCCACCTGATCTCCCCCCTCAAAATATTGTTTTAGGGTTAGCAAGGACCGCTTTGCCTTAATAGTGCATAGCTCGCGGAGCTGGCCCCGGAGGTTGGCAAGTCGTCGCCGACTCGTGACCGAAGAATGACCCTGATCTTGTTGCTCTAGCGCCTTAATGTCCTTAGAAAGGCTGTCCTCCAGGCGGCCGGCCTCCCATGCCTGTGCAATCGCTAAGGATGTGATGTGACCGCGCATTATAGCCTTAAATGCATCCCACACCACAGGAAAGGGAGTCTCAGGAAGGTCATTGTTCACAAAGTAGGAATCAATGGCGGTCCGTATGCTCTCCACATCTGCCAGGTCATGCAAGACATGCAACGGCAAACGCCACCTTGGACGGCGGGCAGGAGAGGCAGCCGGGTCCTGCAGTAGGAGCTCCACATGGGCATGATCAGATAGTGATATGTCAGACATAGACGCCCCCAACGTGTCCCTCACAGTATCGTGTGAGATGAATAAATATCAATACGCGAGTACGAACGGTGAAGGTCGGAGTAGTACGAGTAATCCCGCACCTCCGGAGAATGATATCGCCAGACATCCAGCAAGCCAAGGTCTGTTATGTTTCCGTAGCGTGGACGACATGGCTCCCGTCCCATTGGAAGAAGCTTCACTACGGTCCACCGCAGGATCCCACACAAGGTTAAAATCTCCCCCCAAAATTAAGGGGGCTCGCCATGTGGCACATGTTCCCGCACCAATGTTCGGAGATAGGAATATTGCATCTGGTTTGGTGCATAGACATTGCACCTCCGCCCTGATGAAGCGTCCATCCGGGCTACGAAAGACTTTGGAGTGCCCCAGCCGGATTCCAGGTCTACAGAGAATAGCCACTCCGGCCGTTTTGGTATCCGCCAAGGCCCAGAATTGGAGGGGATAGCTTGGGTGCGCCATGCGGAGGGGTATCTATGCGCAGCAGGTGGGTTTCTTGCAGAAAGAGAATGTGCGGGCTATGTTGTCGCAAGTAGTGCCACACCTGTTGCCGCTTATTGGGGGAATTAAGTCCCTTAACATTAAGGGTTAGTATCTTTAAAGGGCCAGGAACAGCCATATAGAGAACAGGTCCCAAGTTAGTCCATCATGACACCGTAGAAAGTGCTTCCGGGGAGTGGGAAGGGAGTGCAGGAACGGGCCTATTCTATCAACAAGCGCGCATCGAGACTGTGTGTTCAACCGCACGCCATACCTAGCGCCCACAGAAAAGGGAAGATAAAAGATACAGATAAGTAGGAGAGCAGAAAGTGAAAAGAGATGAACCCAAAGTTATCCAACCGGGCCAGATTTTCCTGTTCCAATCACCGGCCAGCCTACACCCGAGGGTTCGGACAAGCATAGAGACGTCACTCTCCCAGGAACAGAGGGGGGTACGTCGTCCGCTGCTCTCAAATTCATCCAGGTAGAGGGCTCCGGCTTCAGCCACCCCGCACAAGAAATAAAGGCTAGGAGCTGGGGAACTGCAAGACCCCCTCACCATACACCAAGTTCGACTAGAAAGTGCTAGACCATAAGGAGAAGTGATCTCAGAGACGGGTTCCAGGAGCCATCACAGGTACATGAGCCGATCACGAGGTTGGAGAGTCTGGACCAGATTCGGACTGGTCGCCTTCCTAGGACCTAATGTGTTCTATAATGTCCTGCTTAGCCTGTAAGGAGTCTTGTTTGTTGAAGGGAGGGGAGCGCCTGCGCCGGTGCACGGTCGACCAGGTCGGTTTAGCAGGCACCCATGCAGAGGATGTAGGACGAGTGGGGCTGGCGGGCCGTGAGGGTTGGAGTCGAAGTAACTGCGCCGCATCCCTGTAGGACCGGATCACCCTACGACTGGACTCCCATGTAAAAATAAGGGCAAAGGGATGACCCCACTAATAGGAGATACTCAAGCCCTGCAACTTACCTGTCACAGGTTTGAAATCACAGCGGCGTCTCAGGGTAGTGGGGGCCAGGTCCTGGAAAATCTGAATCTTATTCCCCTCGTACGTGACGTCTTGCTTTGCCCGTGCCGCCCATAGAATAGCTTCTTTTTCTGTAAAAAAGTAGACCCTGGTTAAAATGTCAGGAAGAAGGCCCGATCTGCCCGCAGGCCCAGAGACCCGTTGAGCCTGATCCAGGGCCGGAGGGGAGAAGTCATCACCCAACAGTTCATGCAGCAGCTGTGCCACATACGTCATAATGTCTTTCCCTTCCGCTCCGAGTGTAACCCCCCGGATGCGGAGGTTGTTCCGGCGACTTCGATTTTCCAAATCCTCCTGTTTCAGCTGCAATTCTATGTGTTGGTCTTCCAGGACAGCCAGGCGCTGCCAAAGCTGCTCCTGGTCCTCCATCCGGGCATCAACAGTCTTCTCCAGCCCATCTACTCATCCTCCAAGATCTGCGACCTCATCCGGAGCTCTCTAACACAAGAGTGCACTTCAGTACGCAAGGAGACAATCTCGCTTTTCAATTCAGACATGAAGGAATTCATAAAGGCCTGAGTCCCCCCCAGCCGGCACCTGCCCCTCAGCGGGTGCCGGCTGGGGGGGGACTCACATTGCCCCACATTGCCGCCACCGAGTTGTCCTTAGGGGCTGGCCTCGGAGCGTCTTTGCCTCTATTAGTGCAGTCATACTGGCATCACGGTTGGACAGCCGGTCTCAAGTCCTAACAGGTAACGGAGAACCCCCCCGCTGCTTCTGCAAAACACCGGCCGCACAGGAGGCTCTGTCCCCCGCCACAGGCCCCGCCAGATGTGTTCAGCCCCACCGCAGACCCAGGCAGCCCAGACAGTGCCAAGTAGGGAGTCCTAGTATTCAGGCCGCCACCACAGCTCCGCAGTATAGTCACTCTAGATGCCAGTAGCCCCCGTCAAACCCACCGCAGCCCTTTAAAGTACACGAGGGCCCTGCAAGAACATGCAGCCAGACCTCCAGGGCACAGCACACTGCGCCAGCCGGGTCGTCCAGCCGGGTCGCTCAGCCGCCTCACCACCCCCCTGGCAGGGTTAGCTCCAACGTTTACCTCTCCAGAGTAAGAGTCACCAGCCCAAGCTCAGGCCAGACAAATGAAGCCCAGAATCGCAGCCCAACACGGCCAGCGCCAGTCAAAAGATCACAGATGAGCCATCATGCAGGAGAGTTCCCAGACCAGTGGAGAGGAGCAGTCCAGCAAAGTGAGCGGCACCGGCTGGAGGCGATGCACAGACGCAGCAGCAGACCCCACCACACTGGCAATGCAAGGAAGCGTCCCCCCCAAGGGCAGGGGCAGGTAGCGGCCAGCGGGAAGGGCAGGCCGGGCAGGCAGGCCGAATGGGCGTCAGGTGGCTCGTGGGAGCGATCTTGTGGGGGACAGGCAGCAACCAGGAGAGTCGCCAGGAATCCCCCTTTTATGGGGATCCCCAGGCCGCTGGTACACAACAATCTTGCATAAAGGCCGCCCGGGCCCCAGTCAAGTCCAGGCGCAAGACCCTCATACCACAAGAGCGGGGCACTGAAAGCAAAGTCTCGCCGGACTCCCCGCAGTCAAGGTCCTCCCCACGTCCGCCTCAGCCACCTCCCTTCATATAAAAAAGTGTCACTCACCGCCAGGCTACCCAGCCACCAGGAGCTCACCACGTGTCGGCGATGGCCAGCTCTCCCCACCAGCCTCTGTAGTCCGGGCCTCACCACCGCAAAATGGCGGGCAGCAGGCGACCCACGATGCCTCCCGCTGCATCCGGGGAGTCGTGCCGCCACTACCAGGACGGCGCGGCACTATTGTTGCAGGCAGAGCGTTGGTGCAGCCCAAGAAGGATCTACGCAGGTCCAACCGATCCCGCGGCGCGTCCCCGGTCCGCGACCCCCAAGATGGCGGCCACTGGCGCTCTCAAGGGCACCTCCCGCCCGCGCCGGTGGCAGATGAACAGGTGAGGTTCAAGGCGATATCCTGGCCACACTGAGGCCCCAGTCAGCGCCAGCTACTCACGGATCCAATTGGCCTACGCAGGCAAGATGGCGGCCGCAGCAAACCCCCGGGGGTCCGAGAGTCTTCTGCGTTGCCGCGGCCGTCCCCCACCAAGTCCACTGTGCCACCACCGACTGTCAAAGCAGGGAGAGGCCCCGCCGGGCCGGGAGAGTCAGCCAGCAGGGTCCCGGGTCCGGAGGCGTTCCCGCGGCGCGTAAGATGGCGGCCCCGGGTCAGCTACAGGGCCGCCACCCGTCCGGCCGCAAGTGTGCTCCGAGTCAGCAGCTTGCACCTCTTGCTCCCGGAGTGAGCACTCCCGCCGTTGCATCCACACCTCCGGGGGCGTCAGGAGTCCCCGTTGCACACAGGATCCACCCTCACCTCAAGGCTGGAGACCACCGATCTGGGTGCCATAAAATGGCGGGCGCACCAACCGCCAGACCAAGGGATCGCAGCGGGGGCACCCCACCGTCGCTTCCGCGCAATCCTCCGCTCACCAAAGGGTGCCCCGCACCATCCGCACCTAGGGCACCCCCGGGTTCAGCGACAGAAGGCCCCCAGCTCCGCTGTAATTGCTTTAGTGCGCGGCGGCCTGCCGGAGCTCCCTCAGCATGCATCTTACTGCATTGCCAGCGAGACAACGCCCCGGGTTGCCTTTTAAGGTGCTATTACATACCGCATTCAGATACAGGGACCAAATGTCCAATTGAGATAGGACAAGATCACCTGGTATGCCATCCATTCCAGGCGACTTTTCCCTTTTCCATTTGTCTTAGTGCTGATCTGTTTCGGCTAAAGTAAAATGAAAATGGGCTAACCTGGTGGTAGATTCTCCGTTCTCTTCGTGGGTTGTGATTACCACATGCCACACATTCCTCTCACAGGGGAGCTGGTTTAAAAAAAATTCGCTGCTCCGTACCCTTATACAAGCCACTAAAACGGGCGACCCATGTGTCAGGTTTTACGACTAGATCTAAATGATTGGCACTGCAGGGATTGACAGCTTTTCATTTCCAGAATTTTTTTTGATCCCCCATTTCTAAGGCACGAGGAATTGTCATCCATTGATCTGTTTTCCATTCCCCTCTAGCTCTGGATAGTGTGATTTTATATTGGTTCCTTGCCTCGGTTGTTTCAGGTCTTATGCCCTTTTTGATAGCTCCTGATAGATTGGATTTTTCAAAACGGCAGGTTTTAGTATTCCAGGAGGGGATTTTTCCTGGGAATAATCTCTCCTCTGTTCCCTCACAAAACATGGTCTTAATAGATCCATAAGTTCGCAATGTATGGAGACAAAGTTGACATTCCGAATATTCGTAAAGTCGACCTGTGAGAGTTTTTTCACAAATAGGTTATATTAAAGTGTCATGCTCGTTACGTTTGGTGAAAAAGCTGCCCATTTTACATTTCTTAAGTTGTTTGTCATAGCTATTGGAATCCTAGTTATGACTGGTCCCAAATTTACATTTCTGAATGGGACCATGAAAAAGGTCGCACTTAAAGCCTGGTGGTCACGATCAGGTTGCGGGATTACCTTCATATTGTATTGATCTGGCCATATATCACTGTCCACCAGTATATAATCAATTCTTGAGGTACTTAAGCCTCTTCTAAAGTTAGACATGGGGGGGGGGGGGGGGCAATCAGATTTCGTGTTTCCATTTACAATTTTTAAACCATGGTCAATAATTGGATCTGTGATTTGCACTCCTATTTTTGATATCTTCTTATAATCATATACAGCCGCCCAAGGCATTTTTATAGCTGCCATATTGTTGGCTTCAAAGACATTACACCCTGAGACTGGTGGAATTCGAGTATTAGTGTCCCCCGCTACAATTTTTATAGCTTTCCAATTAAACTGTCCCATCAAATCATCAATTTTATTTACTGTAGGAGGGACTGATCTAATGTATATGTTCACCAGGGCTATATATGTTGGTCCTGTTGGAGTGGAAATTTTAATTTCAAGGGCAAGTAAATCTCTTGAGTTGGATGGAACAGAGCTCGCTACAGGGAACAGATCTAATCTGAACCATATCAGGAGTCTGCCTGATGGATGCCCTGCTGGAGAATACGTTGCGTTTTCGCAAAAGGTCAGGAAACCAGGTCTAAAGATTGGATTAACAGATCATGTTTCCTGGAGCAGTATTATGTAGTGCATATCGATAAATGTGCCCCATTCTGGATCTAGGAGTTTGGAATTCCTGCAATGTTTCAGAATAGCATTTTTCAACAATAACCCTTTGTCAAATTTAAATTACACAAATTATGGCGGGCCAACTCCCCCTGATGCATCAGATGTACTTCTATATTAAGAGGGTCTGGTCCATGTGATGGGATTTACATCAGGAGGTACACTAAACAGTGTCCCTTCAGCTACAGAGAAATGATGCCCTTTTGATTTCGTGTGGGACTCCGAGTTATCATCTCTAAGTCAATCAATACATGATGTGTTCATGAAGGGGAAGGGTTCTCTAGAGTTCGACTGCCCAATACGTATAGATAGATTTGGATTCTTTTCACTAGATGGATCTATTATAGGGCCCGGGGGGTTTAGTTTGAGTCTTATTTGGACATTATTATTTAGTCTGTGACATAGTTCAAGTTAACTTTAGACCTCCTGAAAGAGCCTCATCACTGAAAGCCACCCATATAGTGTCTAGCTGTGAGTTTTCAACGGCAAACCGTTTGACATCAAGTATATCCTCCCTTATTATTGGTCTACATCCCCTTTTGTATCTTATCCAGTGGGTCACCTTATTTACCAATGCCTCATCTGTTTCAGTGGAGAAACTCTGAATTTTGGGGACGTTGATCATAAAGATATCAAAAGGTTTACCATTGCCTTTAGAGGGAATAGCCTTTTTCTTTCCTTCTTTGTAGGTTAATGGAGCGGTAACATTATTTCTAAAGCTTGTTGCCACCCTTATAGGTTTTACATCCATCTGATCATACGATGGGGGACAATCTTGCCTGGGTGGTAACATATGCTGGCAAACTTTCCTATCTGGTGGGCCACCGGTACTCTTTGATCACATGTTTGCCTTGTTTTCTATCTGGATTGTGATTTACGTTTATTGAGTGGCATACAGATGACCCAGCATGGATACCTTCCCTTAGTTTACATGACTCTTTGACTCGAACAGTAAGAGTGTGCAAGGTATCATTTAATAGTTTAGCTATCCTTACCATGCTCTCCCTTAGGCTTATAATGTCGCTCCTTAGTTTGTTCAATAGAGCATCTACACCCACAGTGTTTTTGACTTCACTTGTCTTTGTGGTGACATTCCCCCTGGATGCACAGGAGAATTTTTACTTAGGGTTCCCGAAGTTCTCTAGGGCTATATATTGGTTGAGACACTCCAGAGTGATGATTGTAACTTCCTCCTTAGAGCTTGCAAGGTCTGCTGATTCCTGGGGAGGATGCGCTAGAGGCAATAAGGGGCTCTTGCTGTTGGGGCTCTCAGATGAAATGTCTTCAGGAGGTAGGTCAAAATAAGATACTATACTCTTCAGATATTTAGAGTTTTTTCTGACTAGACCTTTTTTTTCCTTTGCTGGTTTATCCCTTTGGCCTTGGGTTTGGGGGTAACAGACCCTCTGCCTCCTCAATGAGAACATCGATTTTCAGGAAAATATGCCCTTTATAATGAATAGAACAAATACCTAGAAAGCGATGATGCAGATAGAATTTGACGGATAAAGAAAACACGTAGGTCTATTACAGCATGGCCAGGCTCAATAAAGAGCTATAATACAATTACACTGGGGTTAACAAACTCTTCCATCATGTTATGTGCCATAGCAACTTCTGAATGAAAAGGCCATTTTTGAGCCTTACAATTTGACACTAACATAGAAAACAAAGCTAAAAAGGAATCTACTCACACCCTGTTAATAAAGCAAATGGAAGGAACCCTATTTTCTGTTAGGGAAAATCCACCTGTTAAATGGTGGATACAAAACGTTATTTCCCTGCCAATTACAACTTGTTACTTTCATGATTGCTAAAAATGTACATCATTGGGCTGGTACGAGAAAATTCAGAATTCATGCGTTTCATTTGTGAAAATGTATTTTCTACTGAATGTGTTTAAATGAAGATGACCCTGTGTTTATCAGTGTTGTCAGCTGCAGAAATCCACTAGTCCATTCACTACTGTGCAATTCAATATCTTTCCATGGAATGTTTAACGCTATGATGCCTGGACTGGACTGCATCTTATCAGTAACTCCCACTTCATCCATCCTTACACATCATGCACAAATAATGGTTCTTATTTAATGTTAACCAACATCAGCTGCTGCAGGTTGGAACCCGGCCAACTTTGTTATTGCGGTTTCTAAAACAAGCTAGTGTTGTGGAAGAATGTTGTATTCACCACCTCAATACGTAATCAGATCTGTTGCTTGGTACAGCATTGATATAAAAGACATGCGTTTTGACAAAATTAATAAACTATTTTCAGTTTTACGACAAAAAGATTTCCTTTGACTTCTAAGGCAGAGCCCTACAATTTGCAGACAGTCAGAACTGCTTTGTAAATTCAGAGGCTGTTACAAACATAATACCCAACTAATTTTGCTGATATCGTACGTATGATTTTTTAATGAGTCTATTAAACTGGTATTGTGCAGTATTTCAAGAACACTGGATCTGGGCTGGTGACTGGATTTAAAGTTGTATTGTACTGATACTATAATTTTTCCACTCCCCATGTTCAAGTTTTTATCGAAGATTCCCCATCATCCTTCTGCTTATCGGCTGTAGTACTGTCTTCTTCCTCCTGACTACAACAAGTTGTTGACAAGGAAATCGACAACATGTAGCACAATATTCAACTGAGCAAGAGTGCAAAGAAACCACATGCGTTGCTTTCGGGACTCAGTGAGAGCCAGATGCGGTCTTTTCGTGTTCTGCAAGTAAAACCTGTTCTTTTGGTGCATGAACTGTACTTCTGAAATCACCCTGGAACTACATGCGGAGCAACCTCCAGTGAGTTTGCCAATGCTGTGAAATGCTCCTGTGGTGGACCAGCATCACACTTTGAAGAGCTTTCGGAGGATTGGCTCACACCAATAATTGTCATTTGAGCTGCCGTTCAAAGCACTCTTACCATCTCAAAGTGCTTTTGAACGACAACAACTGTTCCAGTTCTCTGGTCCAGCCACCTCACGAGGCACCAGTAACATGACTACGTCACCCATCTGTCTCTATCACTCACATGCTGCTTGTGATCCCGACTAGGAGTCGCCCCCTGATTGGACAAGAAACATGCACAGAATCTCTTACAACTATTAAGACAGTGTCATGCAAAAGCCAAGTTATTAAAGGAATTAAAATTTAGTATTTTTTCTTTTTTCATTTCCATTTTTTACAAGCTGCATTATTTTGACCCATTCGCCATATTTAATATCATGCCTAGTCTACTTAATTTTCAAAATGCATCTCTTCTTTAACAGACAATAAGATATGATAATGTATTTTATATAATCCAATATATCTTATTGCTGGAAACATGAAAGGCTGGGGCGTGGCTAGCAAGCCGACAATGGTAGTAGATGTGTGAGCCGAGAGCTCCGTGCCGGCCGGCCAATTTATCTGTTTTATAGTGGCGACGGCCGGGACCCGGGGCCGCACTGGTGGTAGCCTGACACGCCGGAGTTGCCCCGGAGTCTAATTTGACCTGCCCGAGGTCTGGGGGGTGACAGGAGAGTGGAGGTGCGTGTGCCAGCAGAGCCCAGGCAAGATGGACACCTGCGGCCTGAAGGCCTCCAGAGAGAGGTGACGGGCTTGGGCTGGGCAGAGAGTGCGGTGTGACGAATATATGTCGTTACTACGCATTCCGTTGCAACGCATGCCTTTACCACGCATGCGTTACAACGGAATGTGTTTTCCACGCTTTGCCGTTACCTCGATTTTACCTTTACTCCGCTTTTTCTTTTTTTTGGGGGGGGGAGACCCCCCCCAAGCCCCCTTTCTTCTTTTTTTTTTCCTTTTTCCGCAGGTCTCCGCCGACACTGAAAACGGACTGATACTTTTTTTCAGATTAGGATGACGTTGTTCCGTGATGACGTTGCTTGCGTGGTGAAGATGGTCGTTGAAGCATAACGCGTTGTGAAGACGTTTACGAGGTAAGTGTATCGTTGTAAACGTAATGCGTAGAAAATGCTTCGTGGTAAAGGCTGTTTCCCCGGTGTGACCCATCGGCGAAGACCTGGAGGCACCCGCTGAGGAGTGAACGGCGGAGAGCGGCCTCAGAGACACAGGACGGCGTGCTGCAAACCGCCACGAGGAGCTGCGCCAGGGCCAGAGCCTGGAGAGGTCCTACCCCAGCTGGGAGTCGTGTGAGGAGACCCACGAGAGCGCCTGGAGGCCGGAAGACAGTCAGACAGACTGCGACCGTGGCTGCGCTGGAGGTAGCCGCAGCGGTGTTGTGCTAGGGCCGGAGCCCTCAGAGTGCCTTGGGAAGATAAGTGAGGAGGTCTGCGAGACCGTTGGCAGGCCAGAAGGCTGCGAGATTAACTGAGACCCTGGCGAGATGGAGGCGACCCCGAGTTGAGGCGGAAGATGGCAGTGCAGGAGGGTCTCTGAGGGCAGGAGGCACTGTGGTACAGACCGGAGGCGGCCAGTGAGTCAACAGATGGGCCTAGGTGACAGAGAAGGTCGCAGAACGAGTTGGGGACCAGCGATGCCTGCGGTTTGGAACCATGGCTGAGTGAGGACTTTGGCTGGGCCCGTAAAGCCCGCCACAGCTACGGAATACCCAGCCAGGGGGTGCCTGGGCTTCCAATACAAAGCCGCGGGAAGGAGATACCAGGAGGAAAAGAGGGGGTGCGTGTACCCTCACTGACTTAACCGTTGGGGGGGTGGGGGGGGACACCTGTTGGGGGCCCAGTTTCAGTGCTGCCCATACACGATGCTGGGGAGGTGCGCGAGAAGAGATGGCCGGCGGGCCCCCGCGCCACTACTGAGGGGACTTCTCAGAAGACATAGGCCACGTGCTGCACACCTAAGTGAAAGAATGGGCTGCAGTAAGGGACGCTGCAACACAGAGCTGGAAAGGGGTAAGGTGCTGAGCCAGGCTGGACCCAGGAAGTTGGTTCCCGACCGCGCAGGGAAGTACGGACCATATCCTTAGTTGGCCATTACACACTCCTGGTGATGGGGAAGCCTAGAGGGAAGCAGACGGGCCTATCCCGGAGCAAGAGGAAACCGCTCAAGTACAAGCGCAGAAGGAGCCTCCCAGACAATCTGGTCCAACAGCAGCTGTCCAAAATAATGGAAGCTATTGCCGAGACTAAGGCGACCCTACACCAGGACATAAGCACCCTGACAGAGGGCCAGGCCCTGCTGAGAGCTGAACATGCCAAGCTGGCGGACGGGGTGAAGCGGACTGAATCTCCTTGGCAAACATTACAACAGGCTTTGACCAGCCAGGTGGGGGAACTATACTGCACGTTAGAACGGAAAGAGAGGATGCTGAAGGGCAGAATCGAAGGTATAATGTAAGGGCCCTGGGCCTACCGGAAGGAGTGGAGGGAAACAACATGATCACATACCTGGAGGGCTGGTTCCGTGAGGTGGTGGCGCCAGAGGGCCAGTCACCTTTCTATACGCTGGAGAGAGTGCACCGCGTGCCTGCCAGCCCACCGGCCCCCGGGAGGCCCCCACACGCTGTGGTGGCCCGACTTCCCCATTTCAAAGATAGAGACACCTTATTGCAGAAAGCGCTCACTGAAGGGCCTTATGTGGTCGAAAACAGTAAGGTTTCACTCTTCCCGAAATACACTCTGGCGGTCCAGAGGCGCTGCACCTCCTTTCTCGAAGTCAAGAAGGCCCTGTGGGAAGAAGGGATCCAGTATTCACCGATGTTCCCGGCCCTGCTACGAATATTTTTGGATGGGAAGAAGCACTTTTGTGAAGATCCCTAGGCAGCGTGGGAATGGATTGAGGCTTAAAAAACTGAGGGACTACCTGCAGCACAGAAGACAGCGGCACCACCTAGGAAACGAGAGTCAGGAAACCGATTCAGGAGACAGCAATGGCGAGGAGCCCCAAAGAAGCCAAGCTCTTCACAGACGGAGAAGGAAAGAGATGAGGCATTGCAGACTTCAGATCCTTACGCTAGCAGCTTTGGGCCTTTACTAGTTGATGCAGTCCTATCTGTGGTTTGTGCGGATGGCCGTTGCCAGACCGTCCTGGGTCGGGGAGTTGTCCAACAGGGGAGGTTTGTTGTTCACCTTTTGTTTTGTGAGTGCAGAGGGGGGTGGAGGGTATGGCCAAGAGAACTACCAGCCAGGGGTGCAGTGGGGGTCGACGAGGGGGGGCCCTGCCACCATCTCAATCACACACAACACGTTCAAGTATATTACATGGAACATAGGAGGGATGGGGTTCATGGCCAAAAGGTTTAAGGTATACGCATATCTATAGAGGAGGGACATGCATGTGGCCCTCTTGCAGGAGACCCATTTGATTGGCAGTGAAGTGGAAAGGTTGTGCAGGAGGTGGAGGGGCCGGATCTATGCTACTACCTACTCTGCATTAGCTAGGGGGGTATTGATATGGGTGCAGCCAGGGGTCCCCTTTGAACACATCCGCACTAAAGTTGACAACGAGTTAGGTACGTCCTGGTGGCGTGGAGACTGGCTGGGAAGGAGGTGATGTTTGGGAGTGTGTTTGCACTGAATACAGATCAGGTCATGTTTCTCAATGCCCTCTCAGCCCAGATGGTTGATTATACAGGGGGTATTCTGCCATCAGGGGTGACCTTAACTGCGTGGCAGATACCACGGCAGACCGCTCACACCCACACCTCTCCGAGGAGCGCATTCACACCGGGTGGCAGCAGGGTTCCGGGGCTGGATAAGTTATTGGGGCTTGGAAGATATCTGGAGGGTGCAACACGCAACCGATAGGAAATACTCTTACTTCTCCACGATGCACCAGATACATACCAGGCTAGACACCTTTCTGTGCACGCCGGACTTTGGTGCCTTTGTTACACAAACAGATTACCTGGGTAGGACCCTTTCGGATCACAGCCCCTTACTATTGACACCAACCCCTTGGGAAGCGGCTCCCGATTTCACTGTGGAGACTGAGCCCCCTGGCATTAGAAGATGAGCCTTTTCTGCGAATTTTTGAGGGCTTACATAGAGGCGGACTCCCCGATCAATGCTAATTCAGCGTCCTCGGAGTTACTGGAATGGGAGGCATTTAAGGTGTGGTGAGGGGACTCTTCCTGGGACAGTCGATTGGCGCACATCGGGAAATTAGGCAAGAGTTCTTGGACCTGGAGTCTCAGATCAGGCAGTTAGATAATATTCAGGGACACAATGCCACCCCTGCAATGCGCCTGCAGGAGGCACACACGAGCTATAGTGGTGCATTGGAGAGGCTGAGGTGCCACAGCTATAGGAAATACCTAGACAGGGTGCAGAGGGAGGAAGGGAAGGTCAGTCGCCTGCTGGCGTGGCTGATCAAGAGAGTAGGGGAGCACAGATTACGCAGGCCCAGACGGACACCGGGGAATTGTTTTATGACCCTGACGCCATTAATACCTTGTTTCGCACATACTATGAGAAGTTGTATACTGGCCCTGGGCCGGTCCTTTGCTCCAGTATCCGGGACATTCTGGACGCGCTGCCACTATGGACGCTGGATGAACAGGTGCAGGAAGACCTGGGAGGCCCAGTGACCTTGCATTAAGCCAGAGCGGCCATTGTGACGGGGTTGATGCCGGGCCGGATGGACTCCCGGTAGAGTTTTACGCAAAATACGTGGACCACCTGGTGCCACGATTAGTGACCCTGTCACGGAGTCCCTGCACCTCGGAGGCCTCCCGGAGTCTACTCAGAGCATGTTGGTAATACCCCTAACTAAGATCAAAGAGACCAGCGCCCCAGTTACAGAGTATAAACTGATCTCTATGCTCAACCTCGATTCCAAGATTCTTAGCAAAACACTGGCGCTCAGACAGCTCCCGCAAATGCACACCAACATTCACTCGGACCAAAATGGTTTAATCCCTTCCCGTAACACATCTTATAATCTGCGCTTGCTGTACTCTGTCATGTGCCACGATGCAACGAGATCTATGCCTTCGGCGGCTGTACTTTCGGTCGATCTGAAGAAAGCTTTCGATACGGTCGGCTGGGACCTCTTTGAAGCAATGACACGACTGGGCCTTGGGGAGGGCTGGGTGAAATGGGTACAACTGCTTTATGGCTCGCCTATGGCGAGGGTCAGGACGGGGAAGTCAGTGTCCTCCCAATACCCCATACTACAGGGAACCCGGCAGGGCTGCCCCCTCTCGCCCTTGTAATTGAACCCCTTGCAGAACTGATCCGGAAGGGTGGGGAGAGGATAGACCTTAGACTAGATGGTCGGACGCATATGATTTTCCTATATGCAGACGACCTGCTGGTACATCTGGGGACTGAGGTCTCTGGCACCTCAACTACTCTTGTGCTCTTGGAGCGGGTTGAGGCAATGTTAGGTCTTTTTTCTTGTTGACCCGCAAGCCCATCTGTTTCCGTTGGTGGAACCGGTGCTTCGGCCAGCACTGCTACAGGCAGATATTAACTGGCCCCCTATTCATTTAAGTATTTAGGCATACATGTCTTTCATACCTTCGAAGACCTAAAAGAAGGGAACTTGGACAGGGTGCTGCAGTCTCTCCGAACTTGTGTACTTTTCTGGCGCACATTGCAATTACCCATTATGGCGTAGATCTCTTTAATTAAGATGGTCATGCTGCCACGGCTATTGCACTTTTCGTTAATTTACTGACCTTGATGCCCCGGGGATGGTTCAGCGCGTTGAACTCCCTAGTGAGAGATCTGATATCGGGAGATGGTAGGCGAAGGGTCTCCCTGCAGACGTTACAGTGCCCCATGACGGAAGGTGGCCTGGGCGTGCCGGACTTTCAGTTGTACTTGTTGGCTGCCCAAATACAATGGCTAGCACAGTGGATGGAGGGAGTGAATGCGGTGGGAACTTGGTTGATGGAATCTAATGCCAGCCCAGGCGAACTGTTAGCAAAGTTACTGAGACCGAAGTTCATCGCCCCTTACCGGTCAATGTTGCAGCACACAGCTATACACACTTGGAAATGCTGCATGCGCAGACTGGGGGGGACCCCATGGTATTCTCCTATGCTGCCATTGGTTGGGCTCCCCCATGGAGACCCGGTGACGACGTTCACGGCTGAACAGCTGGCGTCATTGACAGTGGCGGGCTTGGACACTGTGGGCGACTGCTACCAGGATGGCTCCCTAGTTCCGTTCGCAGACTTGATGGATAGTTGCGGCCTTCTCCCAGGCCAGTTACTGCAGTATAAAGCCTTGGTTTGCACCTTTGGGCAGACATGGGGCATGGGTAGGGACGAGCCAGTGACTCGCCCAGTATTGATTGCACTGATCACCTTGGGCACTGCGAGGCACCAGGTGAAGTGGCACCATGAAGCCCTGGTCGCCGCGGCTATTGGCCCTCTGGGGGAATTCCGGGGGAAATGGGAGAGGACAGTGGACAGGGAGCTTACCGGTGATACAATGGGGTAAGGCTCTTTGGTCCCACAAGAAAATATTGCGGAACACTAGACTTAAGTGCACGCAGTTCAATTATATCTACATGGTCTACATGACACCCCACCAACTCAATATTACATATGCAGTAAAGTGAGAAGTTGCCCGAGGTGTGCTCATGCAAACGCTGGCTTTATACAAATGACTTGGAGTTGCAGCGTGATACACAAATACTGGGAGGGAATCCTGGCTAAAATCAAAAATGCCCAGGGGAGGGAACTGGCGCCCACTATAGAGGTCTGCCTATTGGGGCTCTTCCTACGTGCAACTAAACAGAAGGTGGGGAATCTATTAATAGACCTGGCCTTAGGCCTAGCCAAGAGAAGGATAGCACTGGCTTGGAAGTCCTCGTCTGGGCCACAAGTAGCCATCTGGAACCGAGATGGCATTAGTTGGGCAGGAGCGGAGGGTAGAGCCTTGAGTTGGGAGGAATCGAGGGGCATACGGAAACGACCGATAGCGGACTTATGGAAGGAAGCGCTGGCGACCTGGGAAAACCCAGAGTGAGAGCTGGACACGGGGGAGGGGACTAGGAGTGACAATGAGTGACCCGCCCATTCCTACCCAGGTGGTCCAGGCTTAGGAGGGGAGCGGCGTACACCGACTAGCACCAAGGGAAACACGCACACATATTCCTAGATGAGGGACAGGTATGCGGCTAGTTGGAGATTGGGAAAGAGGGCAGACCCCCCCCCCCCCCGCGGTACACGCACTGCACGGAATACACTGCTTAATGGCGGAGAACATGCGCATCCTCAAAATCGGATGCTCCGCTGCCCCCTATTTTTGTTTGATTTTTTAAGTTTAATTAAATGTGAGTGAAATTAATGAGAACATCGCTGAGCCCTGGTCTGAGGCTGGAGCCACTCACTGGAACGGGGCAGGGAAGAAGCGATGGGCAGGGTCCATGGGAAAAGTAGGCAAATTTAGACTACTGGCTGGTAGACACACTGGAGGTGGGAGTATTTACACCCAGTGAGCAATATTATGATTTGTCTCCAGATTGAATAGTATGTGGATCTGCCCAAGTGATCGATAAGAAACGTAACTTGAAAATCTCAAAATGCTTGTACAAATGTGCTAAAAATATAAATGTCAAAAATATATATATTTTTTTAAAAGAAACATGGAAGGCTTAAAAGAAGTATTCATGTAAAGTTTACTGCAGTTCAAGGTCAGACAGTGAATTTACTAAATAAACCTCCATTCTGTATTAACGTACTTCTGTCTTACCGGTTCATACCAGTTATGTCTTGAATTAAGTGGAAAATTCCCTAATGTAGAGTAAATGTCAGTGGTCAACCTTATAAAATCTTAATGAAGTGCTCACTGATTCAGAGAGGTCTTCACCCAAGGTTAACGCAAGAGGTTCTGCCAGTCTGCCGTACTGCCACAGCATCCAGTCCAGTTAAACCCTGGTATCAATCAATCAAACATTTGTAAAGCGTGCTACATACCTGTGAGGGTCTCAAGGCGCTGGGGGGAGAGGGTGCTGCTGATGCTACTGATCGAAGAGCCAGGTCTTGCGGAGTCGTCTGAAGGCTAGCAGGTCCTGGGTCTGACGTAGGGAGGGTGTTCCAGGTCTTGGCAGCGAGGCAGGAGAAGGATCTGCCGCCGGCGGTGGTTTTCCGGATGCGTGGAACTGTGGCGAGGGAGAGGTCGGCAGAGCGGAGGTTGCGGGCGGGGATGTAGTAGCTGAGTCGGTCGTTGAGATATGCTGGTCCGGTGTTGTGAAGGGCTTTGTGTGCGTGGATGAGGAGTTTGAAGGTGAGCCTCTTGCTGACAGGGAGCCAATGCAGGCCTCTCAGGAGGGGTGTGATGTGGCTGCGTCGGGGGACGTCAAGGATCAGTCTTGCTGAGGCGTTCTGGATGCGTTGCAGCCGTCTCAGGAGATTGGTTGTTGTTCCTGCGTAGAGGGCTTTCCCGTAGTCCAGTCTGCTGGTGACGAGGGCCTGGGTGACGGTTTTTATCGTGTCGGAGGGGATCCATTTGAAGATTCTGCGGAGCAATCGGAGGGTGTTGAAGCAGGATGCGGAGATGGCGTTGACTTGCTTGGTCATGGAGAGGGCGGGGTCGAGGATGACCCCAAGGTTGCATGCGTGGTCGGTGGGTTCTGGGGCTGTTCCTAGCGATGTGGGCCACCAGGAGTTGTCCCAGGCTGATTATGTTGGGCCGAGGATGAGGACCTCCGTCTTGTCTGAGTTCAGCTTCAGCCTGCTGTCCTTCATCCATTCGGCGACGGCCTTCATTCCTCTGTGGAGGTTGGCTTTGGCGGTGTGGGGGTCTTCGGTGAGGGATATGATCAGCTGGGTGTCGTCGGCGTAGGAGATGATGTTGAGGCTGTGTTGTCGTGCGACACAGGCGAGTGGTGCCATGTAGATGTTGAACAGCGTCGGGCTAAGGGACGATCCCTGTGGAACGCCGCAGATTATCTCGGTGGTCTTGGATCGGAAGGGTGGGAGGCGGACGCTCTGGGTTCTGCCGGAGAGGAAGGATGTGGTCCATACCAGGGCCTTCTCCTGTATTCCGGCGTCATGGAGGCGTGTTGCTAGGGTGCGGTGGCAGACCGTGTTGAAGGCTGCAGATAGGTCCAGGAGGATGAGGGCAGCTGTTTCTCCTTTGTCCATCAGGATCCTGATGTCGTTGGTGGCGGCGATGAGGGCGGTCTCGGTGCTGTGGTTGGTCCGGAAGCCGGACTGGGACGAGTCCAGGATGTTATGGCCTTCGAGGTAGCGGGTCAGCTGTCTGTTGACAATCTTCTCTGTGACGTTCACCGGGAAGGGGAGCAGGGAGATGGGCCAGAAGTTCTTGAGCTCCTTGGGGTCTGCCTTGGGTTTCTTCAGAAGGGCGTTGATCTCGGCGTACCTTCAGCTCTTCGGGAAGGTTGCTGTCTCGAAGGAGATGTTGATTGTCTTCCGGAGGTGGGGTGCGATGGCTGTGCTGGCTGTGTTGAAAGTGTGGTGAGGGCATGGGTCAGAAGGGGATCCGGAGTGGATGGCAGTTCATGGTCTTGATAGTGTCTTCGATGCCGACGTTGGACCAGGAGGTCAGGCGATTGGTGCGGGTGGGGGCCTGCGAGCAGGTAGTCTTGACGGTTGATGTGGGGGTGTCGGACTTGAAGCTGTCGTGGATGTCTATGATCTTGCGGTGAAAGAAGGTGGCCAGTGAGTCGCACAGGTCTTGTGATGGTGGAATGTCGTTGGTGTTGGAGCTGGGGTTGGAGAGTTCTTTCACGATGCTGAAGAGCTCTTTGGAGTTGTGTGCGTTGTCTAGGCGGTCCTTGAAGGCGGTCCTCGAAGGCGGTCCTGATGAGTTGGTGGTGTCTGCGGGTGGCGTTCTTGTGGGTCGTGTAGCTGTCCAGTGTATGTCCGGCGGCGTGGGTGGGTGTTGTCACAAGTTGTTTGAGTCCGAGGTTGGCGAGATTGTTGATCAGGGTGGTGGAGTTGGCGTTGTTGTTGTTCTCGAGGTGGAAGTTCAGGTCTCCGAGGAGGATGTAGTCCGTTGAGGCGTGGGTGCTGATGAGGTCGGCGAGGGGGTCGCTGAACTGCGGTCAGGGTCCGGGTGGTCTGTAGATGAGTTTTCCTCTGAGGGTGGTGTTGGGGTCGGTGTGGATCTGGAAGTGCATGTGCTCGGCGGTGGTGAGGGGGTCGTCGGTGTTGGTCGAGACTCTGTGGGTGTCCTTGTGAATGATGGCGATTCCTCCTCCCACTCCGTTGGTGCTGTCTCTGTGGGAGATTTTGTAGCCCTCTGGGATGGCTATGGCGATGTCAGGTGCCGAGGTGGTGTTCAGCCAGGTCTCCGTCAGGAAGGCGACGTCGGGGGCTGTTGAGTCTAGGAGGTCCCAGAGTTCGATGGCGTGCTTGCGAGCGGAGCGAGTGTTGAGGAGGATGCAACGGAGGTGGTTGGGTTCTCTGGTAGAAGGTTTGGTGTGCCGGATGCTGGTGGAGCTGCAGTTCCAGCAGGTGAAGGGCCCTTTGGTCAGCTTCGGGGAGGCCTGGTAACAGGAGTAGTTTCGTCCGGGGTTGAGTGCCTGGAGGGTGCTGGAGTCGTAGAGTAGTCTGGTGTTGTGGCATCCTCGGGGTCCAGGGGTTCTGGCGCTGGCGCTGTCCAGGCACGGACGGGCACAGACGGGCTTGCCTTTGGCGCGCCTTCGGTGCGCCAGCGGCGCGCCCACTGCGCGTCCTGGCGGCATCCTCCATAAGAGGCGAAGTGGGAGGGAGGAGCAGCTGGGAGGCGGGAGCGGGGCGGCCAATGGGCGACGAGGGACGGGACACAGAAGGTAAAGTGGGCGGGGCCGCAGGGGGGCAGCAGCGGGAAGCGGGGAGCAGGGGAACAGAGCAGGGACACTGGGCGCTTGAGAGCCCAAAATAGGAGAAAAAAACTGCAGAAAATACAATAAACAGTCAAAAAAAATACAGTGACAGTCAAAAGAAACCACAGTCAACAAACCATAAGCAGGAAGCACAGGAGTGCGCCAGCCGCGAACTCACGGCAGCGGGGCTGGAGTCACGGGCGCACAGGAGGAGCCGTGGGGCGTGGGGAGCAATCTGACCTGCGAGCAGGGTCAAGGGTCACACTCACTGCCGCGCGGCACCCTCCATAAAAGGCCAAGTGGGAGGGAGGAGCAGCTGGGAGGCGGGAGCGGGGCGGCCAATGGGCGACGAGGGACGAGACACAGATGGTAAAGTGAGTGGGGCCGCAGGGAGGCGGGGATCAGGGGAACAGAGCAGGGGCACTGGGCGCTTGAGAGACCAAAATAGGAGAAAAAAACTGCAGAAAATACAATAAACAGTCAAAAAAATACAGTGACAGTCAAAAGAAACCACAGTCAACAAACCATAAGCAGGAAGCACAGGAGTGCGCCAGCCGCAAACTCACGTCAGCGGGGCAGGAGTCACGGGCGCACAGAAGGAGCCGTGGGGTGTGGGAAGCGACCTGACCTGCGAGCACTCATACAGATTTCCCTGGCTGATTGTACAGGCCAATGATTCTAACAGTAGTGCAGAGAGGAGAGGTGACAAAAGGTCACCCTGCCTTGTCCCTGTCCACTGCATACACGCCTGAGATAATTAGACCACTTTGGATAAAAGCAATGGGTTTTATATACAATTGTATAGATGCCCTAAACTCACTCCCTAGTCTCATTCAATCCAGAACTCCCAAAAGGTAGTCCCATCTGATGGTATTGAAGGTTTTTCTGTATCTACCCACATTATCAATATATCTGGACAGGTATCAACGGGGTAGGCGAGAATGTCAATGACACTTCTGATGGCCATAGCAGTGTTTTTCCCAGGGATAACCACACTTTCGTCTATGTGCATCAGTCTCTGCACTGGTGTCAGCAGCAAAGCAGCAAATATTCTGTCTAATATCTTATAATCAACAATGCAATACACTTTAATATTTCCTCCCATCCTGGCCCTATTTGTGCAGGGAGGTAGGGCACTCACACTATTAAACACCTCCACAAATTCTGGGGTCAGCTGATCTTGTTGAGTACAATTTTCCCTCCAGTTCAAGTTCCTAGATGTCCCCGTCCAGCATCTCTGCCTCATCAAGAGGTTGTGTGGCAATATCTAGCACTTCTAGATATGAAGGTTGATCTAACCTTTCTTCCTTACTTAGGTCAGAGAAGGGCCTGTAATATCTCAAGAACACTTCATTTATTTTAATATGCAAATGGATCAACTCTCCCCAGTCTGTGCAGATGCCTAATGCTGGTGTGCCTTTCTTTTTGGGGTTAGCGAGCCATGCTGACAAGTCTGTCTGCCTTGTCACTCTTATATTGGGCCTCAGTCTCTTTTTAATCGTAACATTGCAGGCTTTCTATTGAGCCCATCAGCTTCTCCTCATTTGTGAGAGCAGCATCTAGCTCTGGGTGGCATGGACAGGTCTTCTGTCGATCCCAGACAGGCAGTCCCTGCTTATCTATGCTCAGCAACAGCATCAACCCGATTCAATAGGCCATCTTAATACACTGCCCTTGCACTACGACCTTCAAGACCTTACATTCTACAAGTCTGGAGGAGGCTTTGACTCCGTTTTCAGAAAAGTAATTTTGTATTCCCTCAATAATAGGCTTTTTTGAAGGCTTAGACGCCAAGTGAAACAATTTCCATTTGGGGATAAACTTTGGAAACTGCCCCCAATTCAAGAGCAAGAGGAAAAGATGATGGTCCGACAATGTTCTAGTCAGGCATTCTATATATTCGACATTGACATGTACCTGGAGGAGCACATAAATGAATCCAATCTCGCATGTAAACCCTGTATTCCAGAATAAAATGAGAGGTATCAAAATTGAAAGTCAATATGAATAACAATTCAATCATGTATCAAAACGAAACCGGATCTTTATTTATGAATTTGCTTGTTATGAACTACACATCAACCCCAGCTCAGAAATTCGTAGAGACCTAGGCCCAAGGTCACTGATCGACAGGTCACAGGTGGGGTGGCACGTAGCCTTTCCTTGTCAAACAAATGACAAGGAAACCCCAGATCAATCCCACAGATAAACGCAGCGACGCCACAATGGTCCAGGGAGATTGGCCCCACTAAAGCACACATGGCCGGAGAGGTACGCACGTTCCCAAAACACCATAAAGTCAGATGCCACATGAAGTTTGGATCACATAACCAATCAGGACACAGCACACACAGTACATGCAGTGATCATGCGCTCCCCCAGCAGGATATCTGGGCATATTACCCACTGGCTGCATTTTGTCCACGAAAGGTCAAAGCCCACCAAATGGATTTCTCATCAAATACATTCATTTATAACTCCAAAGACAGGGGTTCACGTTCCGTATAAAAAAAGGACCGCCTGAACTATTTTATTTGCATCAATGAGCTGTATATAAACCCATGTTAGACAGACTGTAAATTGAGAGAGTCCTCAGATTATATGCCTATTACTGACCTCCCAGCCACACGGTTTAATGAAACGCACGGTTACTGTTTTGCCAAACGACTTATGTCTTTTGTTTTTGCAAGGCATTTACGTTCAAGCAACAGTAGTCTCCAGTATTAGGATGATGTTGTGGTTTGGCTACTGGTGAATCATACAACAGGGGGGAATGATTGATCTAAACTCACTTAGCTACACAATTAAAATCCCCCCCAATATCATTGGGTAATGAATAAACCCCACAATCTGCTTCAATACTATATCCATGCAACCCAACTGGTCTACATGCAGAGCATATTTATTCACAAAGGTGACATCCCGCCCAGTCTGCCGCTCTCTCAGAAAAATGTATGTTCATTCCTTATCTTTCATTAAATGTTTTTATTGAGTTAGGCAAGTCTCTTGTAGCTGAGCAATCTGGGCTCCTCTCTTTATATACGACTGCACACTATACATTTTAGCCATAATTTTAAGCCCCCTAACATTCCAGGGGGGCAATTTGGGAATTCCTTACTCATGTTGCATTGAAACTATTAGCTCTCCCAGTCCAATTGTCAAAAAGGGAAGTCCAGAAAAAAGGAACTCCACATTAATTTCTCACACTTATGATTTCCTGTTCTAGTTGCCCCATAGTGAACCTCTCCAAGTTCCGCCTAGTACTGTTTTCTCTTCTTTACAATGGAGCCCCTGGAGCAGGAGAAACCTACTGCTGAGTAATCATGAATAGCCTCAAATCTTCTCACCAGCGGGGTCATAAACCAGGTCTCTGGGCCTACCACTTCACAGCTTGGAGTCTCATTCATTGATGGTACATGCATTCCTCCCAAGCCTCATTGGGGCCCCCCAAAGGCATCCGCTCTCTAGGGGCACGTTGAAAGGTCTGCAAGAGCCTCCATGAGCTCCTAAGGGCCCACAACAAGGTGCCTCCCCTATATGGACCTTCACGCTTATCTCCACCTGAGGCTCTAACAGTACTCATTCATGAATAACACTCAAGAGTCTAAAAGAGAGGGTTGGGAGGTACCCTCTCCTCTCTCGCTCTATTGCCCATTGTCGTCTTAGGGGGGTCATGCCTCGATCCCCTCTCTAGATAAGCCCTACCGCTCAATGCAAGTCTTTTTGGGTGAGGAAGGGAGCCTGTGCAGCCTGTGCAGCTCACAAAAGTCCTCCAGTTCATTCCCGGTTACTGTGGGCCCCAGCTGCCATGTTGGAGAGGGTGATTGACTCGTAGGCAGCCTTTAGGCCAAGGTGCTAAGACCCTAGCCCACCAGAAAACCAGTAGGATGACCAGGCTCCCCTAAGCTAGGTCGGGAGCCCCCAAAGGTCGGCTAGGTCTCCACAAGTTCAAAAATACGCTCCAGAATGTAGTCGCCATCATCTGAGCTTCTTCTCACAGGTATTCGTCAGCAGTGTCACAGCTTCTACAGAGGCTGGAACTCTTTCCCGGGTCTCTTGCGGTTCCCTAGAGGCCAGCACTCTGTTTGGCCGAGTGGATGGCTCAGCACCCCTGTAGAAAGTCAGTGATATGTAGGCTGGCAGACAGCAGAGAAGTCCACAAGCTATTCCATCAGCCTTAGGCTACACCCCTACCCACCAACCTCAGGAAAGCATTTGATTTGCTACAATGTGCAACATTTAGAAGTATTTTCAGATTGCCAAGCTTGACCAGTCATGAAAAAATAAGGTTAGAACTTGCTTTATTGCAGCAGGATTTCACCTATACTGACCACTATTAAATAGGACTTTAAACAGAGAGGAGTCTAGAGTATTTTAAAAGCCTTTTCTGTAATAGCACCTCTGGAGAAGCAAGCAAGAAAATGATCGAAGCAGTAGTCAACACAGCTGCATAATGCATCACCATTACAAATGGTTAAAAAAGCTGTTAAGACTGGAAACATCCCATGATCTTCAAGAGGACTGTCAACCAGCAACAAACCATCCTATCAAGAACTGTGAATATTGCAACACTTTCTAAGATAAAAATTGAATGTTATGATATTAACTTTTATGAAGATGGCTATCCAGAAGGATATCCATTAGCACCTATGCAATAATATATAAGAAGCAGGATTACTGGAGGTGAGAATGTTACAATTTCCTCTTTGGGAGTTAAGGAAAGATGGCATTCGGGTTTCAATAAGACCGGAAGCTGTAGACTTTACAGCTCCTCCCTAAGGCACTCCATTGCACCTATGTACTTGACAGCAGAATGAAGACAGTAGCTTAGGCCTCTTTTTAACCTAGAAAGATCTGAGGTCGCTGCGATACAGTTTAGTATAGATTGCATATAGATTGTCAAAATGCCTCCCAGAAAGGCATGGGGCAAGCAGGACTTACTGGGTCCAATCATGGGGGTTGAGGCCTTTTACACCTGACGTCCCAGGGCCTGACCTACTATGGGTCTTCAGTAAATGGGCAAAGTACAGAAACAATACACACAGTCCCCGGCGATCAGAGCTTTAGTGTTTCAATAGGCGGGTTCCTGAGTCCCACTACCCTCACTAGCAGTGGCGGTTATTCCCCATTAAATATAGATGAAATTCAGATTAAGCCCCACTAGTAGTCAGTCTCAGGAATCTCACTCCCACTCCAATTAGAATCAAAAGTGTTCAAGTGCTGAAGCGTTATAAGGCACGCATGTTGCCCCAGGGCCTTCTAGCCAATCTATCAGTCTTACCAGCACCAGAAGCACTTGCACAACCAGAGTACCAAGAGTGCCCTCTCATGGATGCAGAGGCTGCAGCAGCTGTCTCCAGTGGGTATCAAAACTGCAGACCTGTAGGGACAGTGGCAGTGGTGTGTGTCCTGAGTTACTCACATGCAACCCTGTGGGGACAGCTGCCCATTGTTCACAATGCTTCTCTAATCACAGCAAGTTTCCTTGTACCGGGTCCACAAGTGGTGCAGTCGGAGGGGAGCATTGGAGGAAGGGGGAATGAATAATTCGATGTTCCTGGTACAGCTCATCAGTTGGCATTCGGGCCCGCATGGGATACAATGCCGGCCCCTTCCTCTTCATGACAGTCTCAATGAGACTGCACTCCTTGCTTTCTTCCCGGTGGCCCCACCTGTCATACTGGGTTGCCTTCCTCACATGGTCAACAGACTTCTCAACCCCATCTGGCATACAGGGTCGCCGACTTCACTCTGCACACAAGCAATGATCCAATCAACATATAAGCCTTCTCCTCACACCTTGCTTCAGAGATCCAGTCGCCAGGATTTCCCACTGAACCAGGCTCCTTCCATCGCTCTCCTCTCCTCTTCCTGACAGACCACACTGTTTTTGGTAAGCAGGTAGGCCAATGGTGCACCAGAATCCAGGGGCAGGTGGTCTTGTATTCCCTGGGTGATGTCCCCTCACTCAGCTGGAAGACTGGCAGGCCTTAGCCTCCAGTCCTGGTCACAAGCAGAAGTCTTGCAGAGCTTGTCCTCCTTGCACAGTCTGGCTGCTTGACAGCTGACGACAATTTTGCAGGCCTTGCACTCCACCTCTTATCCATTTACAGACACCAAATGTGATTTAGAGTTGGAGTCTCTGAGGTTTATCTTGGGAGTCTGTGTGCTTTTAAAGTGCCTACTCTTCTGCCCTGCAATTCCTACAGAAAACAGTCTGTCACACCAGGAGTGATTCCAAATCTGGTAGCTCCAAAACACAGGCGATGGGAGTGACTAGAGGTTCACAGTGATGTGTGCATCAAAAGGAGACCCAGGGCTCCAGCTGAACCTTTATTATTCTCTTATCAGCAACTTTCCAGTTACCTCTCTCTGAACCTTTCCAGTTACCTCTCTCTGAATGAAAGAGCGCCCTTTGAAGTATACTGAAGAGTCTGGATCTCCCTTCCACCAGTGTGTCCCACCCAGCTCACAGGAATGTAGCAATCCACAAATAAATCTGGGGGGATTCCCTCTACCCCTCATGTTCTTTCAGTCAGCCCTGGGTATCCCAAAATGGAGTTCAGAGTCTTCCAGGTATTGTACCATTCATAGGCACACATACACAGAGCAAATGCATATAATACATACGTACTGCATAGCACTACATCCTAACCTGATGTAGCCAGGGGTGAGTTACGCACACGCTAGCGTAACTTTACATGATTGAGCCAGTAGGCCTCAGTCCAGTGACACAGGTGAAAAGACCTGTTGACTTCTTCTGGTCACTACACAGTATGCTACCACCACTGCGCTTGTGCTACTTAACTCTTGCTAAAGGCAGTAGCCTTTAACCTCTATGAGGGTAGTGCTTTAGGCGCCGCTCCTGGTCCAGAAAACCACAATCTGTGATACAGGCCTATGTCATGGCCCACATGCATGATCCATACTCGCTCATGATAGAAACAATCAGCACCAGGGATCCAGTCATCATTGCAGTTGGGGGTACTCAGAGCAACAGTATACTTCCCTCCCCATCCGGAAACTACTCTGTTTCAACTGATGCCCCTTCCAAAACAGAGCTATCCGAACCAACTCCTAACCTGTAGAGGTTGGTTGGTCAGATAGGTTAAAACCAGCAGGAAAGTCCATCAGCATTCCCGTGGCTCAATCCACCTCTGTGCTCCGCTACAAAGTCTAACCCCTGCAGATAAATAGGCCATCTCAACAACTTGGGTATTCTCTCCCTTCAGAATCATCAACCATTTCAATGACTTATGATCCACTTGATCTACAAACCTAGTGCCAACCGATAAGAGTCAATCGTACGCAAGGCCTACACTATGGCAAAGCACTCCTCAATAGCTGCCCAGTTCTGTTCTCTGGGTAGTAATCTCCTACTAATAAAGGCTAACAAATGGTCATCCAGTTCAGCTAACATCACTCCAACTCCCTTGTCAGAGGCATTCATCTGTAGAATGAAAGGCTGGCTATAGTTGGGTGCTTTCAATACAGTTGCACTGCACAGTGCCTTCTTTAGTTACCTCAAATCCTTTCTGACACTCTTTAGTCCATATTACTTTCCCAGGCTATTTCTTGGAAGTCAAAGCAGCCAATGGGGTAACTATTCTTCCATAGTTGGCCACTGAGGGCCAGATGTATGAACACATTTTCCCATAGACACAGAATGGGTAAAACTGTTTGATACATCTGGCCCAAAGTTCCTGTAATACCCAGTGAGTCCTAAAAAGGCCCTCACCTAAGTCTGGGCAGTAGGCACCTCCCACTCCATCACAGACTGAATCTTGGCATCCAGTGGTTGAATCTTACCGTTCCCCACCTCATGCCCAAGGTAGAATACACAGGCCTGCCCTACCTGATACTTGGTTGCCTTTATGGTTAGTTTTGCTCTCTGTAACTGACGTGTTCAGGCCAAGGGTGGGCCCGTCCTGCACTTACCAGTACCAGGAAGAGACAGGGCAGCGTCACCCACATTGGTTTACTTACTGAGGACTACTATTCTGTTGTAACTGGAGGTTCTTATGATTCATGACAGTTAGCTGGTTTAAAGATGCTGGTTTTATTTTTATAGTTGTTGCATCAAGGTCGGCATTACAATGTCTTCTTTTCTTGCAGAAACGGTGAAGCAGGGAGCACCAATATGATGTACACACTCAAAGGAATGAGAATGCCACAGGTACGTGCACAATAAGTATATGATGTTACTTAAGGGGAAGATGTGTGAGGAATATCACCAGATTTGTCCAGACCACATCATCAAGTGTAGGTATTGAGTAAAGGAGGATGGCAAAATCACTAAAGTAGTAGCGTAAACCTAGTTAGTGTAACTAGGGAAACTCAAATGAAATGTATGCAATTAAAATACATAAATCCTTCTTATTAGTTAGACTAATGGATAGTTGCGTCTTACATACACAGAGACCTTAAAGACAACCCGTCAGGAGTTTTACGGACAGGGAGAACCCTGACCCAGATTGCACACCGCAGCTCGGGCTTCACCCTCCCTCCTACTGTTACTTTCCTAGGTGATTTGTGCGTACCTGGGATAGCCACTTTTCCAGAAGCGTGGCTGGGCGCCTCGTGGAGACAATGGCCTCTTGGCGTTCACCTGACCTTGGCCAGTTGAGCAGGGGTTTCTTCCCCAGTTGGAGTCTCCTTCCAGACCACACACTGTCATCTCCTTTCCATCAGCATCAGTATCAAACTGCACAACTTCTTGCTGGTCTCCACACTCTCTCAGCTGTTGAGTATTCTCTTCATATTCCTTGCTCTGTGGCACATGAATCCTTTCCTCCTCTAAATTAAAGTGATCGTGTTATCTTGTCATTGTTCGACAAACCTCCCATTTCCCGTTTCCAACAGTGGCAGAGAGGAAAAAAGGAAAAATGTCCCAATCTCTGCTGCCTGACACTTTTGCTGGCTGCAAACAGAGAACACCAGCATCATTACGGGAGGAGGTAGTGGGAACGTGCCAAAGGAAATCATCAAGCTCATCCTCCACCCCTTGGATCAGGAAGCTGGTCAGTCTGACATACTCCAACTCTAGTAAGCCTTAGACAGCTGTTTAATACAATACTTCCTGCTATTTCCTATGCCTCATATTGTTTTTTAGCTCCCCTGGACATTAAACATGCGGTTAACAACGTGTTGGTCCTTCAAGGAGCAGTAGCCTTGCATGTCCAGACTCTATAATAATCTACCTCAGAGAACTTTCTGGTGATTCGTTTTTTCCAATTTTGCAGTCGCATTTACGAGGTGTGATCTAGCAGTTATTTAACGGTTTGGTTATTCAAATTAAAGACAACGCACAAAGCTCAGACCCCACGAACATTCGCTACCCAAGACTTTATTGGGCAAGGTTTACGTCTTTTGCTACTGTTGATGTGGGGTGTAATTTTGTAGCTGTTAAGTGGCCTGGGTAGTCAGACTTTAAAGAGAGATTTCAAGCGTTCAGCCAGCATATGGTCAGATTGTTCCTCCTGGTCTCTGCTATAGTTCAGGAAGCATATTTTGTGCATACCTCCAAAGTACCTACACTAGTGCTCAAGCCGAATACCTTGGGAAGGCTAACAGGCTTCTTAAATTGGTCAGCTCTTTGTGGGTTGATACGTGGTTTTCTGCCCTTTTCTTAAAGGCCATTTATCTCAGATTGCTAATTTAGCGAGGCCCACGTATAGACCGATGTTAATTGTTCAGCTCTCTACCATCCAAGCTGTTCTTTTTCTAAGCTTTTACAGTGTGTGCCTGTGTGATTTATTTAATCTACTTGTTTGTATTCATTCATATTAAATGCTACATAGCACTAAAAGTAGAGGGCATACTTTTAGGGTTTTAAGTTCTCTTGTTATATATTATGTTTTCATACCATCTAGTTTTACATACAACTTTAACTGCAGCATTGTACCATTAAAAAGGTTCTTAAGTATCTCAGGAAGAAGTCATGGAGAAAAGGAAGAGCATAGAAAAACACGGAGGTGAACCCGTTAACAAACTCCATGCCCTTCCTAAAATAATTGTACCATGCAAGATATTGATAATCTCGTAGAAGAGCAAATTCTCTGTCCCACTGCCCCAGAAACTACAGACTGTAAACTATTAAAGCCACCTAAAATAGCTCCTTTTTAAAGGACATTTCAAATAAGTTACAGATCCCTAGTGATCCCACAGATATTTCCTTGCAGGAATCTACCTCCGAGGGCACTACAGGGGCAGTTAGCCAACCACCAACCTTTTGACCGTCCTAATCTTGAAATTCCATTGGAACCTAGAACACTTTGCTCAACCAGATTCTCAGTGCTAGCTCCAATTGCAGAGTCCACTACTGAGTCACGGCTGAGACCTGACCCCACTGCACAGCTTGTAGTGACAGACAGGACCAAAGACCAAATAAAAGAGCTCTGGGAAATCGTTACCATCATGAGGACAGAAATAACGAATTTAAGAGTTAAGGTTAATTTATTAACAGAGTCCTGCTTCACAGGATTAATTAGGGCGGATATGAAGTGGTCGTTCACCTGAAAGGGAAGTACTTCTATCCAACCCAATTTAACACAAAATATAATACCACTCTGCAACCTAAGAGAAACGTCCCCAATGCTTTTACACCCACCTAATGTAAACCCTTGGGACCTTCCACAGCTTTCCGTACAAATAAGTGTACAATTGCCTCTTTTTTTTTACACAAATTGTATTGATATTTATCAACATGTATCAAACAGTACTGTATCAGGTAAAGCCATAGTGCATCCTATTACAGTGAAATACAGTACATTTGAACGTATTAAGTCCATTTAGCAGTGATCCCTCATCTGGAATAATGTTGGACAGTAGCTGTAGATCTATTCTTTCCTCATATTTGAGTTGGCTTACCACTCCCTATTCCCCCCCCCCCCCCAAACTCCTGCCTCTCCATATAATACAGGATGAAAACTCCGGAGGTCTCGGTTTCCTTACTGACCCATGGTAGATTGCCTCTCTAGTCCGTGCGCCACTGTGCTCCAGTCCGGATCCCCCTCCACCCATTACTCCTATTTGTCTTCAGTAGTCATGCAAGCTTGGATCAGGTTATTGGGGTTGGTCAGGGGACTCATCCTTAGGGTCTTTTAAGCATTCCACTAATGTGTCCCAGGCCCTAGCCTTATCTATCGTGCTACGGCCTCTCCTCATCCCTGAAACGGCACTGAACCTTCATACTTGTCCACCGTGCCAAGGCCTCTTTCCATTTGGGGGAACTGGCTGATGTGAGCCTTCCATTTAGTAGTCATTGCCCGTTTCGCCAGCACCAGTGCTAAACCCACAAATGTATTAGTCACTTTATGCATGGCAGGGCGGGGGAACCCCCACGGTAGGCAAACCAACAATGTGCATGGGATGCTCCTGTCTGTGACTTCATTAATGCATGCTATAACTCCCACCTAATACTCTCGTAACTCTGGGCATGTGATGGAGCTTAGATTTCACCTATAAAATGTATGAATTATTATATGACAAAAAGCTGCAGACATGAGTTCTAAAATGGCACGCAGATGGTGGAAAAGCAAGATGAAAACATAGGGCCTGAACAGAATGCTTCAGTTTGGAGGTGCTTTCATGTGAAAACATGCTTAATTAATTGAACAGCCATGCTTATATGTGATTAATCCATATGTAATCTCACTATAGAATGCACATTAATTTAGAAAATGTATTTGTACTTTTAAAATGGCATCATGTATTTTTGCAAGAGTAGAAATGTGCTGAATTGTGTTTCACAGTGTAGAAAACCACGTGATTTTAGTTTGCTTTAGTGGACTCAGCTAAACTGCAGTTTACCCTTGAAACATTACATTGGAATGTGTTCTTCTTCCCTCCCAACTTTCAATGAAAGGGCTCTGTTAAAAATCCTGCCTACAGCTTCCTTCGACCTTCACACAATGTTGCATATTTTTGTAGCCTGTTTAAATGTGGAGAGAAGAACACACTTTTTTTCCATAAATCATAAGACTGAAAATTGAACAGGAACAAGCCTGATTAACGACGTATCCAGTCAGCCCATGGGGAGATATGTCTTGAAGTTCTGATTGAACCAGCTATGAGGACTGAGCACGTGAACTTTTACTTGAAATATGGCTTACAAGTGGGAGGAGTGCTTTTTGCCTCTCTCTTCTTTATTCATTATTCTGAGGGCCGGGCCCAGTTTCTGTGCTGGACACAGAGACAAGGAGGGGCTGCATTCTGTGGGGGCTATGATGCAGCTTGAGACAGAGACACAGACCAGCACAGCAAAGCAGAGGCAGAGGGAAAGAGCTGAAAGGATCAGAACACATTTAGATTTTAGGTGCTAAACTGAATTTATTTCTTTTTATGGTATATTGTTGCCATTATTAATTATTGATTAACCTTGTAAGACTTACTCTTTTTCTTAGAAACTCTTTAAGAGTTTTGACTGACAATTTGCGCCACATTTCCCTTCCTATATGTGATGCTTATATGCAGACTGTAATATGTTCTGTATTAATGCTATTTTTCCTATTTTTCAATTCTGTAACCTGATTGATATTTGACTAATGAATAAAGAGTCAGAGAACCTTAACTATTGACTTAAATAAAACCCTTTAAAATAACTCACCACTCTCATTATTGCCTCTAATATTGTTTGCATTTAATTTTTATATATATGTAAAGTCTCCCGTTTGGTGAAACACAGTCATCAAAAGATCCATCATTTTTCGCCCTTTACAGCGGTAAACCATAGGTGATGTAGTTTTGAATAGGGAAATTACCAGGTAATTACCGCTGGATCACATGCCCACACCATATGTAGCATCTCAGCAACATGCTCCCCACACCTAGGGCATCCTAACCATTGTGCCCCATAGTTCCGCATTATGTCGTAAGATATGTTCTATGCAGGAAATAATAGCTAATGAGTTTAAATGTGGCGTTAAGGGAGACCATATATATGTTAGTAAGTATCTTGATCCAATGTGACTCGGGGATTGTATCTTCAAAGTCCTCCTCCCATTTTTGGTGCAGCTCCTCTAGTGGTGTGTTTATACCTCCTCTTAAAGATCTATAGTGAAGAAGGATGGCATGCACCATACCGGAAGTGGTGCAGAGCATGTGACTACCCCGGTGAACCATGGGAGTGACTAGAGGTTCACACTTGGATGTCAGCCACAGTGATGTGTGCATCAAAAGGAGACCCAGGGCTCCAGCTTAACCTTTATTATTCTCTTATCAGCACCATCTCCTCCCTTTCCAGTTACCTCTCTCTGAATGAAAGATCGCGCCCTTTGAAGTATACTAAAGAGTCTGGATCTTCCTTCCACCAGAGTGTCCCACCCAGCTCACAGGAATATAGCAATCCACAAATACGTCTGGGGGGATTCCTCTACCCCTCAAGCTCTTTCAGTCAGCCCCGGGTATCCCAAAATGGAGTTCAGCTCTTCCCACCCTTCAACGATTTTGTATAGTCGTCACCACGATGTGTAGCAAGAAGTATCCCGGGGTATCTCATACCTCCGTAAGCTCCTCAAAAGATAAAAGTTTGCCATCCCTACAGAGGTCATCTTCCTGGGTTAAGCCCGTTGTCGCCCATTCCACCACTCCCCACAGAACCCGTCCCATTAATATTTTCTAGAGCATGGGCAAGTCGGAGTGTATGGTAGTGAGGTGTGGGTACGTTGTAGGCTCCGCTGCGAACAATGAAGTGCTGTCGTCAGTTTCCCGATGCTTCCTGGCAGGGGCCACTTGGGTGCCAAGAGTAACTGGAATAATGTGCCTGCACTTGGGGTGCCACCAGAGTCTCTCTCCCCAGGATTCATCCTAATATACAACCATTGATTAAGCCATTGCATTTGTGCTGCCAAGTAGTAAACCTCAAAGTCAGGTGCAGACAACCCCCATTGTCTGTAGGCCTACTTAATTTGGCCATTGCCACTCGTGGCCTACCAGCCCCCCAAATCAATTTTACTAACAATGATTTCAGTCCGGTAAACAGGCCCAGGGAATTATGATTGGTAGGGTGGTAAAGAAAAAAAGCAAGCGAGGTAGTGCCAACATTTTTGCGACTGCTATCTTACCTGCGACTGATATGGGGAGGGTCTTTCAGAATCCTACACTGGCACGAAATGCTCCATCTGCCACCCCAACATTACCGTCCAGCACATCCCTGGCAGCGTGATTCAACTTGACGCCCAGGTATTTCATACAATAACCGTCCCACACAAGCCGCTGCAAGTCCCGTGGTTGTGGCGTAACTGAGCTCAGGGGGAACACAAGTGATTTTCACCATGTTATATCAAGTCCCGATATGGAGCTGAAGTGGTTCAGAAGTAATATTGCCCCTTGAAGCATATCATCTGCATATAATGTAATCTGATGGAATGGCTCCTGCCAGAGTAGCCCCCGATAAGCCTCTCCCTCTCCCGCATTGCTGGCCAGAAGCTCAACTACAATTGCGAAAAGCAGGGGGAGAGGTTGGGCAACCCTGCCAGATCCCTCTCTCAACTATATACGCGTTAGATAGTACCCTGCCAGCACGCACTAGTGCGGAGGGTCTTGTGTACAGAAGCCTAGTTCAAGCAATAAATCCCACACCCAGGGCCTCTGGTATAGATAATCCCATCGAAGGCTGCCATCGAAGGCTGCCAAATGAATTCTCTATATCTATCAAGACTATTATTGTCCCATCCTCCTACGGCCTTATAGTATCCATGATGGAAAACAATCTATGTATGTTCATTGATGTGTTCATCTCAGGTATGAGCTCAGTCGGATCTGGATGTATGAGCGTAGACGTGTGGAAGGAGGTGGGAAGCCAGTACCCAACTCAATATTTTATAGCCCACGTTAAGCATGGACAACGAGTGGTATGCTCGAACATCCTGGGGTTGTCTCCCTGGTTTCCCTAGGGGGACCACCAGTGGCTCACTCGTAGTCATAGGCAGTTGGCTGGCCTCTCGGGCAGCAGCTCCTCCGTATACTTGGCATAGAACTCTACTGGGAAGTAGTCGGTCCCCAGCACCTTCCCTCGAGCCATGTTCTTAATTGCAGCCCGCACCTCTTGTATTGTGATCGGGCCTCCCAGCTAGTCAGTATCCTCCACACCAAGGCACGACAAGGTCGCCGTCCCATAAAATCAGTCAGGGTCCCCAGCGGGGGCTTGGGGGGGGGGGGGAGAGCTGTGTAATATTCCTGAAATCTACCATTAATATCTGTTTAATGGTACAGGCTCTTACCGGCCACCGACTCCACCCCCAATATCAAGGACTCTCAAGGTAGAGTTGGTGAGTCAGGCTAAAAGCATCCCCCGCCTTATCCTACTTCGTGTGTGCTCTGGTCATATACTATCATTTTCTGTGTGCTACTAATTGCTCCATTGCTTCAAGGAGTGGTCAATGTAGTTCTGGGTTTCCCGGACAAGCCTGTTCTAAGTCCCTCAGCACCCGAAATTCTACCTCCTGTTTTAACGTTTGCCTAACCCCTATGACCTCTGCAATGCATCTACCCTGCAGTACTGCCTTAAAGGCATCCCATTCAGTGCTGTTGACTGTGCAAGGTCAATGAAGTAATCCCGGATGGCTTCCCCTATGGTGTGCTGAAATACCGGGTCATTTAAAACCTTTACTCCCTGTTCCAGTTAACCGCAAGGAGTATCGGGTTATTATCAGACACCGTGCGGCACAGATACTATACACGTCACGCCTTGCTGTGCACATCTGGTGAGCAGAGAAACACGTTCAACCTGACATGTAGGTTAAGCATATTAGAAAAGGAGGAGTAATCCCTGGCAGTCGGGTGTAGTTTTCTCCAGGAGTCTACCAGTGCCCAGTGTTGTTGCCAGTCCCTAAAAGTGCACGCCACCCACACTACTGGAGAGTCACCAAGGGGCAGGTGTGAGCAATCCAAAGTAGGATCAATCACACTAGTATAGTTCCCCCCCCACCTCCAGATTATAAACAGACTGTAGTAAATGGAAAAGCAGTGTACGAGAAATGTTAGGAAAAAAAACCTTGGTCTGTATAAGTGGTGTACAACCAAATGATAGTTAAGTCTTCTCCTTCTAACCTATCCGTGACCAGAACATATCGTCCAGGTGGGTCAATGAGTACTTTTGTTTTCTGAAATGGGACTCTGATCCAACGCGTATTAGGAATCTCTTGCGAAAGCAGTCTGTCGTGGCAGAAATTTGTAACATGGTGATATGGGCTCATCTTCTCTTTAGATACGCATGGATTTAGTACCGTTTCGTCATGCTATTTAAGCCCCCAACATTCCAACTAACGAATGTACAAGTTAAGGGGGTAGCCAAGGCATACAGCATTGAACAATTATCAGCCCCCTAATTGCTAGCTAAATGTAAGGTTTGCAGGGAATTCTGGGTAAGAAAACGTTGGGGGAAGTCGTCAATGCAAGCCACAACTCCACGCACTTCCCCATGAGTCTAGTTTTCAGAACTATCATTGTTTGGCAGTTTTCCCTAGATTGCCGCCGAGCCCTGGATCAAAAACACAAAGGACCTCCTTGCAAAATTAGGTTGTTTTTTTTATCGATAATTTTGATGCCTCCACAATACATTTTGGGTCCTTACTTGTCGCGGGCTCTTGGCCCACCCAAACAAGTGAGATAGCATTTTCATCAGGAGACCTGGTAGAACACTTGAGTGTTAGGAAATTTGTGCCGGCCCAGTGATCCCACAACTTTCCCACATAAGAGGAACATTTTTATCTAAGTTTGAGGTACGCAGACGATTTGGGATAAGAAAACATTGGGAGATCTACGCAAGCAACACCTCCTTGGAATCGCTTTGGTGTCTAGTTTTCAGAAATGTCTCGGTTTGGTAGGTTTCTCTAGATGGCAGTCGAGCCTGGGACCAAATCTCAGGAGCCCCGTTGCAAAAACAGGTGGTTTTGTGATAGATAGGTTTGCACCTGGTTTTTTGTTCCCGGGCTTAGATACATTTCCCCTTACATTTCTGTGTGGGATCGGCGTGCCGGCACAAATTTCTTACCACCCAGCATTCCCCTCGGTCTCCCGATAAAACTTATATCTCACTTGTGTGGATGTGCTAAGTGCCAGCCACAGGGAAGGGCCAACAATGTGTAGAGAGTGAAGGGGCAGCAAAGAGTGTCCATAAGGGCAGTTTATTTTTTTTATAGCAGCTGACTCTGCTTTGGGCACCCACACAAGTGAGGTATAATTTTTATCGGGAGACTAAGGGGAACGATGGGTGGCAGGAAATTTGTGCTGGCACGCTGATCCCACACAGAAATGTAAGGGTAAATGTATCTAAGCCCGGGAACAAAAAACCAGGTGCAAACCTATCACAAAACCACCTGTTTTTACAAAGGGGGCTCCTGAGATTTAGTCCCAGGCTCGACTGCCATCTAGAGAAACCTACCAAACCAAGACATTTCTGAAAACTAGACACCCAAGTGATTCCAGGGAGGTGTTGCTTGCGTGGATCTCCCAATGTTTTCTTGGCGTGGTGATCTTTCAACTTTACCGCACAGACATGTTAGGAAAATGTGACTTTTTAGCTAAATTTGAGGTTTTCAGAGGATTCTGGGTAAGAAAACGCTGGGGAATCCACGCAAGCCACACTGCCAGGCAATTGCCAGTCCAAGCTCACCACCAGCCAAGCGCCATCCAACGCACACCGCCAGCCAAGAACCGTCCAATGCACACCGCCACACAAGCGGCAGTCCTCGCACACTGCCAGGCAAGCGCTAGCCCACACACACCACCAGCCAAGTGCAAGTCCGCACACACCGCTAGCAAAATGCCAGTGCACACAGTCAGCCAAACGCCAGTACACGCAGATCGTCAGCCAAACTCCAGTTCACACACACAAACTTTTCCTGGTATCTAGTGGTTTTTGGTAGAGGCGCCTAAAAATATTGCTGATCTTCCCCCCCAGGGGGGGCAGAAAAGGCTAAAGTGTGTGCCTTAGAAAAAAAAAGGAGAGAAACCCTTGACTATGGGGCTGCTATCTGACAAGACCATAAACATATTCCTGGTGCCTAGTGGACTATCTGCTCCCCACATGTAGATTCCCCATCTGCCCTCCCAGGGGACAGACAGACTTCTGTTTTCCCTGATTTTGGGTGGGGAATGGTCACTCATTATGGGCAACCCCCACCCCTCTTATTATTGTAAAACAAATACCTGGGGTTTAGTGGACTTTAAGCCCCCCCAGAGCGCGTAGAAAGACTGTCCTTGGGAAGGGGGGGGGCATTGGGATGCCCATTTTTGGCAGTCCCACTCGAACATATTCAAGAAATACTAATCCCTGGTGTCTAGGCAGATCGGGTGCTATTGCCCCCATCTGCCCCCCGGACGCGGAAATGAAAGACTGAATGTGCCAATAAATTTGGGGGGGGGGGTATTACAAAGGACCTTGCCCAAGGGGCCGCTCCCCCCTCCCTGGTGTCTAGTGGTGGATCCCTGCTTGGGGATTGCCCTCCTGCAGCAATCCCCAAGGAAGGATCCAATAGGGAAGGTTACCATTGGAAAGGGGAAGTTCTCCCCTTTCCAATGAGACCTCTCCAGTGTGTTTCAGTTCTCGGGCCGAGATGTCCCGGGAGCACAGAAGCAGTGAAAGTGAAATGAGCTGAGTGCTCATTTCAGTTTCACTTTTAATGTAACGTCAGCATACTTTGCGCGTGATCACCATTAAATTGAAAGAAAAAATATGCCTCAGGCGGTTTGGGAAGCTCTTTCCTCGCTCCTGGGGCAGAAAAATTAAAAAGGAAATCCCTGTGCTGTAAACAGCAGAGGAATTTGCTGTTTGTGTGCAGAGGACAGAATGGTTCCATCCTCAGCACACGACCACCGTGGCTGAGGACGGAACAGTTCCAGCCTCAGCACCAAATCTATTTAAACTACAATTAAACAAGAAGCCTTCAGGTGTTTTTGTAGAGTGCAACCATTCAACTTATTACTGGGTAGTTTTAACTGCAATTGGAGAGAAAAAAATATTCAAGATTTATTTGCATATTATCTAGGCTCTGGGACTATAGTTTTCAAGTAAATTATATTCCGGTTGTTCAGTAGGACAGGTTTAATTGTCTGTAGAGACTGCCAGTAAGACCAAATGAATTTCTTCCCTCTGAAACCATGGACGAATGTGTTGTTAACAAGGTTTTTGCTACCTTGGGAGAATATGAAAATACAGTTAGTTAGGATTCATGGAAAGAAAGTATAATAAAAAGGCTTTTAATAATGTTAAAGAGTATTTCAATGTAGGATAGCCAAGCAAAAAGTGATATGTTACTGAAATGGAGGTTCTGTAGACAGCTAGGGCACATCTTTCTGTTGAGGGTAACATGATATTGAAAGAGGGCTGTTTTGTTCTTACTATGGGTCCAGGAAGCAAATTATTTAGTTAGCTTGTATTAGTCATCATGAATAAACCCATCTTGAATGGAAGGAAAACAGGTTCAGGATTAATTCTTGAATGTTTAGCAGGTTCTTCAAAATCAGTATCATTAGAAAATGTCTATGATCAAGCCAGAAACAAAGTGAATAAGAAAGTTGAAAAAGGAAGGGATATTTGTGTTTCTTCAGAAAAACAATTTATCTTACATGAAGGCTCAAGACATCAAACTTTCAGTGGGAGATTTTTTTAAACGTTAAACTACCTATATGGTTAAAAAAGGAAAATCTAAGTTTTCACATGATTTAAGGCTCTGCGTATAGGATGAGCCTCTGATTTATTGAACAATACCTCTTGGACAATATTGAAAGAATTATAAAATACTCCGTGTTAAAGCCGGACTTTCACAGAAACCAGGGAGCATGACGGGAAAACGCTGTAGGCTCCTCTCAGCATCTGATCACACACCAGATTCCAAATGCTAGCTTAACTAACGTGATGTGGTTGGCTTCAAAGGTCTGCAAAGCGGAGTGTGTGTCTTAACTTCATAATTTAATGAATTGTAACTGTTTATAGCCCAGACACCCCGGAATACAAGCGTTGGCCCGCAACAGAGCATTATGCGGGAGCTACGCAGCTTTACAGTTAATCCGTAAATATCTAAAAGGAGGTAATGGCACCATTGGTTTATTTTACCAGTTTCTCCTCGATAAACTGTCCCCACTTAAATGTTCCTCCAGATTCAAGGGGCGTGCAGAGAAATTCCCTCAATATTTTCGGTATACTAGGTGAGTTCCAGATTGGTGCGATTGCTCAATAGTAAGTGATACCCATATTCCTCATTTCATATAATAGTCGTGCAGACGATCTCAAAACTGGAAACATTTTAAAAATATATATATTTTAGTGCCTGAAAGTTAAAGAATTTTTTTTTTATGTACAGTTGAGTTATCGTTTCCCGAAGGAATCATCTCATCTTTGAATCCCTTAGAGGTTCAAATAAATGTCAAAGCCTTAATCTGAAATACCCAACAGTATAGTCCTAAATCGGGGAGTCCCAGCTCACCTTTGTTAGTTTTTCTCAGTTTTTTCCTGAAACGTCTAGCTCCCTTGTAGCTTCATACACAACTATTTATTGTTTGAAGACTATTCAAATCGGACTTGTCGAAACTCAGTGGGTAGTTATTAAACATATACATAATTTTGGCATCATCGGTGTATAATGTAACTTTAATACATAAACGTCCTCTTTTAAAGAAAATCTTGTCATCTAATCTAACACTTGAGCTAGTGGTTCTATATATAAATATAATATGAGTGGCAGCGAGCAGCCTTGAGGAGTTCTCCTCTCCATTTTAAAGGGTGGAGTTAGATTACCATTAACCAAAATCTTAGCATTGGGTTATAGTTCATGAATAGTTTTGGCAAATTACCCTTTCATCCCACACCGTAATAGAGCATCCCAAAAATAAAGCCAGTTGACCCTGTTGAATACTTTAGTAGCATCTAAAGCGATGACTGCTAAAGGGCCCTAAGTTTCCTCAGCCATATCAATGGAGCCAATCAGCTGATGGGTCAGATCTTGGATTTCTTTGCTAAGGATAAAGTCCATTTGGTCCTCATGAATCAGAAGGTCCTTTAAGCCACTCAGTTTCCTGGCCAGAATTCTGGAAAAGATCTTTTAGTAACTACTGAGTAGCGAGATGGATCTATATGACTAACATTTCTTTGGGTCTTTTTTGGTTTCAATATTAGGGCGATCTTTACCACGTTCCAAGATTCAGGAATGTTCTTCTCTTTAATTAGAATGAAGTTGAAAATTTATCTTGGGACAGGGCCTACGATTTCTAACACTTCTTTATATATTTCTCGTGTTCCCCATTTAGCTTATCAGCTTTTCTCCTTTTAAAGTCCTTCTTGACTGTCGAGATTTCTTCCTTGGTTATTGGTCAGTTTAAATCATTCACTTATTCCTCTGCGCGGGTTGATATCTTTTGCTTTTTCAACCAGAGTTGACATAGGAGGGTACAATACTATCTGATGATCTTGGCTGAGTGGAAATAATTATAAAACATTTCCTCTATCTTTTTAGGATTTGTCGGCATGCATTTAGTTTGGGAGCAGACATTCTTTAACTTTGTTCCTGACAATTTTGGCTCTTGCTTACCATGCCAGAAAGGCTCAGCTTTTTTCTCTCCATAGTCCATATGTTTTATGTTACTAGCATCCTACTTCTTCCTCTTTTTTCTCTTCCAGTCCTACTGTATACTTCTGTTGTGCTTCTTCCAAGTCCCCACTTAAATGCTCTAACTTGTCAGAGTGTGTAACCAATTGCATATCTGTCTGGATTTTCTCTATCTTGTCTTCAATCTATTTATGTTCCGGCTATCTTGGCCAGCATTCTCGATATTGAGGGGATTATTCCTCTATGATGCGCTTTGCAAGTGTCCCACATAATCCAGGGAGATGCTGGAACTTTATTCAATTCAAATAATTACTTAGCTTTGGACTTTAAATAATCATACATCAATCTTCATATAACATCTTTGGATCAATGGTTCACCTTTAGAATGCCTGCTGAATTTGTACTTTTATTATATGTTTACAGCAGCATAGTTTGAAATATGTATAGGACCATGAGAGATACTGATGGAGCATCTACATAATAAAGTGTCTAGTTATCAACCCAAGACATCACCATATTTCCTGGTGTGTAAGGTGTAGCTCTGCCCCCTCCCCCCATCTTCACCTCCCATATATCCCGTACTTTCAAGTTCTGCATCCAATCTAACACTTGTTTCTGTATAGTTCGGTTATTTATATGGGGGCTATGTGTCGATCTATCTAAATTGGTATTTAATAAAGTGTTAAAATCCCCTCTGGTAATATAGTGTCCTTAGAATTTCAGGCTAGGAGATATTAATGACTTTATATGGCCACAGTCATCTTGGTTCAGGCTAAAATCACTTGCCCAGACATAGGATATTGCTCGAATATTTAATTCTAGTTATTAGCGCTACCTTCTTTACTATAATCTATAACCTTCTGCGGTTTCATTCATATAAAAAAAAAAGAATTTATTTTGATTTTTGCGAGAAATAAAGAGTTAAGTATACTGTTAAACATGGGAACATGGTGATAGGACAACAATATATAAGAAATCTAGCTTATTTGGGCAATTCGAGCAAGGGAAGGAACATTAGCACGGTAACAATCATCACAACAAAGAAGGGAGTAGTCAGAAATCGCACACCATATGCAAAAAGAAAACCCTGCAGCTTTCTCAAGATCATCATCAAGTCCATAATATTCCAAAACTCCCCCATATTTTATTACATTTGCAAAAGAACTGCCTACTTTTATAAGTTACTCTTTCAGCTCCCATAAATGAGTCCATACCCCTTCTCCATTCCGCAAGATCATGTACTTCAGTAGCTTCCCATTGCCTGGCCAAGTCTTGCTTGGCAACAACCAAACCCAGGTTACACATAAAGAGTTGCTTCCGTGTCACATAAAAATCATTGGGTATCCCCAAGAGGACATACTTGGGATCTTCGGGTATTGGCACCTCTAGGATGGCATCGAGTTCTGACAGCCAGTATGACTGTATGGCCCAGCACAACCATAGTGTATGGATGAAGTCTCCCTGTTCCCTCCCCCAGCGCAAACAGACCGGTGAGGCTTCCCTACCTATTTTATACAGTCAGGCCCTGCCATAGTAAATCCTATGTAAGATTTTAAACTGAATAAGGTGCAGTCTGGCATTAATAGCCACTTATCGCAGGAACATCAAGGCTGCCTCCCAGTCAAGAGTATCAACATCGTTCTCCCACGTCACCCTCAATTTTAAGAGGGTACGGGGCATATTGTTAATAGTTTTGTAAAAGTGTACGATACTTCCTTTTCGCGTAGCTCTGCGGTTTCATTTACGATCTTGCACCGTTGATGTTCCAAGACATCAATATGAGCTCATTAGACATACTGGCTTTTATTGGGGTATTGGTTATCGTCTCTCGTTGCCATAAATGAGGACTTCATTTTTCTAGCTTTTTCCCCTTCACTAAAGCTACAACCACGTGCTCCCTCCCTCCTCTGGGAAACTGCCCCATTCCTACTGGCACTAAAAAGGTGCCCATTTGCATCTTTGGCACCTATTATTGGGTTAAATAATACTTTACAAAAAAAACACCCAGACTTTCGAATTGTGGCTTAATATTGTGGTATGTGAGCTGTTTCTTAAGACCGTAAAATAAATGTAGCATGTGCACATTCCTTACAGACTTTATCTACTCTGTTGAGAACCAAAGGAGAAACCTTTATCTATTTTTTGCCATCTTGCATAAATAGGTCCACTTCTTCTGTATTCCCAAAAGTATTTTATCCTGCCACATTACTTTCAACAAGGCTGGAAGCCTCATTTAAATTTTTTCCCCCATCTTAATACTGGAATTGGTCTCGCCCGAGTGGCTCTGCATATATCTGAACGTATTATAGACGTTGTATCATCAATCTTAAAAGACTAGCTCTGGAGTGCTATGTCTAAGATACGTTCTTTCACGCAGTATCTTTGGTAAAAGACTAAGGTTTTTCTACACTTCTTACAGTTTGGATTAAATCTAAAGTGATCCCTGTGTTTTCTTCAGATTTTCCGGACTATGTCTATTTTTGGCTTATCTTTAAAGGATGGTCTCTTGAAGTAGAGAGATGACAAACTTTTTTATATTGCTATCTTCTAGAACCTCTGGAACCTTTAACAGACGCATGTTGTTCTTACTAGCATGGTTGTCCAACCTTTTCATCATATATTTGTCTAGCTGTTTTGGGTATTCTATTGCTTTCAAGTTTCTCTCAAAAGTCACTTTAGTTTGCCGATTCCAACGCGGTTGTTCTGTTTCCCAGTTCTTCTATCTTCTTCTCCAGTAGAAAATGCATCTCCTGTATTCCTTTTTGATTGAGCTCAGAAGTGTGGAAGATAGTTTCAATGTCAGTTGTTGGACTCACAACCATCTTTTTTGTTATATTCAGAGAAGTTTGAATGCTACCTCTTTAACAATACCATAGGTTTTTGGGCCAATGCATTCAAACATTCACCTCGCTCATGAGGTTTCCATTGTTGTCTTCAGTTCTATTTAATAGCATAAACTTATGTCCTAGTTCTACCTAAGGGGGGTATTTAGCATGCTTGCAGAGAAAAACAGTTTTCAAATTCTTAAAATGTGTTCGCATGTGCTTTGTTACCGTTAGACCCCTTATTTTGCTGCTGTAGTGCATTGTGGGATGGGATAGTACTCTCCTGGCACACCACTTTTTCCCCTGTCTGTAATATTAACCTTATTTATTGCCTGAAGTAAGAACTGAGAGACGGCGTCATGTTCAAAGTGCCTGGAGAGTGTAATTTTCTTGTCGTGAAAGATTTGGGGTCTTTTCCTCCCTCTGCAAGTATTGTGGATGTCAAAGACAAAGGTTTTGTGGGTGTTAGGGCTTTGCTAAAATTATTAACATCATTGCTCCTATTAGCTATAGGTTTGGCCTGACCTCTGAAATTGGGGGGGGGGGGGGGGGGAGGGGGGGGGATTTACTTGATCTCACTCTATATTTTTTGTTTTCTAGATTTCTGCTGGGGTGAGGCAGGTGGAGGAGCCTGGTTACTCTCTGAGGGATGCTCTTACTTTTAGCCCCACTCCCCACTCTGCTCTCTCAGCTACAGTTTCCTTCTCCCTCCCTTCTATACATTTAATAGATTGTAGGGCTGACCTAGACCGAAGGACGTTATTTGTGCTGCTGCAACCAACCATAATCTTAAAAGTTTCCATCTGCTTTAGTATCCCCGGGATCCACCATTCTTTCCCCCCAATTGAAAGCATATTGTGCGCAGAGAGTGTGCTGCCTCCTCCGCTCTGTGTCCCTGCCTTGCACCTGGAAATGCAACCTTTGGCGTAATATCCATCAACTGCCAAGGAATTTATGGAAAGTATCCTTATATTACCTATATAAAAAGGTTAAATCTGCACCACTTAGGAGGAATCATTTCTTCAAATCCACAGTATTTGCTGGACTCCAAAAAAGCTGGCCAATGCATTCAATAAAGATGAAGGAAGATATAAAAAGTGCATGCAGACACAAGCAGATGACCTACAATGTGTGTAAGGTGTCCAGCATTAACAACGTACAAAAATTACATAATTTAGGTGCTCAAGGAAGTGTTCCAACATGTAATAGAGGTAAGCCCCGTGGTCTAGGCCCTAATTCAGGGTTCCCCAAAGTCAGTCCTGGAGGGCCAGATCCATGCCAGATTTTTAGCACATCTCCATTGAGATACATGTAGCTACCTTAAAAAGCTGGCATGGATCCAGCCCTCCAGGACCAACTTTAGAGAACCCCGCCCTAATTAAACAAGGAGACAGCCTTACAACAGACCAAATATACGGTTATTATTTTATTAGATACTCTTGGCTAGGGCTTTGATTTTTAAACTATAGTCATTCTTTCCACCACAAACCTGAAAGGAATCGCAAGCAAGAATACTATTTCATTCAGAACTAGATCGGAAATGCAAGATCCAAAAGAATGTAGTATTTTGGGAACGTTTTGATGATTGGCGAAAGGCACATCAGGGCCAATGATTACATCATTAAGGGCTTTTATACCTTCTCTGTTATACACCAGGTCTCAAGTGGGCATTATTCTACTGCTTTAAAACAGACCTATCGGAGGAGTAGGGGGTTGGGTTGAGGGGAATGCTGTATTGGTTATTCTTCCTTTCTTTTTTCTAATGCGGATCGCTGCCGGCCTCCGGGTTGTAGGCATTTAGGTGTGTACCATCTCTCATAAGTTGATCACGCTGCCGGGCGTTGGTTCTAGGCAAACGCTGTGTCACTGGCATTACGGGCTCCAGTAAATAGAACTGTTCCATAAAACAAACTTATCTTGAAGAAGGACGGGGCCCACAGTCTGTTTAGGCAGGAGTTTTATTTTTGGTAAATGAGGACTTAATTTTTAAATGTAATTAAAAACAATATAATGCAAATGGGCCTTTTTTTTTTTTAACTGTAAGCTAGAGGAGATAGATTTGCTCAATTCCAGTGCACCAAGCACAGAAGCTTGTAGTATACCAGACATAAAAATTAAAGTGAGCTTGAAAGTGCTTCCATGGTAGCTGACAATTTCAACTTGTCTAGTCTTCTTTGTTGCTTTATAAGGACAGTCATCTACTCTGCTCGTCCTGACCACTCCTCCTACAGCGAAAGGCAACCAAGGAGGTTAGAGGATTTTATTGTTGACAAGCCCCGACTACACTTTCTACTTCCTCGTTAAAAATGGGGAAAGGTATGTTACGTTTGATCACTTGATCTCTTCACTGGTGTAACGGAAAAATGGGAATTCAATGCAGGGTCTAGATCATTGCATGTTGTGGTTGGTTAAGTTCCTTTATACCAAATGCTTTACAGCATCACAATGTTCCATGTCATATGATAAATAGATCCTCTTCTGGTTTCTGGCTGGCAAGCTGCACTGTGTGGGCTCTCCTCAAACTGTTAACCTATACAAGAATAAAGTGTCCGTAGTCATCTTTACAGTGTCCAGGTTGGATTTTTTCGTATTATGTTTTTTTATGGCTAGAGATATTCAAAAAGAAGGGCGGTCAATACGATCACCACATGTCTTTAATAGAATTGGAAAACTTCTATCACATTAATGGGAGAGACTGCACATTAAACGGTCATAACATGCTAGACTGGGTAAAAAAGGAAAGTCTAAGCTGAAGTTAAAAAACAAATAGCTATGGTAGGAAAACTAATAGATCAGGTGGTGCTGCAGAAAGTTTTTCTATTTTAATTACCTGTAGCTCTATAGCTAATTTTAGGAAAATCATGCTCAAAGAGCATTAATTTGCCAACTTTTCCCAAAGTTTCTTTGGAGGGGATTAACTTGTGTAGGGGTGGCTATGTCATCAGCGACATTGTTTCCAGTACTAGCATTTCATGTTACAGACCACACTGTGCATTCTGAGCGTTAAAGTGCTGGTTATCCTCTACTGAACTAATTAGACTGACAGATCCAGTACCAAGACATATTAAAAAGGATATAGGCAAATCTGTGCCAAATGCTACAAGTTAAACTGTTATGCTAACAAAATTGTAGAGGGGATTATACCCGAAGGTGTCAAAGTTCTTTGGGAGGCAGTGTATAACAGTTTGTAGCAGTTACTTGGATGACTAAGAGGTCTAAGAAGAAAAAAAAGCCACGTCTTTAAATGCGTTATTAAAAACAGAAAAAGGAGTCAAGACCAGCGATGTAGGCAGGAAGGTAGGCAGGCGACCGCCCCATCTGGCCTCCTGAAATCTGGGAATGATTGCCTTTTTGTGGAAGGAATATCTGAGAGACCTGCTAGGAGTGTACCAGCGAAAGAGTGAGTCGAGTTGGCTGGGTCCTTTCTGATGCAGGGCTAAGAACATCATGCTGAGAGCTTTAAAAGTGATCCTTTTTTTGATGGTGTGCCTGTGGAGGGTACGAATACCATCACTGACAGACATGCATCAGGGGATGTTAAGGCCCAAACAAGCCGCAGCGTTCTGGGCGATTTGGAATGTATAATGGCTTAATAATAAGATATAAAGAAGTGCAGGAATCCAACAGTGAGGTGAGCAGGGCGGTGATGACAGACTGGCAAAGCTATAGGGGAATGTAGGGAAAACTCTTCCTCAAGATCCTGATAATGAGGAAGCAGGAGCTCGCGGTATGGCTGATCCGAGTGTCAAAACTCGGAGTGTTATCAAAGATGACACCCAGGTTTTTGGCTGACTTGACCGGAGTGGGTAGGGGTCCACAATCCTTCAGCCACCAGATGTTGGACCAGATGGATTCCTGCAATGTCAAACACTAGGATCTCAGTTTCATCTGCGTTTATTTTTAGGGCGTGGTCCTTCATTCACATGCTGATAGTAGTCATGCATTGGGTGAACTTTTTGGCCAACGATGTAGAATCGTTGGAAATAGACAATGATCTGTGTGTCGTGGGCATATGACAGTACATGGAACCTGAAGGAGTGCACCACTTTTGCCAGTGGAGCAACATAAACATTAAAAAGGGCCAATCTAAGGGATGAGCCTGGTGCACTCCACAGGAGAGTTTTGAGGCTTCTGCCCTGAAACCCCCGCAGCTGACAATTTGTATTCTGTTGGGTAAGAAAGAGCAGAGAAGGTTCAGGGTGGTCTCATGTACACCGACTTGCCAGCGACATTAAAACACCAGAATGTCGAGATGGTGTCAAATATAACGGAAAGGTCAAGTATCACCAGAATGCCGCCCCCTCCGCCCCCACCTGGTGCCTGGTATGGTCTGTGCCACAATAGGAGCTGGTTCAGTACTGTGGCTACTCCTGAACCAGTTTTGTGAGGAGGTCAAGGACAACATGCATTTCAATGAATTTGACTAATTCCCGGTTAAAGAATTTTTCAAGATTCTTAGCTATCGCTGATAATAGGGAGATGGGGTGGACATTTTTCAAATCATTAGGGTCTGCCTTATGTTTTTAAGAAGAGGAGTCACAATTGCTTTTTTCCATAAACCAGGAAAGATTCCAGATTGCAGTGTGAGATCGTACAAGTTCTGCAAAAAGTTAAAAATTGAGTCAGAAGCAAAGCGATGTGTCTTAGGAGGACAGGGGTCCAGTGGAGATCCAGATTTTAAGCTAAGCAGTCAGTCCTTGGTTTGCTGCAGGGAAATAGGCAGGAATAAGTAATACTCTCACCATGCCAGCGGGGCAAGAAGCAGGGACATTTTAGTGCTGTATGGTCATAAACATGATGTACTTGGTGGAGATTTGATTCTGCAAGCAGAAACAGAAAAAGGTCCGATTAGTTTGACTCTTACATGAGTAAAAGTGGTCAGAATAAAAGACCTTTTGAGGGTGTCAATGATTTGGGGTTGATGTTTTGCAATATGACGATACATAATGATGATGATGAAGTTATGTTGCCTATAAATAAAAAGGTGAAGATGGATTAACCCCAGGTCGTTAGTTATACTGGAGACAGAGGGGGAACCAAATGTTTAACTCTGGTTTATTACAACACTTAAATTCTGCAGCGTGGTGGTTCCCTTCACCATTTGTTAATGAATATTCAAAAGTCAGAATTAAAAACCCTATTGATAGGGCTACTAAAGCCAAAACAAGTGCAGAATGTCCCAGGCCCACGAGAAGAGATAACATGGCATGTGCCCCACCCCTTGATGCGAAGAACGTGACTCTCAGTAGAGGAGGGAAGGATCCCAGGTAAGGTGTAGACAGGACCAGGGCTTCTTGCCAGTACAAATTACAAATCATTGTCTAGAATTTTGTGGATGAAGGAATTGAGACCAAAGAGAAACTGATACAAATGGAGAAGGTGCTTGACCTAATTTGTGCCAAGAATGAGAACTTAAGCCAGATCCAGGAGAAACAACATTAAGGACATAGGAGTTCTGGAGTCAAATACAATTAACCGAATCAAGGACTATGTTGAGGAGAGGCTGGGTTTTCCGAAATCCCGACGTCCAGAGGGTCCGATGTCCGCAGTTATCGAGTCCTGTCCATTCTCTGAGGCCTTCCGTTTCAAGGAGCTACTCGGTGAGTACCATCGCCGGGGAGGCGTGTTGACGCGCACATAGGTTGTGCCGGTCAAGACGGATTTGGGTACACAAATCCGGTCTGCACTGTTTAGCAGTGTATATGTACTGTTTAGCAGTATATCAAGTATTCCGAAGTATTCAGTTATTGTCAAGAATTCAGCGTGGTGATTAGTTAGGCAGACTGTCATCATTGTCGATCATTGTTATAATGTTTAATGTTTAATGTTTAAAGTATTCAGAAATGTCTTGCATATTGTGGTATGAATGACTGTTCATTGTTCACTGTTCATTTATGGTGTTTTTCGTATTAAGAAAATTCAAGAGTAAGTATCAGATCAGTTGTCAATATGCCGCTCTTCTCGAAGTTAAGACAGATTACTACCAGAAAAGGGGTGCTTGAAGAAGCAGTTCCTATTCCTCCTAGGGACACCCCAGGGCATTTCATGTACCATAAGCATGGCTTAGATGCCATATTGTTTCTTGATCTATGGGTAGATTATACCAAAGGATTACCGGAAAGTCAAAGGTGGCCCATAGCGGGAACCTGGGATGCAGAGTGCATCATGAAAGTGGAGGAAGAGTTATGGAAAAGAAAGGTCAGACAGTCACAGAAAGACGCTGTTGAGTTATGGCGTAAAGAATCTCATAGACGAACAGAAAAAGCACGTAGACAAGAAGAGAGGAGTAAAGAAAGTTCAAATAAAGTTCAAGAAAATCTATTAATTGAGGAAGGTATCCGAGTGAAATCAGAACAAGTGAATAGACAAAGAAATGCTCTTATGAATGGTATGTATCCCCTACTAGCCGAAGGATTACCTAAGGCTGCTCCAGAGATACCAAAAGACTTGCCACCCCCATTATTTCCAATTAAGGTACATCCAAAGGGGCATCCCAGAACCGCAGAAGATGTTTTTCTTTCCTCATATCTAGACGATGCAGCTCCCGAGTATGCTAACGCCACACCACATAGACCGTCTGGCGGAGGGGTTCAACGTCAGGATCAGGTATCTGTCCCCGTGCAACAGCAAGTCCCGATACAAGCTTCGGCAAGCACATCTGTTTCCGCATCTGTCTCCGCAGTCGATCCTATAGGGGTATCGACACCCATAGTTGCTGTGTCACGTTCAACGAATCCATTCACACCCGACGCCCCAGATGGGGCCACGGGAGGTGCTAGCAGTACCTTTACACCACCCAGAATAAATAAACTTGTTTTTCAAGAGTCAGCGCATTCACGTACACCTAAATTCGTAAGTGAACGTACGCTTAAGGAACTCCTTGTAAATTGTAGATATGACCCAGTGGTTGGTAAAGAGGACGAAATGGTCCTGGCATCATTACGTATCAGGCGAGCCGCAGAGTATTTAGCAAGGTTACCAGGGATGACTACGCATCTAGATAACATATATCATTTTGTTCAAACAGGACGAGATCCAGGATGTATTAACAGAGCTATGGAATTCCAGAAAGTAGAGATACAGGGGGAACTGTTACGTTTCCTCATAAACTGTGTAATCAGAAATCAAGATCGTCCAGGGGTAGACCCGAATGCAATGCTTATTCTTACAAGATGGAGTCAGAATATATCAGAAGGGAGACACGATAAGCAAAATTGTATAATAGCCATGTGCCGAAAAATCCGTAAAGAAATAGAGCGTATTCATGAAGAAAGATTGGGAACAGACGAGTTTGAGCAAGATGAAGTGTCCGAATCAGGGAATTCCGCAAGACAGTCAGAGACCATAGCCTATGTAGGCAAAGGAAGATACTGTGAAAATACTAGATGTTTTTCTGATCCCATACACTCTGTATGTCCAAATAATAGCAGAACGTATCCGACGCCTGTAATAAATCTGAAATCTCCTGAACATTCGTTTCAAGCCGCAGATAAAATACTACGAGAACGAAGAGGTTACCACCTCCTCGATTCCATGGATGAGCAAGAATTAGCCAGATCAGCCGTTCACTGGATTGACAGTCCTGAAAAATACGGTGATGAGACCGTAGCACACACGTTTTTTAACCTCAGTACAGATGAACAACGTTTAGCTGGAATATATATGATTCAGCAACTCCTCATATTATATAAAAGTCAACATGCTGACCCTGGTCCTTTACCTGATATATTAACGGAACTACTCACGAACAGATGGAGAGGTTCTAGTAACAAGCTAATTAAAGAGATATTAGTGTCACGTAAGCAGTATGTCCTTTTTGTAAGTCCGGATTCTCTCTCGCTGCCCCACAGAGAAAGAGCGCCGTACTATATGGATAGACAAAATCCTTTACGAGAAGTGCACCCAATAAAAGGCGAAGACAATGAGTTTCACCGTGTATTTGTTTACACACCCATATCCAAAATGGAATTATTAGAAATGAAAAAAGTAGTACCTAGTCATGACAAAGACCCAGCGGGTTTCCACCGAGAAATTAAAGACATGTTACTGATGGGAGAGTACACCTTTCCTGATATTATGACGATATTAAAGGTGCTTTTGCCTGCTGGCATATATGAAAAACTGAAAGAAAAAGAGTGGGAAGTGGGAGACCAAAAGATAGACTGGACAGCATTAGCAGAGGAAGAAAGGGGCCGAGCTGCAGGTTCAGGGCTCGGGGATAAAGTTAAACTATTACCAGGTTTACTAGTACAGGTACTGCCACGTTTATTAACTACAAAAAAGGAAGATTGGGGTGCAATCACAGCCTGTAAACAAAAGCAAGATGAAGACACAAGCGATTATTATGCTCGATTTGAAAAATGTTTTGGTATAAATAGTGGTATAAAAGCAAGTAGTGACTCATATCCACATCTATTTGTGACAAAATTAGTGGAAAATGCATTGCCTCCAGTGAAGAATAGAATATTGAAATTCGAGAGTACCTGGCAAAGTAACACTCCGTCGCAAATGCTACAAATGTTACAGTATCATCACAATAGAATTAGGGATGAACAAGAACACGAGCATAGACGCATGAAGGATACAAAAATGAAAATGCTAGTTTCTCAGACAGTACCAGCAGATGGTCACAAAAAGGGTGTGACACATTCTGGTGATTCTGCAGTTCCTGTAAAAGGAACCTGCAATTACTGTAAACAACTAGGCCATTATGTACATGATTGTCCAGTCCTGAAACGTAATATAGCTACAGGTATTGCAAAGGAGAGACCACGATTAGTTAGACAAGATCAGAATGAACAAGGAGCTATGCAGCATGGACAGTCCATGCCAGTTCAGCAACAGTCCATGCCAGCCTCACAGCAACCCATACAGTTTGTGCCAGCTGCACCACCGTTGCCTGCTACTGCCACACAAACCACAACACGACAAATGTATCAGACTGCACAGTATGAATACCCTGAGTATCAGCGTTACGCATGAACCAGCCTAGAGAGGGAAGTTGACTTACCGCTTATCGAGATTCCGGTAGATCAAGAAGGACCTTATGTACATAGTGAATTATTAGGTCAAGATAGAAAATTCTTACTCGATACAGGGGCAAGTCGAACAACCATAAAACGTAGTGAAGTTCCAGGGGCACCCCTCTCAGGCTCTCAAAATGTTTCCCTTGGTTTTTCGGGAAAACCTATTGTTAATGAAGTATCACAGCCTCTACCACTTACGATAGGACCTTTGACACGAACTACAGATTTATTGCTTACTAAATCATGCCCAGAAAATCTGTTAGGAATTAAGACTCTGAAAGCACTAGGAGCCATAATATGTTGTTCTCCGGAAGGAGTAAGGTTGTTTTTACGTGATTTTAAAGGTCACTATGTGTCCAGAGACATGGATCCCCGACTACAGACTTTACCAGTACATCTATGGGCACAAGGCCCTACGGATGTTGGCTGCATGAACATTACACCCTATCGAGTTACATTGAAAGCAGGAGTGGTACTACCACGAATGCGACAATACAAGTTACCGCATGATGCTGTAGTGGCTTTGTTGAAAATCATTGATGAGCTAATTGCCCAGGGAGTAGTTGTAGAAACAGACTCCAATGTATGTAATTCACCGATAATTCCGATTCTTAAACGAACTGATCCTACTGCTCCGCCAGTATACCGATTGGTTATTGATTTGCGTGAACTAAACAAGTGTATTGTACCACAATTCCCTGTGGTCCCTGATATATCATCATTGTTGACAGCAATTGATTCCGAAGCAACATTCTTTACTGTAATTGATCTCAAGAATGCCTTTTTCAGCATCCCAATAGATCCGGAAAGCCAATACTTGTTCGGATTCAGTTTAAATGGGCGCAGCTTTAAATTCTCACGCGCTCCTCAAGGATTTACAGAAAGCCCCAGCATCTACAGCCAAGCATTGAAACGAGAACTTGACAGTATCCACATGCCAGTCAATACTGCACTGCTTCAATATGTCGATGATCTGCTGATCACCGCGAGAAGCGAGCCAGAATGTGAAAAAGCTTCTCTGACAGTTTTACATTTCCTAGCCGACAAGGGGCACAAGGTGTCCCCTTCTAAGCTGCAATTCTGTGTTCAGCGAGTTATTTATCTTGGTCACTCGCTGTCCAAGGAGGGAAGGCAGCTTACACCAGATCGCATCCAGTTAATTGCTAACATGTCAATACCCCAGACACAAAAGGAGGTGCGAGCTTTCATAGGCCTCACTTCATATTGTAGGCAGTGGATCCCTCAGTACGCATTTCTAGCAAAACCACTCATTCAGTTAACCACACAGGAGGCAGCCACATCGACTGTTCTCCCTTGGACTCAGGAACATACACAACCTTTTGAAAGCCTAAAGGAAGCTTTATGTCAAGCACCTGTTTTAGCAACACCATGTTATAGCAAACCTTTTACACTCTTTGTTACAGAACGCGAAGGTACTGCCTTGTCAGTACTCACTCAGGATCAAGCAGGATCATGCAAGCCATGTGCTTATTTTTCCAGTACATTAGATCCCGTAGCTCAGGCTTTGCCTGCATGCCTGAAATCAGTGGCAGCGACAGCTTTAGCAATCAGACAAAGCGATGCCATAGTATTAGGACACCCATTGACAGTTCAAGTACCACATGCAGTAGAGGTTCTTGTGAACCGAACACAAACACAACACTTGACCATAGCAAGACTTACCGGTTATGAACTGACATTGTTTCAACCACACATAGAGATCCGACGGTGTAATACATTGAATCCTGCTACACTATTACCTGTAATTGGAACAGACCCACTAGCTCATGATTGTGTTGAAATCATTGAAATAAAGACGAAACCTAGACAAGACTTGACAGACGTTCCATTGTTAGATCCAGACCTGACGTTGTATGTAGACGGATCATGCATGAGAGCAAGTACAGGAGATTTAGTGGCCGCGTATGCAGTCACAACAGACACTGAAGTTATTGAGACACATTGTATAGATACTCTGTCAGCCCAAGCAGCAGAACTCATTGCTCTAACGCAAGCCTGTATTCAAGCCACAAATAAGAAAGTTAATGTATACACTGACTCACGTTATGCATTCGGAGTTGTACACGACTTCGGCGTGCTATGGCGAGAGAGAGGTTATTTAACGTCCCATGGTGCCCACATTCAGCACGGGCCCCTCATTCATGCTTTGTTAGACGCAATACATCTACCCACTGCTATATCGATTATGAAATGTAAAGCACACACGAAGGTTACTGATACCATTTCTCAAGGCAATGATTTAGCTGACAGAACAGCTAAACAGACTGCTCAGAATCGCACATTAGACATGACAAAGCCAATAGTTCAGACACCAACACAGTGTATGACAATTAAGGATCCCGCACTTGACGTAATTGACATACAGACACATGCCACAGCAGAAGAAATAAAGAAGTGGACTGAACTAGGAGGGATCCAGACAGATCAAGGGTGGATGACGAAGGAGAAATCTGTATGGTTTCTCCCTGATTCCATGGTTCAAGCCATTATAGCTACAGTTCACAGTCCAGCACATTTAGGAGAGAAGGCTATGCTAGACAGCATTCAGCACATTTGGTTCAACAAACATTTACGAGCAGCAGCTAAACAAAAAGTTCGTACCTGTATGATATGTTGTCAGTTTAATCCAGGAAAGAGTGTTCCCGTAGAGCAGGGTGGATTTCAGCCTCCTGACCATCCTTTTGAAGTCCTCCAGATGGATTATATTCAGATGGAACGTTGTCGAGGATTCAAATATGTTCTTGTAGTTGTCTGCGCTCTCTCCCGTTGGACAGAGGCGTATCCCGTATCAGATTACACTGCCCCGACTACTGCCAAGCAGCTAGTTCGAGAATTCTTCCCACGGTACGGTTTACCACGTGTTGTATATTCAGATAACGGTCAGCCTTTCTCATCCGAATTAATGAAACATGTCTCACTCTTGTTGGGATATCAGTGGAAATTCCACTGTGTCCGACACCCCGAGGCAGCAGGTCTCGTAGAAAGACATAACCAGACACTGAAAATCAGACTGTCCAAAATATGTAGAGAGAAAGGTGTCGACTGGATAATAGCATTACCAGTTGCACTCTTTTACATGAGAATGGTAGCACACTCTAGAACAGGGCTATCCCCGTATGAGGTGATCTTTGGTAGACCACCGAATATGTGGGGGACGCCTATACCACGCAAAATAACTGACATTGACTGTAACATGCTGACAGATTACTTGGCTTCCTTGATGTCTGCACTACAATCTTCTCGTTCACAGGTAGCTGCAGCCTTTCCCGACAACACTGAGGCGAAACCCCATGACGTTGTTCCGGGTAATCTTGTCTTTGTGAGAAATTTCGACAGGAAAAGTCAACTGGAGCCCAGGTGGAAAGCACCCAAGTTGGTCCTGTTGACCACAAGAACAGCCGTGAAGATCGAGGGACGCAAAGGGTGGATTCATTCAAGTCACGTCAAAAAATTTCATGGACTACCTTCAGATATAGACACTGTGCCCTGCACTCCCTCACAGACTGATTCAAAACTTCCTTTTGTTGAACAGAATGACTCTCAGTGCTATAAATTAAAGCTTAGGCCCAAACAGTCGAGCAATTTGATTGTTTAAGTCCTCTCCAAGGTGAAGCGGTTGAATTGTCTCCGACATGTATCCCTTGGACCTGAGTAGAGAAAATACCCGAGAAATGTTGAAACGACAGGCGTATTGTAAATCACTGCGTAGCTACTGTATGAGGACATTATTAATTTTGTTTTTATTGAGTATTTTAGTAATTATTACGAGTGTGATTTTGCACATATATCATCCTATCTCTAGACATGTTTATAATGTTGCTGCAGAACATTCTTTTAGTGACCTACCGCCACATGAATTATCTTATAGACTTGCGCTGCGCAATAACACCTTCATTAGTATGTTACATCATTCCCATCAGACTAGTAATGCGACCAATTGTTGGGTGTGTGGCCGACTTCCTCCCTATCAGAATAACAAAGGAGTTCTGCCTTTCTTTCCACATCCGTTCACACACAATGGCTCCTGTGGAGCATGGTTTAGTTTATTAAATTCCATAGACCCAGACACAGCAGTTTATCAACAACATTGGATATGGGGAAATCTGAATCTAGTTTTATTCAAAGTCTGTCACCCTAATAAGGAGGGTCACCCCAGTAGAACAGGAACTGATTTAGAAAATGAAGTGTATAAATTAGGTAATTTTACGCCTAATCTTATGATTCTGAATGTCAAATCCGAAGTTGAACTAATTCTGCCCACTATGTCAGTATTTCCAGTTAAGGGTGAATTATGTGTAAGAAAAGTTGGTTCCATACATATGGGCCATAGCCAATGCGTTACTACAGTAGAATATAGTGATCAAGGGAAATCTTCATTTAGAGCTTCTCGCCATTCTTACTTCATATGTGGTCAGACGGCATATATGCGTCTGCCTCTAGATTGGGATGGTACCTGTTACATAGCATTCCTTTTGCCACCTGTTTTCCTAGCTCCCCCTGATTATTATCGAAATGTTCATTTAGTACACAATAGAGAGCAAAGAGATCTCCCAGTTGTCGATTATACTGAGACAGCATGGGACAAGTATGTAGATTTCAATAAAGGTATCTTTCCCTATATAGGTACAATATCAAATAGTAAGCTGATACGCAGACTCACCAAGACTCTTGAAGCTGTAGTAAACGAGACTATAGCCGCCCTAGGCAATCTGACAGAGGAACAATCAGTGATGAGAATTGTTGTTCTCCAGAATCGTCTTGTCCTTGACGTCATCCTGGCCGATAGGGGCGGAGCTTGCAGGGTCATCGGATCCAGCTGCTGCATATTCATACCAGAAAATTCGCCATCTGTATATAAAGCTATAACACACCTTCATAAGATTGTAAGCCAGATACACGAAAATCCAGGCACTTGGACGTGGTCCGGGTGGTTTTGGAGTGTGATATCAGCCTGGGGATGGAGAGTTTTATCCTTCCTAGGTATTGGCCTTCTTATGCTCTTCAGTTGTTGTTTATGCCTGCAAGGTGGACCAGCGATTTGTGGTCTGTGTGCCACATCATGCATTCCACATCACAGGTCCCGTTCAGAATGCCGGAAGGAAGAAGAAATGATGCTCCATGAGCAAATCAATGGAATGATGAAGATTGATGTCTCGTGAAGGGCAAGAAGGGGACAAGGAGGGAATGTGGAAATGTGGATTTTCCTGATCAGTTATGTCCCCTATCTTGGACCCCAACGGTTCTATATGCATGTTACAAGTACATGTATGTTCCCTCCAGTTCCAGTTTCTAAGACGCAAACATATGTGTGTCTACCGTCGACATGTTCTCTGTCAGATCCGCCATCACAGGGCTGGATATTCGGTTCCTAAGTATGAAAGGCCACCGACTTTATATGGCTAAGTTACTTCATTTTTACAGTTCAGGCAAGTAGGCCCGATTCTGTCCTCAAGCCTTTCCCTGCTCTCTGTCTCTGACAGCTTCAGCTTGAGCTCGCATCTGTATCCATGAACTTTGTCCTACTCCCTGTGCAGCTAACGGTGCCTGCCTCGGCCAGTTTTCGCCTGTCTGCCAAGAAGTTGTATTTCACCTTCGAATTATCTATTTTGCTCTCCAGCCGATGCATTCCTGTCCAGTGATTTAGGTAAACATTTCCTTTAGCTCACAAGCAAAGGACTCAGCCTTTCCGTCCTCCTGCAAGTGATTCATAGCCCTGTTGCCATGGAAAGTTTTCTATCCCTCGCATCTCATATAGACACTTAGACGCTTGTACACGTACACAGTCAGTATAGAATAGATTCTGTCCGAGAGTCTCTTCCTTGTGGATAACATAGTTCTTTAAACATAGGATGTTAGATATGATTTGGGATTAGGTTGACTTGACCCCAGACTTCTCGTCTCCACATGTAGAGCTAAATGTCAAGTCCCCTTCACCCCCTAGTTGCACGTCAATTACACGTCATACTGCTGCGCGCGCATCTATGCCAAGTATTATCTTATAGATCCACCTATGTCTGATAATGAAAACCAATCATGTTTCTTTTATCCCTTATTACGCCTAGTTTCGATTATGTCACTGTTTTGTCACTTTTCTTATCAAATGTTACGCCTTCTACATTCGTTTCATTGTAATGTACTTATTATAAAAATACATGTCTGTTAATAAATTATTGTACTTCACTTCCTGAACCCTCGTGGTGACGGAACCTGAAGGCCGCGACTCGAGTCGGCCATTTTGAATGGAATAAAGCCCATTAGAAAACCTCTTATACCACGGATTCTGCCTCTTGTTATTTTGAGCTATTTACTTTATTTTAAGATTCCGTATGAAATTCAGTCCGGTATTTTTATTTACCACAGTGGTCATTGTCCAAGGTATGCATTGTGGAGCAGGCTCCTAGGCCGCTGTGGCAGAGGCAGTCACCGGGTGCTGTGGCCCAGCCCATCATTGCCTTCCTTTTAAATTATAGGAACAGAGACACCGTGCTTAGATTGGCCTCGGAGCAGCAAACCTGGTCTTATCAGGGAAATGCGGTGTCCTTTTACTCAGATTTCACGATGGACCCAAAAGCGGCTGCGAAGTTTGTTAAAGGGCATAAAACCGGCCCAAGACTGGGATGTACTTTTAGGCTTAGCGATAATGACTGAACAAGCAACCTCACTCCCTCCTTGAATTGCAAAGTTATTGTTTGTATCTTGTTCCAGCCTGGTTTGAATGGCATATTTACTGGGCTTTCCGGATGCTTAATTACTGCCTGTTCATAATGAGGCTTTCCCTCAGGTCCACTCAGCAGAAACTGGTGGCGGACCGCGCTGTTTGGCCACCAGGCCCCTGAGGCTGGGATTACTGGGTTCCTGGTGTTTCCCCACTGGCATTATTCCCTTGGTGTCCAAGTTTGTCAGCTTCTGCTGGGTGGAGGAGGGTTGCAAACAGTCCGATTGAGGGGCTGTAGTGGGTGTGGGGTGTAGGTTCTTGAGGGTGTTTGATTTATCGGTTTTGTTTTTTCTCCCCTTTGTAGGTCTTGCCTAGCACGGCGCGAATGCGCTGCTCTAGGAGAGGGCTCTTGGAATCACTTCAGACTTCCAAGAGCCTTCTCCGTGTGGATGTGCCTCCTCCCACACATCCCATTGGCCTTTGCGTGTGGCTTTCAATAATTGAAAGCACGCAAATGGCCAAAGACGGGTGCATGTCCCGCCTTCCCTCAAAACGTTCACTCCCATGGCCTAGGGGTCTCGGGGGCATGCAGGGTGCCATCTGTTCTGGATCAGCTTTCCAGTTAACTTTCACATCTTACAGCATGCGCGCGCACTACTCGTGGACTTGCTTTTGTTTCCTGCGTGTCTTTAATGCCTGTTTTTTAGGGCATTTACAAACCGTGTGCAGCTGTAGCTTCGGCGCTGTGTATGCAGGGGCAGTGGTCTTCAAAGGACCGCGCTCCTGTGCTGTACAAATTGGAGTTTTGGTGCATTTCATTTCCTTACTTGCAATATTTTGGCACATTCACTAACTGCACCGCGTGTGGCTGCGGCGCTATGTATGCGGACCGGGCTTTGAAAGGGGCACGCCTGTGTATGTAATGTTTAACTATGGCTTCCTGCTGCTGCATTCCCATGCGCTCCTTTATTTTGATAAATTGGAGTTTTGGTACATTTTATTTGCTTACTTTGAAATATTTGTGGCACATTCACTAATCGTGCCGCATATAGCTGTAGCTTGTGCGCTGTGTATGCGTACTCACTGGGCTTGAAAGGGGCATGCCTACATATGTAATGTTTAACAAAGGCTTTCTGTTGCTGCATTCCAAGTGGACTGGTTTGAAGTTGGCACAGCTGCGCTGGAGCACTAACCTTTAAAGGTACGCTCTCCCGTTGTATCAAGTGTGCGTTGGTATGTTTTGTACGTTGTCAGACTAGAGGATTGTAGTTCCACCCGGCAGATTATGGGAAGTGTAGGCCAACTGTGGCCATGCTTTACACAGCTCACAAGGCGGCGAGCTGGGGGCTATTTTCAGGAAAAGAGCAAAGTATAACTCTTGCGATTCTCACATACCCCCCTTCTTTCACACGGACTGCAATAAATTGAGTCTCTCACCTAGAGTCTACTCACACCTCAAGTCCCTGATCTGAGGTTTATGTGTAGCACCCTGTCAGGTCAAGGGCTGCACATGTGGCCACACCGACCTCCTGTTTCAAGCACATGGCTGTGGGTTTTGCACACTTCTGGTTTATGCTGGAACTCTCAGCATATAAAACATAAAAACCAGCTTGCTCTTTTCTCATTTATGTCTGCATTATCGATTTAATCTCAAACCTTTGTATGGAGCTGGACCCACCCACGGTGTCAATCAAGGCCTCGCAAGGACCTCTCAAGGGTTTTTGTTCTTTTAGCAAGTGTCAGATCAGATTACTGAGTGCCTTCACTTTCCAATACTGCATAGAATCACTTCTGAAAAAGAACAGGAGTCTATATAGAAGTCTTTTGTACGTACAGCGGGTAAAGGAGCGTGTAATGAGATCAAAAGTAGTTTAGTGACGATAATACTGCTTGTGAGCAATTACTATAGCCCAATTATCTTCCATAAATTGATGTTCAAAATGTACCGTTATTAAAATATCTAAAGTAGATATCATTCACGCTTTACATCTACTACAGTTCAAAATTTGAATAAGCTTTGTGGTAGTTTATCATTTAAAATGTTAATGCTTTCATGCAAATGTGAATGGTTTATTTTCTTAGCAAGCAAAATAAATGTTCTTCGAAACAGAAAAATAATAACAATTGATTAATGCTATCGATTTAACCATTTACTCAATGTAACAACACACCTCTTTGCTATCCATTTGGTAATTGTGTCACAAATGGAATTAATATGGACATTAAATAACAGTTATTTGACCATAAAAATAATGGCATAAATCAAATTAATTTATTTAGGGTGATGTGAACGTCAAGTAACGTTACAAAATGGCTTCTTGCTCCCTGCATTCACTAACTCAAACATGTTCAAGTATAATTTGTGCAGTATCAGAAAACAAAGATATTGGCGACTATTTTTTTTTTTGAAAAATCTTTTTTATTGTTTTTATGACAGAACATAACAAAAGCAGGTCACAAAAGACAGGTCATAAAAGTGCATTCACATCTGGGGTGTCACAGCACCGGGAACCTACAGAGACAGCAGGAGGACTAAACCAATATATTTGAGGTCGGTCACCAGCCATTGAGTAGACCGGAATCTCCAGGCCAGACAGCCGGGCCTGCGGAGGCTCAACTATGTCCCCTCGGAAGGTGTTCCACAGTGACCACACCTCCCCCCACTTCCGTGGGCATCCTCGCGCCGTATATACCGCTTTTTCCTGTAGCATGCACCAGTCCATATCGTTTTGCCAGTCCACCAGTTTAGGTGGTGTTGATACTCCCCACAGACGAGCAATGTTCCGCTTTGCAGCCATTTGCCCCAGCGTAACCCAGAGTCTCCCCCGCTGGGGCAAGTCCGTAGGCTCCCAAATGTTAAGCAAACACCTCTTGGCCTCAGTGCGAATAGGAGTCTCCCATACCTCACCCATGCAGGACACCACTCGCCTCCAATACCGCTGCACTCTAGGGCATTCCCACAGAACATGGAAGAAGGAGCCCCTCTCTCCGCACCCCCGCCGACACAGTCCCTCCCCTCCCCATCGCCTGTAGCCTGGTGCAGGAGACGTATACCCTGTGCAGTATTTTAGGCTGCACCAAACGGAGTCTAGCCGAGATTGCGACTTCCCTAGGGGATGCCAAAGCGATGGTCCACTCCTCGTCATCAATCTCCAGGCCATCCGCCACCCATTTCTCTTTCAGGGAGTCCAAAGGATCAGGGGGGTTGTTAATCAATTTCTTATATGTGAGCGAGATGGCATGCTCTGGCATGTGGCCATCCAGCAATCTGTTCTCCAGCAGGGAGGCCTGCGGGGGTCTGGTGCCCGAAGGGATATTAGCTCGGAGGGAGTGACGGACCTGTAGATACCTAAAATATTCCGTGCGCGCTAGGTCGTAAGTGTCCTGGAGATAGGCGAAGGATCTGACCCCCTCCGGCCCCCCACCCGGGAGATCCCAATAAGATCCCAGCTACGAAACCCCTTTGTGTGACGCAAGCTACCCAGCCTCTCCGATGCCCACAGGGGCGTGGCCAAGGTAAGCGTGTTAGACCAGCCCAGCGCCCTGTGCGCGGCGTGCCATATGTGAACCGAATGCTTCGTAGGCCCCATGAGGTGGAGTCTGCCCGATCCGGAGTACAGCGCAACCTCGAAGTTCCCCCCCCCCCCCCCCCGGGAGCAGCCATCTGTCCATCGCGTACCCCGGGTCGTTCCCGTCGCAATACGTCCCCTGATTTATCACCGAGAGGTGGGCGGCCCAATAGTACTTGCGAATATCCGGAAGGGCTATCCCCCCGTCATACCACCCCAGCGTAAGTTTCCGTAACGCTATTCTGGGTGTACCCGACCACAGGAGGGTCCGCTGCGCCGCCTCCACCGCCGCAAAGTACGAGGCAGGCACCGGGTCTGGGTGGTTTTGGAGAGCGTACAAAAATCTGGGGAGCGCCATCATTTTAAAAAGGGCCGCACGACCCAGCAGCGGCAACGGCAGCTGCTGCCATGAGGTCGAATCTCGCTGGAACCGCTGGAGCGGTGGCATGAGGTTCCTCTCAAACCGGAGAGGCCCATCCCGTGTGATAAACACTCCGAGGTATCGAAAGCCCTCCTCCGCCACTACAAGCGGGCAACCGTCAGGGAGCCGGGGAGGACCGCCGTGGAGAACATAGAGGACCGATTTAGCCCAGTTGATGCGGAATCCGGAGTTCTTCCCAAAGCTGACAAAGATATCTATTGCCGCCAGAATAGATTTCCGCGGGTGGGAGAGATAGAGGAGGATATCGTCCGCATAGAGCGAAATCTTGTCTTCCCAGCCCTCCACCCACCGCAGCCCCGTTATGCAGCTGGCCTGCCGGATCCATGACGCCAACGGTTCAAGTGAGAGCGCGAATAGGAGGGGGGAGAGCGGGCATCCCTGTCTGGTGCCCCGTTCAATGCCAAACACCGCAGACACCCTACCATTAATTACCACTTGAGCCAGCGGCTCCGAGTAGAGAAGGCGGACCCAAGCAACGAAATACGGACCAAACCCCAGCTTTCGGAGCACGGCCATCATGTATGGCCACTCGAGGGTGTCGAATGCCATGGTGGCGTCAAGCGACACCACCACCGCGTCTTCCTGAATCGTGGGACACCGTCCCAGCACCCCATGCAGGCGGCGGATGTTAAGCGCCGTGTTACGGAGGGGCATGAAGCCGGACTGGTCCGGGTGGACCAGCTTGGAGAGTACCGAGTGGAGCCTGTTCGCGAGGGCCTTAGCAAGAATTTTCGGCTCCGCGTTCAGCAGAGAGATCGGCCGGTACGAGGAACAGGCATCTCTTGGCCTCCCTTCTTTTGGGATGGCCACTATAGTCGCCAGGCGCTGGTCGCGGGCAATATTCCCGCCGCTGCACTCTCCTCGAACATGTGGAGGAGATGCACGCTAAGGACATCCGGCTTTAACTTGTAAAGCTCGATAGGCAAACCATTGGGGCCTAGCGCTTTCCCCGGTTTAAGGTCCACAATAGCCCGTTCCAATTCGGACGCGGCGAGGGGGGCCTCCAGGGCATCCCGGTCGGCCTCCGACAGACAGGGCATACGAATGTCCGCCAGCAAGGCATCTGAGTCTTCCCCCGGCCGGTCCGACCCCCCGCTGTAAACCCGCCGGAAGTGTCCCGCAAATTCCTCAACAATTTCTGTAGGCTCCGTGAGCGTCGCGCCCGACACGGTCGTGATCACCGGCACCACCGTCGCGGCCCGCTGCTTTTTGTCCAGGCACGCAATAAGTTTGCCTGCCTTATCTCCCTGGTCGTACAGCTTGCCCACCTTGTGCTGAATGGCCGTCTGAGCAGCGAGCGTGACCAGCTCTTTGTACTCTGCGGTTTTGAGCCGTAGCCGATGCTGCACCCCCGGCTCCATCTCCGCGCACGCTGCCCCTTCCAACGCTCGCAGGTCCGTCTCGACTGAGGCGATCTGCGCCTCTCGTTCTTTACGGCTGCCGGCAATGGCCGAGAGGGCCTCCCCCCGCCACACCGCCTTGAAAGCCTCCCACAGGGTTACCGCGGAGCCCGTCGACCCAATGTTGAGCTCGAAATAGCGCTCAATGGCGCTGGTTAGTTTTTTCCGCAGGTCCTCATTCTTGAGACGCCAAGCGAGTATTGGGGAGACGCATCCCTCCCGGCCACCCCCAAGCGCGATCTGTATGTATACTGGGGAATGGTCAGAAATACCCCGCGCCAGGAGGGAGGCCTCTCGGATGAGCATGTCCGGCCGCATGGAGGTCAGGACGTAGTCCAGGCGGGAGAAAGAGCAGTGCGGACCGGAGTGGAATGTGAAGTGCCTACTCGCAGGGTGCAGCAGCCGCCAGGTGTCTGTGAGCCCAAAGGCATCGATAAAATCCGCCAACCACCTTTGCCCCGCGGGCGTGTCCCTGGGCGGGTGCCTGTCTGGGGTGCCGGAGGCAACGGCATTAAAGTCCCCCCCTATGATCAACTGCCCGTCAGGGAGGGAGAGCAGGAGTTTCCCCAGGTCCACGTATGCCTGTGCCTGCAGGCCGGGAGGGATATAAATGGAGACAAAGTTAACCCGTCGACCCGCCCACCTCCCCGACAGACCCGCAAAACGGCCGAGGGGGTCTAGCTCAGTGTGGTCAATGTGCAGGGGCAGGGAACGGCGAACCAGTATCCCCACTCCCCGCGATCCAGAGGTGAAGCCGGAGTGAACCGCTAGGGTATATCCCCATCTGTTGAGGGCCTGGCACATATTCCCCCATCAAGTATGTCTCCTGCAGAAACACTGTATCAGGGAGGTGTCATTTAAGGAACTGCAGGACAATAGTACGTTTAAGCCCATTCCCCAGCCCATTGACATTCCAGCTAAGGATCTTAAGACTGTACCCCCCTCCGCTAGCCATAGTCCCTGCTGTAGAATCCTGGCCGCCTCCAAGCACCGGCGCTGCCCGCCACCCCTTGTCGCCCATCAGTGTGTGACCAAAACAAACAAGCAACCTCCCCACCTTCCCCCCCACTCCCCCAACACCCCACAGCTATACATAACAGAAGTCGGACGGAGTCCAATGAATCAACACCTGACAATCGCAGCAACATGAGTGCATCAGCTGTAACATTTCCCCAAACAAGCCCCCCACCCCCCCGCCCTGCCCCCTGCTCCGTAGGTCTTAAACTACCCACTTCCCCAACTAGCAGAGCGCCTGTCGCCCGTCCCAACCCGGAGAGAGTAGCCACCCTCCCCGGAAAAACTATGTGGGGGAGAACGGAGGCCAGCACCCACTCCAGCCGCCGCCACCACCGTGCCGCCCAAACCGTTACAACAGCAAGCATGCGAGGCAATCAAGGGACCCCCTCAATGTCAATTTGCGGGAGAGTAACCATGCCCTCACCAGAGTCCCGCCACAGTCTTTGGAACCCCAGCACATAACAGATACATTACTGTTCGTTGCGGCCGGAGGCCGTTGGCGCAAGGCTCAGTGCTTCGCCGTGTCCGGGGGAAGAGTCCCAGCGGGGGCTGTTCGATCTGGACCGCCACGACCCTTGACTCTGCTCTGCTCTCCCCAGTCCGTCCGCCGCCAATCCAGGGGAAGCCTCCACCACCCGCAGCGGGCGGTCACGTTCGCGCCTACTGCGGTCCTCCGTCTGCGCCATGTCGAGCCACTCCTGGACCGCAGCCGGCGAAGTGAAGAAGTACGACTTGCCCTCCGCGATGATTTTCAGCTTGGCGGGAAAAAACATCACGTATTTAATACCGCGATCCCTGAGCGCCGCCTTAACACCCAGGAACGAGCGGCGCTCCTGCTGCACTCGGAGCGTAAAGTCTGGGAAGAATCTGATAGTGGCCCCGTCGCGCTGAAGATCCCCCCGCCTCCTGGCCTCTTGAAGGATAGCGTCCCGGTCCCGGTAATTCAGGATCTTAGCGATAATTGTCCTGGGCGGGGCTCCCGGTCTGGGCCTGGGGATCGGGGCTTGGTGAGCGCGCTCAATCGTGAAGAGCTTCGAAAGCCTCCCGGGCTTCAGGTGTTGGAGAATGAGGTCTTCGAGAAAGAGCTCCACGCTGTCCCCTTCCATTCCCTCCGGCACACCTACGACGCGGATGTTGCTGCGCCGCGCCCTTCCCTCTTGATCCTCGAGACGCAGCGCCATTTGGCGGTGTTGGAGGACGAGCTTGTTGATGCGTCCCTCTAGTCGCTTCTCCGAGGCCTGCAGGGCCGTAATGTTCGTCTCATTCGCTTTGGACCTTTCCGTGGTTTTACCGAGGTCCGTTCGTAGCAGGTTGACCTCGATCGCGATCTTATCTACTTTGGTCTCAAGATTAGTGCCCAGGGTCTGTATGGCGGCCATAATGGAGGTTAGGGAGGGCTCCGTCTTCTCTGCATTAGCGGCCATCGGCACCCCAGAGAGCGTCGGGCCAGTGGGCACCGCGTACTTGTCCAGCTTGTTAGTCTGCGTGTGCTTCCCCACCTTTGGGCGCATGGCGCACGCCGTCTGCCGCCTCGCCAAGGACGTCACTCAGTGCAGTCGCCGGTAAGAACTCCCGGTCCACGCTGTCGCCTCCTCGCCTCTCTGGGCAGCACCCCGTCGCCGCCCCTCAGGCCGCAGACCGGCGCTCGGGGGGACCGACAGCATCCGCACCACTCCCGGCGCCGAGCCTCACACCATCTACCGGGCGGGGGCCGCACTCGGGGTTCCCCAGGCCACCGGACGATTGAGTGCCGGTCCGGGCTCGTCAACCCCCCGGGCAGGCTGCACCCGTCAAGCTGCTTCGTCGCAGGTGATCGCTGTCGCTACCGCAGCCCCGCGGTGCTCCACTGGTAGGGCCGCCGCACTCTCCCCACCGCTCCAGCAGGCAATATTATTTCCGCGTGTGCAGCCCCTGCTGTACCTCGTACTCCCTCGCATGCCAGGATGTAGGCCCGGGGCTCAGCTCCTCATAGTCAGTCTGCCCCTCCTGGTCGTCAGCGGCACCGGCACCCTCCTCATCAAAGCGCAGGAGATCCTCCGCAGTGCCCAGCAGCCCGGCTGCTGCCCTCCGCGATCTGGCCTCGTCAGCTCCGCAACTGGGGTAGGCCGCACGCCGGGGCCTCGAGTGGTGGCGAGCCCGCACCTCCGGCTCCAGCCGCTCGCCCGCGCCGCCGCGACAGCAGCAGACACCGCCGCCGAGCGCCCTTTCGCTTCCGGAGCGCCGCTCCTGGTCACCAGCGGTCGCGCCACCCCTCGGGAGTGTGGCGCTGGGTCCTCTACACTCGCAGGCCGGATAATGGTGCGGATATTTACTGGCAGCACAGTTAGCTCGGCGGAGCTCGGGACCTAAGCAGCCATCTTCGTTGGCGCCTCGATATTGGGAACTATTAAGGTATGGTTTGGTTAACCTATCCCCATTCCGTCTCCGTTTCTTTTCCCCTCCCATCAGCCCTCCGGTCACGCTGCTTCTTCAAAACCAGCCGCCTGTGCTTCTGTCTCTTTGCATAAAGCTGTTGTCAGAATGGACTGTTTTTTGGGAATTGCTTTGTTTGATTGCTTGATAGAATGGTTGGAGAGCAGGGTCCCTTGTTGGACGCAGCTTCCTTTCTCCATGGCCGGAAGGCTGGCTATCGCAAAAATGGTCATTTTTATTAAATTTCTTTATTTGTTCATTAATCTCCCCCTCTTCCGCTCACCTGCGAATTTCAGCGTTGACTCCGGTTGAGACTAGTGCCTTCGGCATGGGCTAGAAAGCAGCCTACAATCATGTGGAACTTTGAACTCTCCCCTTCGAAAAGGGAGGATTGGGTGTGCCAGATATAGACCTATTTTATAACTGTGCAATTATTCGCTATCCCCCACACACACAGTTCATGGCACACACTGCGCCTGAGCATGATCATGGCTCCTCACCCACTGCATATAGTTTTGTACGCAACATCGTCCGCGGGCATATAGACACAATTGGCTGCAAGATATGGGCATGGTATGAGCTGTGACAGCAAGCCCCTCTGGATGATCTCTTTGCCCCTTCAGTCCCATTGCTTGGGCACCCTGCCGTACCCTTCATATGAGATACGGCTGTTTGTGAGAGAGTAGGGCGGTTTCAACTCACTTCTATGTAGACAGCATTCCTGGAGGGTTTGTTTAATGAGCCACACAGGCACTAGGAGAGAAAGGAGGGACTGTCCTTGAAAGGTATACTTATTATTATCAGCTCCGAGATGCCATGCGCACACGCTATGCTTTTTTCCCAGCAGCGCCTCCCATGCTGCTGGCTCGAGAGCTTAATAGGTAATCCCTCCCCGCCCAAGCTGATAAGTAGACTATACTCCAAAATGCACCGCATGGCTCCTGTGCATATGGCACCTGCTCGTCTGGGGTGGGAGGGGCTGCTGGTGGAATCCATTCCAGAGGAGCAATGGGGGTACTGTTGTGCACAAGCAAGAGCATTGTCACCCAAATACAGGCTGCGCTTAATCCATTTTACATTTCTCCAGAGATCATACCGAACGCAAGAGTGGCTGTGTGAGAGATGGGGCTAAGGGACACGAGGTATGCCCAATGTTCGACCTCTCATTCAAATTTCCTTCATTTGGCATGAGCCACCCGAGAGATAAAATAATACTGGAAATCCATTCTGAATTTGACTAACGATATGTCTGGTCTGCGTTTGGAGCGCACACCCTTGACTGCACTGCTTGGGTACGTTAAGGATTTCCCTTCCGAGTCATAGAACCTGGTGTCTTTTTTGCTTCTATTGGGCAAACGGCCGGTGGCGAACTGGGGGTTGTCGTTCAGTCCCCCAAGCTGAGGACTAGCTCAAGGACGCTGCATACTGCCAAGGCCAATTTGGGACATAATTACGGCCCAATCCAGACCCAAGGTTAATTGAGGACCCTTCCAGGCCTATATGCGTATGCGTTACGCTGCTGTGAATGATGCCCTCTTGAACGCGCGAGGTGTGGAGGGGTCTTCGAGCTCTTCTTGATGGAAGGGGATAGATAACAGTCCGATGTAACCAGTGGACCTCTTGCTGCATGGTGTAGATGGGCGAAATGCTGTTGACTGGCACCTGTGAACACCAGATCACTTTAACTCTACGGCCTTTCTTCCCTTTCACCTTCATTAATTTCTGTTCTTTCGGATATGTTCCCGTCTGTTCTGGGATGCATAAAAAAGAATATTGGTATATTAGAGACTAAGTGTGATAGCGTAAGAGATGCACAAGTTAGCTGCACTATTTGCACATGCTCTACCTACCTTACTATGCTGCAACGAAGAGGTGTATTGATCGGTATACATTACTGGCTAGACTTTGTGTATTCTTTTTGAAACTTTAAAAAGATTTTTTTTAAAGAATTGTGACAGCAGCGAACTGAGTTTGGATTGGCAGGTCTTCAAGCTTTAGAGGAAGTATTTTGCCCCTTTGGTATAGATCCATTCGCATTCAGACTGACAAATCAGCTGGAGAAATGTTTCAACTACAGGCCCTAGCAACAGATACTTTTCTGCAGAACTGGTTTGGGGGAAAACACTTTTTCATGATCCCCAGGTGTCTGACTCAGATGTGCAAGCAATCAGCAAAGGTGGCGATGGCGACACCAATGTGGAGGAGTCGGCCTTAGTACCCCATTTTTAGAACAGTCAGACTATCAATCCAACTGTCGATCTTTCCACAGATTTTAAGAATCCACTACGGTCAGACTCCTTCTCCAGTGTTACAGAAACGGCTGAGCCAAGGGGCATAGAACCTTTCAGGATGTTCACAGATGTTTCAGGACTTTCAGATGCAGCTTCAGGCTACATCAGAGCTTCACGGACCAAGGGCACAGTCAGCCTGCGATGTATAGAATGTCTGGTGTTTGGTAAGGTGTATGGATCCTGTTTCATCAAATATCATGGATGTGTTGAATTTCTTAGTGTCTCTAGCAAGGCAGAAATCTTATAGGACATTTAATGGTTATAGGTCAGTAGGAAACCAGAAGGTTGAAACATCAATTGAAGAGCAGGTTGTTAAGAGGGCTAAAGTACATCAATCGTCCTAATCCAACATAGAATATTCCACTATGAAGTATTTTTTTTGTTTTATCTATTTTTTATTAAAGTTAACATTTCTCTAAGAGCTTTCAGTTCGAGATGGTCCGTGGTTACCTGGTGGGCCAGATATGTAACAAGTAGGTGCTATGTCTTTGGGCCTCAAAGTAGGGGGTATAAGGTTCCAATAGGATTTCAACAGTTCACGGCAGTATACGGCATGTCGTAGCTAACATCGGGTCAGAGTACAGGTCTTTGTCCTCAATGTATAGGAGCTGCCACTTAGCAAATAGAAGGAGTATGGCTGTTAGACGTCGGAGTCCTTTCTTGATGTATCCCAATCGGACCACTAACTGAGTTTTTGTTGATCTGATGTTCCCCGATAGTGTCCACAGATTCCAAACACAGACCCACAAAATGCCGCCACTCCAGGGCATCTTCAGAAACTTCACAACCGGTGCACCACACTGTACACATATAGCATCCTCTAGGAGGCCGATTTTACATAGCATAGAGGGAGTACAATACAATGTATGAAGGTATTTGATGTGAACTAGTCGTAATCTATAGTTCGGGGATAACAAACCAGTCAAGGTACAGCAGTATACCCATCGTTTCTCCCTCAGCTCAACACCCAGCTGCCAGAGATCACGAGCCTTCTGAGTAAAGAGTTGCGACTTATCTTGCATTGTAGCATATAACCAGGTAATGAGCTGTCTTGGGGATGTCGCTCCCAGCATAGTTTCAAGAGCCTGCAGCTCCGGTGGAGCGTCAGGGAACCCCAGGTATGTCTCTCGACCCTTGGCACTGAGTCGAAGGATCAAGAATGTGCCCAGTGGGGTTCTGTTCGGTTTTGCTTGTTGTATGCCATGCGTGGTGACAAAGTTGCCTCTAGGGAACAGCCGCCCCAAAGTTGTCAAATGCATCCTTTTTAGGCTTGCACATACCGCTCGGACTAATGATAGCGGCAGAACAAGGTTCTGCATGGTGGGGATCTAACTAACAAAGAACTGCTAGGGGCTCTCATTCTCTGAGAAGGTGCCATGTCCAGACTGTGCAGTTTATGATGTCTACAGTGGCCTTGGGCTGCTTCATAGGGAGAAATATCGCAGTCGTCAGTCAGTGGGCATGCCACTACATTATCCAACTCAACCACCACATGCGACTGGAACAGCGTAGGGTGATGCCAATAATAAGCAAACTAGGCCTTAGGATGGTAGTAGTGCAGCTCCATGTCAGGTGCAGAGAGCCCCTCCTGCTTGAATGAGAGTGTAAGCAACTTCCAGGGGACTCTGGATTATTGGCACGCCCACACCAGAGTACTAAGGGCTGTCATGAGATGTGTAAAAAAAGTTGCTGGTGAGCGGAATGGGTATGTTTATAAAGAGATATAAAAGATTTGCCAAAATAGTGATTTTGCCAATGACAATCCAGCTATAGACCACGGCAATTTATTCCAAAATTGCACGCATTCCTCCTGCCAGGTCAGTGTTTTTCCAAAAATGTTCGCGATATCTCATCTAAGTTTCTACTAATCCATATGCTTAAATATGTAAAGGGTAATACAAGGTATTTTTACAGCTTTACTACGCTCGCGCTGCTGCTAGCGATTGAATTTTAACCATTCCCGTTTTGTATTTATTTTTTTGCTTTATTCATTTCCCCTGATATTAACTCTGTTCAGGCTGGGATTAGGCTGGTAACTTTCCCCCCCTCTTACCGCATGTAAAATTGTCTTTTTCACCGCCGTTTTGGTGGGTCCGGGTCACGGGGATTCCCCGGGGTGGACGCCATTTTGGTTTGGGCAGTGTATTTTCTGGCGGGCGCCATTCTGAGCGCTACAGCGCTCGGGTTAGCCTCGCGGGACGCCTACTTAAAGCCGCTTCCTCCCGCGCAGCGGTACCGCGCAGTGGGACGCCGTCGCTTAGCCGGTGTCGTGCCTGAGTCCTGCCCATCTGCGCCCGTCCGCGCTAGGGACGTGCGGGACGTTGCAGGTGGGTGTGCCCGTATTCGTAGCTAGGGTGTAAAGATGATCACGTATTCTAATGAGACGTTACGGTCCATTGGATTGACCATCACTAAAAGTAATCAGGTTATCCACCCTTTAAGCGGCCCTTATTGCTGCGCCTGTAAAGGTTGGGCTTTGGCCTCTCCCGCTCCTATTCGCCAGAAGCCTGTTGCTGTCACTTCCCAGAGTTCGACGAACGCTCTGCGGATATTTAGTCTGAATGCTAGGTCATTGGTTTCGCACCATCAAGACATCCTTGACCTTATGCATGATGAGACCCCGGATATTCTCGCCATTACCGAAACTTGGCTGCAGGAGGAGGATGCAGCGATTATTAATCTTGCTTTTCCTCCGGAATATTCTATTTTCACCCTTAATCGCCCTACTAGAGGGGGAGGTATCGCACTTGCGGTGAAATCCAATTTCTCCTGCATTTGGAATGCTTTACATATTGCTGGGTGTGAGAGTGCCTCTTTTAAGATCGGGATTAGCCCCCAGTATTCGATCTCGGGGATGGTGGTCTATCGCCCCCCAGGTAATGACGTTGCGTTTAGAGAGTCTTTCCCTGATGCTGTTAGCACTCTGGCAATTGGTTGTGCCAACTTCTCTATACTGGGAGATTTGAATCTCCATTTTGATAATCAGAGTGCCCCGGCTGTTTGTAACTTTCTTGCGGATCTTGAGGCCCTTCAGTTGTCCCAAAAAGTCTCTCAACCCACCCACACAGGAGGGCATATATTGGACCCTTTTTTTACAAACTTAACGGAAGCCTCAATTCTTTCCGTTTCACCCCTGGGATGGACGGATCACTTTCTAGTGGATATTCGGGTTTTGTCACCTGAAATTATTCCAACTCCCTTAGCCCGATCTATCCCTAGAAGACACTGGAGTAAGCTTAGGTTAGAGGATTTTCATCTTGCTCTAACTACTGATCCGCTTGATCTTTCGGATGATGTTGAATTGGGCTATGACCAGTTCTGTAATTGGATTACCAGGGCGCTTGACTCCTTGATTCCCATACTGACTAGTAAAATCAGTCCTAGAAAGTCTAACCCCTGGTATGACAGTGCACTACGTGCACTGAAAGGGAACTGTAGGCGCGCCGAGAGGGAATGGCGGAGATCTTATGATACGGTGAAGAAATCGCTGTATCTGGCCTCTAGGAAGATCTATCATCGTGCCATTTGTAGAGCTCGTGCGACGTTCTACTCTCTGGAATTTCGTAATAGCCCAAATCCATCTAAAACGATCTTCAAAGCTCTCAAGGATCTGCTGTCTAAACGCTCTACCTCTCCAGTTATAGCCTCTACCTCGCATTGTGAAGCCCTAGCATCTTTTTTTTGGGAAAAAGTGCAGGGCATCTATCGTGCTTTTCCTGGTATGGGACCCTCCCAGAAGGCCGTGGTGGCTGTCCATGCCTTTTCCTTGCTGGATTCTCTTCCGCAGCTTCTACCTGAGGCTTTTGACACTCTGGCTCAGAAGGTCAAATCTGGCTCACCTTTGGATCCGGTCTGTCCTGCTCTGTTTAGGAACCAGTCTTTCATGGGTTGTCCTACAGTTTGTTCCTTGATTAACATTTTGCTGGCTTCGGGCACGGTCCCAACCAAATGGAAGCGTGCAGTGGTTTCTCCTATTTTGAAGAAGCCAAGCTTGGACGCTTTGAGACCGGAGAACTACCGGCCCATCTCTTTACTCCCTTGGCCGGCCAAGCTGATGGAAGCTCATGTTAATCAGGCTCTTACCGACCATCTCACCCGAGCTAACATTCTGGACGACACCCAGAATGGGTTCCGGGCTGGGCACAGCACGGAGACTGCCCTTCTCGCCATGGTTGAACATCTCCGTTCGGTGCTGGATCAGGGACAGACGGCGGCGCTAGTATTGTTAGATCTGAGCGCCGCCTTTGACACGGTCTCGCACCGTATCCTTCTGCACCGTCTGGAAGAGATTGGCGTTATGGGGTCGGCCCTTCAGTGGTTCTGCTCCTTTCTTGACGACCGGTCTTTTTGCGTTGCTACACCTCCTTATCAGTCCAAGTTCCATCCTCTGGACCGGGGGGTGCCGCAGGGATCCTCACTGAGTCCCACCTTATTTAATCTTTACGTGAGACCGCTGGCTGATGTCGTCAAACAATGGGGCATGTATATGGTCTCATATGCTGACGACACTCAGCTGGCGGTTACTATCAGTGGGGATGCCGATGTGGACGCCCCCAAGTTCCAGAACGGGCTGAGGGAGGTGGCTAGCTGGATGGCTGCCAACTGTCTCCAGCTTAACGCTAAGAAGACCGAGGTTATGATCGTCGGAAGGGGTAGGGATCTCTGGGGTGACAGATGGTGGCCGCCGGAACTTGGTGTGGCTCCAACTCCGGTTATGGAGTTGAGAAATCTGGGAGTGTGGCTGGACTCTACTCTCAGCTTTGTGGGGCACACCAAGAAAACCGCAGCATGTTGTTTTGGAGTCCTTCGGGGCTTAAGGCCGGTCCTTAAGTTTTTTGACCCCCCTACCAGGCAGATGGTGGTCCAGGCAACAGTTTTATCTCGCCTGGATTATGCCAGTTCGCTTCTGATAGGGAGTAATCAGGCAGAAATTGTTCGTCTCCAACGCGTTCAAAATGCCGCTGCCAGAGCCATTGTCGGCTTGCCTAGGTCATGCTCGGCTTCCAGCACTCTTCGAGCATTACATTGGCTGCCGATTAAGTCGAGAATACATTTTAAAGTCTTATGTCTGGCTTTTAAAATTTTAAAAGGATCTGCCCCCCAGATTCTTTCGAATCTTTTGTCCGGTTATGTACCGACCCGTTCGTTAAGATCTTCGGGTCAAGCGCTTGCAGTAGTTCCGAGGTTCAGGCTTTGCCGAGTTGGTGGGCGCTCTTTCCGGATAAGGGCTGCAGCGCTTTGGAACTCGCTTCCGCTTGAGCTCCGCACAATCGATGATCTTCTGCTGTTTCGGAAATCATTAAAAACTTTTCTGTTTTAACTGCTCCCTCTATCTTGGTTCTGTGTTAGTATCTGTTGTGTTATATCTTGTCGCGCGCCAGGACGCCCCTTAGCTGGGGCAGCTGTGCGCGTTATAAATACTATTAACATAACATAACACAACACAACGGACTTAGACCAGTTTATTGTGATTCCAGACAAGCCTCCATTGTAGATGAATTTCTAGAGTAAGGGTGAGAGGTTGATTGCAGGGTCATATATATAATGTTATGTCATCCACGTACATAGAGACAATCAGGCATCTAGAGGTGTAGTTGAGTCCCAAAGGGCTCCATAGCTATTGCAGACAAAAAAAAAGGACAAGAGGCACCCCTGCCTAGTGCCTCTTAAGACTGAAAATGAGGGGGTGACCTCTCCGTTCACCCGGAGGCACGTGGTAGAATCTGTATACAGCAATCGGATCTATCATAGGAAGTGTTGCCTAACATCAATCCATTCCAGGAGTCAAAATAGATACTCTCATTTTAGCGAATTGAACACTTTGGTGGCATCCAATAAGATCGCAGCAGCAGTGCAAACACCATTCAGAGGTGGTGGGCCATGGACCGTCCTGGGTCAATGCCCAAATGGTCCTGTTGGACCATTGTGGGCAACAGAGGTGCCAGCCTATCTGCAATCAACCTGGTTAGTATCTGATTGTCCATATTTATCTTAGACAGCGACCAAAAGGAATCACATTTCTCAGGGGTCTTATCTGGTTTCAATATGGTGACAATAAGCGCCGCCTGAAGGGAGGGTGGGAAACTGCCAAGCTTGAAAGCCTCCTCATATTCAGCAAGCTACTGAGGGGCCAGCAAATGGACATATGCAGGATGTTAACTTGGTTTTACGTTTGTTTGAATCATGGAAGGATACCAAGCATCCATCTGTAAAGTTCTTATCTACTAAAGATGTGACATTATTAGGTTTGGTTTCTTTTAAAAGGGTGTCAGACGTCAGGGATCTAGAAGTTTCTGTCATGCAATTTTCCCCAGTTGATGTTCAATTTGATATTATAAGGAGGATTAAAAACGCATCTACGCTTGTGAAGTTTCCAAGTTTTTCATCACACACAAAAAACGGAGTGTAGTGAAGTGTCTTAAATAGTATGTCCTCATAACAAGGGAAGTAAGGACATCTGATTCTCAGTCATTTATAGCTTTTAGAAAAACATTTGCTCCAGTAACATCAAAAACATTGTCACTGGGGTGAGACAGTGGCAGGAGCGGAGAGTATAGCATGAGGGTATTCAGCCTCTTGGCTAGGCCCTGCCAGGCAGCTGTAGGACCGTTAACAGTGGTGGCATTGGTTCCTATCTCCTGTGAGTGTGTTCCCAAGAAGGTAGCCGTCGGTATGGGAGCCTTATATCCCTGCTCTATCACTATGTGCGGCATAAGGGGAGGGTGGTGAGGGGGCAGAACCAGTAAGTCATGTAGTGTGCGTGGGCACAGAAAAAGTACAGGACAAAATCTGGGGCTTCAAAACCTCCCTCTGAAAAAGGCAGCACCAGCACATCCCATCGGAGCCTGGGTTGTTTCCCTCCCCAGGTTAAGCAAATAAGTTGTTTTTAGTAGTTTAAAAAGTTGTGACCAGGCGAGAAGGGGATATGGATGAAAAGATAGAGCAGTTTGGACAAGATAACCATTAATGCTAAGCGGCCTGCTAGTGACAGTGGCATAGAGATGCACTGTCTAATGGAGTCTTTCAGGGCGTCCAGCGTGGTTCCATAATTAGCTCATATTAGGACCTCTTTATCTCTGGTGACAACTATCCCCAGATATTTGATCTCCGAGTCGAACCAACCCAATGGGAAATTCAGGATGCAGCGCGGAGTGCTGGGGGCGAGAGGGAAGATCAGAAATTTTGCCCAATTGATCATTCTGCCAGAATGTGCACCTTAGCTAATAAATTCCCGCAGTATTGTCTTCAGTCTCACTGGGGGATCACAAACATATATGGTGAGGTCATCAGCGTAAAGGGAAATGGTTGTAAATAAATGAAGGATGAAGGTCTTCACACAAGATTGATGAAAGTAAGAGGTTTAATTGCGTGGAACAACAGTCGCAAGCAGCTCCTCCTGTGCTGGCCAGTGTTCAACGGTCCACCACAGAACCCTGCTCACCAACGTTCGTGTGCAACCCGGTATAGCTAGAATTCCACCACATTGCAGGCACGAGACAAGCACATGACTATTTGCTTGTATATTTATTCACAAGCTATATACACACACAACACATCCCCTCCCGTTCCAAATCATATATTTTAAACCAGAAGAATATGAACAAGACAAGGTATAAAAATATTTTAAGTACACAGACTTGAACTAGAAACTGTAATCTTAGTGGTGGCAGCACCACTTAATACAGGTAATCCTTCAAATAGCCTGGAGGCTTCCGAGCCCTCTTGCTTTTCCCTCTGGCACTTACAAATTCTGATCCATTTGTGTGTGTGTTGGGGGGGGGCGGTATGAAAAGCTTCCTTCTGTACCAGAAGTCACAACATTAAACATCCGCTTTTATACCCATACAAACTCGCCATGTTTCATCAACGTGTAGGCACTACATTCCTCCCTTCTTTTTTGTTCACACACTCCACCCTTCTGGTAACAAGGCCACTCTGCATTTATTCCACCTTTCACCATTCTCCAAGACAACATGTACACATTTCACTCTGTAAGGACCCCTGAATTTAGTCGGCCTTCATCACTCTACCAGACCTGACCTGGACCTCCTTCAATGTCACCGTTTGCAACTGTGGCGGATGGCCTGTTCTCTTGCTTCACCGTACCACCAAGGATTACCCATACTTTCAAATATGAGGGTATAATTTTGGAGCCGGGAGCCCTCCCTCTCATTAATTCGAAAGGAGAACTGCCCCTGATCTCAGGCCTCGTAGTGTGATACGCACAAATTAAGTCTTCAACCGCCCTCCTGACATCATGTCCAGCCACCACAGCCGCCTGGATCACTCCCCTGACCCTTCTTTTAGCCCTCTCAGCTATGCCATTTCCTTGTGGGTTGTATAGGGACATAGCGTGATGGTTGATCTCTCTGCTTCTAAGAAAATCTTTCATATCGCGAGAAAAAAGTTGCATACCATTGTCAGTAATGAGGATGGAAGCTATTCCCTCCTCAAAAAAAATCTTCCTTAATGCACTAATGGTAGCCTCAGTGGTGATCTCTCTCATAATAATCATCATCAACAACTTTGAGAACAAATCCACTGCAACCATGGCAAACCTACACTCCCTATTCACATCTGACATGGGACCAATAAAGCCACAAGATAGACTGTGCCAAGCTTTCCCAGGATCTACGATGTGCCCTGTGACAAAGTGCTTTCCCACTTTAAGCCTCTTCTCCCCTTCTTTGCATATACTGCACTTAACAACCCAAGTGGACACCTGATCATCCATGCCAGGCCACCAGAAAATCTTCTCGTTTTTGCTCCCACAAAAAGGTTTGTCACTTTCTCAACAGTGTATTTAACGGTTCCAGTTTATCAACAAAGTTTTCTACAATTTTTGCATAGTTTTCCGTTAAACTATTTCAATTGTCCTTTATCCTTGGGCCTCGGGGTGCCAACTCAATAACTCTCAACAGATTCTGCTTGGGCTTCACGCCATTGGCTGATAACGTGTAACACAGATACTCCAGAGATTCTGTTAGAAAACAACACTTGTCCTTGCGTAACGTGAGCCCAACATCGACTATGCGCTGAAAGGCTTGCTTCAAAATAGCATTGTGCTCCTCTATGGTCTTACCAAATATGAAAATATTGTTCTGAAAATGGAGAACCTTATGCATTCCTTGAAACACATAAAAAAATCGTACGCTGGAAAAAGCTAGCCACGGATGACAGACCGAATAGCATACGTTTAAACTGGTATGTTCCCTCCATGCTTATAAATGCTGTGAGATGTTTAGATTCGTTGTGGCGCTTGATCTAATGATATGCAGACTTCAAATCCAATTTTGAAAAGTACTTCCCTCCTTTTAATAACAATATCAACTCACTTATAGGTATCAGCTACAATATTTTGGTTTAACGACCTCAGGTCCACACAGAAACTCAGACGCCCATCAGCTGTGCATGCAATTACCACTGGGGATACCCAATCTGAAGCCTCCGCAGGCTCTATGACACCTTCTTGCAACAGATCATTTATTAGCTCCTTCACACCATCCCTTACAATAACTGGAACACTCCTAAGTTTGTGCAGAACTGGGATTGCATTTTTTAAAACCATTATCTTATGTGCATAGCCTTGCATAATACCCAGCTTTTTGTTAAAGACTTTATACATTGAACTTACAATGTCAGACACTGACTCATCATTGACCACCATCACCTGAGAAGGTGCCCTAGGGTTCACTATAATATGCAAGTCGTATTGGTGTAACCACCCTAAAATCAGGGCACCTTTTCTAGCCACACAAAACTTCCCTTGTGTACTCCTCCCTCCAAACAGTATCTCAGCGTTGATGTAACCTACAATATCTATTGTTAACCCCCCGGTGAAATATCCTTGGGTTGTAGAGACTCATTGCCCCACACTTGTTCAAACATGTCCCTAGGAACTATAGTGTACATTTTGCCCCTGTCAACCATAAGTTAAACATCCTTTCCATTTACTGTAAACGCCTATTTCTCCATTGCCCCTCATTTACCACAGTATTGTCCTCTACAATTAAAATTCTTTCCAGCATCTGTTGCTTCAGTGGTGGCATCAGTTACATAAGTCACCCTTCCGCGACCTGTACCTCGACACACTCGCAAAGTGGCCAATACAACCACATTTCCTACACTCTGTTGTTGGCAAAGCAAAACTTCGACTCAGAATCATGGTTCATACTACCACACCAACTAAAACCTTTGCTTCCTTGTCTGGATGCTATATAGCCCATCCCTCTTGAGTTGTTCGGTTTTGTGGGTAGAAAGGATTCCTGTCCGTCTGCTCCTATCTCAAAAACGACCTCACCCAAGGTCTTTTTATCCAATTCCTTCATGCACAGGTCTGACTGCTTTAAAACTTTGGCTATCCCTATTGCATCACTAACTGTGGGATTCTTCGCTGCCCATAACCCCTCTTGGAGTTTTTGCTTCTACACTGTACAATGGAGCTGATCCCTAATGAGTTCATCAGTCATGGCCCCAAAACGACACTTGGTAGATAATTTGCGTAGTCTTGAAACAAATTACTAAAAGTTGCGAATAGAACTTGAACCTATCCATTACTAAATGTTCTTCTTTGGCATAACAGGTTTCTAACCTATGCCTTGCCTCTTTGAAAACAGCAATAATGGGTTGCCCATTAGCCTCCGTAGCTATGGTTAAGTATCTGAACACTCTTTGCCCTTCTTCGACTAAAGCACTCAACAGTAAACCTATCTTCCTAGCAGGTCGAAAAGCCATCACCATCCATTGCCTCTATATAATTGTCGAACGTTAGAATCCAATCCTCCCTAGGCATAGGTGGGGCCCCGGTTGCATTAAAAAACAAGGTGGGGATATGACAGAGATATGCGCTGGAGTGACTGCTCACTTTCAGACACCTCTATGACCTTGAAACAATTATAGTTAATAAATACAAGTGTTAATTACAATTACACCCCACACACGTTACAGTGTGACTGACAGCGGAATGTACCTTGTGCTGGTTCTTATTCAGCGTACCCTATTGAGGTGAGGACAGCGTTGAGTTAACAAAGTAGATTCTCCACAAGCGTTTGGTCAACTCTTCATGAGCCTTTATGGTGTGCGCATCACCGTTTCCTTCACTGTACACACACTTCGGTGTGCGCGTCACCGTTACTTGAAATTGACACTTCGTAGAGTGTGAGCCCACTGAACTGTGCAGGTCTCCATCGGCAATTTCCTATCGTTTCTCACTAATGCTTTAAAATGGCCACTACGTCGCTCGACGTCTTTTGTTGCTGCAGAGCTAGAATAGCAAACTTCCGAACCCATGGCCGCACGTATAGGTTGTGTCACGCGTCATCCATCGACTTGACCAGAAGACCGATTACTCCCTCTCGTTGCTCATGCATTCAAAGATGGCTGCCACGTACTTGCCATGTCCGAACTGCATACGTCCCAGGAGGTCTACTGTAACAGGTTGTTCCCATTTCACTTCTGGACAACTAGGCGCTCATGGGACCTGCGACTCACTTTGTGGTTTACTAGAGCTTCACCAGCAATTCGTTATCAATGTACGTGGCATCCGCTTCCTTCCTCGCTGTTCCTGCGACTTTGTTGTCACGCACTCCCTCTCCTCCTTGTTCCCGCTCCTCATCTTTACCCTGGCCAGGTGATCGTCGCCAAAATTGTTGTAAATAAATCACGGATGAAGGTCTTCATACAAGATTAATGAGGTAAGAGGTTTATTTTCCGTGGAACAACGGTCACAAGCAGCTACTCCTGTGATGGCTAGTATTCAACTGTCCACCACAGAACATTACTCACCAAGCTTCATATGGAGCCCAGTATAACTAGAATTCCACCACATTGGAGGCACAAGCGCAGGACTATTTGCTTGTATATTCATTTACAAGCTATATGCAACAGACACCAATAGGTGTCTGGTTGGATATTGTATTGCATATCCCAGATGATGCTGTCTGAGCTTGGCAGCCAGTGGTCCCACAGCCAGGGCAAATAGGAGGGGGGATATAGCGGACACCCCTGACTAGTGACGCCTGCCCCGTCGGGGGCGGTGTCCCATACGCTGCAATATTGTCATTAGATAATCCCATTACACAAAATCAAATGCTTTGGTGGCTCCTTTAAAAACGGCCACCACAGCTAGAACTGGGTCAATATCTTGTAGGAGTGAAAGAAAGGGTACGTAGATTGTGTGACGTTGCCCTTCCCGGTATAAAGCCGGATTGATCAGGCAGCACCAAAGAGTTCATAAGTAGGCAAAGCTTGTTAGCTAGGACCTTAGCCAAAAAATGTACATCACAATTTATCGACTCGCAAGAGTCTGTAGCCTTCCCCAGTTTAAAGAGGGATAGGATTAGAGCCTCCTGCGTAGTAGGTGGGAGAGCCCTAGACTCTCGAGCCTCATCGTATGGAACCAGCAGGACAGGAAGAGACTATCGGCATAGATTGTTATAAAATTTGCGCCCGACCATAACTGCATAATTACAGCTCTGAGCTCTTCTTCCTTGAAGGCAGCAGAGAGGAATTTGAGTTAAGTGTCAGACAGCCACCCCATGGTGACATCTGCCAGGTAATAATCTACGTCCAGAGGCAGGGACCTCCGGGATGTATAAAGAGAAGCATAGAATGTCGAGAATGTCCTCTGCATCTTTGTGCAAGGGCCCCTCGAGTTTCTGACCTCCAGTTCATAATTAGAAAAGCGAGGCTTGCGAACCAGTTCGGCCAGAACCTTGCTGGATCGCTCTCTCACTCCCGAAACCGCCTGGCCCAGTGATATCTGCTGCGAAAGAGGCATTCTCTTTCAGCACTGTTCTCGTATTCAGAGAGCTCCTCTCTAAATTTGATACTTACATCGGCATCGTGGGGATGTGAAGTCCGTGCTTACATAGTTTTTATTTCATCCTCCAGTTTCTCGAGGTTTCTGCAGAAATTCATCAGTATACCTCCACCCTTGCCTACACAGATAAGTGATAACTGTGACCATGAAGGCCCCTCATAGTCTCCATCTTCAAGCCGGATTATACGTAAAGCTGAACAAAGTCTTTCATCTCCTGGCGTAACGCTTCTCCGAAAGGGGTGTCTAGCAGGACATTAGGGGGAAGCCTCCAGAACCTTCAGGGAGGAGGGGAGTGCGGTGGTGACAGTCGCAGGTAGACCTGGGAGCAGTCCGAAAAAGTGCAGGCCAGATGTCGTGTCTGTGTTACCCAAGTGGCCAACCTCCTAGATATGATCCAATAATCTAACCGCAACCAACTTGAGCACGGAGGAATAAAATGTGCCCTCCCTCCCAGAGGGTTGGTGGGTTGTCCAGGCATCCAAAAGGCCTCGTTATCCGAGGATGTCCTGGAGGTGGCGCCGGGCATTGGTGTTGTGATGTGGCTGAAGGTGTGATCGATCCAGTCGTAGATTGTGTTAAATTGAAATCACCCCCCCCAAATGACATATGTAGACCCTATGTTTACCACCAGTCCCCATAATTCGATGAAAAAGGCTGCATCATCAATGTTCGGTCCATAACAGTTTACCAAAGTAAACGAGTGGGTGGCCAGTCTGCCCCACATAACGCAGTATCCTCCTGATGGGTCTTGCAGGGAGCCTTCTGCGACATAGGGTGTGTATTTTTATAATGCTGGCAGTGCCCCTTGAGTACGTGCAATAGGAGGAGAAGGAGCTATGGGAATCCCATGGATTCGCGAACGTGTATCGGGCGTTCATGCCTACGTGTGTCCCTTGGAGCATGGCTACCTGGATGTTGTTGTCTATCCATTTATTTATTTAATTTGGAGGGCACAACAGCTACCCAAAAAGGGTTTCCCGGCGTCGGGCGGACTAGGTGTAAGTAAAGGCAACTGTAGATGGGGTTACTGGTTAAATAACCAGGCGTTGAGGGATATGCGGAAGTGTGTGTAGATAGTCTCTTTGCGTATGGCGGGAGGAAGGGTGTTCCACAGTGACGGACCTAGGTATGCGAAAGATCTTCCCCCCCCCACATCCTGGAAAGTTTGATCCTTGGTACTGTGAAGTTTCCAAGAGTGGTAGATCGTATATGGCGAGTCGGGGCATAGGGACGGACGAGGGATTTCAGATACTGTGGTGCCGTTCCCATTTTGATCTTGAACATATAGCTCAGGGTTTTAAACTAAATGCGGCTCTCTACCCTGAGCCCATGTAAGTCACGGAGGTAGCCAGAAATGGGGGTGGCTTTGGGAACCCTGAAAAGTAATCTTGCTGCAGAGTTCTGTACCAACTGTAGTCTTCGTGTCACTGCTTTGTTGGAACCCAGATAAAGGACATTTCCATAGTCCAGCCGAGAGGTGATGAGGGCATGAACCACTGTTTTCTGGGTGTCCCCTGGCAGCATCCAGATGATCTTCCTGAGCCATTTCAAGATGGTAAAGCAAATGACTGTGACTGTCACTGCCTGATGGTGCATGGTTAGTGAGTTGTCAATAGTTATCCCCAGATTACGGACAGGGCTGCGGGAGGGCACCCATCTCAGCAGGCCAATGTAGCGGGCCCCACAGATCTTTCATTTTGCCTAAAACGAGGACTTCAGTCTTTTCACCATTTAATTTAAGGTGATTGCAGTTCATCCATGTTGCGATTTTCCCTAGGCCTGTCTGAAGAAGGGATGTCGAGCCGGGGTCAGTGCTGGAGAGGGAAAGGATGTTCTGGGAGTCGTCGGCGTACGTGAAAAGAGTCAGGCCAGCTTGTTCGGCTATGTCCGCTAGAGGCCTGACATATAAATTGAAAAGCAGAGGACTAAGGATGAAGGGTGAAGGGTGAATGTTGGAAGTAGCTGTGACAGAGAAGATTTGAAAAGTGCGGTTGGCTAGAAAAGAAATGATCCAGTCCAAGGCTGAGCCACAGATGCCCAAGGACCTCAGTGTGTGGATTAAGATTGAAAGGGAAATTGTGTTGAACGCCGCGCTGAGGTCCAGTAGTATGAGCGCGACTGTCACCGATATCAAGATGATGGCGCAACTTCTCCGTGACCCCCAACAATGTGGTTTCTGTGGAGAATCCGATTCTAAAGCCAGATTGAGAGGGGTGGAGGATTTTGTTGGTTTCAACAAACTGGGAAAGATGGGAGGGAATGTGTCTCTCAAGTATTTTGGAGAAGGTAGGCAGGAGTGAAATAGGCCAATAATTAAGAGAGGACACTTCGGTCCACAGTGGGCTTTTTCAGGAGAGGGGTTACCGTGGCGTGTTTCCAATGTGCAGGGACTGTGGATTCAAGCAGGGAAGAGTTTAGAGCATTCAGGATGACGGACAGATGAGACAGGTCAAGCTGTTTTAGTATGGAGATTGGTAGGGGATCCTTTGGGGAGCCGGATTTAACTTATCAAGAATGATTTTCAGAGAGTCTAGGTTAAGAGGGGGCCAAGAGTCTAGCTGTGGAACAGTGTGGGGTGGAACAATAGGGTACGGTGAGGATATGATCTGGGGCGTGATGTTAGATTGAGACTGCGGGGTCTTGCTTGTACGCGAGTTGGCGATTTCTAGATAGATCTCAATTTTGAGCGTGAAAAATCGGGCAAGATCGTCACACTGGCGTTAATTTAGGGGCAGAGGTTTCGCTAGGGTCTCAGGGCTAGTCAAAGGGCTCTTTAACTAGACCAAAAAGTGTTTTTGAGCAGTTTGTAGAGTCCCAGATGGTTTTGGAGACAAAGCTGGCCCTGGCAGAGTTACAGTGATTGTGGTATAATTTTAATGCTTTTTTGTAGATATCTTTGGAACCAGGCGTGTAGTCTCTCCATCTCCGTTCTAAGGTTTTACATTTAGATTTCTCAGCTTTTAAAGCTTCGTTAAACCAAGGGGCCGGAGGGCGATGGTTGTTTAATTTTTTATTAGTGAGGGGGAAGCAAGAGTCTAAAGCACCTGAAAGCCAATCATGTATATATCCTGAAAGCACGTCAACCATTGAGTCGGATGTGGGTGGGTTGGAGCATAGGAGCTTGTTGAGGACGTTTATATTCAGTTTTTTCCAGTCTCTTTTAGGGACCTTAAGGGAAGGGAAAGAAGGGGTAGGGGAGGAAGGGGGCGTAAAGCTGAATTTAGATATAAAATGATCAAACCAGCATGTGGGCGATGCAGGGGCACAGTGGATGTGAGGGAGGCTCGAAAAGATGGGGTCAAGTAGGTGGCCAGCAACATGAGTGGGGCCTGAGTTTAGTAGGTTAATCTTCATAGCTGCGAGATCAGAAATAAAGTTGCTGCAGGTAGAATTAAGGGGATCATCAAGATGTAGATTTAAGTCACCTAGGACTGAGAATTTTTGGAGCTTAAAAGGAAGGGGGTTATAAGGTTGGGAAATGATGTGGCCCAATGGGTAGGGGTTCCTGGCGGGCGGTAAACTAAAACACAGGAAAATGTGAAGTTGGGGTTTAGGGATCTAAATAGGCTAAAATGTGCCAGCGCCTGCGTGGATCTCCAAGGCTCCTCACATTCCACGTCAAGAAATGATATCCCAGGCACAATGAGTTGTCTGTCGTATTCTGCATAGTTTTGCTAGAGGAGCCTGGTCTGGAAGTAATCCTAGGCTCACATTGGATACTGTGTGCGTTCAACGTGCTGTAAGACATGTCCTGTAGACTATTCTTTTCAAACCCCTCCCTCCCCTTTCCACAATGGCAACCCAATCCCACCAGTGACAACACCCCCTTCCACCCCCATGGCCTCAACAGGGGCAGTCGACCCAACTTTCGGACCCCCTAACGGGGTACTGAGAAAATCTAGAAAGAGAAGAGAATAATAAGACAAGCGACAGAAGAGATATTATCCTGAAACAACAGACATATTAGGTAGGAATATTTCGGGGGGATGATAGAAAGAAAGAACAAGCATTGGCATAGCCAATAGGTCTCGCCTTTGGGTTCGTATAAGTGTTTAGCCAGAGATATTTGGAAAGAAATGTTGTGTGTGTGTGCTTGAGCGAGAGATAGAGGAAGCGTGAGAAAGAAGGAATGAAACAGAGAGGGGAACAGATAGTGCGTATTACAAAGAGTGACCACAGGAGGAATGAAAAGAAATAAAGGATGAGTGCCAGGGTGATGGCTACACAGAGAAAGATAGACGGCAGAAGACTAGATACAAAGATAAAACAAAGAGCCAAGGGGAAATGGTGAGAGGAAGAGTGGAAAGAGAAAAAGAGAAGCAGAGAAAGAAGAAGAGAAAGGGTGACAGAGGAAGTGTGAAAGGGAGATAAATTAATATATAGGATAGGGGAAAGGAGTAGAGAAAAAAGCATGAAAACTAGCCCTCTTCTGCTTCCACTGAATACTTAGAATAACACACCTGAAAACAATGACGGGTGGGTGTAAAGTTCAGGACTGGAGTCTGTGTCTAATGACCGGGGGTGAGGTGGTTTCCCCACCAGAAGGTGTGGTCTTTGTCTACTGGAACCGCCACCTCCTAATGCAAAAGCTTAAAATGCCAATAAATGGAAACCTCATTATAGATTGTAAAGAATAAAATAATTCAACGCAACGGTGCATTGTTTTCCATAACTATGGGAGGAGGCGTGTATAACGCTTTGGGAGGAAGAAGAGCATTCTGTGTCTCTTTAAAAGGTCACTGGCCATATGTGAGCTGCACGAGGCTAATGCTGCTGACTTTGGAATATTGAGAGCAAGGTTCGAATCCCGGTCTTAGCTCAAAATTCCCACATTTCAGGCAAATTGCTGAGTTTCCCGGTCCTAAAAAGTGTAGCAGTCTAGTTCTGTTGTAAAGCACCTTGGGTCACGTTCGCGATATAAAAATACATCTTTGATATAGGGACAGTCTCGTTTAGGTTTAGCGTGTACTCGGTTGTTGCACCGTTGGGATGTACTAACAAGTGTTAGCTTGGAAAGCTGGGGGTGGTATCTATCTTTTGACTACAAGCCTATAAATAATGAACGGCAAATTGGGTATCAAGCACAACATTCCACTCCTTGGCCGTGCCATTAATTTCTGTAGGATGTTAGAGTGCTGGTGTTCAGTATGTGCTTTGTTTGTGTTTAGAACATGTCAATCACTGGGTGTTGCCTCCTATGCAAGGTATAAAGTTAGTAAAACTAGAATTACCCAGGGCTAAGTTTGAAGTTTTACGAATCCTAGTCTTGAAGTGTTACAGTATCTATGCAAAACCCACTATTGTATGCAGGTGCCAGTGTACAGTATAACTTTGCGAATAATCATGATGTGCACAGGGTCACACGGAGGTGAGCACTCGCGGAGATCTGTAGCCCCCAAGTATGGCACAATATGGTGAGGTGGCGTGCGTACTTATAAAGCGCTTACTAGCCCGGAAGAGGCACTGGGACCGTGTTCAGAGCGAACAGCTCAGGCCATCCAGTCCCTTCTCCTATGCGTTTTAGGACATGTATGCCTACATTTACAAAGGGGGATTGAAATGTACAGCACTAGAACGCAAAGGATGAAGGTAGACCACATATGCTACCTGTCCTCGGGCACCGAACAAACCGAGAACTCTGGGTCCAGTGGAAACTATGCCTTGTCTGCTGCCACATTGGATGAACACAGTGCACCAAGGTTCTGAATACACCTTTGAAATAGTTTCGAAAACTCCAAGCGATCTCATAAATTTTAACCAAGTATACACCTCACTGACCCAACTACCTACAAATGCCATGCAGCCACTCCCTCCATCCCCCCAAAAGAATCCCACCTTCGTCTAGGTAGTTGAGCCTCTGCAGCTCGGCCGTGGTCTCCAACCGCTCCTTCAGCTCTCGGAGCCTGGGGGCTGCACCCTGAGACAGAGACCAGCACCCCGCTGGCCTCTAGGCGCACGGTGATGGTGTACTGCCGCCTCCATGGGAGGAGGTCAGCTTGGGGAGCCCCTGGAGCCGGTAGCCCGTAGCCAGAGGCCGGCTTAGGGAGGAGGCGACGAGGCCAATGTGGCACGCCATGCCAGAAGCAGAGCCGTGGCGCCGCTGCGCACCTGCCTGGTCCGGTGTCTTTCGGAGCGGGACAGATGCGTCGCTAGGTGACAAGGGCCATAAGTCCTCCTCCCCACACAGAGAGCATTAACCTCACAAACGCCTCCCTAAAAGAGAGAAAAAAAACTAATTCCAGCGGGGACATTTTGGGTTTGATCTCTGCGGATGGCAGATTTAAAATATCATCCACATATGAAACCTTGCTCACTTTTTACATCCACGACCACCAGCCAGACGCCGAATGCGTTTACACGATATTTTTTTAGAGTTCCGTAGTTATATTGTATCATTGCTTTTATAGGGCATACAATGTTGCAGGGCCGCTGAAGCGCATCAGACAGGTGGGTAGCGGGCATGGTGTCACCGTGTTGGATATGTTGTTTCATTGTTTGAGTAACTGCGCTATAATTGCTTTTACAATGCGGGTCTTATTTTGAGGCGGCGAAGAAAATATTGGAACCAGGAAAGAGTTCAACGTCTGTGGTAAAAAAAACAAGCGGCACTGAGCGATCGCTTTCGCGATCGCTATTGTAAAAAAAAAAAAAAAAAAAAAAAAAAAAACACACGCCCATGAGTGGTGCGCGCGCCACTGCGAGGCATATCTTTTCAATTATCGCGCCCGTGTCTGGGCACAATAATTGAAAACATATGGCTTTGGTGCGCATAACAGACACCAATAGGTCGTGGGCGGAGCAATGCGCCTGTCTTTGGCCTATTGCGTGCTCTGTTGAAACAAAACATGCACTCAAAGCCCAATTACAGACCCCAAAACAGAAAACACACGCACGAACGTGTGCAATTCCAGGGTCCATTTCTGAACCACAGACAAAAGGACTCTCGCCTGCGCGAGCACTGCTGCGCAGTGCAACGCAGGTCGCGAGACCTAAAAAGGAAAGATTGGACGGTGAAAACAGTGATAGAAGTAAAAGAAGAAACAAATAGATGTCCTGTATTAGGGGTATCCTTCTGGGGTGTCACCGCAGGACAAGGCTGGTCCTCCTCGAATGAACGAGGGTGTCCGGGGCATCCAGTCGGGCAGCAGAGATATTTTTGATTTGGTTTTACTCCCGACCAATTGTAAAGTTGACAGGCACTACTAGAATGAACAACTGCAAAGATCGAATACACTCCATTCAACTCAGTGGTGAAGTTAAACAACATGGGTTCCTAGAGGCGGTATCTATATGGATTTCCACCCAAGGGTGATTTTGACGGGCAGTACAGTCTAGGCCCAGGGTGGCACTAGATTGGCTGAGGGGAGGTGCTTAGATAGCAGTTTGGTTTCTAAAAAGCAGCTAGGGTACACAGTGACGTATGCAGAAGTCCTGTAAGCAGGTGAGTTAGTGAGGTCATTTTGCTTTGTGGTGCAGGGTAGAATAAAGTAAAAACTTTGGGTTTTTACTGTGACAGGCAAAAGGTAGATAAGTTAATATGAAGGGAAATGGGGTAGCAGTGAGGGAGGCGTTGAAGGTCTTAAAGCAAGCAGGGGGGGGCAGACCTTATACTCCTGGGGGGTTTAGATCTTTCCTGGGTGGGCCTTGCACATCCCACTACTGAGGAGCACAGGCTCATTAAGGAGCCCGCAGCTGGCACTTGAGTGCTTGTTTGATAGCAAACCTCAAGCAATGTGGAAAGACAGTACAAACTTGCAATCCAAGTAAATAAAAGAACAGAAGTGTAGGAGAGTAGGATCTGCCTCTTATGTTGCCCCCACTTTTTTTCTGATGTTTACACTGGTGTCTGGCTATAGTCTGGCGGGGACCCTGCTAATCAGGGCCCCAGCCTCTCTGTTCTCTCTAAACGACATGGAGTGCATATTAGGTGCACTAGTGATTGGATACTGTGGTGCCTTAGGAGTCCCTAGTATATGGTACCTTAGGTACCAAGGGCATAGGTACTTCACAGGCCTACCAGGGGCTGAAGCATGTATTATGCCACCCCTGGGAAGCAGACTAAATCGGACACCACAGGCCTGCTACTGCAGCCTGGATGAGGTGGTGCTAGCACTCCTCACTGAGATATAGGTTCCTCCTGCACACACATTTAAACCTATCAGTCACCCCTAAGGCAGGCCCTATCAATCCTGAGGGCAGGGTGCTTGGTTTCCATGTGAGGGGGTGCCTCTGCCTGAGCAGGGCCCCTCTGCAGCTCTCAGAGTCCATTCTCTGGGGCTGTTTGTGAAAGCGGTCAAACCATATACTCTTAAGTGCATTATAACCTCGCGGTACATGCTAACTTTGGAATGGCTGCATCAAAACATGTCGTGTTTGGTGTCAAACACTTTGGAATCATACACCCACACCAGTAACTGATGTGGGAGTATGAACCCACCCTTCTAGAGAGATAGACATGTACCTACTGTGGAAACGCAGTAGAATCCTGAAGAGCCCTGGCATCACAAAATGGATGCCACCAGTCACAGACACGGGGCTGCCCTCATGCTGATGACCGAAACTTGCAGTGGAGGAAGCCCAACAATAGGTATCCTGTCACAGGGAGGTGTGACCACCTCCCAGACAGCGTTTAGTGTATTGGGGCTGGGTGGGTGCACTCCTAGAGTGCTTTGAAGTCTTGCACTGGGGGAACAGTAGGCTTCTCTGTGCATACACCAGTTCAAACCGGCTCAGGGGCTACCTGCCCCTGCTCTGGCGCGAAACTGGACAAAGGGAAGTGGGTGTAGCCACCCACTCCCCTGACCCTCCCATAGGTGGGGTCATAGAGCTAGTCCCTCCCTTCCTTCCAGTACAAGTTAGGGAACCCTTGCCATTGCAAACTAGATACCCCTGGACGACGCTCTGAAGAAGAATCCCAGACCTTCGACGTTCCACTACCTCTGGAAGACTGAAGAATCTCCCTTGGAGTCAAGGAGTGACTGCCCTGCTTGGCAGGCACCAAAAACTACAAACTACGGTCGCAAACTCCACCGCTCCCGCCGTAGCCCGAAGTCCCTGCAGCCCAGGAAGAGGATTTCCTGACTTCTCCAAGGCCATCGTGAGTCCCCAGCGACGCGGAGGCAAGTGGACCCCACGAGTGACGAGGAAACGCAATCCGTTGGTACCGTGCACTATTGTCGAGTGCAACCCCTTCACGACGTTCTACGAACCTGTGCTTTGGCCCACGTGTGGTCCAAGCCTCTAGCAGGGATCCCTCCAAAGATCAGAGGCCTACCCCGTCCCGAGTGACCATGGGACCCTGTTGAGTGGATCCTCCTGAGGCATCTTCGCGATCCCTTGCCAACTATCTTGTGGGTCCCCTGAAGTCTTTTCTACAATTCCAAAGGGCTCCCCTGGTTGCTCCAGGCCTGCCCTGACTTACACTCGGTGGGTGAGTCCCCCAGACCTTGCTGGTCTGCACCGCTGACTTTTTGTTACCAAGGCTTGTTGACTCCAATCTGGTCATCAACACCGCAGTAAGCTGCAGACTTTGTGGGACACGCCGAATCCAGCTCCTGGTCGTCATCGACGCCTCCTGGACCTCGTAGCTGAAGAGTCAAGACACCCGTGAACTACCTGAAAACACCAGACGACTGTGGGCATCCATCTTCCTTGCCCCGGGTCACTGCCAAGTGACTTTGAACATTGTCCCCTCTGCTTTCAGGTCTTCCTTCTTCTGAATCCAGGCTCGGATTCCACCGGACACTTCTTCTGTCTTCACAAGCAGCAAGTCTTCATTGGCTCCCATTGAAAACGACTCCGCGACCCGACACCAAAAGACACCTATGCACCCGGCTTCCCTGGGTGAGGTAACTCCAGCACTACGGTGATCCTGTGGGTGTTGGCCCTAGAACTACTTACCCTGTAAGTGACTTGCTTGTAGACTCTCCCGAAGTGCCCTTAAACTCTTAATTTCTAACCGCGACTTGCCCCACTGAAGTCTACGGCGATTCGCGCCTGTGTTCACACACTGCACGAGTCCCCTTTGGGTCCTTTACTTACCTGCCTTGGGTGGTTTCGTGAGGCCCCAACACTTCTAAAGGCCCTAGGCCTTGTCCCTTTGCAAGTCGTTGTTCTCAAGTCTCTTTTTTAGTAAATGGTCTGGTACGCCCCTAGGGCCCCAGCCATATTTGTGCTTAATTTATTGTGAAACGTTGATATGTGCATATGTTCCTGACTTCTAATCTCATAAGAGATTAGTAGAGAGTAGTTTAGTAATAAATACATATATATACCTGTGTGGTGTTCCTTTCATTTGGTAATTCAAGAGATTATGTGGTAAAACAAGCTGCTTTACATTCCTCTAAAGACTTAGCCTGAAGGCTGCTCTCCACAGCTACCACTAGGATAGCTTTCTTTAAAGGTGGTCTTAAACCTATCTACCATAAGAGTCGAATTGTACTGGTGCAAGGTGTCCACTTTAACTAGTGAACAGCATATACCAGGCCAACTTTTCACAAGAAGTTTATCAAAATGGTGGAAAGTGGCATGCATGGAGTATTTTGGCAAACAGTGCACAAAGGAAACAAGCATTGGCATAGCCAATAGGTCTCGCCTTTGGGACTTTCTAAGTGTTTAGCCATGCACCTTTAAAGTCATGTGTTGAGTATGTATATAAAGAATAACATTATAAAGGGGGGCTTGATGCAGACACTGGTCTCCAGCAGCCACCAGGAAGTGAATGAATGGGAAAAAAAGAAGAAATGAAAGTGTGGAATGACAGCCAGGAAGAAGCAATCAAATAGGGGTAATAGAGAACAGTGGTGGGGGGGGGCTGGAGTGAGGAAAGAGAGAACAATGCGGAGGCTGGGAAGCAAAGTAGTAAGGGTGTCTCTAATAGTTGCAATCTTGGAGAAATACAATGCAAAGACCAGGATTGTGAGTGAAGAACAGAATGTGGGTAACTTCTACCTTCCAACAGGGCCTGAAAACCGACGATATAAACCTTGAAAGCTTTATCCACTGATCAAGCCTCCCATCACTACAATACTCCATCCCTCTTTACAACAGTTAAAATGGTACGCCCTTAACCCTGTGTACAAACCCTAGAAAATAATTAACTACGCAGTCAGAGAGTAACCAACTTAGGACCAGGAGAGCCAGATCAACAGCTAAGTAAATGATTTCCACAAGGATTTATAGTTTGTTCAATTACCTTCTGCGGATATCTTGACATGGATCCTGCCCTCCTGGGTCAGCAGTGATGCAGTCCTTGCACATATCTAGTAACAGTGGTTTGTCTCACTTCTCCTTGTAACCAGACTCACCCGTGCCTGCGCCCCCATTCCTACTCCTCGTGCATCATCTACTCTGGTCCACTTGTAACCACTAATCTGCACGTGACCTAGCCTTTACGCAGTACTTGTAAAGCAGAGCTTTAAATCCAAATGAACGCAACCCCCTATGTGCGGGCTGTCATCTTCTTCGTAAGGTATACATATACACATACTTAAGGGCAGCGCACAGCAGGACAGATGGACTTCCACAGGTACAAGGACACCACAAGTGACGCTATTAGATTGATGCCACTTTCGCTGCAGAGAACTAGAGGCTGCCTGCCCTCCCCCACCCCCTCGGGCAGGCGATCTGTCTTTTTTGGTTAAAGGCTTCCCTGTCGCCACAAGCTGCATGCAACAGCACGCTACATAAGTGCCCGAAAACATAAGGTAACATTCACGAGGGCTGTCATTGATAGTGGTGAGAGTGCATTGTTTAGGTCAGAACTGTCAAACTCATAAGGAATGATCATAAATTCTAATCACAACACCTCATCTGAACAACACCATTCTTCTGTACCCCCATTATCTCCGTTGTTTTGTGTCCACCTTTGAGCCAGAGTGTTGTACTTTTATATTATTCACAAATCCAAGTAATTCTTCCTGCAGCAGAAAAGGAGCAAGCAGGACTACTGGACAAAGTTTCTATGAGGAAAACAAACATGGCGCCTCATCAGGACTTTGAAGCGCTATATGGAAGCAATTACAATATGTAATACTAAGATGGCATACAGTAATAACATCCCTTTTTCCTACCCCTCTCTGCCGTTGGGTCTTCCCTCAGCGGTGCACGTAAAGATGTTACAGTGTGAAAAGAAGATTCAGACATATGCAGAAGAGGACAGCATGGGGTAGTGTTCACAATGTGCGGTGGGTACACGACATGCATGCGGAGCTTTCGGTCTTCCCAATGCCCTACGTGGGGAGCTCACCTAGCCCTGTTTTTATTGGCTTTCTGGGATGTGAATTACTGTTTGAGCCTGTAAAACAAGGGCTACACGCCCCATGCCGCAAAGGGGAAATCCTAGCCTGTGTTAGCTGCTCACACAAGGATCTGTGAAACACGGACAGGGAAGTGAAGGAGGAACGGTATATCGAGAGATGGGTGTAGGGAAACGTGTAACGGGGGGGGGGGAGGGTGACAGTAGGAGTGGAAGGCAACTGTCGACTATGTGTGGTGAAAGTGAGGAAAACAAGCGCGGTTGCAAGTGACCGCGCTGGATTTGCTGAACAAAGTAGACAAAGCAAACACAAGGAGAAGATGGACGGAGTGCTGAAACTTTTCAGACACTCACCCCCAGTCACAGATCTGGGTTGAATCCATCATCGTTCTTTAGCTCACGTTGCCACCCCAGTTCAGGCACAGCTATATGCAAATCAGTCTTGACCCTGTGCCTCATGGGAACAGTCCAGCCCAAACTGCCAAGCCATGTCTTCCCTGGACCGGAAACAAGCATACTGGGACTGGTTTCGGGCTAACAGCCCTCATCAGCCAGGCTAGCTTGAATCCAGTGGCAAAGTGAGAAAGGCTAAAAGCCCGAAACCGGTCCTAGGATGCTTGTTTCCGGTCCAGGGAGGACCTGGCCTGGCAGTTCGGGCTGGACTGTTCCCATTGGGCGCAGGGTCAAGACTGATTTGCATATGGCTGGGTCCAAACTGGAATGGCATGGTGAGCAAAACAACGATGGATTTAGGCCCAGATCACTGTACTGGGGTGAATGTATGACATTGTTCTGCATTCTGTCCATGAATTTTTGCTTTTGTCACCCTGAGTGGGACGGGTATGCCCAGACGTGGGTCTCGTGCTCTCCATGCCACTGGAGTCAAGCTATCCTGGCTGAAAGCCCGAAACCGGTCCTAGGATGCTTGCTTCCAGTCCAGGGAGGACCTGGCCTGGCAGTTCGGGCTGGACTGTTCCCTTTGGGCGCAGGGTCAAGACTGATTTGCATATGGCTGGGTCCAAACTGGAATGGCATGGTGAGCAAAACAACGATGGATTTAGGCCCAGATCACTGTACTGGGGTGAATGTATGACATTGTTCTGCATTCTGTCCATGAATTTTTGCTTTTGTCACCCTGAGTGGGACGGGTATGCCCAGACGTGGGTCTCGTGCTCTCCATGCCACTGGAGTCAAGCTATCCTGGCTGAAAGCCCGAAACCGGTCCTAGGATGCTTGCTTCCAGTCCAGGGAGGACCTGGCCTGGCAGTTCGGGCTGGACTGTTCCCTTTGGGTGCAGGGTCAAGACTGATTTGCATATGGCTGGGTGCAAACTGGAATGGCGAGCAAAAAAAACGATGGATTTAGGCCCAGATCACTATACTGGGGCGAATATACGACATTGTTCTGCATTCTGCCCATCAATTGTTGTTTTTACGAACAAAATAGACATTCTCTGAATGTTGAACAAAAGCAAGGGGAAAAAATAAAAATAAATAAAGCAACAGGAAATTAAACCAGCGAAGCCGCGAAAGCGACCGCACTTTGTTAATTAGTAATATGATCCACAACAACAAGGGAGGAATGCAGCTGCCACGCTGCGCTCCTCTGCTCCCGTCCGAGACCCATACGCCATGGGAGGGAACATTTCAACAAAAGGTGAGACAAACACACACCTTTGGCCATTTGCGTGCTTTCTTTTTTGAAAGACAAACGCTATGTCAAATTAAATATGTGGGAGTTAACTAAATCCCACGGAGAAGTCTGTGGGAAGTTTGGAGTGCTTACAAGAAGCCTCCCATAGAGCAGCGCATGCGTGCTGCACTAGACATGACCTAATAAGGAGTGGTGCTTGCAAGAAGAAGAAGAAGGTTGGAAGGCAGATGACTCAATTTTGCAGATTAGCTCAGTTCCCCAGGACAAACTGATGAAAGAGGCAGTTCAAGAGGAGGAAGGGAGATTGGTTTGGGTACCTGGGGTAGGTGACAGGATGCAAAGGCAAGATAAATAGGTAGAGGACACAGACAGGATCACAGTCCCATCAGGTTGGGGGTGACCTAAAGAGCAAAGTTGGGAAGATGCTGGATATTGAGCCCAAGCATAGTTTGCTGTCTCCGGTAAGGTTTAATGCAGCCTGTAGGCACGGGACTGAAGAGATATGGAGTGACCATCGAGACATCGCAGGAGGACAGAAAAAACAATGATTACGGCTCTCCACATGAGATGAACTGGAGATTGGTTGATGGCGAGCACCCTAGTGGGAGTAAGAATGAAGGGGTGTTTAAGGTATGGAAGAAGTCCTTGAATTGGATTATGATGGGGTTGAAAAGGAACTACAGGAGTGAGAAATTCAACATTGGCAGGAAGTAAATGCTCACAGTGAAATGTTTCATCAAGAAGGGGGACGAGGGGAGGAGAGGAGAGAGAATAACATGTCCAATAGGAATTTTATTTTTCAGATACCCAGTGGCAAATTGCAACAGGAGAAGTTGGAGAAACTTGAAAAGAACGATGATTGGAACGGGGACCACAAGGGAGGAGAATGACTAGCACGCAGCAGCAGTTAAACCCAGGTCAGGCTGGTTGGTGGAGTTGCTGAGAATTAAGAGAAAAAAAAGCAATAGAGTTGCTTCGCCAATTTCACCAGGACAAGGCCTTTCGCTGTTGCCTGCGCCCGCTCCTCATCTCATTATACGCGGATGACGTCACGTTATACATTAGGGACCCTCAGCAGAACATGAGCCCCTTATTGCGAGAGTTTATTGTTTTTGGTGGGCTCTCCGGCATCACGATCACCTGGGGCAAATCCCAGGTCTTTTCCCTAACCCCGGCAGTATCGCGGTTTCAGCTTGACTTTCCCTTAGAGTGGTGCGACACAGATGGCCGATATTTTGGTATACAGGTGGCCAGAGATAAGGGGGACACAATACGGCTCTATTATGGTACAGCCATTACACGCCTGTCCAACAATGTTACCCGTTGGATCTCTCTGCCTCTCTCGCTTGCGGGAAGGGCATCCCTCATAAAAATGATTATTCTACCGCAATTTCTTTATCTGTTTCTGAATATACCCTATCACCCAGGGGCCTATTTGTTTGCAACCTTACGTACGGAATTGATCCGATTATTCTGGGGTGGCAAGCAGTCGCAGCTTAACTGGTCGACGCTTACGAAGCCCTATGACCAAAGGGGATTCGATGTCCCGGATTTTGAGCCGTATTTTATGAGTGCTCAGGCGCATTACGTATATTATTGGATTTATCCTCCTAGATACATGTCACAGGTAGCAGTGGAAGATTGACTTGCGGATCCTATACCGTTGAATGGCATGATCTTTGGTCCTCCGCGGGCCAGGTCGGACCCCCCTACTACGATCACTGGCACAGTGGAGGCGTGGCATCGGATAGTGAAGGTGGCTAAGCTGCCCTTCTTATATACCCCTCGGCTCCCCCTGACTTACCATCCTAGTATTAGTCTGTTCCAGAAAACTGGGTTCCTCGACCTCTAAACGTACTAATGTTAGTACTTGGGGAGATATCTTTCATGAAGGACAATTCTGTACAATGGAGCATTTTTTTTTCAGGGATTGCAGCCCACGCCGTTAGAGGTGTTTCTGTATGTAAGGCTGAGACAAGGGATGAGGACGGTGCTTCCGGAGTTTCCTAGGGAGCCGGCGCCTCTTCTCCCCTTGCAGCAACTATTGGGGACCAAGGATGGAAAACATCTGGTGTCGGGATTGTACCGGAGCGTACGAGCATACCAGGTAGACACTGCTGGATCGGCCTACGCACAATGGGGGGTGTACTTGCAACGAGATATAACCGAGGAGCAATAGCGGTATTGTTGTACTTAAACGGGTCAAATTTCTGCTAGTTGCCGGTTACGGGTGATCCATTAAAAATTTGTACAGCGTTTGTACTATACACCTGTCAAAAAATACAGATTTAAACTGGCGGATAATGACAGATGTGAGAGATGCAAACGACCTGGCACGGGTTTCCTGCACTTGGCGTGGGAATGTCCTGAGGTGGGGGGAGTATTGGGGGCAAGTTTTTGACGCTCGAGCAAATGGTGGGAGGTGCACTGGAGAGAGACCCACTGATAGCTTTTTGGGGGTACGTCACCCGGATACCTGTGACATACCGGAAATTCCTCGCTATCTCCCTGCTGCTAGCCAAACGATGGGTAGCGTGCAGATGGGGAAGAATTGGTTGGCAGACATGCTGTACTCTCAGGAGCAAATGAACATCTATGCCGAAACGTGGCTGAGGGCCTCCCAGCCAAGAGATAACTGGGGCCCCATGCAAGGGTATCTACTTTCACAAAGTGGTGGAGAAGTTGCTGCTGGTCCTCATGATTCTACTGCTTGCACTGATATTAAATAATGATGCCCCTGGGACTGCTGGTACAGCACGAGCGTCTTGATCGGCGCTGAGACGAAATAGAGGACTGAATGTCTATGTTATACGATGCAGGCTCTCCTAATGATGCTAGTGTAATGCTGTATTTGTGATCACTTTCCTTTCAATGCAATGTGGGAGTTAGCCCTAGTATTGATGCCATGCCCTAATATTTTTTATTGTGCTGTAACTCTTTGCGACGTATAGCTTTTTCTTTATCATTTCTGTGTCTGATAAACTCAAATAAAATAAAAAAAATAAAAATAAAGCAAAAGAGTAATAACAGTGAATAAAAGTGTGGGCTCAGGTTCAGTGGACGAATGGGAGAATTTGCAGATGTTTATAAGCTACTAGAGACGTTCAAGCTAAGGAAGGGTCCAAGGAAGAAGCATGGGAGCTAGAAAAAAACTTTCTGGAGTACCTACCACAATTGACACCAGCGTTTTACATATACGAGAGTGTCTACTGCGAGAACGTCCCAGACGGGTCAGTGTCCTTTTCTTTTTTTTCTTTTTATTACACACACAGACCCAATACAGACGGCACACATGGATTTTGGGGGTTACGAATGGTTACATAGCGATGAATTCAGAGCTAGGTTAAGCATGAAGACAGTTAAGTCTTGGGGGAGGTGGATAATGAGCTTTTGCTACAATTAACGTACCAAACGGGCCAACCACCCATGCTCCACACAGCAAGTGGGTTGGCAGCACGGTACCGACCTTATCTTGGTTGACCCACCCTAAGGAAGTGGGTTCATGGGGTTCATTTCAGGCATTTAACTGTGGTTCATGTTGGAGTTTCAGAGGTTATTGTCACAGAAGTACAAGCACGAATGGGCAAAATGCGGAAGTAAACGCGCAGTGCTACAATGTTTCAGCGATGAGGCCCACTTCAATTTCATGGGACAGGGCAGAGGGCGGGGAGGACAACCTCAACCTGGTCAAAAAAGCTTCTACACCAATTAAACTGGAGGGACTGATTTTGTGGTTAGCGGTTTATCTGTGTAGAGAAGAGGCTTGGATTCTGGGATGGGGCTTTAGAGAAGGATTTTGATTAGGTTACCAAGAACCATCGTCAACGAATGTCTGCTGACAGTCTGAAGTCAGCCAGATAATTGGCATAAGCTGTATGGGACAAATTAAGTAAAGTAAAGAGATTGCAGAAGGGCTGATTGCTGTTCCATTTACTTATTGGAAACTGCAGGACCCAATTGTCTCACCCATGGGAGTTATACCCTAGGGAATTTTGGACGATACACCATATGTCATGGCCATAAGACTCCTCAGTTAATATTTTCATTGCATATTAGGACACAACAATGCAATTTGCGCCAGTGGACGTGGCTATGACATTGGTGAGGCCATGTGGGGCAGAAGCTGAATTGGTCAAACAGGATATAAAAATCAGCCTTTAGACTACTGCCAGTACATCCTCTCGATTTCTCTTTGTTAGGCCTACAGTGACAGTGTTGCTTATGGGGTGTGCAGTATATTGTAGGCTGTTTGAGACTTTCAGTACATTTCTGCAATAGTGCATTGAGGTTAAGTCAAGTCGCAAATTTGTCAGGCACTACTTGGATGATTTTCTATTTGTAGGAGGTGGGGGGTACTAGAGTTTGTGGGCTGGCATTACAGAATGTTCAGTGGTTAGCTTGGGGGTTTGAGGTTCCCCCTAGCAGCAAAGAAAACTGAAAACAGAAGGTTCAAGCACAGCATTGGTTTTCCTAGTTATGGAGCTTAAAACAATATATATGGAAGCTAGATTGCCTCAGAGTAAAATAAGAGGACTATTGCAGGTTCTGGAGGAGGCTGCAGCTTAGGCAGATGCAGAGATTGTTAGGTCACCTTAACTTTGCATTAGGATGGTCAAAGCTGGCAGGTCTTTCGTAGACTGCTTAGTTTTGCCATGGCAGGCGCTCAGCTTCCTCACCATAGGATCAGGGTTTCAGCATCAATCAGGGGAAGAACTGGAGGTTTAGAGAATGTTTTTAAGATGTTTCAGTGGGGTAACCACATGGTTGATGGATGATGATGATTTTCCCTGGCAGATTGAGATTTGTTCAGATGCGGCTTGTGCAGATGGATGTGGCCTCTTTCGGGAAGGCATGTGGTGCTCGGAGCATTGGGCAGCGACTTGGAAAAAATAATTCTTTAACTTTTTTCCGCTCCTGGTAGCACTAGTGTTGTAGGCAGTGGCGGCTGGCACAGGTAATAGAGGGGAGGCTAGGCTGTGAGGAGCCAAGGAAGTCGACATATAACGGGATAAATTAAATAAAACAAATGAATAAAACCACTTACCTGGAGCTCGCCGCGTCTGCAATTAAGTGACCGTAAAGTAATTGTTTTTTTTTATTAAACCTATCCCGTCGTATGTCGACTTCCTTGACTCCCCCCCACCCCGCTGCTCTTACCTGTGCCAGCCGCGACTTTTTGTAGGGTGCTGATTTGGTCAATACAACAGTTACCTTTCATGTTGATAACAGTCGGGGTAGCCTTGGTGAATGGTCAAACGGTAAGGGATAAGAGATTGCTGAAATTTCAGCGCTTCATGTTCAGGTGTTTAATGTTTAGCATTGTTTTTTAGAGACAAACAGGCCAGGTGTGAACAATAACATCACAGCGGCAGAGATTATGTGGTTTTGGCACGTGGAGCAGATCTGCAGAAGACTAACATACCAACAGAAATCTGGAAAGCGTGAGAGTGAGAATACATAAATTGGTAGAGAACTCCATTGCAAACAGTACCAGAATAGCTTACAGGCAGGCTTGGAAATAATTTTTGTTCATCGGAGGAACTAGAAGAGGGCAAAGTGAGAATGTTGTGAGATTTATCATGTATAACATTGACAGAGGCGTCTCAGCCACCACAATTGCAGAACATTAGCGGGGATGGGTTTTTTTGGCAAATTATTCTCACGATGAGTCAAATGCAGGAAAATGGGGTGGTAAATGCTTCAAGGGTGGGCACAAAAAAATAGAAAAAGAAGAAGATGGAACTTGTGACTATGCGGAGGTTGTTCTGATTGGTAAGAGTTCTACATAAGGAGTTCATCAGCTTTTGAAGCTATGTTTAATATATGCATGTTATATTTTGGAGCTTTTCAAGTTTCAGAGTTGCTGGCTAGAGGGTCAAACAGCGATGAAAGTGGAGGACGTCTAGGTAAAGGAGGATCAATTAAAAGTGTATTTTTACAAAAAATTGAAGACAGATCAAGTTGGTAAAGCAGTAAGAATTGCTAAACATAGGATGCAAGGCAGTGCGTGCAAAGTTGAGGCTTGGTGGAAGTTCAAAGAGGTTGGGGTAGCCAGGTAATGTGTTTTTTGTCATGCAGATGGGAAAAAGTTAATAGCTTCACAACTGTTGGCAGTAATAAGAAAAGTGTTGATCTGTATGAAAGAGAGCCTAATGGAGTTTGGTACCCATTTCTTTAGGATTGGTGTGGCATTTGAAGCTAACAGATTGGGTTACTCAATGAAGGAAGTCATGAGGTTGGGTAGAACGTCTGTCTGTTGGTGTTACATCAGGGACATTGAAGGGTTGTTATGAGCTTATTGTTTTACCATGTTTCCTCTTTTATTGCAGGTTGTGCAGCAGTACCCAGTATGACGGTTTTTTACATTTGGATTATTGGCCATTCTTTTGTTAAATGGGCAGAAAGCAAGGAGGAGCCTTGTCATTTTGTGAAGGATTTAGATCAACAAAATTAACGGAATGGTGAGGTAGATGGGGTATGAGACAATTACTGCCATGGTTATTTTGCCTAGCAAGTGCTAGGCCTTGGCCTTATGATCTGGGGAAAAATGAGTTGGTGCAGTTATTTGGTTTAGGGCGGTTGAGAGAAATAAAGAACGGCCAGGATATAATTGGACATATGTGGTCAGGAAACTTTATTATTTGGATGGCTTTTGTGACAAAGGAGGGGTTGGCGTGTGGCAGTGAAATATAGCCTTGTGGACAGAGTCAGATGTATAGTCAATCTAGAAATGCATCGCTTTTGCCAGGGCAGCAAAATACAGGTGGTACAACATGGAGATATAAAAAAAAAAATAAAAAAAAAAAAAAATCAGGACCTCATGTTTTATAGACAAAATAGGTTGAAATTAGGAAATTGCTTGGCAAAGAAGTTGTCAGTCTCAAGACGGTACTACCAAGTTACAGGCTGTTGGGGCGACAGCCTGTTTGATGGGTATTAATGGAGACTGTTAGGGCAACAGCCATGACACGCAATAGCTTTAGAGGATGGGGGAAATAGGGGGCTGACAGGAAAAACACCTGTTCAGGGATTTTCCTGGGGGGCAGAAAAGCATACGGATCATGAAATGGTCAGGAAGGGTTGAGACATGGCAGGGCAGACCTTGGCATAGGTAGTACAGGGGAGAAATATTTGAGGCATATGCGAATGGAAGGTGAAATAAAGGATAGGGGGATGGTGAGAAAGGTTTGGATGGTTTATTGGGAGTTTGTTCATGTTGAGGGGAGGCTTTAGGGTGGGGTGGAGTTTGTTTGAACCAGGTGTGTTCAACCAGTCGTTCTCCAGCTACCAGTGGCTCGTAGCTTCCAGCCTTGAGTTCTTTGTTAAATAAGCACAGTAACATTTTCCTTTTAAAGTTAAGGGAAGACTGTTTATTTTACATTATTATCGCAGATAGCAGAGCCTGATAATGAGCAGGGTTGGAGTCAGATTTATAACCCAGGGCACTGAGGTGAAAAACTGAACTATTTAATTCTTAAATAAAAGTCCTTGTCAAATCTATATTGGAGTGTGAGAAAACAAATGATGTTCCTGGGTGCTTTTAAATGGGAGAAAAATAAAATGGAACGTTACCTAAATGATTAAGTCAACTCTTCATCTTATTTTTCTCCCATTTCAAAGTGTGCCATTTACAACAGTAGGCCTCTTGCTTCTAATGGCCTGTAGACAGTGTGCCATATGTAGAGCTGAAAAAGAATCATTTATATAAATGGGAGAAATTAAAAGTGCAGAAAATGTTTCCATATTTGAACATTTTTGCAGAACATTTTTTCTGCACTTTAAATTTCTATTTTTGTGTTATATATGCAATGGTGCCACATACGGAAAAAGGTATGTCTTGTGCCAAAAGTACATACTACACAGACTCTCAGTCACCTACACATATATCCCATGCAAACATTCATACATCTCCAAAGTCCACACTCTCACTAACAAACACAGCAGCCCTGTCTTAGTACACCTAGTCAAAGTATTTTTTTTTTCAAACCATAGTATTTAGCTCTATGGACATTAGCAATAAAGTCAATGAAGCTGGGCTTGGAGGTGTCCAATAACAATGCACGAGTTGCTTAGCCTTCAGAGGCTCACGATTTTCACAGATCAGAAATAGTTCTCACTACAGAAGAGGGTGGAAACCCCTTGTTTGAACACTGTATTAGTGAAGTGGGGCAATGTTAACATTTGTTGAAGTATATACAAGTTTCAGCTGCTTACTTTTCCTGACCTGGCCTTTAGCTCTTAAATTGTCGAGGTTATTCTGTGCCATTTCGCCCGATTAATATCCGCTCGGTATCTAGCAAAGCGTTGATATTTTGAACAACAACTGCGACTTACTGTACGGTATAAATTTTAACACACAGGTATTTGCACTAGTTTTATAATACTATGGCTCGACACTAGGGCCATGCCACCGGTGCAGCCCCACCTGGCAATGACCTGTTTAGAAATTACACCAGTTCAACAAGCATTGGCAAATTCATTAGGTTTCACCTACATGATTATAACTTTCTTCTGCAAAAAATGTTACATGGATCGGATCTGAAAACCTGTAAGAGTATTGAGAAAAAAAAAATTTGTTTCCGATACAGTGCAAGTGCTCAGTACAAAATTGAAATATGATCCATTTACAGGAGATTAGAATTGTCAGAGCGGGCTACCAGCCTTGTACGACTCCAGTACACCGAAGCAAGCAAGGTTAAATTCTTGAAGGGAGCATCACTTCAGAAAATGAACATTGAATAACCAGAAAGAAACTCATTACGTTAAGCAACAATTAAGACATCATGAGTAACCAGCAAATAACTAAACACCGGCCCGAGATATAAATCAATCAAAGCAGGAGAGTAGCTACAACTGCAGTGCAGGGAGCTAGCAACTAGAAAAATCAGACACGTGAAGGACCCATCACTGATGCTCCAGTTATGGGCAACCTCTGGCGTCAGGGTCGCGGATTATCATAGAAGAAAGTAGGAAGAGGAGCGCAGTTCTATCCATCACCAGCATAAGCAGTTTCACCGTATAGCTACACCTCACCTTTGTCTAAAACGCCCTATGCAGGATGCGGAGGTATGGGTTTTCGGAATTAATAGGTACGCCTGAGTTCCACAGTCCACACTCCTAGCACCGCTGAGTGACATGGCACTGGCGTGGATCGCTACATGTAATGTGAACAACCTGGAAAAAAAAAAAAACACAAACAAGGAGCTGGATGAAGTCTCCAGGCTGCATCGCAACAACCAGTCGCGTGGGCCTGAGTGCTTCAGATTAATTACACAGTAAACATGTGTTTTCCCACAGCCCCTTGAAGGCAGTCAGTCTCCAGTATTTGCAGCCCCATCTTACAGTTGCCATATTCTAAAAACAGAGAGTGTGCGTGAGAGTGTGTGAGTGTGAGTGTGTGTGTGTAGCAAGCAAATGAAAGCAGTTCCACCCATCCAAGCGGCGGATGAGAATGAGTACTTGGGTCACGGGAGACTGATGAGAGAAAGACAAAAGAGACAGAATGCCTACAACCAATGAAAAGGAGGAAACGTAAAGTGACAAGCACACACACCAATAAGAAAGGAAGGCAGGATGCAAGTCTCTTTTTAGGTCTCGCCTGACCCAGCGCATGCGCTGGTCTGGCGAGACTTTTTGAGAGGGCTCCGAAAAGTGCTACCAGGCCAGCTTAGTGCTACAGTGCATGTGCGCGGACGCCGAGCTTGAGCGTGATTACTTTCACTTTTGCGGCCGCACGCCGCTTTGATGTTTGATCACGAGCGCGATCACTTTCGCGGCCGCTTGTTTACTCACTGCCCTTTTGTCTGCGCTTAGATGTATAACCCCAACCAACAAGCCTCGTCCGTGTGCTTACATAACCAGATCTGGCTCACGGGCTTAAAAGCATGCTTCGGTCCCCTCTTTGCCACGTGATACCTAATCCTCCACTAATGCGGAGAGGCAATTGCGCCTTACATATTGTATCACTTATTCTTCCATTCGATTAAAAAATCTTTTCACTTTTTGGATCTAATACACGGTGTGCTGGGTAAAGCGATGTATACAACACATCTTGTTAGGTGACCAAATCTCGGTGACATTTTGAGGAGCCAAACACGTATCCTTAAAGTTTGTCCATCTAAATCCGGGCCCGTTTATCTGTCAGCGGTAACACAAAAGCCCTGCTTTGAGCATTTTACAAGACTTAATTGTCTTGCAGGTTTGAAAAGTATGCTTGAGTTTCTCGTTTACAGGTTTAAATCTTACAAATGCGAAGTTGCACTCCATTCGAGAGAAAGGCCTTTTTAAAGCTTTTGCAACTCACTCGAGAACATGGCCCTCCTCTGTTAAACACTTGGAAATAACACAGTATTCAATTTTGGGCACTATACTGAGTAACAAATACATTTTACCTGGCTTCCAGTCCTTTATTATTTATCCTTTAATTTTTATCCTTTACCCTGCTGGTTGCCTCATATGGCACTCCCTTTGCGACCGGAAAGTAACGGAGCACTTTACGTAAGCACCAGTTTCAAAAATGTCAGCTCACTGTGCTAAAATTTTACAACAAGGATATTTGTTTTATATTCAGCACGCCTGCTCTGTGCACTAATATCAAGGAGTGTTTAATTTTACTTTGCAATTAGGAGTGCACAGTTGGGAGCGTTTCAGTATCTACGCATGCTAACGGAGGCACTGATTTCCTGTTATTTATTTTGCAGTTGTAGCACAAACCCGAACCGAAGGTATTAGAGTTCTTTACATGAGCTCCAGTTCCGAAGTGGCAACTCGCTGTGCTTACATTTTACAACGAGGACATCTGACGGCATTAGGTTTGCTCTCTGGCTCACATGCTGAACACCATGAATTCAACAAACAGCTCTTACCCTCTCTTTCCTCGATTTGTACCCCTGTGAAATGGATCCAAAAAAGAAACACACTTTGGCTGCACATGTTGTCTTTTTCTGAGATATTTTCTATTCCAAAGTGGAGCCTCGGAATAGAGAAGAGAAAAAAATATGGTTCAAAGCACAAAAATTGTCCAGATTGGTTTTATTCACAACCAAACACATTAACACTACTTTGCAAAGTTTGCCAGTAAAGAGCTACTTTCGTTTTCTCTTCTTTCTTTGAACAGTGTTCACTTCTCCTGCTCTGCTGCTGCCCCTCCACCCCTCTCTTTCAGTCTCGCTCCTCTTCACTAGTTGAAAACTATGACTTCAACAAATGACACCTACCCTCTTTCCTCTCCTTTATTTGTTGCGATGTGAAATGTATCCAAAAAACAACACTTAGGCTGCAAATGTCGTCTTAGTCAGATATTTAGGTCGAGGACTACCGGTCTGCCGAAGGCAGAACCGGAAGTCAGAGATTTAATGTTTTCCAGAGTGGCTATTTAGCCCGCCTCTCTTTTAGCTTCTCCTCCATTGGCTGGCTTCCTAAACGGAGGCCAGCCATTGGAGGAGAGAGCCGTCCCTCCAAATAGGCTCCGTCTTTTTCAGATTCGGGGGCGTGGTTCTTGCTGTTCTTTCCACTTTTTAGCCACGCCCTTTTACAACAGCAGGAACACGCCCCCGAATCCGAAAAAGTTATGATTCTTCCATCCGCCATTTTTTTGCTGTCCTCCGGCCGTGAGGATCTTCTTGCTGTTGTGCGTATAGGTAAGGCATTTTGCCTGTTTGTTCGTCCTTGCTCTTTTTTTTTTCCCATTCGCCTTTAGCAAAGTCAGCCGTGTGTTCTCCACTCGCCCCTCCCTTCACTTTCCGCCTCCGGCCATTCATTACCAGTCCTTCAGTGTCCAAGCGCGCACTCCTCGCCCTGCCTCCATTCACCTCTTTTTCTTTCCCCCTCTAGTCTCACCCCAGGACGCTTCCTTCTCGCCGTTCCCTTTCATGCCTTTACCTTCTTTCCTTTCATGTCTTTACTTGCTTCATGCCCCTCTAGTTTTCTTTCCTTCTTTACCCCTCCTTTCACGCTGTCGTCGTTTCCCGATCTTTCCAGCTCTCCTTCGTTCTCTTCCTTCAGCTCCCCCTCGCCCGCTCACTAGTGTTTCTCGCCGCTTTCCGTTTTCCGGTCTGAGGACTCCAATTCTATGGGAAGGTGAGGGTCCGCCGATATAAGCAGGCAATGAGGGTTTGAGAACAGCGAAGAGCCTCCGAGGGCCTGAAATCGCCGATCCCAGGGGAGAGTCTGAGGTTCCAACCGGGAAAATGCACGCGTCCCTCAGTGGGCGTGGTGAGGGCCTCGCTGTCCAAAGGAGGTGAGATGGAAAAACGGACCCTTGTAGAATCTCTGCCACTGGGGAAACTGATGCCAGAAGAGCTGAGCGCAATACGAACCCGTTTTAACATAGTGCGCTGTGCTTGATATTACACTTTCCAGGCGCTATACATAACAGATGTTGATGTTACCCAATTTGATGGCACTCAGGTTATTGTCCTCAGAAGGATAGAAGTCTGAGTTAGTTAGATGGTAATTGTTAGCTTAGAACCTATGAGTGTTTTTTAAACCACTGAGTGCTTTAAAGCTTTTGAGCTTTAAAGGCGTGTGCTGTTTTGCTTTTCAGCTAGCATGCTCCTGTACCACCCTATGAACCTATGAACCGTACCACCAGTGCTTTAAATGGGAACAAATAAGTGCAGGTACTCACTAAAATAGAGGTGTGGCAAGTGGGCGGGGCTAAGGGCAATATCACCATACATAATGACTTCTGTCGCAGTTGCAACACATAGCAAAACACACGAGAAATGCGTTTATGTCATTAAAACAGATAAACTCCTTACACATAATGACATATCTGACGAACGCTGGGAACGTAAATATTGTAAAATTATGCAATGGCACAAAACGTGCGGTCACGGTGCAGTGCTCGAGTGGGGTAGCCGCAAGAGACTGCGTGATGGAACGTATTCTAGTGCTTAATTTGTAAAATAATAACCGCAGGTGCCCAAGTGTTGCTATCAAAGCTCGGAGTAAGGACTGCCCACACCGCGTAGTCTTGAATCCACCTCATGCCTCTTTCATCCACCCCCAGACACTTTCTGCAGTGGCATCTCGAGGAGACATTTTTAGGGGGCGCACAAGGGGCCATGGATAAAAGTGGTGGGGCCACCTACACTCACTCTATCTCACTACTTCACTACATCACTCTCTGTTTCTATCTTAATACCTCACAACATCCCTCACTCCCTCACTCTCTCTTTCACTACCTCAATCTTTCGCTACCTCACAACATCACTCACTGTTTCTCGATCTCACTACGTCAGAAAATACCTCACTCACTCTTTCACTACCTCACTCTATCTACCTCACTCACTCTCTCAATACCTCACTCTCTCTCTCACTACCTCACTCTCTCTCTGCTAATGCAATAGGTATCACATATGCACAAAAAAAACTAATGCCAATAGAAATGACAATGCCATTTATTTAGGGATACAAAAATGATAAAAAAATAATGAGCAATACCAATAGAAAAAAAAAAAAGTTCAAGTTACAAAAAAAAAAAAAACCACTAAATAAAGCAAGACAGAGTGGTGGCAAAGAGGGCTGGTTGGTTTTATTCACAAACTCACACTAGTGCCACTTATAAGAGTTTTTATAGTAAAGTGCTACTTTGGTTCTCTCATCTTTCTTTCAACAACATAAATTTCTCCGGTGGGAAAGTACACTATTTCGGAAAGTACCACCGTACCTTGTTGATGTGTACAGTGGAAAACGTTTAAGTTGGCTCGTCTTTGGTCCAATCGCAATAAAACCAACCGATCGCATGCATTTATCTTTCTCACCACAGTGTAGGGTCCCCCTTCTAAATATGATAAACTCAACCCTCACCATACGCATCTCCCACCTCCCTAGTGTTTACTTCCGCTCGGCCGCTCCCAGCCATGCTCTCTCTCTCTCTCTTTCTTTCTTTCTCGCTCCTCCTCACGTGCTAAAAACCATGGCTTCAACAAACAGCTCTTATCTGCTTTCCTTTATTTGTTCCCCTGTGAAATGGATCCAAAAAAGAAACACTTTAACTGCAAATGCCATATTTCTGACATATTTCTATTCCAACAAGCATTGGCATAGCCTATATGTCTCGCCTTTGGGACCTTATGTGTTTAGCCATGCAACACTTGATGTTGTTGCACCAAGGATATTGTGCTGGATAACTTCAGCACAATAGCCTTGGTGCAACAACATCAACTGTTGCATGGCTAAACACTTATAAGGTACAAGGTTTAGCCATGCAACAGGTGATGTTGTTGCATCAAGGATATTGTGCTGCAAAACTAAATACTTATAAGGTCCCAAAAGCGAGACCTATTGGCTATGCCAATGCTTGTTAAGATATATTCTCTACAATAGACTTTACAAGCTCTGTGCCGGGGAAACCTAAAAAGCACCAGCTGAGTTCCTTGTGTTTCCAGCAGGTTTCATGTAGCAATAAAAATGTCAAGATAACTCTGGTGATTAATGTATCTTCTGTAGAGAAATCTTTTGTCTAGTGGCAGTTTCAACTCATGATAAAGTGGCGCACAGGGCTAAGTTGGCTGCTGCAAAGTACGTGTACAATGCATATCATTGAACTATATTTTATGTGGGTAGCTTAGTCAGTTACTGCTTTTGACAGAAATTCTTTTGATACTTGCAGTTCATAAGTTACAACCCTAATATACCACAGTGTATTATGAACTGACATCGAAGCGCTGCATGCAGACTGCATGGGATAGTTTAGAATGTTGTTTTTTCTCCAGTCTCATTATTTTAATGTTGCTAAAAAGGAGTTCAATTGAGTAGAAATACAGTCTTATTAGTAAAGTCAACACCGGCCCCGTAGTAAATTTTAAATCCGGAGTTTGTTTTTCCCCAGACTAAAACATTATTAAAATATACTGCCTACTAGTATTGATGACATGTGACTCCTACACCTTGTAATCCTCATTGTTTTATGCACAATTTCCTATATACGGATTCACACGTGCATTAATCATTGGCTCTGTATAATGTGTGTGATGTAAAGTGCTCTGACACTACACTGGTAAAAGCGCTATAAAACAAAAGAAATGCATTTTGGAGGGATGCTTTGGAGAGACAAGGGAACCTGGTGGAGGGTGGTGGTGAGGGAATCCGTAGAGGACTCCATTTTCGGAGGGGAAGGCAACAAAAATGATTGCACTGGGCGCTACCAGCACCAAGGCCGCCCTAGAATACATAGGAGCAACGGATACATGTTAAGTTATTTGGGGCGGGGGTAATTGTATGAAACTTCATTTTAACATTTTAATTTCCCGAGAAAGACAATAATCGCGTTTCCAGAATTTACCTTTTTTTTACCGACCTTCCATGTTGATCAACCTTCGTTTGCTACATGCATAAGAACAAACTCACGCAAAAACACACATTTACCTAGCAGCTATGACATCGCGCGGCAAACAAAGAAAATAACGCATGCCCTCATGAGGATTAATTCTCACCTGCCTCCATGGGTTTGTTTTAACTAGGCAACAGGTGTTCCTACATTTTGAAACACGTTAAACTTTCCATTCCGGACAACACACTGCACACGAGTGAACGTCAAGACCCGCCCGCACAAGGTCTTTTTTGTAACATCAGATATAGATCAATCACTATGTAAGACAACCGGCGGCAACCCAAATGATTTGTAGGAAGGCTTTAGGTGGAGTTTGCCAGGTGCACGCTCAGCAGGCGCCCTCGTGCTTCACCGCAGGTCCGTTCGTTGCGCGCTGCATGGTACCGGGTGCAGGCAGAGAGGTCTTCGAAGCTCGAACAAACACATGCGAAGAAGTACGCATCGTTTCTAGAAGGGAGCAGCTACAGGCCTCCAAAGCGCGAGCGCACCACAGATATGCTAAAACAAACAAGCCTCACCTCTTAATTTCTCGGCCATCTTGCAGAGTCCGATACTACAATTGCATCACACGCTCCGCCCACTAAAGGAGGTGCCCAGGCCAGCACGCGTCCCATTATAGTTTGCACCCTTACGCACTGCACCGTTATTTGTACGTCTGTGACTCAGTGTCCTTACCTTGAATCAGAGACAGGTGGACTTAACCGTGGTAGGCGAAAAGAAATAGGTTTCATACAGTCTGCATTACCGGGCAGATTTACTTCCGTTACTCGTCATGAGATGGTCGCCGCTCAAACCATATAATATGAATCAAAATTAGGACTGAAGACGTTGCATATAACGACTAGCTCATTTTTCGTATATATCTGCTCGTAAACAAACGTAATTCATTACACCATTTAATTCTATGGGGTGGATTTAGAAGCCCCTTGTGACACTTTTGCACCGCCGTTGCGTCACTTTTTGTGACACCGCGGCGGCGTGAACAATGCGCCATGTTGCGGCAAATTTACAACGTGACCCATCTAAAGAGAGGCGACACCTTGTAAAGCCCTGCGCCACATTATACCTGCGTCAGGTATAATATATGCAGGGTGGGCATTCCCACGCAAAAAGCCATGTAAAACTGACGCAGTGAAATTTACTACACAAAAGAAGGGGGGACCAAGGAGCTTTTTATAAGGTCCTGTGTCCATGCTCCTTGTACCAACGTCTATATCAATAAAAGGACACTGTTCCTATAGCAGGATACAAAAAGTCATGCATACATAAGGGTGCAAAAAGTCACCCGTGCATTTAAAAAAGGGGAATAAAGAGGAAAGAAAGAAAAAAGGGGAATCCTAGGTGACGGGGACCCACAAATGAAGATGAAAGACCACTATGTGTCCTCTGATACCCTCACACACCCCAAAAGGTGTCATGCTTCATCATCGGGCAGTTGCTCCTCGTAGGGCCGGCGCTGCAATTCCCTACGGGTCCCCCGAAGGGTCTCTTTATCGGAGATCTTTTATAGGACTGCCGATGGTGAATGTGGGTGGGTGGGGGTCAAATGAGGGTGATGAAAAGTGTGTGCAAGTGTAATAAAAAGGTTAATAAAGGGTAAACATGCAGCGAATGTCTAAATGTGACCTATGACCTCTAAAACTCAGGCATAGTATGCTGTTGGGGCTAGATTTTATTTAGCATTTGAGTCTGCTAAGGGTATACGATATCAGAGGACACATAGTGGTCTTTCATCTTCATTTGTGGGTCCCCGTCATCTAGGATTCCCCTTTTTTCTTTCTTTCCTCTTTATTCCCCTTTTTTAAATGCACGGGTGACTTTTTGCACCCTTATGCATGGGTGACTTTTTGCACCCTGCTATAGGAACAGTGTCCTTTTATTGATATAGCAGTGAAATTTACAACATTTTACTGCGTCACTCTACGCCTTAACTGCATCAAAATCCCTATGCCTTCTCAGACCAGGCGTAAGGAATGACGCAGGGCTTTTTGAATGAGACTCACCTGTCTGTTGTGGCACATTTCTGGAGTTGCGTCACTTTCATGAACAACTCCAGCAATGCGTCACTTTTGGGCCAAAAGATGCGTCAGGGCGACGGAATTTCGGACGCACCAGTCGATCCTTATACCATTGTGTGCCGTATTGTAAATACGGCGCACCCATGGTGGCGCAAGGGTTTCATATGGGGGGGCAGGAAAACCTACGCATCTGTACAGATGCGTCAGTTTCTTGTAAATCTGCCGCTATGCATTTAAACAGGCAGCATTTTTTAATTGCACGTCTAATCTTCCAATTACAGAGCCCTGGGCTCAAATCTACCTCATCTACACTCGCATTCAGAGGGCCGGCTGAGGTTTACTGGCACTAGAACTATAAGTAGGACTGCTGGTCAGGGGCGCAACTAGACCCGAGCTTTGGGGACCGGGGGGTGGCTGGCTAACACTCCCTGTCAGCGCTGGCCCTAGCACTGGTCACACACGGTGCAACAGTCTTTTTTGGCACCCACTCCCCCATTTCCTCCTCCTCCATGAATTCCCTCACTACCACTCACCAACAATGCACCTCATCTCTCTATAGCACATTTCTGACAAAACATTTCATTTTTTATAGCACTACTCATAGTTTACTCACACTCAGTTCTGTGATCTGCATGGTGTGAGTGCATGGTGATCAGTGTGAGTGCATTGTAATCGCTGTGAGTGCAGGATAAGCGTGAAAGTGAAGGGCGAGAATGAGGAGTGAGTTGTGTGAATGCAGTGTGCAATCCCAGACACTTGAAGTAACTCAGCATGTTATTGACAGCGGCTTAGGTTTTCAGATACAATTTAAAACATTGCTATTATGGCATTAATCTGGTATCGAGGGTGGAGGAAATAAATAATGTGCTTATCCTGCCACAAACTTCCAGTCTTATGATTAGGGTTGCCAGCATATTATTTTGATGATGTCCCAGACGGTACTTAAATAAACAGTCACTTAAAGCCATATTTTCAGCACTGATTTGTGCATATTTCAAACAGCAAATATAAATAGAAAGCACTTTTAATTATGTTTTAGTGCTGCCTGAAAGATCCATGACTGATAATTAAAGGGAACAAAGACAGAAAAGTCACATTACAAATTAATACATATTTTTTTATTTATAACCATACTTAGTGTCAAGACGAGGTCTTTGCAGGCTCTTCAAACAACATATGGCTGGCATTTTTCTTTTGGCAACCCTACTTTATATTCTTTTTTTAGGTCTCGCCTAGCGTTGCAGCACATGCGCTGCTCGCTTGTGCGATCCATTGTCGTCGGGTTTGCTTTGGAAGTGGGGTGGAAGCTCCACCCATGCTTTTGATTGGTGCGCATCATAAACGCTCGCTTTTCATTTGCCTCGCCTGCCTGGACTGGAGATTGTGCATGCACACGGCACCTCTTCCCCTTGCTGCACGTTCGCCACACATAATTGGGGAAACTATGCACTTGTGATTAAAAGCTTGGCACATCCTTAAATCCACCTCAGTCCTGCAAAGGCACAGGCCTCAGTGTCAAGTACCCCCCCATTTTGCACAGAGAAGCGTCCACCTATGATCCAGGAGCCCGTAGCGGACGAGCCAACAAAGGGTTCAACAAGCAGACGAAGATGATGAAACGCCAAGAGTTCTGGCGTGAGCCTGTTTCGAATCCTCCGTTTACCCCGCCTTACAAATGGCTGCTTTTGTTCTGGCGTGAGCTTTTTTTTTTATAGAGGGCAGACAACAGGAATCGCCCATGTTGTAGTTGATGTGCTCGATGGCCCGGGAGAAAAACGTGGCACAACAAAAACTTACAATTCAGTAGCTGCAGTAAGGAGAGGGTGGTGTGGCGATCTTGCGGCCCCTGTGAGAAGCGTGGTCGCGGAAACTGGGCTGCGCTTGCGTAGGCACTACTTTCGGTGAAACTTGTCTGCAACTGTCTCGGAGGTGTGGCTATGGCCCAGAATTAGTATCAGCGGCAGGAATAGCAGAGCAGAGCGGGAACTGCCGGGTATGTCATTGCACGGGCTAAGTGGTGGGTGCATCGGCATGAGAGGGGAGTACGGGCGCAAGAGTGCATGTTGAGCTGCCGGATTGTTTTCTGAGTGCAGCTTTCAATGTTATAAGCAGTATCACACAATTCCGTTATAAAAGTTTGTGCGGAAGTGGTATGCGTGGTTTGTGTATGCGTTGTGATGGCACTTTCAATGTGTCCTGATGCATGCACGTTATAATGGTGTGCGTGGTAATAGGGTGCGTGGTAGTGAGTCATGAATGTTAGTGTACGCATTTTAAAGGCATGCTTGATGAATGCATGCGTTGTTCCATCATACAACCTTCGTATAAGCATTGAAAAAACCTATAGATTTTGCCTGTTTTCTTCTCTTACCTTTTATTTTGCTGGGGTTTTTTTTTTTAGAACGGTTGACAAATCCCCAGAGAGTGCTACAGGGCAGCATTTCTGATGATTTTATTCAAGTCTTATTACAATTCTTTAAAAGGTCAATCCGGGGGACGTGGCCAAGATGGCGGCGATGTAGGACGCTCTGTTCTCGGCTCCTGCCCATCGCCCGCCCGTAACAGCACAGCACGACTCCACTGGGGCCTGGAAAGCCTGAGCCGACCTCGAAAACTCCAGCTACATACACCGGACCCGGTTTGAGCCCGGAACCCAATCTGCAGCGTCGGCCATGGGTGCCTGACTGGAGTCGCGGTGAGACAGACCCGGCCGTCCCGTGACGGGGCGGCCTCGACAATGCGGTGGTCCAGGGACTGGACCACCGTGGCCAGGTTCACTTCTCCCGGCCTCCTCCTTAACCGCCCTTCCGGTGGAACAATCGCTGACAACCGGACTGCTCACTGGGAAGGCCCGAAACAGACGCTGCCGGCAGGATTTGCCCCGCTGTCCCCGCTGAGGGTGAGAGGTCTCTTCTGCTACGGCGGTACTCCCTGGCGCCACCGGAGCTGCAACGAGGATCCACGAGCTCCGCTGCTGAGCTCACACAGCGCGCGCCGGGCGGGCTCGGGGCCTACCCGACACCCTAGGCCACGGCGATCCCCGGCCTGGGGTAGATACAGGCCCACTGTAGTTACACGGAGCCCGGCGGCAGTCAGGGCGAGCCCACAGGCTCAGAAGTGAGGCCGAGGCGCCATCTTTGAATCTCTCCACGCGGGATCGCAACCCCTGGGGCCCTCACCTCCACCCAACTTTACAACCGCCCATCTCTCCCTAGCGGCCACCCAGACCAGTCACCCACGTGGCACCGGAGTGAGCACACCCTGCCACCCTGCGTTGATCGTCGGAGTGTCAGCGGCCGGAGCAAGCTGCCCGCGCCAACAACGAAGAAGGAGCCCCCGGGTCGGCGGGGGCCGCTGCGGACCGGGGGTGGCTTCAGGACAGTACCACAGCAGCCACGGGACACACGGTGAGTGAGACGGACTGACGCAACTCCTGGAAGCTGGGGGGTCTGAACCATTGGGGTTGCTGGGCCCTGTTTGGGTGGCCCAGCGACGGGGAGAGGGTGATTCCTGGGCTCTCCCCCAGCACCACCGACTTGCCCCCGGCATATGTCCTGAGTCGGATCTTGAGAACGCTGAAAAGAGCCGGGACATTTCTGGACTGACCGGCGGGGCCTCCTCCCATAGGGCGCGGCGGGAGCCCGAGCCAGCGGCTGAGCGCAGAGAGACTATCCCCCCGACCCGAGACATAGCAAGGCCCTGGCCTCTGGAGACATCACTAGAGTGGGGGTCCTACGGGACACTGATGAGTGCCACAACAACTCCTTCCCTGGCAGAACACGACAGGAGCGTATGCACAGGAGGCGGCACTGAATAGAGGTGGTCGCAATCGTCGGGGAGACCGTCCGTGCTAAGACACTACTCCTGGACTGACGGCAAAGATACACTATAGTTTTGACGGAGACTGTGAGGGGAATCTGCTTGACCGGCGGCAGCGACCCTCTTCTTGGGGGCAACTCCTCTGACCCTTGGCCTCAAGCCAGCACTCGCCCGACGGAGACTAGAAAGCATGTCCAAAACTAGGATCAACAAAGCGAAACCCCCCAAAAACCTTTTTGGCCGCTCGCAATCCATACCAAACATGGCCACCGCACCTCCCGAGGCCGAGACCGTGAAGCGCCCTCCGGTCGCCGGTGATGAGCCAATCATGAAAGCCTTCCTTGAATCACTGTTCCTCACTCTTAGAGAGGATATTCAATCGGTAAAGACTGAATTTGCCGCGGAGATCAAAGAAATCCGCAGGGACGTGGACAGCGTGGGAGAGCGGGTGGCTTCCCTCGAGGAGAAAAGCGACGCCACAGCAACTGAAATCACCATACTCCAGCAGGAGGTAATCCGACTCCAGGATCAAAATGTAGACATCCAGACTCACATGGAAGACCTGGAAAATCGCTCCCGAAAACACAACATCCGGATCTCGTGGGGTCAAACCTTCAGACGACACCCGCGACCTATTCGCTTTCACTCAGGGCCTCTTCTTGGGGGATGCACACGACACTGACGTTGTCTTGGACAGGGCGCATAGAGTGGGGCCACCGCGTGCCCCCAACGCTCCGCCAGCGGACATCCTGGTGTGCGTCCAAGACTTTAAGACAAAGGAAGCCATCCTCACTAAAGTGAGAACCCTCCACCCCATCTCATTTCGGGGTCACTCCCCGGTGCTGTTCCAGGACTTAGCCCTGATCACGCTGCAACGACGCCGGCAGTTTCGCCCAGTGACTGAACATCTGTGGCAACAGGGGATCTCATACTCTTGGGGACACCCCTTTCGCCTCATCTTTCGCCATAACGGGAAACTCCACCAGGTCCACTCCTTAATAGAAGCCTGCCGCTTACTGGGCCTAGCGGAGCCTAACGAAGACAGCGATGACCGCAGCGCCACCTCAGGGCCCGAAATATCCCCGTCGGGATGGCAGTGTCAAGGCAGGCGACGGCGCCCCAGGCAACCGCAAAAGTCAGAGATTGCCAGAGGCCAACAAGCAGCCCTAACCGCGGCCACTGAAGCCCTCGCCGGAGAAGACTCAACTGCCAAATGAATACCCTTGAAACACTGGTCCCTCTATTTGCATCCTTGCTGGTTGTGGGGGGGGGGGGCGGGGGGATTGAACCCTCCTCTTGGTCACATGACGGCCCCCACCTCGTTGACTGACCAGTCGTCCCGGGACGACGGACTATTTTTGTTGCTTGTACTTGTTCGAACTGTTCCCCATTTGGGACGAGTTTTTTTTTTATCTTCTTCATGGGGTTTTGTTTTTTCCCCCCTTTTTTCCCTTTCCTTTGGGCTGGTCCCCTTTGTCCACTCTCCCCTTCTTCCCACTGGTGAGGATCACCTGACGGCACATCACGACCCCCTCCTCCCAGCGCTGCTCACTTAGATCACTCATATTGCGTTCGATATGGCCTACATTTCTCCCACACACTAGATAGACCGCTTTAGATTCTACCCTCAATGTCCGAGGCCTCAATAGCCCCATCAAACGCAGGGCTGTCCTTAACTATTTGGAGCACTCCACCGCAGATATTTGCCTTTTACAGGAGACACATTTAATACCCAAAGATCATCACAGGCTGAAATCCCGAGCCTTCCCCACACAGATGTTCTTTTCCAATTCCACTAAGTCAGCAGGGGTGGCTATACTTGTCTCCCGCTCCTTCCAGGGCAAAGTACTTCATAAGGATGCCGAGATCAGGGGCCATTTGCTTACATACCAGTTCCTGGTAGCCGGGGTGTCCCTTCTAATAGGTCCGGTATACGCCCCCAATGCAGATCAGGACAAATTCCTTCACCATGCACTCACTGTGGTGACAGCTACCTCAGAAAGAAGCCTGCTATTGGGGGGAGACCTGAAGCTAGTCTTTGACAATCTTACTGATCGCTCTTGCCAACACACAAGCCAAGTAGGGGCTCTCTCAGTCACGGTTGGTCCACATCCGAGAATTGGGTTTCGTTGACTTATGGCGACATTTTCACCCCACAGTCGAGCTTACACCTATTACTCAGGGGCCCATAAAACCCTTCCAGGGCAAAGTACTTCATAAGGATGCCGAGATCAGGGGCCATTTGCTTACATACCAGTTCCTATTAGCCGGGGTGTCCCTTCTAATAGGTTCGGTATACGCCCCCAATGCAGATCAGGACAAATTCCTTCATCATGCACTCACTGCGGTGACAGCTACCTCAGAAAGATGCCTGCTATTGGGGGGAGACCTCAAGCTAGTCTTTGACAATCTTACTGATCGCTCTTGCCAACGCACAAGCCAAGTAGGGGCTCTCTCTCAGGCAGGGTTGGTCCGCATCCGAGAATTGGGTTTCGTTGACTTATGGCGACGTTTTCACCCCCACGGTCGAGCTTACACCTATTACTCAGGGGCCCATAAAACCTACGCCAGACTCAACTACATCCTATGCTCCACTCCGTTACAGGCGCTAGCCACTGACACCGATATTCTCACTGCGTCCCTATCTGACCACTCTCCAGTCATAGCCTCCTTCCAGCTTCCACACACACAGACACCATTGCGACACTGGCGCCTACGCGACTCACTTTTACTCCAGGCCTCCACAATTGATCAAATTAAAATCGCTATCTCGAACTACCTCGCCCTTAACGCCAACCTGGACACCTCACTATCGATGCAGTGGACTGCCCTTAAGGCTGTCTTGCGGGGAGAATTTATAGCCATCACCACGGCCAACAACAAAGAACGCAGCCAGAAAAGGGCTGAGCTTACTCAGCGGGTCGCAGAACTAGAGCAGATGCATCAACACACTGGGGCGGCCAAGGCCTGGCGGCAACTTTGCACAGAGCGCAAGCAACTCACGGCGCTAGATCATGATAAAGCCGAATATGCGGCTATCCGTCTCCGCCATTCCTACTACACCGGAGGAGACAAGTGCGGCCGTGTCCTAGCCCACAAGTTGCGGGAAGCAAGACAACGACAGGGGGTGCAAGCCATCCGACCTATGGGGGGTGACCCCGCTTCAGACGATGTAGCCATCGCGGAAGCCTTTCGAAACTTCTATGCTAAGCTTTACTCGGGCGATTCCCTTGACGCGCTCCGCAGCTTCGAATACTTGGAGGCTGCACAGATACCCGCTCTTAACCCAGCACAGGCCGCCCATTCAGATAGAGATATAGGGACAGAATACGTTATTGCGGCGATCTCCCGCCTTCGGCTCGGTAAATCGCCAGGCCCGGATGGCTATTCAACAGCCTTTTATAAAACCTTTTGCAACCAGGTGGCCCCCCTACTGCGGGACCTATTTAACACTTTTACACAAACCGGAGATATCCCTGAGGAAATGTTGGAAGCATCGATTGTAGTCATCCCGAAGCCCGGAAAGGACAAAACTCTCTGCAGCGCGTATAGGCCGATCTCCCTCCTAAACATAGATGTTAAACTCTTTACGAGCATACTTGCGACCCGACTGGTGCCCCACATGCCCCAATTGGTGAAGCCAGACCAAGCGGGCTTCATATCCCAACGGCAAACAAGTGATAACACAAAGAGAGTCCTGCACCTTATTGAAAAAGCGTCTCGCACACAAGGGGAATATAGGTTAATGGCTATCGACGCAGAGAAGGCCTTTGATAGGGTGCACTGGCCCTATCTAGAACAAGTTCTACAGAGATTCGGCTTCGGAGAGAAATTGCGCACCCGCATCCTCAATTGCTATCGATCGCCCCAAGCCACAGTCCGAGTAAATGGTCAGAAATCATCCCGATTCCCCATAGGCAGAGGTACTAGACAGGGGTGCCCCCTCTCTCCCCTCTTTTTTGCGCTCTATATGGAGCCACTGGCGTTGAGAGTCAGACACCACCCCCTCATCACCGGGATCAAATACGGTGGGGATGTACACACGATCAGCTTATCCGCGGATGACATCTTGCTCTCCCTTACTAGCCCTATCAAGGCACTGCGGGCTCTCTTTTACGAATTACACTGTTTCGCACAGGCTCCGGGTTTTAAAATTAACATGGACAAATCGACAGCCCCTAATATCTCCCTCTCTCCGACAACGCTAGCCCACATACAGGAAGAACACCCTCTCCAGTGGTCCGCCACCACGATCCCCTACCTAGGGGTGCAATTAGGTTCCACCATACAAGCCACTGTCACTGCTAACTATGATAGGCTCCGCACCCACATTCGTAGAGAATTGGGCAAATGGAAACACCATCCACTCTACTGGTTGGGCAGAATAGCGGCCACTAAAATGACAATTCTCCCCCAGATTTTTTACCTTTTGCAGACCCTCCCTCTACGCCCCCCTACTGGCTGGATTCAGCAAGCCCAGTCGGACCTGGCACAATTCATATGGCAAGGCCGCAAACCATGGTTCAAGCACGCAATCGCGGTCCTGCCTCCGGAGCGGGGAGCCGTGGGAATGCTGGAGCAGGATTTTCTAATGAAAATCTATAGGGTTTTGAAGCTCTGGTTTGTCTATTTGTCATGAGATTAACATTATTAATTATTAATTACTAATTATTTGTTTTGTGTATATGTTTAAACTTACCAACATACTAATGAGAAGAAAACCGACACGAGGGAATGCTTTCGTATTGCTATTAACAGTGTGCATGTTTTATTAAATAAACGTTGCTGAGTGCTGTTTATTTTAAGCACGAAACGCTTTTGAATTAATGCTTTTCTGTGTTGCTAAAGCTAGATAATTACATACACATAAGGGTATTAGTGGGGTTAACACTGTTTAATCACTATGCTGTGGTAACGTTGTTTTTGTCTCTTTTAATTAAGATGGTCCATTTTGGCCTAACCAAACATGTCCGCCGTTTGCAGCCTGGCCTCGAGTGAGAATTTGTGATGAGAAGGCCTTGCTGAACACATTTGATCACAGTCCTTGCCTGGTTAAAACTTTCCGTGAGGACAGCAGCAGTTCTGGGCAGGTTTCCAGATGTATTGGACAGCCTTGGAGGACAAAAGAACTGTTAAGAAAGAACTCTGAGCATTGTGTCATCGCTGAGGAAATGTGGACTGTAAAGAGATACTTTTTTATTTTTGGTTCCTGTTCTGTCTTTTTATTTTTGTGATTTCCTGAGCGGAGATTTTCCAAATGTAGCGATGCTATATCCTTTCCTTCTCGCTTTGCTCAGAGGTTCAGCGGACGCGATGAATACTTTTTGTTGCTTTCTTTTGTTTAAAATATTATAAAAATTGTTAGCCTAGAGAGGGTTTTTTGCCACTTTGCCATTTTTCTTCCCAAACCTGCGTTGGTGAGGATCGATGCTGTGAAGACGGTGACTTGGGAGATTTCTACTGAGAGACTTGTCCTGATGACCCATTCTGACATTTAGCTAGAATAGGTAATTATGAGAAAATGATTTATTCTGATTAATTTCTTTGACTAATTTTAGATAAAGAATCATAATTTTAAAATATGGTGTTGGTGATTATTTCTTGTCAATTATTGAGTACTCTATTTGATTATTGATGTATAGATTATTTAGATTATGACAATTGCAATAGCTAGGTCTTATCGACCTCGATGTAGTTGTGGGGTTTAGGAGTTTTAGGAGTTTTCTTTCCACAGGTTCAATGCTGGTAGAGTATTTGAGTGTATGTTGGTGAAATGGGCCCTAGTGTATGGTGAGTGTATGTGCGTGTAACTGTGAAATTACTCTATCCGTGGAAGTAGGGAGATTTTGTACACCCCAATCTGCATCAAGTTCCTAGTAGCAGAGTGATGATGGTTATTGATGATTGTCTTGATCTGATTAGATTGCTTGTACATTAGCTTATTGATTATTGATTATTGGTGATGTTGGTATATGTACTAATACTATATGTTGGAGTCGTCATGTTGAGTTATATGTAGTGCTTCTGGAACTTGGGAGCTAGTAGCAGTTCCGTAGTAGGGCAGAGGGAAGTATATGCTGCTCTCGGGAAAGACGGGATTGTTGGTCCTGTACGTATGCAGGAAAATTCACATTGTCTGGATTCGGAATCAGTGACATTGTTATATGTTACTATTAGAGATATTTCTGGTATATAAGGAGTGCGTATGGTAGTGAAGGTTATCTGTGAAACTCTGGTTTTAAGTCCCAGGGATCCGTAAGGTTCGCCGTTAAAGCTTATCGCGGGAGGAGTAATAGGTATTCTCTGAGCTTGTTTGAAAAACTGGGTAGAAGTAAGCTGCTTGGTTGATGTGTGTTATAATTCTGTAGTGGAGCAGATTGTTCGCTGTTCTCGGGAAAAGCAGGATTCTGTGTGTATGTACTATATTTTCTTGTATGAATGTGCGTGAATGTTCGAATATTTAGTTGATTGTAAGACTCTTTGGACAAGTCCTAGAGGAAACAGTTAAGGAATGTATGAAAGAATTTCGTTGATTCTTGTGAAATAGATTTTCTTTACTATTCTGTGGTTAGCGAAGCAGACAATGGAGATGTTTATATGTTGTAACTAATAGATTTTGTAGAAATTTGACACGGAGTCTACTGAGAAATTTTGTAAAGGAGGGGTAGACGAGTGACAAGAGACAGGAGACAGAAGCGACTGCAGCGACTGCTGACGTCAAACAGACCGCGCTCTGATTGGATATTAGATCAGAATAGTGTTCGCGCTGAGATTGGTGCGTTGGTGTGAGCCGCGCAAGGATTGGTAGAGCTATTCTAGTGACGTAACGTTCCAGGATTGGTGCGTTAGTGTGAGTCGCGCTGTTATTGGTTGAAACAAATCATATTGTGTAGTTGTATTACGGAAGGGATTAGAAAGTTTTGGTAAGCGTTAAAATGTATTACCAAGAAGAGAAAAGGAAAAAATCTTTGTTCAGAAAGATTAAAAATTGGTTCGACAAGGATAAAGATGTTAAAACGAGAGAGGGTGAATTGTTACCTCCATCGAAAACGCCTGCATCCTTCATGGCTGCGAGATATGGGTATCATACCTGTATATGGTTGGAGAATTGGGTTAGGTATACCAAGGAAGATGGAGTTTTAGCATTTCCAGAACATGGTTCATTTAATCTGGCCGTGTTGAAAAATTTACGGGAAAAGATGTTATGTCTTGACCCAAGACCAAGGCCGACACAGTTCGAGGCTTTAGTGGAATGGGAAGAGGAAGTACATGAGCGAGAGAAACAGAGGTCTGGAGGCAACTATAGGTATATGTTCGGGAGGAGACATGGTCGTGAAACTCATCATGATCGAATGACGAGATGGCGAGATGCTAGTATGTCAGAGGGACTATATCCTGTGAGAACAGTTGAAGAAGGAGCAGAAAGGGTTCCTGAGGCAGAAGTGAGAAGATATGGAGTTAATGAATATGAGGATGAGGTTTTAAATGACATGATTTACAAAAGACCACCTCCATATAGACCGGAACCAGAAGAGAGTACACCAGTTGTTTCTCCGATAAGAGATACAGTGCGTATCATTGAGACAGAAAATGTGACACCTGAGTTAAGAAGTGGTAATCCTTTCAGGGAGAGAGAGAATAGAAGCAGTGGCGAAAATACGAGAGAATTAGCCAGAATTACATCGGAGTTGACTGAAAAGATCAAGGAACTGACAAAAAATCTAGACGCTGTTACGGTACCCGTAACCATAGGTCCGGTTATGCCTGTTTTTGATAAGCAGAGGACGGGTGAGAATGGTTTGGTTATTCCATATGTTGGGAATAGATTGACAAGTTTGGCTGGTCCTTCAGGAGATTCAGGAAAAATGGCAGGAAAATTCAGACATGACACATGTAATGAAGGATTAGAGGAGTCTAATTCAGGACTGGATGCTGGTGAAGCTAGTTGTTCAGGGATGCCAATTTTAGAACCGCAGAAAAAAGTGGTTCCAGTGAGAAAATCTACTGAAATAACAGCTGAAGATTTGAATGAATGGATGAAAGTTCCTCAAAAGAGGGATAAAGATTCACAAGCAATTGATGTTGCTAGGTTACGTGTAGAATTAGAAGAGCTTGTTGCAGGGACAGTTCCAACAGAAATTCTAAAAAATCATCATGATGGTGAATTATTGTTTATGTGCAAGAATATCACCTGGAGAGCGAGAAATACACATGACAGATTAAGAGCAATAGCAAATGACTATGGAGTTGACATTGATAAAGTGAAAGTTTTGCAGAAGTCTTACAGGATGGATTTCACAGACAAAGACATAGAGAATTTGAATGGTACTGGTAGAACAGGACAGATTAAAGAAATGATCGCTTTATTGCGCAAATGGGGTGATGTTGAGAAGTGGAAGGATAGATGGTACAAAAAGAGAGAAGAATCAGGGGATAGGACTTATTCAGCATTTCCTGTGAGAGAAAAGGAAAAACCAGTGGATACTTATCCTATGAGAGAAATACCTGGAGGAGGATATGTACATGTTCAATGGACCAGACAGGATATTTTATCATTTACGAATGATTTCCCTCGATTGAGAGAAAAGCCCGTCGAGTGGTATAGGCAGGTAGACAGGTTTGTGAAATTGTCAAAAGTGCTGTGGATTGACCTGAATAGTCTGTTTGATATAATTGTTCCAGCAGACTTGTGGGCTGAGTGTAAAATAGTTGTGAGTTGGCCTACTGAGGAATATCCAAGAGATCAGAGAACAGGAGCACCAGATCCAGAAGTAATGAGAAAATATGAGCAGGTGATTGTATACCTGAAAAATAAAGTACCTCCAAAAGAAACAGACTGGGTTAAAATAGATCGAACACATCAGGAAGCAAAAGAATCAGTTCATGCTTTTTACGAGAGGCTGATACTGGCATTTAAGTGATTCAGTGGAGATGAACATCTGGGTGACAAGGATTTGAGTCATTTTGTATACAGATTTGTATATGGCCTGAGACCTGAGATTAGTGAAAGAATTCGTGAGCATACTGTGGATTGGCAGAGTAAGAAAATAGATGAGATTCTGAGACATGCAAAATACTTCAGTGATGAAATTGAAGCAAAACAGAGAAAGCTGAAAGAGAAAGCAATGTGGGCACAAGTGAAAGTTGCGGAAAGACAGGAAGCACAGTTGGTGGAACAGGCGAATAATGCAGGAAATAATGCAGGGAATAGACCTAGGTTTGCAGGGAAAGGAAAGGGGAATCTTGAGGAAGCTAAAAAAAAGTTCCCATGTCACAACTGTGGCCAACTGGGACATTGGAGATCTGAATGTACCAATCCACCATTAGTGAATAATGAGGGAAAATCCTTAAATCAACAGGTGCAGAACGAGGGGAATAATCAACAGCAGCAACAGCAGAAAGTTGTGAGACAGCAGAGTCAAGAGCCAAAACCGCCCTTGCCGCAGAATAGAGGATCACAAAAGTATAATCTGGATTCGGGATTCTACAATGATGAGCAGGTAAACAAACCAAGGCGTTCTAACCAGGTACAACAGTACTTGTTAAAGAATGAAGGGAGTGAGTCTGAGGGTGATTATTGACGGTGCCGAAGAGAGGAGGAAGAGTGCATACTTGGTGCAACTCTAGAAATAGACCAGGCAGGACCATTTGTGAATGGAAAAATAAATGAAGAAGGTGTTACTTTTTTAGTAGACACAGGTGCGACAAGATCAACTGTCAGGTCAACAGATATTAGAAATCTTCCTCTCTCGGATGAAGCAATCCAAGTAGTTGGTGTAGCGAATACACAAATCAGAACACGTCTTACTGAACCAGTAAGAGTACAAATAGGGAAATTCTCAGACATGCACAGATTTATCGTCTGTGACACAAGTCCAGTGAACCTGTTAGGTAGGGATTTGTTATGTAAAATGAACTGTACAATTTTTTGTACACCAGATGGAATAGCTTTTGAAACACCAGATGAGGATGTTTTGTACCGAATGACTCTAGAAAATAGAGAGAGTGAGTTAATTGGTGCATATGCTGTGTTTGATCCGGAGGATTTGCCTCAAGAGCTGAGAGACACAGTGAAAAGGACAGTTTGGGATTTTACTGGAGAGGATGTAGGATTGATGAATAATGTAGATCCTGTGAAAATTTCAGTGAAAGAGGGAATTACTTATCCTAACATTCCTCAGTACAAAATGACACCAGAAATAATTGAGGGAATAACTCCTATAATTGAGAAAATGATTCAGCAGGGAGTTCTGAGAGAACTACTGAGTAGTCCGTGTAATTCACCGATAATGGGGCTAAAGAAGCCTAATGGGAAGTTTAGGATTGTACAGGATTTGAGAATAGTTAATCAAATTGTGGTGGCATGTTGTCCTATTGTGCCAAATCCATCAGTGATTTTGTATCAGATTCCACATGATGCTGAGTGGTATACAGTGATTGATTTGTGTCATGCTTTCTTTTCAATTCCATTGCATCATGACAGCCAGCCGATTTTTGCATTTAGATTTGGCCAGCGTATTTTAGCATGGTGTCGTATCCCACAGGGGTATACGGAGAGTCCTTCAATATTCAATCAGTTATTGAAAAAGTCATTGGAGAGTTTGATCATGCCTGAAAACTCAGTATTAGTGCAGTATATTGATGACCTACTTGTGGCATCAAAGACACGTGAAGCTTGTGAAGTAGATACTATAGCTTTACTGAATCATCTGGCAGATGGAGGATTCAAAGTATCTCCAGCTAAATTGCAATTCTGCAGGAAAGAGGTGCATTATCTTGGACACAATATTGAGAAAGGTCTGAGAAAAGTGACTGCTGACAGGATCAAAATTATCAGGGAAATGAAAGCCCCAAAGACCCAGAGAGAAGTGAGAATGTTCCTGGGAATGGTGGGTTATTGTCGTCAGTGGATAATTAATTTTTCGCTGATAGCAAAGCCACTGATTAAGCTGACTAAAAGTGAGATGACAGACCCATTGGAACTAGATGGAGAACAAATGGCAGCATTTGAAGAGTTGAAAAGCAGAATGTGTGAAGCCCCTGCTTTGGGTATGCCAGATTATGAAAAAGAATTTGAATTGTACTGCAGTGAGAGAAATGGATGTGCACTTTCAGTGTTAATTCAGAAGCATGGATTACTGAGAAGGCCTATTGCATACTTCTCATCGACACTTGACCCTGTAGCTGTGGGTTTACCAGGTTGTCTGAAATCTGTGGCTGCAACATGCAGAAGCCTAGAACAGAGTGAGGGAATCATAATGGGATATCCTGTAAGGGTATTCGTACCTCATAATGTGGCAATTCTTTTGACGAGAAGCAGAACTCAGTACATGTCACATAGTCGGTTGACTAAATATGAGAAAGTCATTCTGGGAGCATCAAATGTGACTCTTGAGAGATGTGTGAATGTGAATCCAGCGACATTGTTGCCGGATATTGAAAATGTGGGTGTGAAAACAGAAGATGATCACAATTGTTTGGATGTGCTTGATTACTGTACAAAACCGAGACCAGACATAAGGGATCTTCCCTTGCATGAGAGTGATCATGTGTTGTTTGTGGATGGATCATGTCTGAGGACTGATGAGGGTGTGCTATGTGCAGCATATGCAGTGTGTAAGGTTTCTGAAGTAATGGAAGCATCATCATTGAAAGGAGTGAAATCTGCGCAAGTTGCTGAATTAGTTGCATTGACAAAAGCTTGTGAAATTGGGAAAGATTTGAGAACGACTGTGATGACTGATAGTCAGTATGGATTTGGAGTTGTGCATGACTTTGGCCAACTTTGGCTACAAAGAGGTTTCTTGACGTCGAGTGGGACTCCAATAAAGAATGCTGGAGTGATTGGGAAATTACTTGAGGCGATACAGCTGCCTAAAGAATTAGCAGTTGTAAAATGTGCTGCTCATGGACAAGGAGATGATTTTGTGACAGTGGGCAACCGTTATGCAAATGACATTGCCCAATATTGCGCCAAAAATAATCAGTCCATTAATCGGGAACGAGAGAGTGAAATGTCTTTTTGTTCTGTGATGTTTACTAATGTCTTAGAGACATGGGATGAAGTGAAACAGTTGCAGGATGAGGCAGAGGAGGAAGAAAAGAAAGATTGGATTAAGGCAGGTTGTGCCCCAAGAGAGACAGACCATGTTTGGGTCTATAGAGATGGCAGACCAGTAATGCCGAATTCCATGCTGTCAGCAATGGCAAGGATGTATCATGGCCAGGGACATTTGGGAAGGGATTCAATGATTAGGTCTTTTAAGCAAACCTGGTACAATGCAAAGTTCAGGACAATTGCAGAAAGTATCTGTCAAAGATGTTTGATTTGCCAGCAATTTAACACTGGGAAGAAGACAGTGGTGAGTCTGGGAACAATAGGCAGAGAAGGAGGTCCTTTTACAAGAATGCAGATTGATTTCATTGAAATGCCCCAAGTGAACAGACTGAGATATGTACTAGTGGTAGTCTGTTTGTTTTCAAGATGGGTTGAGGCCTATCCGACTAGGAGAAATGATGGAGTAACAGTGGCAAAGTTACTGTTAAGAGAGTTGATTCCTAGGTACGGATTTCCGGTAACGATTGAGTCTGATAGAGGTGGACACTTCTATAATGAACTCATGAGTTTGATTTTGTGAAGCATTAAGCATACAGCAGAAGCTACATTGTGCATACAGACCAGAGGCTTCTGGTGTGGTTGAGCAGATAAATGGCACAATCAAGAACAGGATTGGTAAGATGTGCTTAGCCACTGGCATGAAATGGCCGGATGTCTTGCCTCTAGTGCTAATGACTATTAGATCTACTCCAGATAGAACTACTGGTTTAAGTCCGCACGAAATAAGAATGGGACGTGCAATGCGACATGCATATGTACCTGTCAATAAGTTGATGACAATAACTGATGACATGATTTTGGATTACTGTAAAGGCCTGGCTGACGCAGTCCATTCTGTGTTTCACCAGATTGGAGAAGAAGCTACTACACTTGAGAAGAAGCAAGCTCATGATCTGAGTCCAGGAGACTGGGTGAGGATTAAAGTTCACAGAAGAAGAAATTGCTTGGTTCCAAGGTGGGGAAGACCAAGACAAGTCATTCTAACTACGACGACTGCAGTGAAGTGTGCTGGTGTGAAAAACTGGGTGCATGCGAGTCATACTCTGAGAGTTCCAAACCCAAAGGATGGGACTGGTAGAGAGTATTTTGAAGAGTCGGATTCCAGTGATGATGAAGACCCAGAACCAGTGAGAAAAAATCAAAGTTCAGGAAAAGAAGCAGAAAAGGCTTCAAGTTCAAGAGAACCATTGAGAGTCTCAGAAAGGAGATCTGATTCTGAAAGAGAGCCTGAAATTCTAAAAAGCAGTGGAGGTAAAAGAAAAGAAAAGAGCAGTTCTACAGAAATTACTCCTGAATCAGAAGAAGAGGAGATTGAAGAACCACTTGAGATTATATCTGAAGAAGTAGGGTCAGAAGAAGATAGAGAGGGACAGATTGCGGAAGACCCCCGAGGAGGTGTAGGGAAACCTTCTAATAAGCTAGGTGAAGGGACAAGTAGACAGCAAGAAGATTGCGTGTCGGAGACCCGAGGAGGGAAAGAAGTAGGGAAGTCTCAAATAGTGGTGAAAAAGACTGTGGAGCGAAAGAAAACTGCTGAAGAACAAGAGGCATTTGAAACAGAATCGGATGAAAGTGAGAATGGAAAATCAGAGGGTCGAGTTCTGAGAAAGAGAACTTGGATTGGAGAAAGAAATAATACAGAAACAAGACCGAAAAAGGTCGTAAGAGGAGATTTTAGGCCTAACAACAGAGTAAAGAGGCTGAGATACAGACTGATAAGAGGAAATACATCAAAAGCTGAACAAGTGAATGAAGTGTCGAGTCAAAATGAAGTAAAAAGAAAGGAGCAAAAGGAATCAAGAGAACCTGAGGAAATAAAGAGAATTAGAAGACCCAACCAAAAGTACAGATCACCGGAATGGTCTTATGTGGCACTGTCTGAAGAAGGAGAAGAAGAAACAGTGACTCGAGATAATCCGGAGGGGATCTTGAGAAAAGTGGTTGAGGAAAAGGGAGAATCTGTTGGAATCTTAAAAGTTATTCTGACTGACATTGGAGAAGAGTCAGATGCACAGGATGTTGTTGATGATCTGATACAATTTGATGTTGCTGAAGAAGGAGGAGTGAAAAGTGATGAATATCCAAATTGAGTGAACTGAAGAAATCACTTGGAGAAAGTGAAAAGGAGAAAGTCTGAAATTCAGCTGTCTGAAGTAATCCAAAGTTTGAGAAATTACAGTAGTGGAGTAGTAGAGGCTAAGTCAAAAGACAAGGTCGAAGTAGTAAAATGGCTAACATAGAGAATAATCAAAGTAGATGTGCCTTCTTAAAAAGATGGTGTAGAATGTGCTGCTGCTGTACTGGATTATTAATGCTACTATGGGGTATTTTAGCTTTATTAGTTACATTTAGAGTTTCAATAGGTACATTTGAAATACATACTGAGAATGAGACAAATGTAGAAAAGAATTTGCAAAAAGTAGTTCCAACTAGAATTAGTAATACTTACATGCATAAAGATAGATCAATTAATGATTTTTCTAGTAATGTTTTTTCAAAGTTGTTATACGAATATGTGAAAACAATGGAAGTAAGGGATTGCTACGTTTGTATGCAATTACCTGCATCCGTTTCAGAGGGTGTTACTTATCACCATTTACCAGCTACGTATGGAATTTCTTGTAGTGTATTAAGTAGTGTTTTTTATTTGTTAGGGAAAATAGATTATAAGATGTCTAACAAAGATAGTATTTTTGGGCACTTGCCAATGAACAAAGAGCTGAATCCAGCTAAAGAAGCTAATATTTTTGGTGAGATTTTTATTGAGAAAGAAGAATTAACATTAGATTACATTTTTAAGAATAATTTAACTTGTAGTTTGGAAGAAGAGGAGAAAGCTTTCCTGAACATGGTGGAGGAAAGGAGATTGAGTATGCATGAAAAAGCAGGGAAATATAAAGTGAGTGAGACAATTTGGGACATTGAGATGGGAAAAGAATTGAGAAATGGAGCTAGTCCAACTTTAGCTTTAGATGCACCACAGAAGGGTAAGCTGTGCATTACAAGAGGGAAATCCCAATATGATACATATTTTGTTGGGACTAGTGAATGTCATGATACATACTTCATTGCAACAGGATGGGGTTTCAGAGGTGGAGAAGATACAATATTTCCAGGAGTGTATTATGTTTGTGGGAACAAGGCTTATTACAAGTTGCCTGACCATTGGTATGGCACGTGTTATGTGGGCCTGGTTTTTCCAAAGATTTTTCATATAGATAGAATAGAAGATGTAGAACATATTAATTTACTAATGCGCTTCAAGAGGGAAACTTGGTCTGAAATTGTGGGTGACATTTTTGGAGCTTTAATTCCAGCAGTGGGAATTTCTTTAAATGCTAATGGGATTCGGAAACTGTCAACAGTGGTGGATCGCTTATCGACAAATACCGCTGGAGGGTTTCTTTTGGTGAATATGGAACTAATTGCCGTGCGTGCCATGTCTATGCAAAATAGACTTGCTCTTGATATTCTATTGGCTAAGGAGGGTGGAGTTTGTGGAATGCTGAAAGTTCAACATTGTTGCACTTACATTCCAGACGAAAGCAAAGACCTGAAGGTCTATATCAAAAATATTACTGATTTGCATGAAGAATTAGTACCACTTGAAGCTGAAAGTATCTGGACTAAGATAGCTAATAAGGTGATAGCTGTTAAGAGTTTTATTGCAAAAATAGGTAGTACTATTATAGGTAAGATATTGTTTCCTTTAACTTGTATAATTGTTGCTTTATTGATATTGAGATTGGTGTGTTTGTGTTGTAAAAACAGGGGAGGGAAAAATAAATTAATTAAAAGAAATAATGAAAAGAGAAATAAAAGGTTGAAAAGAGAACCACAAGAAATTGAATTAGAAGAATTAAGGGAGAGTGTCTACTTAGAAACAAAGAGGGATGATGAAAGAGTGTCTGGTGTGTAGTGTTGTGTAAGGAGGAAAAAGACATTTCCAATTTCTCCTAAAATGGGACAAAATTTTCACTACATTTTTTTTTTGGGGTTATTTGGTGATAAAATCACCAAAGGGGGGATTGCTGGAGCAGGATTTTCTAATGAAAATCTATAGGGTTTTGAAGCTCTGGTTTGTCTATTTGTCATGAGATTAACATTATTAATTATTAATTACTAATTATTTGTTTTGTGTATATGTTTAAACTTACCAACATACTAATGAGAAGAAAACCGACACGAGGAATGCTTTCGTATTGCTATTAACAGTGTGCATGTTTTATTAAATAAACGTTGCTGAGTGCTGTTTATTTTAAGCACGAAACGCTTTTGAATTAATGCTTTTCTGTGTTGCTAAAGCTAGATAATTACATACACATAAGGGTATTAGTGGGGTTAACACTGTTTAATCACTATGCTGTGGTAACGTTGTTTTTGTCTCTTTTAATTAAGATGGTCCATTTTGGCCTAACCAAACATGCCCGCCGTTTGCAGCCTGGCCTCGAGTGAGAATTTGTGATGAGAAGGCCTTGCTGAACACATTTGATCACAGTCCTTGCCTGGTTAAAACTTTCCGTGAGGACAGCAGCAGTTCTGGGCAGGTTTCCAGATGTATTGGACAGCCTTGGAGGACAAAAGAACTGTTAAGAAAGAACTCTGAGCATTGTGTCATCGCTGAGGAAATGTGGACTGTAAAGAAATACTTTTTTATTTTTGGTTCCTGTTCTGTCTTTTTATTTTTGTGATTTCCTGAGCGGAGATTTTCCAAATGTAGCGATGCTATATCCTTTCCTTCTCGCTTTGCTCAGAGGTTCAGCGGACGCGATGAATACTTTTTGTTGATTTCTTTTGTTTAAAATATTATAAAAATTGTTAGCCTAGAGAGGGTTTTTTGCCACTTTGCCATTTTTCTTCCCAAACCTGCGTTGGTGAGGATCGATGCTGTGAAGACGGTGACTTGGGAGATTTCTACTGAGAGACTTGTCCTGATGACCCATTCTGACATTTAGCTAGAATAGGTAATTATGAGAAAATGATTTATTCTGATTAATTTCTTTGACTAATTTTAGATAAAGAATCATAATTTTAAAATATGGTGTTGGTGATTATTTCTTGTCAATTATTGAGTACTCTATTTGATTATTGATGTATAGATTATTTAGATTATGACAATTGCAATAGCTAGGTCTTATTGACCTCGATGTAGTTGTGGGGTTTAGGAGCTTTAGGAGTTTTCTTTCCACAGGTTCAATGCTGGTAGAGTATTTGAGTGTATGTTGGTGAAATGGGCCCTAGTGTATGGTGAGTGTATGTGCGTGTAACTGTGAAATTACTCTATTCGTGGAAGTAGGGAGATTTTGTACACCCCAATCTGCATCAGGAATACCTGACCTGCAGCTCTATTTCTACGCTCCGCAGCTCTGCTATTTGGTGGAATGGAACCACCTGGAAACCAAAAAACACTGGCTATTCCAAGACCAAGCGGTCGCGGCCATGCCCCTGCAGGCGATCCCCTTCCTTCGAAAGACGCATAGACCACCTAATCTCTACGCGTCCTACATCACGAGTACGATTATGGAGGCCTGGGACCGCACCGCTACCACTCACGAGCTGACATAATTTCCCTCCCCCTAACACCACTGTTTAATAACCCTGATTTCCACCCAGGCGTGGACCCTAAGGCCTTCACAAACTGGCGCCCCACCCCATGTCGGTCCCTGGGACATCTGTTTGACCTAGATAGCATCATCCCGTTCCCACAACTCAAAACACACTACGGTATCCCAGAGACGGAGCGCCTGCCCTATTTACAACTCAGGCATTGGGAACTTCAGCCGCAAGTTAAACCTGGCACTCAGCGTTTCTTAACCCCATACGAGGAGTAGCTGGTTACCCGCTCCTCCGATAAATAGCTAATTTCTGACCCAGGGCGGGCACATTGGGAGCGGGAGTTGGGCAGGACACTATCCCACAAAGAATGGGACGACATATACTATAGGGCCCGACACTCTGCATACCATTCTGGCCTTACTGAGACACTAACCAAGGTGGCCACCTATTGGTATTATACACCAGAGCGCCTTCACCATTTTGACTCCCAACCTAGCGCTCTGTGCTGGAGAGGTTGCGGGAGGTAGGCACCCTAGAGCACCTTTTATGGAGTTGTGACCGCATCCAACCATATTGGACACCAATCCTTGATGACATAGATTTTCATCTTGACACACAACTCCCGCGCTTCCCGGCGTACATCCTTCTAGGTCTACCCAATCCGATAACCTATCCCTTGAAATCCCAGAGGGGTCGTCTAATCGCCATCGCCCTAGGGGCGGCTACTCAGAACATACTGGCGCATTGGCGCTCTCCCCAGACCCACATTCGGGTTGGCTGCAGAGACTCTGGATGGTACTGGGTATGGAGAAGCTATCCCTCACACTGGCGGACAAGGGGGATGAATTCCCAAAGTTGTGGCGTACCTTCCTGACCCTGCTCACAAAGGAATTCCGGGAGCTGACATGCCCTCTGTACCTCAGGCTTCTCCGCCTAGCGGACACACAAATTCCACAGGCGCGTATTTCCAAACGGCCATGATGACTCCCCATGCATCTAGCGTTTCCCCTTTTTTCCCTTTCCTCCTATCCTTTTTGTTTTGTGGACAGGGGGCGGGGGTGGGGGGTGGCGGTGGGGATGGGTTGTTTATGTTACTCTGTTTCTTTCGCTCCTTCTGAGTGTTTTCTTCCGCTGAACCGCTCCATGCATATTACCCGGTAATGCTACCATTGGTGACACTTGCTGTCTGTATTGCACTATCTTTAGGGAGCATGGGTCTTGTTCTCCTTTTCTCTGTTTGAAAATCAATAAAAGATTTAAACCATAAAGGATCAATCCTATACTGCCAGACATGCAAAGAGCCGTTCTGAAAGATGGTCTCTGAGCACCAACGCAGGGGGGCCCCAGCCTTCACCATACAAGGGAAGTGACAGCCACAGCCTTCTCCAGCGGGGTGCAGAGGGACTCGTGCAGGGACATATGAAGCTCAATGACCTCATGTCAGATGCTTACTAAATGTAATCAGCACGTTTTAGATGTCTGAAGAAATAGTTTATGAGCACCTTTTATTGCTACAGAAACAGGTAAACAGGCGATGGGGGGGCTTGAAAACATTCTCAACAGCTCGAGCGCACTCCTCTGCCCGACGTGCAAATGCTATAATCACGTCATTGCTCCCGCTCCCCAACTCCTCATTCCTCACCTCTCAAAAAACCTAACCCCTCTTAACCTCTACTCCTGGCAATTTTTGTAATGTTCCGCAGTTTCTTTAACAGTGCAGTTTTCTTCAATCCTGCCTCGTGCCACTTTTTTTCCGGACTTTTATATAGCGCGAACTCGACCCGAAGGTATCAGAGAGCGCTTTACATAAGCACCAGTTGCATCACAAACAGACACATTCATTACATTAGGCACGGGGAGATTAAGTGATTTGCACAGAATGTTGAGCGCCCCTGCCGAGACTCAAACCCGGTTCCCCAGCTTCGAGTTCGACTGTTCCAGCCGGTAGGCCACATCCTCCAATGAACAGACAGATAGGTGGGGTCGGGGTCACAGGACATTCATCTTTTCCCGGGCCTGAATAACCATGGGTGGTGGGCTTTGTTCGGTGAGGGTTGGTCCTACAGTGGTGTATTTCGTAGGACAGGGATTGATGTTAGGATTCCTTCAACTGAAGCAGTGTGACCGGTATGTCATGGGTTACCCCCTGCGGTTGGTCTGCAGGGGAGGCGAGTGGTTTGTTTTACAGCTCGCCACGATGTTGTGCTTCTTCAAAAGTGTTTGCATGTCAGAGCCTTGGGGGGTGCAGTATTTTATAATTTTTTTGGTCTTGGGTTGTTTCCTTCTTGACCTAGGTTCTAACAGGCCTAATGTTGCCCTGTCCAATTCTCAGCACCCCTCTAGCAGGGGCACTCCGGACCTCATCTTGCTCTTTTTCGGTTGCTGCTTTTCACTGCCCCAAGTTCTCGTGTACGGTATTTCCCAGCACGACTTGACTCTGTCAGAGTCCCCCTGTCATTTGTATCCATGCTTCCAAAAGGAGAACCACTGGAACAACCAACTAACCGGCACTAAATCCTCACTTACTCTGATCCACTTAGAAGACACAGTAAAAACTACCTATTCATTCGGGCCCCTTGTGGGTCCCCACCTCACCCATGCTTACATTTAGGATTTAGGTGAGCGGTTGCCTAACATGACGCCATTGTGCTGCTGTTCATTTTTAGGTCTCGGGACCATCCGGTCTGCCGAAGGCAGAACCGGAAGTCGAGAGATTTAATGACTTGGAGAAGAGGGGCTTGAACCCGCCCCTCTTCTCCCCTGTTCTCCATTGGCTGGCCTCTTCAATGCTGGCCAGGCATTGGAGAAGAGGTCCCGTCACTCCGATCAGGCCCCGTCCTTTTCGGATCGGGGGGCGTGTTTTTTGCAAGAAGTCTCATTCTCTCCTCCAGCCAATGGCTGGAGGAGAGAAAAGACAAACACGCCCCCAATCCGAAATGGACGCTGCGTTTCTCTGAGGCATTTCTGCTCTGCCTCGGAGAAAGGCGGTGGTGTCTTCCGGTGCCCTCGGCTTGTTTTTTTAAGTTAGAGAAAATGAAGTCATTTAAAAAATATTTTAAGATTATAGCACTTTTGGTGGCAGGATGGCGCCGGCTTGTGTCTCATTTATTAAGGAGAGAACGAAACGAACCACTGACCAACCACAACATCGTCAGCAGAGAGCTATTAGCAGGCTCGACAACCAGCCCTCGTTTTCTAAACGCTGAATCAAATTAATCCAACAGGAACAGATGACCTGTGAGAATTCACCCTGCCCAGCAGCAAAGTCAAAGCGGGGACTGGCAGAGGCAGACAAGCAGGGCTCTCGGCGTGCAGCGCGCAGCACAGAGACCAAGAGGGTTTCCCATTGTTTATTTCTTTCACAAGGCCCCCCACCTTTCTTCTCCCCGCCATCGGCCTGTCTCCTCCCACCTTGTGTCAGGGGTATCTGTATGTGCCTCGCCAGGGTTAGAAAGCGCTATGTAAATGCAATATTGCCACTCCCTCGTCTGCAGGCCGCAAGAAGCCCCCCTCACTGCTCCAGCAGGAGGGGGAGAGGTTCCTTATTTAATACATGCATCGCCTCATAAAATATATAGTCTAACACTAACCACTGCTGTGGGAGAGGATGCGTTATCGCGTCAGGAGTCCAGACGGATAACAGTAGGGAGGTGACATGCCCTGAACCACTCATCTTCTGCAGCGCTTCCACGCCCTCACTTTCCAGGTGCTTTAACACTAACACTCTCCAAAGGCAGCAGCTCCCACCCAGTCTGAGTGCAAAGTGGGTGTGTACTTTGACATCTTTAGCGCTTTAGTGCATACGCGTACCCGGAGCAAATGATTCATACTCACAACGATAATAGTCACTGTTGTTTTTGTTTGGAGATTAATATTATTACTGTTTCGTGATTGATATTATTACTGTTTCGTTATTGATGCTATTGTTATAAGTATATTATTATTATGATGATGATTGCATCACGTCGCGCCAGGCCCCCCGTGCTGAAACTAGAGTGTTTCGGCCTGGGAGCCCCTTCAGACTCTCTCATGTGGCCTGTGCCGCGAGCCGTCGGACAGTACACAGCCAGCGCGCGCTGCTCCAGATGATAAACAGTGTAATGAGATTAGGGTCTGGCCCGTCCCGAGCGCTGCCTGCCAGTGTCCCTCTGCAGCAGTTCTGTGGGGTGGTCTGTGTTGCAGTAACAGCAAACAGACCCCCTTGCACCCCAACCAGTTGATCACGTGGTCCTGACCCCTCCTCTTTGTGATCATTTGGCGCAACGCTTTACGGGCTGAGCCAACCCGAGCCCCCTCCTATTCACCCCACCCACCTCCTCACACTCCAACCCCTCCCCCCACCCCTCAATTTACCACTTGGAGGCAGTAAGCCCTCCCGGGGAGCACGCCCCCACACCCAGTGAAATGCCTGCAGAGTACAGCTCCAGGGCACAGCCATCAATCACAGACAGAAATGAGTTCCCATCAAAGACCAGTCCAAGCAGGGCTGCGTTCAAAGGCAGAGGCGGCAAATCCATCATTTCAGGCCTTGCTAATATCAGGAAGTGTCTGCCCGAGGCTGGCCCCTTACTGGACTCGGGCCGTCCTCAGAGCCAGCATCTGACTTGAGCAGCAAGGGGGCGCCACTTAATGGTGCCCGCGTCAGCGGTGCATTGTGCACAAGGACAAGCAAAAAGTGCCCTGTGCACCAGCAAACTCGTTTCCCCGTCTTTCACCACGGCTCTTATTACAACAAGCGCTATTCTCACACAGAACGGCACTGGTGAATGGAGGTACTCTAACGCATACTTCAACACGTGGAAGATAACCCATAGCTTAAATCATAAACTAACACCAAAGACGAAAGACACAATATGAAGAATAATTTAATAAGAAAAAATACAGGATATTAAACCTAAAATATAGACATCACTTACTCAGCTCAACAAGCATTTACAATGCAATGGTCTCGGCATTGGTAAAGTTAGAGCTATTGGCATTGCTCATGACATTATTTTTGTTTATGTTTTTGCTTTTAAAACATTTAAAGAAACGGCATTGTTATTTACAATGTCAATAGCTTAATCACTCTCAAATGCGAGACCTATTGCATTTGCACCCACACACAGACTAAGCTATTGACATTGTAAACAACAATGCCGTTTCTTTAAATATTTTAAAAACAAAAACATAAACAAAAATAATGTCATGAGCAATGCCAATAGCTCTAACTTTACCAATGCCGAGACCATTGCATTGTAAATGCTTGTTCATGGGGTCTTTGTGAGCGCAGCTTGGAAGAGGGTGAGAGGATGTGGTGTTACGGCCAGAGCTGCTGACTGTAGCAACTCTGTGTCGGCTCATCATCCTGTGATTCTGGGAAAATCACTTAATTTCCCTGTGCCTAAAAAAATAATGTAAGCAGCGTAGCACGGCGCGCTTCATTTTATGTTTTATATTTTAATATAAAGCGTCGGCTTTATATTGAGTTTATTTTAAACATTGCGGCGTGCTTCAACAATGGCGGATGCGCCTTTCTTTTCTTCTGCGCAGCTCGCCCAACTCCATGCCGCCACGGAGACAATCATTAGCATAGCTTAACAAAGTAAGTGCCTCCACTAATCATCAATAGCACTGATTCTGCACACAACCTAATATTGTTTTTTTTAAACAGCGTGGCACGCAGCGCTATATATTATGTTTTTTTTAAACTGTGCGACACGCCGCACTTCAGCTTCAACAATGGCAGCTGTACCTTTCTTTTCTTCTGCGCAGCTCACCAAACTCTATCTTAGTCCTTCACTCTCTCATCCCGAGTCCTGTTCCATGTCACAGCCCCCGTATCTGACCCCATCCCCGCTCCCTCACACTCACCCCCACCAATGCACTAATCATGACACCTTGAGGCGGTCCCTTGCTGGCACAGGCTTTCCGGCCCTCTCCACGCTCACTTGCCATGGCCTGGCTGGTATAGCTGGCGGCTCTGCATGCCACACTTCAACTTCAACAACGGCAACCGTGCATTTCATTTCTACTGCACGGCTCGCCCAACTCCATGCCACCACGGAGACAGTAATTTGCATGGCTCAAACAAGTAAGTTCCCCTGCTGATCATCGAGAGCTCTGATGCAGCTGTTGTGATTACTGGTGGGGTTTACTCTAATGGAATGCATTCTGCGTGTGTTTTTGTGTGCGTTCACTCCGTCATCTGTTAGGCATACCTCATGTGAACTGTGTGTGTGCGCCCCTTTTGTAAATGCTGTACATGTAGTCTTCTGTGTGAGTGTTTATGTGCCGTCTGCTCTGGGTGCATGTGATCCAGCGCAAAATCGGAAAGCGGGGAATAACCTCTACCGAAACCCTCCCTGCGTCGCAGACCCAACGTCACACTAACTCATTCACACACACATTCACTGGTGGGGCCCATAACACCAACACTCACACGTCTCTCTTACTGAGTCTGCACACTCAGGAGGGATGAGTAATTCGAGCGCCGGACATGTGGGGGAAATACCTTATAACCTATAGGGAAGGAAAAGTCATTTACAAATATACATTAACGCCCTTTCGCCTACAGATCCTCAATCCCAAACATCAAGGCACTCCTCCCACTTCAGTCGATGGACCAAATTAGTTGGATTGGTTGATGGTGATTTTAGAACCAGCTAAAACACATTTTAAGATTCAGAATGCTTCCTCCTTAACAGAAAAACCACAAACTCATTAATTCTTGTTAATCAATAATAGTTTATCTAAATTTATCATAAGAACTTTAGTAAGCATTTGTTTCGTCAAGTTTAGAACGTTTTATATCAATTTTTTCAAGAAATCGCAGAATTTCATATTTATCTAATCTTACTACTCTGGGGTCTTCTAATTCATTGCCTCTGCATAGATCGTCCGAAAGCAAGCCAAAGCTCAAAGTTCTTTGCTCAGCACGTTTCAGTCCCAAAGATCGGCAAAGGACCAAAGACGTGCAAGCATCGATCAAAAGTTCGTAGTCATCAAAGAGTCGAGCAGCATCTAAGTCATCAAGGAGGCAGGCGATAGTCCGTCCATCAGTCTGTCAAGATAGCCCGCAAGATGGAAAAGGGTTTTGGAATGCAATGGGATGGAATGGAATCTTCCCTATTCTGCTATCCTAATTTATAATAAAACTTAGACATAAAAGTTACAATTTTAAACATATGGGGGATCGTGATTGGTTGGTTGGGATCGTCCGATGCTAAAGTTTTGGACTTTGGTACAGTTCATGGGGTGATGTCACAAGTTCATCAAAAGTCAGTCCGTTCTGATCTACTGTGAAAGTCTATTGTCTTTTGTCTTGGCCGCCGTCCCACAGTGTCCTTGCTTGGGAACACAGCGTTCAGGGTTTATGACGAGGTCTGAAAGGACTTTGTTGCTTCTGCGCACCTCGCTCCATGCCTCATGGATCAGTGGCCACTTCGTCATGTCACGTCCGCGGCCATTTTGAGTTTTAGGCCCAAACGCCAACTTAAGCGAAACAAACACAAAAGAGTAATTAATATAAAGAAATAATAAATCTAATGTTTACCCCTTACTAATCCCTTTATGTGCTTGTATTTATCTACATATAGCGATATTTAACGCATTTATATTCACCATTTCGATCCTCTTCTTGGGCAACATTACAAGACATCATAAAAGCAACATATATCATGCAGTTTTCTAATTACCACATTTTCTACTGTTAATATGCGTACATATTTTAGTCCTCAAAGTTATTTTTGCCAGGCAAATCCCACGTGTAATTCGAATATTAGTAATGTTGTTAAATAAACATGCAAACTCATTTAATAACATTATAATTAATAGATTATTTGATTAGTATTTTTCTTTCAAAATGGGGGAGGTATACACAATTTTGTATAACCTGCTACATCACATGCCACAAGCATTATGTCTTGTACCTTGCGTTATCCATGGGCATAATGCATCTATGCCCAGAGTAGGTGAACAGGGTGATCTCTGTATGCTGTTTGCACACTCCATGTGTGCTATGTTTGTACACTATGATTTCTCTGTATATGCACTGCGTGTATGTGCGTGCACAGTTACATGTTGTACACTCACACAAAAGGAAACAGAATCCACGTCTTTTGTGTTACGGGTGTAGATTCTAGTTCCCTGTTGAATTCTGGTACATGTAGTTTTCCCTCCAGTACCCCATTTTAAATGCAAAAAAACAATTTGTCCGACAACTCCAAAGCGCACGCATGGCTTTGGAACACACTTTTTCTTTAAATAATCACTCCACTGCAAACAAAAAACATAATTAAAAAACATTGTCATTTACTACGACAATAGCTCTAACTTTCACAAATGCGAGACCTATTGTATTGCAAATGCTTCTTATGAAATCCATTCTCACGTCCCGGCAGTAAATGTAAAATGCAAATGTAAGCAATAGGCGAAGTGGGGGCTCAGGGGGTACTGGAACCAGAAAAAAAACTAAGCCTCTTTTACCAGTTAACAAAGGTATGTAAATATGCAAATGTTCCTGAAAGACCTCTGAAAAACTTGGGCGTGTCGGAGACAAGACTCCAGACACTGCCCAGCTGAGCCCACAGCTGCTCGAGTTGCAGAAGCCCAGGCTGAGACACACAACAGGGGGTGGGGTGAAGCCCTTTTATCCCTATGGGCGTTGCGCGCCTGCTGCTGGTCCTGCTATCGGGAGAGACGGCGCTTCCCAATAAACTGCGAACACAAGCGCTTTAATGAGACAAGTGCGTATCCAGTGCTGGAACTGGAATATATATATTTACTGTGGAACCCAAAAACTGAAGGTCAAGATGTGGCAGCTGAAAGGAGGAGAGCCATAAAACTAATCGTGCAAGATGGCGCTCAAACAACACAGTTGACTCCAGTTATAATTGTAAAAGGCTTCTTTAAAAGGACAGTTCTGGAAACAGATCATAACCCCAACAAAACCCTAGGCGAACTGCCTTATAAAACTAATAACCTCACAAATACATTATAAACTTCCAACCCACCCTTCTGAAATCTCCATGACCTCTCTATAAAAAAATCCTCCATTCACACCCCAACCTGTCATACAATTCCTGCACCCACTGACGTCACCAAAGCATTTCCCTCTAACCTTTGCCCAATGCATCCCTTTGCTCCTTGACCATATCCCCGAAACTCCCTGAGCTGGGTTTCCCCCTGTGTGAGCCCCCCTCATTGAACAATTGCCCTGTTGCCAAGCCTAGGGACAGCACCAGACCTGCCTAACAGCAGCAAACTAAAAACATCAATAATAAGCAGCATAACCTGCCCTAATAAAAGGGGATGAAATGACACTACAACAGCCCAAAAAAAACAATACCCACTGGAAAAAGGGACACTAAAACAATGGGTGGGAGGGTAGGAGACGCTACTCTAACTGACCTACCTTGAGTGCAGGGGCGCAACTAGACCCGAACTTCAGGGAGTGCTAACACTCCCAGTCAGGGATGGCTCTACCATTGGTGGCGCCTGTTGCGACAGTATTTTTTGGTGCCCCTGATGCAGCGCAAAACATCAAATTCCCCCTTCGGCACAGACCAACTACCTCGGCATCCAATTCACTCACTTATTCATTGGTGGGGCCCATAACACCAATATACTTACTCTCGGTTGACCTGTTTTCTGAGGGAAAATATGTTTCTCAACGCTGACATGAGAGGAATACCTTTACTTTACCCTAAACACATTGACATTAAACCTAAGATATCCCTCCCATATGGAGATAGATCATTTAGTTGAATTGGTAATTAATGATTAACTCGTCAACCTTTGCTCTATCACTTTTCTCTTAACCTTCTTCTTCAAATAATCGACAACACATTTGTCAATTAATCAATTATTCTTTATCTAAGAAATATTGAAAGAAATGTTAGAAATCATCATTAGCATTTCAGAGCATCATATTTACCTATTCTGGCTAAAGTCGTCCTCTAAGTCAGTCAGTCAAAGAGAATTTATTAAGCAAAGTTTAGGCCGCAATTCAGTCTCTCATAGATTCAGGACAACAGCTGTCCAGCAGTGTCACCGTCCTCTCCGTCAGCATAACGTCAGGAAATCGAGTTCGTCAAGAACAGCAAGCCGAACGTAGCGTCTAGAAAACCCTAATTCCCTACCTACTTTTATAATAAAAATAATAACAAAAATGTATCAAAATGGGGGTTTAGAGAGTTCTTATTGGTCAATTTTGACTTGCGAGGTACAGTTCTCAGGGTGTCGGATAATGAAGTCATCCAACTTGCTTATTCCGGTTTTTAAATCAAGCATTGTCCTTTCTTTTGGATGGGTTCCCGGAACGACCTTGGAGGGTACATGTTCTCCCGGGGTCAGGTCCAGGCCACTGTTGCTGGCGGTGACGCATGCGCACTTCACCCAGAACCTCGTGTTGTCAGGGCAGTCACGTTTACCCCTTCTGTGCCCATGACGAGATGGTCTCGTCATGGAGCACAGTCGCGCTGTGCCCATGACGAGACCATCTCGTCATGACACCCACCCACGGGGGAAGCGCTGGCGCTCCCCCGTGAGTGGTCGATCTTTTTTTTTTTTACTGGGAAGGCAGGGGAAGACCTTCCCCTGCCTCCCCCAGCCCCCCGCGTCATCAATGACGTCAGCGCGCGAGCCGCACTGACGTCATTGGAGGTTTCCCTTTGCTCTCCGAGGCGCAGGAAGCCATATGCTTCCTGCGCCACGGAGAGTAAAGGTGAGTTTTGGGGCTGGGGAGGGTTTTTTTTTGCATCGGTGGGTTTGGGTTAGGGTGGGGGGGACTTTGGTCTTGTAAGGCATGCCACGAGGCTCGGCTTCGTTCGTGTGTGCCTGTTGTTGCTTCCCTCTAAATTGTTTCCCAAGTTGAAAAACGCTCGTCTTTCAAGTTGCTTCCGTGTGAAATGGATCTAAAAATGCAGAGAAATGCCCTTCTTTGTAATTTATTGAATTCGGTGGGTTTGGGTTAGGGTGGGGGCACTTTGGCATGCCACGAGGCTTGGCTTCGTTCGTGTGTGCCTGTTGTTGCTTCCCTGTGAAATGGATCCAAATTTGAAAAACGCTCGTCTTTCTAGTTGCTTCTCTGTGAAATGGATCCAAAAATGCAGAGAAATGCCCTTCTTTGTAATTTTTCAAATCCAAAGTGCAGCAGCATGATTTTTTGCATCGGTGGGTTTGGGTTAGGGTGGGGACACTTTGGTATGCCCAGGCATGCCACGAGACTCGGCTTAGTTCGTGTGTGCCTGTTGTTGCTTCCCTGTGACATGGATCCAAATTTGAAAAACGCTCATCTTTCTAGTTGCTTCCTGTGAAATGGATCCGAGAAATGCCCTTCTTTTTAGTTTTTCAAATCCAAAGTGCAGCAGCATGTAGAGAAATAGAATTTCTTATATGATACCTAACTAATAGCAAGACAGAGGGGTTGCAAAGTGGCCAGATTGTTTTTTTTGACATCCAAATACACCAGCATCACTTTACAGAGTTTGCCAGTGAAGTGCTACTTTCATTTTCTCGTCTTTCTTTGAAGAGCATTGTTGTTTCCAGGTTGGGAGAGTGTACCATTCCTGGAGGTACTGCAATACCTTGTTGATGGGTGGATTGGAAAACACAATGTGTACCATGGCTCTGTGTTTATGGATGTGGTCTTTTTATACCATACTGCTTACGTTTTGTAAGGATGTAAGCAATGGACAGTGAAACGGTTCCCTTCAGGGCCCTCTAGTCATGTCCATAACTTTTCAGGTGAAACCACTCGCTGATTTCTGAATAGTTAGTGAGAGATCGTTTAGGTAACCATGTTGTTTCTGCTTACATTTCACATGCTTTGCATTCCCTATGAGTGGTTGCTTTTTTTTTTTTTTTTTTAGGCAGCATATTACTCTTATCAAGTGCATAATTTGAATTGAGCCACATCCAAGTGTTTATAGCGGGCACAATTAGGTTACAGCTGAAGGCAGTGCGAGTTTCAGTGGGCAAGTATGGTGTTCAGTGGGCATGTGGCACTATGGCCAGAGCTGTGGAATTTGGAACTGGGGAACCGGGTTCCGCATTCATGACCAGTCCACCACACCACTGTACTGAGGGAGCACATTCCCATGCTAGACCGTAGAAGGCCCCACTAGACCTTAGAAGGCTTGATGTCTTAGCACAAGCAGGTGTACCCTAGTGGTGTCAATTGTGGGTTAACCTTGAAGGCCTGTCCACCACAATCCATAATGAAGTCCATCTCAAATTTCCCACCTCCCAGCGTTCCCCTGGGTCTCCCGGTAAAAATGGTGCCTCACTTGTGTGGGAGGCCCAAGTACCCGCGACAGACAGGGGCCCAAAACGTAGTGAGGTGACATCAAAATTGCCTATCTCAAAACCACCTGGTTTTGCACGGGGGGTCACCTGGGTTTTTGGCCCGGTGCTCGGCGGCCATCTAGGGAAACCTACCAAACCCATACATTTCTGAAAACTAGACACCAGGGGGCTTCCAGGGAGGTATGGCGTGCATGGATCCCCCAACGTTTCCTTACCCAGAATCCCCTGCAAACCTCAATTTTAGCTGAAAAAATCACTTTTTTCACACATTTTTGTGTGGGAAAGTTGTGGCATCACCGGGCTCACTCAAATTTCCCACCTCCCAGCGTTCCCCTGGGTCTCCCAGTAAAAATGGTGCCTCACTTGTGTGGGAGGCCCAAGTACCTGCGACAGGCAAGGACCCAAAACGTAGTGAGGTGACATCAAAATTGCCTATCTCAAAACCACCTGGTTTTGCAAGGGGGGTCACCTGGGTTTTTGGCCCGGTGCTCGGCGGCCATCTAGGGAAACCTACCAAACCCATACATTTCTGAAAACTAGACACCCGGGGGATTCAAGGGAGGTATGGCTTGCGTGGATCTCCCAACCTTTCCTTACCCAGAATCCCCTGCAAACCTCAATTTTAGCTGAAAAAATCACTTTTTTCATACATTTTTGTGTGGGAAAGTTGTGGCATCACCGGGCTCCCTCAAATTTTCCACCTCCCAGCGTTCCCCTGGGTCTCCCGGTAAAAATGGTGCCTCACTTGTGTGGGAGTCCCAAATCCCCGCGAGAGGCAAGGGCCCAAAACGTAGTGAGGTGACATCAAAATTGCCTATCTCAAAACCACCTGGTTTTGCACGGGGGGTCACCTGGGTTTTTGGCCCGGTGCTCGGCGGCCACCTAGGGAAACCTACCAAACCCACACATTTCTGAAAACTAGACACCCGGGGGATTCTAGGGAGGTATGGCTTGCGTGGATCCCCCAACGTTTCCTTACCCAGAATGCCCTGCAAACCTCAAATATTTTTTATTTTTTTTTAAACATTTTTATTGATTTTTCATTTTATAACAACAAAGTTACCCCTCCTCCCTCCCCCCTCCCCACCATTTCGGACAAAGTACAAAATTCAGAGTTTCCCAAAACACAAAAAGCAAATAAGACTGTGGAGAGAGTTAATACATACATTTGGTAAAAAAGAACAAAGAAAAACAATAGCTCCAATTTGTTTGACCTTTCCCTTTGGAAGAGAAAAAATAAATATATATATATATAATCCTAAATAAACTTGGACAACCATTGTATCAATGGATCCCATATCAACATACCTTTTTTGCACTTATTACGCCCTTTTCTTTTGTATATGGCTACCTCTAGATTGCATGTTGCTAGTAGGCGAGCCCTCCATTGCTGAAACGTCGGAGGGTTAGGATCCAGCCAAGCTGAGGCTATACATAGCCTAAGGATAGCCATAGCTACAAAGATCAACCCGCATACGCTTTTAGGACGAGCACAATCTGCTATACCCAGTATTATTTCCTCTGTAGATATAAAGATATCTGTTCCAGATACTTCTGAAAAAAACTCGGAAATCTCCCTTATTAGATTTGACAGGACATTGCAGGAGGCAAACATATGGACACTATCAGCCTCAAACAGTGAACAGCGTGGACATGAAGTACCTTTCCCAGTCCCCCACTTGGCAATTTTCTTCGGAGTATAATACAGTGAAAAGAATGTTTTATAATACTGAGCTTGTAGTTTAGCTGACATAAAGCTGGATTGTGACATTTCAAAGGATCGAGCAGGGGTTTGGGGTGAAACAGTTAGTTTTGTCTGCCATGTCTCGAACTGTTTCTCCATATCGTCTGGACCCAAGGAGTTCAGAGATTCGTAAATCTCACCTATAGTTAAAGAGGATCTTTTACAAATCCGGTCAATAATTTGCGTAGGGTGAAATTTCTCCCTAGCCCCCCCCTTTCTTAACAAAAAATCTCTAACCTGCAGGTATTTAAAAAAATCTCTATGACAAAGGTCATAGTCTCTGCGTAAATCTTCAAAGGTCTTCAAACCTGCTTTATTAAAGAAACAGCCAAGCTGTAGTATCCCTATTTGAATCCACCGATTCATACACCTGTCGTCAAATATCTTGGGAAGATCATTATTTTTGGAGATAGGGGTGTAGAATGAGAATCGTCCTAAGCCTAACAATTTGCGCGAACAGCCCCATACCTTATAAATACCATAAATACTCTTGAATTTTATTTTCTTGAAGTAATTATCATTCATATGACGCCACAAGCATCCTTCAGAGCCTCTACCTAATATGAGTGTTTGTGGACTAGGTATAGTATCGCCTATGGGCTCTACGGAAATAAGAGCAGAGCAGTATCTCAAAACCGTGGCCCAATAGTACAATTTAAAGTTGGGCATTGCCATCCCCCCTCTATCCTTTGGGAGAGTGATGTATTTTAAAGCCCGGCGTGGATTTTTATAACCCCACAGGAATTTGGAAAATAAAGAATCAATAGACCGGAACAGTTGGGGTGGAAATTCTAAACAAATGGCCCTAAAGAAATATAAAAATCTGGGGAGATACAACATTTTAATCACATTAGATCTTCCTCCTAGCGTTAAATGAAGGTTATTAAGACGTAACAGATCTTTCTTTGTACGTTGCATCAGAGGCTCTACATTGTCCTTAACTATATTATCCACATCAGCCGATATGCTAACGCCAAGATATATAGCTTTATTAATAACTAACATCGTTCATCGTAATCTTGTCATTAAGAATAATCTGCGTTTTGGACTGATTTAATTTATATCCAGAGACTGATCCAAAAAATAGGGCCTCTTTCTCTATCTCAGCAATTGCTTTACTTGGATTGCTAGTAACTATGGCAATGTCGTCTGCGAAGGCTAGGGTTTTAGTCTCAAATTCATGTACGCATATTGAAGGGATTAATAAATTTTTCTCTAGCCTCCGAATAAACGGATCAATATATATCGCAAACAGAAGGGGAGAACATGGACACCCCTGCCTTGTCCCCCGTGTGATGGTTACTTTGTCTGATAACATCCCATTTATTGCCACCCTAGCAATAGGTTCAACATAAAGCATTTGTGTTGCCTTAATGAATCGTTGACCAATCCCATAGTGTAACATTGCGTGCCAGAGATATTCCCAGGAGACCCTATCAAAGGCTTTTTCGGCGTCAAGTAATATGAGGGCCATAGGGTCTCCTGTCACCTGGGTAGAGTCAAAGAGAGATATTACCCTTTGGACGTGGTCAATTGTGGATTTCCCGGGAATAAACCCATGTTGACGTTCCGATACAATCTTATATATGATGGGTGCTAGTCGGTTAGCTAAAAGTTTAGAATATATTTTCGAATCGCCGTTTATCAATGTAATAGGACGGTAGGACCCAGGTTCTAAAGAATTTTTTTTTTTTTTTTTTAAAAACAATGATTTTAGCGGAGGACCATGAAGCTGGTGGTTTTCCACCCTCGAAAATATGGATAAAGAGTTCCTGCATAATATCTTTCAATTGTAGTGAGAATTTGACATAGAATTCTGTTGGAATACCATCCATGCCAGCGGCTTTCCCTGCAGTGAGGCTTGTCATAGATAAGAAAATTTCCTCCCAAGATGGAATACTATCCAAGCTATCCTGATCCTCTTTTTCCAAACCTGTTGATGCATTTAAGTTTAGATATGTCTCTGCGCTATTTGTTTGCTTCCCTGTGGTTTCATAGAGATTCTGATAACATTTTTGAAAAAACCTTTCTAATCTCGGAAGATTCAGTTTTAAGGCCAGATTCTGGATCTAAAATCTCTTTAACAAGATTAGCGGTATATTCTTCTCTAGTGCGTATCGCCAGCTGATGGCCAACCTGTTCGCTCCACTCATAGATTTTCTCTTTGTGGGCTGAGGCTTTAGCAACTGCCTTATCTGTCAAAACATCGATAATCTGGTTTTTAACGGCAGCAACCTGTTTTAATTTATTCTCAGATGAATCCCTATCTTGGATAGCCTTGGTCAGCTCCTCTTCCGCTCTAGCCAACTTACCCAGGAGTGATGTCATTTTTATTCTGGCCTCCTTATTGGAACGGAGAGAGAACTGCATTGTCTCTCCTCTAATTCCAGCTTTTAGGGCATCCCAGACCACATCGATTGTTGTACTACCAACATGAACCTCAAGAAAGCCTGCTATCCATTCTGTCATGTGTTGGTAAAATTTCTCATTCCCTAAGAACGCTCTCTCGAAAGTCCATGTCTTCGGCTTGTTTAACCCCTTATTCAAGCTTAATACAAGAGGATTGTGATCCGATAAAATTCTAGGTGTTTTTACAATTGTACTACCAGACCACAAAGTACTAGACATAAGTATATAATCTAGCCGGACAAGTCGAGAGTGTGGGTATGAATAGTATGTAAATCCCGGGTCCCCAGGGTAACCGTTAGGCCAACAATCGACTAAGCCATGCAAAGCACACAAATTTTTTAAGGCCTGGTAAACTTTTGGTTTCCACCCTGTATATCTAAAATTTGGGTCTGACAACCACTCCCCTGGTAGATGTATATTAAGATCACCACAGACGATTAGGGGAAGAGGCCACTGAGATAGTTCATTAGTCAACAGAAGCAACACATCAGGATCGTCACTAACGCTTCCGTAGATAGTACACAGTGTCACTTTACTTCTTCCAGAATCGTAATGACACTCTGTGATAGCCCACCGACCAAATTTGTCCGCCAATGACCGTATAAATTGGAGATCCCCCCCTTTAGCCAAGATTGCCACCCCCCTTGTTCGTGCCCCTTGTGATGAGGCTGTAATCAATTGGTACCCTAGAGTTTTGAGCAAGTAATGTTGTGATCCTTCTACATGTGTCTCTTGAAGGCATAGGATATTAGCGCCAATCCCCTGTAGCCCAACCGTTACTCTCTGCCTTTTCTTGATATCGTTGAGGCCACAAATATTTATAGTGGCAATTTTTAATTTAGCCATATGATTAATTGATCAAATGATTCTGTACAGAAAGGAAACGATACTCTCCCCACATACATGCCTCATAAAAAAAAACATTGTGTTTGGAAGCCCCCCCTCTCCCCCGCTCCCCCCCCGTACTGATACCCCCATCCAAGCCCCCCCCCACCCTCCCACCAAAATTTAGGCAACCAGGCTCAATCCTGAGCCTGTGTGATAGCGTCTGAACAGATCTCACCCACCTTCCACACACCCCCCCATCACCAAACCATCCTATACCTATAACAAACTCTTATCTCTTCCCTACACCACCGCTGCCCCTCTTACCCTCTTTATCGCTCTCTGCACAACATCCTCATCATCATCATCCCATCCCATCCCTCACCATATCACTAATATAAGGAAAAAAAAATACTAGAAGGATGGACAAGTATAAAGAAATTGATCATCAATAGATCTATGGATCTAGACGAAGCATCAGATCAAAGACAAATTTAAGTCCCCCCCGAGGGAGCTTTGCCAGATGTTATCTCCTTAAGTAATTGTTCAGCTTGAATCTCCGAGGTAAAAAACCAGGTCCGACCTTGCGAAATAACCTTCAATTTGGCAGGATTTTGAAGGAAAACAGCAGCACCCACTTTTTGGAATGGTGTAATCAGTTGCCGGAGTCTCCAACGTCTTTCTACAGTTGCATGTGCAAAGTCTGGCTTGGCAAAGAACGAAAAATTCTCCCATGTCCGCTTTTTATTAGGTCTGGCCAGATCATAAATCGCTTGACGAAGCAATAAATTTCCAAAATAGATTAGAATGACTCTGGGAAAGGACTGGTTGTTCTGTGGGCGTTTAGGTACGGACATTGGGAACCTATGCACCCTCTGGATCTCCTTTTCCCAGACCCAGTGTGCTAGTTCCGGAAACGCATTTTTAAACAAGTTGATAACAAATGTACGAATATCACTTCCCTCGCAGTTTTCTGGGATCCCTAGGATCCTAAGGTTGTTCCGTCGTTGGCGATTTTCCGCCTCCTCAAGTTTCCACATAAAGTCTTTTATCGCCTCTTCTTGAGATGTTACCTGAGTTTTCAGCAAATCGACGGTAGACTCCAGTACCTCCGTCCGATTTTCCACCAAAGACATTCTTTCGGCTATTTCGGTACAAGTTTTCCCAATTTTGCGAACTGACCCCTGCAATTTTTTCCCAGCCATTCGAGCATGGCGATTTTCGGCTTTGACCTCATTTTGAAATGTATTTAGTTTTTGTAGGATCGTAGTTAGAATAGGCTCAGCGGCAGACTCAGGGGTTCTAGGAGCCTCCAAACCTCCGGGAGTTGCCCCGTGTATTAGTGCAATAGAATGAATGTTTGCGTCTGAATAGTCCCATTTGAGTTCTTTCCCATCATCCATCCTGTCTTTGATGTGGATAGTTTTCTTGCCTTCAGAGAGTCTCTTAGTTTTCTTGTAGGTTCTTTGGCTTTCCTGCTGGCTACAATGACTCGTGGAGGTATCTGCGCAACCATCATCTCCACTACTACTCTGAGACTCGACGGAGTCCGAATTAACAGATTCCTCATTTAAGGAGAAAAAGTTCTCTGTGGGATCTGTGGGGTCCCAGTCTGTGTCTTCCGCGAGGTGATCCTCCCCCACAGTAGTTTCAGGAATGTCGTGTGCATCGTGTGTAACAAGTTTTTTGTTCCCAATAGCATTAGCATTAGCTTTAGCTTCTGTTCTAGCAAGAGGGGTGGAAACTCCCACACAGTCTACATAGTCCGCACAATCTACCGTCTCTGGCTGAATCGTTATAGGGGAGTTAACCACAGCCATGTCCAGCAAGGTATTCTCGTTGTTATCCCAGGAGGCTCGCTTATCTCTCAGCGAATCTTCGTCTAACAGGGCTCCCTCTACCCTCTCAGTGCTATCAACGATACTGTCAGTGCCATCCATGGGTATTTTATTGCTTAGCTCACCCTCTTTGCTAGGGTTTTTTTTTTAAAACATGCTACTGATTGCCGGTTGATTTCTCTCTAGTCCGCCGGCCGAAGTACTATTGTCAGTGACAAGGTTTTTCCCGCTTTTAGACCTACTATTTTGGAGGCTCTTACCCGTGCCAGGCTTCTTAGGTCCGACATCTGGTTTCACCTCGATAGCCTGGTTCCCCCTGAGAACACTAGCAGGGATTGAGGAGCGCGTCTTGTTGCGGAACCCTCGCGCCGTCGCCATTCCTTCGTTCTCCCTTCTTCGGTGTGCGGCCGTAGCTCCTGCGTTGCTAGGCAACCCTAGCAGGCGTCCTACGGAATTCCAGCCCGATACCGCTGACAGAAGCAACCGCGCGAGTGCTTCCCAACGCGAAGGGCAGGTACGGCACAACGGTGAACCGCTCCCGCGTTTCACCCTCGGGCCACGCAGACTTCTCACTCCAAACAGATAGTCATCGCCTCCAGGACGCATCTTGGGCCGTATCCGTCATTGTAGCCAAGCCATAAGCAGGACGAACTCGATGGAGCGACGGAGAGAGGTGGAGGTGAGTTTCAGAGACCTCTCACTCAGCAGCCATCTTGCCGTCTGGCCCCGCAAACCTCAAATTTAGCTGAAAAAATCATATTTTTCCAGAAGAGAGAGGACACGACAGATAAGACCTTTTCGGCATTTCCGGTAAGAGAAAAGGAGACAGTAATCACGGAATGCCCTATGAGGGAGATGCCAGGAGGAGGTTATGTACATGTTCCTTGGACTAGACAGGACATTTTATCATTTACGAATGATTTCCCCAGGCTCCGAGTGAAGCCTGTGGAGTGGTATCGACAGGTAGAAAGGTTTGTTAAATTATCAAAAGTGTTATGGATAGATTTGAATGGTCTTTTCGATATAATTGTACCAGCAGATCTATGGGCAGAATGCAAAATCACAGTAGGTTGGCCCACTCAAGAATACCCTAGGGATCCTAAAACAGGAGCCCCTGATCCAAAGGTAATGAGAAAGTATGAACAGGTAATTACTTTCCTGAAAAACTAAGTACCCCCAAAAGAAACTGACTGGGTAAAAATTGATAGAACTCACCAAGAAGTTAAGGAATCTGGCCATGCCTATTATGAAAGGTTGCGGTTAGCCTTTAAGCAATACAGTGGTGATGAGAAATTGAGTGAGAAGGATTTAAGTCATTTTGTGTATCGATTTGTCTATGGTTTAAGACCTGAAGTAAGCGAAATGATTAAACAGCATAAAGTGGATTGGCAAAATAAAAAGATAGATGAAGTATTGAGACATGCAAAATATTTTAGCGACGAGATTGAAGCAAAACAACGTAAGCTGAAAGAGAAGGCCGTGTGGGCTCAGGTTAAAGTAGCGGCGAGACAAGAAGCCCAGCTGATTGAACAGGCAAATGGCATGGGCCAGGTGAGACAAAGACCTAATATTGGAAAAGCGAAGGGACAAATTAGCTTAGAGGAAGCAAAGTAGAAATGGCCATGTCGTAATTGCGGAAAGTTAGGGCATTGGAAAGCAGAGTGTAAATTGCCCCCGAGTGCTAATGGCGATAATGCGAAAAACAAAAACAGGAGTAGACCCGTTATCCCAGTTGAGTCCGGGCAAGTATAGTAACAAAAAGACAATGTCTCAACTGGTTAATCATGTGGAGGGACCGTTAGGATTTTGGAATTAATCGTAGCAAACAGGAAAAACAAGGAGACCCAGGAAAGGGTAAGGGTTGTTATTTATAGATAGAAGTACATAGCACAGCTAAATTACAGTAACCATAACAACCATGTGAGCACTGGGAGTGTAGTGATGAGTGAAACGGCGCTGTGGCACAAGGGTGAGGTAGCAACGTGAGGCGGCGCAAGGTAAATAAACAATAAGGGTCAAACAAAGTATTTACAGAAAGTAGAGCATTACAATCATTATTTTCATGATTAGAACATGACCCTTTTCAATGCCGCAATTGGCGTTGTAGAGTCGACGGCGCTTCGACCTCGTTAACTTGAAGTCATCATCAGGACCAAGGTTACGCACAAATCAATAGGTACTTCTATAGAAATAGGAAAAAGGAGTGAAAATAAATAGAAGGACCCGGAGGAGTGAAAACTGAATACGAGAAAAAGGGAGGGGGAGGGGGGAGAAGGTGGGAGGAATGGTTACCTGGTTTCTTGGAGGGAGAAAAATTATGTAGACTCAATCATAGGGCATTGGAGGCGTCTGTGCATCAATTGCAGAAATTACTGTGGAATGGCTCTAAAGGAAAAGGGCAAGGGTTAATATGTGAGCCAGCATAACAGGGGAAAGGAAGCAATGTGCGGCAGAAGTTGCTTACCAATAAGGGTTGGCAGTAGTAAGTAAGGAGTATAGCAGACAACGCTCTGAAAAACAACAAAAATGACAAAGGAGAGCATTAATTACCCACATGTAGATGCCACGAGTATGCAGGCGAACTGCGTACGGCTAATAAACGCGTAGGATCGAAATAACGATTCTCGATGATGCTGGGAACTGAGGAAATATGAATTTTGTGATCAGTTATGTCCCCTATCGTAGACCCCAACGGCTCCATGTGCATGCTATAAGTACATGTATGTTCCCTCCTGCTCCAGTTCTGAAGACGCAAACATATGTGCGTCCACCGTCAACATGTCCTCTTTCAGATCCGCCATGAATGGGTCAGATATTCCATTCCTAAGTATGAAAGGCCACCGACTTTATGTGGTTCACTTTCCACATTTCACAGATTCAGGCGAGTAGGCCCGAATTCTGTCATCAAGCCTTTTCTGCCTTCTGCCTCTGAAAGCTCCAGTCTGAGCCTGCATCTGTGACCATGAACTTTGTCTTACTCCTTGCGCGGCTAACGGTGCCTGATCCAGCCTGTCGCTTGCCAAAAACTGTATTTCACCTTCGAGATTATCTCCTTCGCTCCTCATCCGATGCATTCCTGTCTAGCAGTTTAGGTAAACATTCCTCCAGCTACCGTGCAAAGGGCCAGGCCTCGCTGTCCTCATGCAAGTAATTCATAGCCCCGTTACCATGGAATATTCCTACCCCCTCGCATCTAGTGTAGACACTTAGACGCTTGTACACGCACTAACAGTCAGTATAGTCAGTATAGAATAAGATTCTATCCTAAGAGACCTTTCCTTTTGGATAACACAGTTCTTTAAACATAGGATATTAGATATGATTTGGAATTAGGTTGACATAACCCCAGACTTCTGTCTCCACATGTAGAGCTAAATGTCAAGTCTCCTTCACCCTCTAGTTGCACGTCAATCACACGTCATGCAGCTGCGCGCGCATCTCTGCCACATATTTCTGCTGACATTGCAGGATTCTTCTATGGATCCACCCACTTGTGACATCATATTTAAATGACGTAATTTAGTTACACCCATGTTTAGTTACGTATGTACAGTTTATCTGAGTTATCAGCTGTCACGCCTCTTGCATCTGTTTCACTGTAATGCATTTTCTATAAAACCGCTTAACTGTCAATAATATATGCGCCCTTCCTTCCTGAACTTTCGTGGTGATGGAACAGAAGGCCCACAATTCGAATTGTCTTCCTTTATATTGGAATAAAGCCCTTTTAAACCCTCTAATACCACGGATTCTGCCTCTTATATTTACTGAGTTATTCTTGATAGATTTTACCGCATAAAAAATAGTACCGGTAACGAAATATTTACCACAGAACGGAAAGGTGCTATACAGCGGGATTAGATCCGAAGAGGGGGACCAGCTGGTAATTGAATTGCGGGGAAAGGCTGCCGGGGTGGGTCCGGTATCAAGCAGGGTAGACGAGTAAAGCGTCTATGGCGGTAGGCGTGGAAAGGACGATTAAGACTAAGGGCAATCAGTAACACGTGTGAGGTGGGCAGGGATACAACTAGACGGAGAAAAAGCGGGAGTAGGTACCCCGGGGGGATGGAGAAAAGATGTGAATGACCCAAGGAAGATGGCCAACGATAGAACATTAACAGGACAGTGCAACTCATGATTACACAGTATCCGAATAAACACAACATTTGGTAGAGATAAAGAGGGAATAAAACAATGTAAATATGAAACCGTACTTGCACCGAATTGGCATGGAAAAGACAGCAATAATGTACATAATTAGGACACAGAGAGAAGTAAGATACGATGTTTAACTGGTTTTCGACATAGGCATACAAATCACATACAGGAAAGAAACAGTGTATTAGGATAATAGGCATAACAATGGCATAAAAAGGGGAGGAATAAAAATACCAATTGGTGAATACCAATGACTAAGGACGATCCAGGGAAAAGGGAGGGGGGTGGGGGGAGGGAGCAGGGGAGGGGGGTGGAGGGAGCGAAGCGAAAGGGTTGGGAGGGGAAAGGGGTCTCAAAGGAGGAACAGAATCAATTGGAAGGAAGCAGTTTCTATGTGTAGGTAATAACTGTGTTCCACTCATCAAGGGAATTCAGACCCTGTGACACAGAATTGCAGCGAGTAATCCATCTACATTAACATTTGCTGAGTAGAAGTTGAAGGTTACCACCTCGGGTGGGTAATTGTGGGCGGTCTATGACTTGCCATGTCATATCATTCTCCGAGTGGTTGCTTTCTCTGTAGTGTGTTACCAGAGGTGCGGTGGTGACATTACACCTGATACGGCTTTTATGTTGTGAGATACGCTGCTTAATCATTTGTGTAGTCTGCCCTATGTATAGTAAATTACAGGGGCAGCGAATCGCATAGATGACGTTGGTCCTACAGTTGGAAAATTGTTTGAGTGGGTATGTGTGGTCTGATGTGACAAAGAATTTGGTGTTAAACGTGAGGTCACAGACATTGCAGTTCTGACATTTGAAATGACCTATAACAGGTGTAAGGCCCCACAGGGCAGTTACTGACTGGTCATGTCTTTCCTTAGATGGCCATGTAATGGCATGAACCAATTTATCAGAGAGGTTGTGACCCCTTTTGTATGAAAGTAGTGGGGTATCTGAGAAGTGTGGAAAGGTACGGAGTAAAGTCCAATTTCTTTTGATTATCTTTCCAACCTTGTTGCTAGATAGGTTGAGACAAAGGGTATGCGTGTGTTGTTGCGTTTGATAGTAGGTACCAGGATAACTTCCCTATGACTATACCAAGCACGCTTAAGGGCTCTTTTAACCAAATGTTTGGGGTACCCTCTGCTGGTCAGTTTTTCTGAGAGGATAGCAGCCTCCTGGCGATAATGCATTATTGAATCCACAGGTGCAGAATGAGGTGAGTTGTCAACCGCCGCGACAGCAGCAGGTTGTTGCCCAACAGTGTCAGGTGCCAAAGCCACCTTTTCAACAGAGCGTAAATCCTTAGAGATACAGTAATGAGACAGGATTCTACACCGAGGAACAGGTAACAAAGCTACCACGCGCTAGTGCTGTTTCGCAGTATTGGCTGCAGCGCGATGAGAGCGAGTCAGAAGAAAATTATTGACGGTGCCTTGGAGAGGAAGGGGAGTGCGTACTTGGCGCAACTCTAGAGGTAGACCAGACAGGACCCTTTGTGGATGGAAAGGTAAATGATGAAAATATTACTTTCCTGGTAGATACTGGTGCTACTCGTTCAATTGTTAGATCAGCTGACGTTAAAAATCTTCCTCTCTCGGGAGATACAATCCAAGTAGTCGGAGTTTCAAATAGACAGATACAAACTTACCTTACTGAACCTGTTAAAGTCAAAATAGGGAAATTCACCGATATGCATCGATTTGTTGTGTGCGATACTAGCCCTGTGAATTTGTTAGGGAGAGATTTGTTGTGTAAAATGAACTATACGATTTTCTGTACTCCTGACGGCATCGTTTTTGAAACTCCTGATGAGGATGTACTGTATAGAATGACAATGGCTAATCTGGAACCCGAAATTACTGAGGGATTTGCTGTATTTGACCCAGAGGAATTGCCTCAGGAATTGAAGAAAACAGTGAAACCCGAGGTATGGGATTTCACGGGAGAAGATATGGGATAAAGAGTAGACCCTGTGAAGATAACTGTAAAAGAAGGAGTGAGCTACCCGAACATTCCCCAGTATAAATTGACCCCAGAAATAATTGCAGGAGTGACTCCTGTAATAGACAAAATGATTGAGCAGGGAATTTTGAGAGAAATAATGAGCAGTCCATGCAATTCACCAATCATGGGTTTGAAGAAGCCCAACTGAACTTTCAGGATAGTGCAAGATTTGGGAAAAGTGAATAAAATGGTTGTACCTTGTTGTCCCATCGTACCAAATCCTTCAGTGATCCTATATCAGATTCCCCAGGATGCTGAATGGTACACAGTTACTGATCTGTGTCATGTTTTATTTTCTATCCCATTGCACCCTGACAGCCAACAGATGTTTGCGTTCCGGTTTGGCGAACGTACTTTGGCATGGTGCTGAATCCCACAGGGGTATACGGAAAGTCCATCGATATTTAATCAGATACTAAAGAAATCTTTGGAAGATTTAAAAATGCCCGAAGTTCAGTACTAGTACAATACATCGATGACCTAATGGTGGCATCGAAGACGCGAGAGGTATGTGTGGTAGACACAGTTGCATTGTTGAATCATTTGGCGGATGGAGGACTTAAGGTATCCCCATCGAAATTACAATTTTGTAAGAAAGAAGTACAATATTTGGGTCATAAGATTGAGAAAGGCCTGAGGAAAGAGACTGCAGACAGGATCAGAATAATCAAGGGAATGAGAGCACCAATGACTCAAAGAGAAGTGGGAATGTTTCTTGGAATGGTGGGATATTGTCGTCACTGGATCAGCAACTTTTCGCTGATTGCCAAACCTCTAGTACGCTTGACAAAGAGTGATGTGAAAGATCCCCTTGAACTGAACAAAGAGGAGATGAAGGCATTTAGACAATTGAGAGACAGTTTGTGTGAAGCACCGGCACTAGGAATGCCTGACTATGAAAAGGAGTTTGAGCTCTATTGCAGCGAGAGAGATGGGTGTGCGCTTTCTGTATTGGTACAAAAGCATGGAAAACAGACGACCAATTGCATATTTTTCCGCTGTACCAGATCCTGTAGCTGTAGCATTGCCTGGTTGTTTGAAAGCAGTGGCTGCTAGCTGTAAGAGTTTGGAACAGAGTGAAGGAATCGTGATGGGATATCCTGTGGAAGTGTTTGTACTCCATGATATTGTGATCCATTTAACAAGGAGCCTACGCAGTTCATGACGCATAGCCGTCTAACTAAATATGAGAAAGTCATTCTGGGTGCTACAAATGTAAGCCTTGTGAGGTGTCTGAATGTAAACCCCTCAACATTGTTACCTGATGCTGTGAATGTGGAAGTGAAGGATGATGTGGATCATGATTGTTTGGAAGTGCTTGATTTTTGCACGAAGCCGCGTCCGTACATAAAAGATGTGCCTCTGAAAGAAAGTGACTATGTGATGTTTGTGGATGGGTCATGTCTAAGAACTGAAGAAGGAATTTGATTGCAGCGTATGCAGTATGTACTGTAGTGGCTGTATTGGAAGCGTCGTATCTGAAAGGAGTGAGATCTGCTCAGGTTGCTGAATTGTTTGCATTCACTAGAGCATGTAAATTGGGAAAGAATCTGCGAGTCACTGTGATTACTGCTAGTCAGTATGGATTTGGAGTGGTGCATGACTTTGGGCAGATTTGGTCCCAAAGGGGGTTCTTGGCGTCAAGTGGAACTCCTATAAGGAATGCTGAAGTGGTTGGCAAGTTGCTTGAGGCGATACAGCTGCCTAAGCAAATCGCCGTGGTAAAATGTGCAGCCCACTCCAAAGGTACTGACTATGTGTCAGCGGGTAATGAATTTGCAAATGACATAGCGCAGTACTGTGCGCGAAACCAAAATTCTGTAAATCGGAATCGGGAAAAGGAGATGAACTCATGTCCCTTACTCTTTACTAACACTGTGAGTATCTGGGAGGAAGTGAGACAGTTACAGGAAGAGGCAGGAGAAGAGGAAACGAAACAGTGGATAAAATCAGGATGTGCACCACGTGAGATAGACAGAGTCTGGGTTTATCATGATGGAAGACCAGTAATGCCTGATAGCATGATTTCTACCATGGCACGGATGTACCATGGACAAGCACATGTGGGTAGGGATGCCATGATCAGACTTTTCAAACAAACCTGGTATAATGCAAAGTTCCGGCTTGTAGCTGAGAGCCTTTGTCAGAGATGCCTTATATGTCAGCAATACAACCCAGGAAGGAAAACAGTGGTGAGTTTAGGAACCATAGGACGGGAGGGAGGTCCTTTCACCAGAATGCAGATTGATTTCATTGAAATGCCCCCATGTAATCGGCTAAGGTATGTTCTAGTAGTTGTTTGTCTGTTTTCACGCTGTGTAGAAGCGTACCCGACCAGAAGGAGTGACGGGGTTACAGTAGCGAAACTCCTATTGAGAGAATTCATTCCTAGGTTTGGTTTTCCAGTGATGATTGAATCAGATAGAGGAAAGCATTTTCAGAATGAAATCATAAAATTGATTTGTGAAGCATTGAATATACAACAGAAACTACATTGTGCCTATGTCCAGAGGCTTCTGGAGTAGTGGAACAGATGAATGGTACCATTAAAAACAGATTGAGAAAAATGTGTTTGGCCACAGGTTTAAAATGGCCTGATGTCTTGCCTCTAGTGCTCATGACTATTAGATCGACTCCAGATAGAAATACTGGCCTGAGCCCCCATGAAATTGTTATGGGTAGAGCAATGAGACATGTTTTCATTCCTGTCAACAAACTACTGCCTATATCTGATGACTTTGTGTTGGATTATTGCAAAGGGTTGGCTGATTCCGTTCATTCTGTGTTTCATCAGGTTGGATCGGATGCAACCACCCTTGAAAAGAAGCCAGCTCATGATTTGAGTCCAGGAGACTGGGTGAGGATCAAAGTGCATAGAAGGAGAAATTGTCTGAACTCACGTTGGGGAAAACCACCTTCTAGTGATTTTGACCACGACGACTGCGGTGAAATGTGCCAGGGTAAAGAACTGGATTCATGCCAGTCACACTCTCAGAATCCCTACTCCCATAAACAGACCAGAGGAAGAGTATTTGGGAGAGTCGGATACCAGTTCGGAGTCAGAATCAGAAGAAACAAGAACAAGACAAACTCCAAGAATGGGAGAATTGGAGCCTGGTCAGGTTGCGGAGCCAGAGAATTTACCATTAAGGAGACGACTGGAGATTTCCGATACTAGCTCCGAATCAGATACTGAACAGGTGGAAATACAAGAAAAGGTAAGAGGAAACATTGAGGAAACTGACAAGGAGATTCTTAATAAAGAAGCCCCACATGTAAGCACGCGAGAAATTCCACCTGAGGTCATAGAACTAGAAAGTGAGGAATTAGATACAGAGAGTGAGGGTAAGATTGTTGCGTAGACCCCCGAGGAGGTGTAGGGACTACACACATCCAGGTAGAAGAAGGGACAGTTAGTCAGCAGGAAGATTGCGTGGAAGAAACACGAGGAGGGAAAACTGTAGATAGGGAACCTGAGGTCTCGAGGAAAAAATCCAAAGAAGACAAGGGTCACACAGATACAGAATCTGAAGAGAGTGAAGGAGAAGATCAAGGACGAGTTTTGAGGAAGAGAGCTTGGAAAACTGAACGAGGTGAGAAGGGAAATTAACTGAAACGACCAGCAAGAGAAGAAATTTGGCCCAATAAAATAAAAAGATTGAGATACCGACTGACGAGAGTAAAATCATCTAAAGCTGAACAAGTGAATGAGGTGTCTAGTCAAGAAAAACCAGAAGACACTGATCAGACACACTTGAAGAAAGAAAAGAGAATCAAGAAACCCAACCAGAAGTATAAGTCACCGGAATGGACGTATGTGGCATATACAAGAGGAAGCAGACAGCCAAGAAAGTCTAGAAGTGACTGTACCAGAAGTGGTTGAAGAAGAAGATTCGGAAATCCTGAAATCAGCATCAAACGGCTGTTCTCTAAAAAGATACCCACCAAAGCAACCCTTTGGGTGACCCATAGTGCACTGCAGCGCCGGCCTGACGAGGAGCAAACGCCCGATGATGAACCATGACATCCTTCGGGGTTTGTGAGGGCAACAAGAGGCAAGACTTGTTCTTCCCTCTCACAAGTGGGTCCTAATACCTAGGAGAATTCTACACTTCCCTTTCCCCTTTCTCTACTTTGTTTATCTTCCTCGTAGCAAGTGGGTGACATTTTGTACCCCTCTGCTGGAACAGTGTCCCCCCTTTTTGATCATACGTTTCACGTTAGGAGCACGGGCACTGGACCATAACTGGCTCTTGGTTGCCCCCCCCCCCCTTTTTGTATCGATACATTTGTAGCACGGTGGCTCAGCCGAGGGACCCCATCTCTATCCTTTTGTTTCCTCTCTCTTTCCTGTTACACAAGACATGACCACATCTACGATGGGCGAGCACTTAGGACTCGGCTTCGGCGACGACATCGTGGCCGAGATCCTTAGAACCCTCTCACTACTAGACAGTGAGGGTAATATGGCAAGCACAAGCCTACAAGGTGACTGGAACTCACTAGCCTCTTTGAAAAAACTGCAGGTCAAGATTGCACTACACGGGTCTGTCATGACAGAGTACTTGAGTGCCAACGTGGCGCACAATGGCCTAATAATACGAACGGCACCAAGGATCTTCCTAGTTGATTTAGTTTTCAGACGGGAATGGAGCCAGATCGCGTGGAAATGCACCCGTGACTGGCTCAAACGGATTATTGGCACAGCCAAACTTCTCTCGGATGCTTTAATTATTAAAATCAAGATTGCAGATAATGGCCTCAAGACGGGTATTAGCATCTCCGCCTTTAAGACTCGTCTGGCCGAGAAATGTCAGACCATCGGGACTACCTGCTGCAGCAGAAGGTCACCAAGTTGCAGAAGGACATTAAGAAATTCAATAGGGAGAAGATATAACCTTACACAAAGGAGGACTTTCGACCTTCCGATACCGATGTCTCATCTGACGATCACTCATCGACTTCAGCTAATTTGGGGTGCTCCTCATACAGCAACTCAAGCAACAGCAGCTGGGGAAGAAACCCAAACAAAGACTCTTTCCACCTCCCCCATGCCACCCATGTATGGATACCCTCACCAACCCTACCCTCCACAAGGACCCATGTGGTACCCGGCGTTCCCTGGGCCACAGCAGTGATTCCAGCAACCTTTTTTCCAAAACCTGCCCCCCTCCTTTTCAGAACAGAGGCAGGGGGCGAGGCAGAGGAAAACAAAGAGGGCACAAACAGGTACAATGCCAGGACACAGAGACACAATGGAGAACGACGAGGAGCATGACGCACCCAAGACCCTGATTGTCAATCTATCGGAGAGACAACTTAGCACCGATTAGGTCACTGTCCTGGAGATGGGCTTAGGGTTTGTACCCGAACACCATAAGAGGATAATTTTCTTATGAATGAAGAACTTCACCAACTGTTCCACAAGATAAGACTGAGGTCTTTCTTCAGCAACATCCCAACACCAGAGCGTCAAGACACGGGCCGAAGACCGCCCTCCAAGTTCACCCCAATGGCAGGGATGGTCCCCAGCGAGGTGATGACCTTCGAAAAAACTGTACTGAAGGAGGCCAATTGCCTGAGAGGCAAACCAACATATAACAATATGCCTAAGAAACTACGCCAAGCGGTTAACTCACTCAAAGATGATGAAGCAATCATCATTAAACCCGCGGACAAAGGAGGTGCCACCGTTATCCTCAACACTGAAGATTACGAAAGGGAGTGACCTCGGCAACTGAACAGTACGAAGTACTACCACAAACTGGAGACCAACCCCGCGGACCTACTACTCTCACGGATACGAATCATGTTGAATGAGGCAGCAACTGAGGGATGGATTTCCCCCCAGGAGGCGGCATTCCTGGTGAATGAGAACCCCAGGATGCCGTATTTTGATCTCCTGCCTAAAATTCACAAAGGCATCGTTCCTTCACCTGGCCCCTGCTTAACCAGTTCAGCGACCACTTCTTGCTCCCTTTGGTCCAAGCGACACCAGCATACCTGAAGGACACACATGATGTCCTTAACTTGGTAAAGGATATCAACAATGACAACACTGAGACAATCAACCTTCTCCTCATTTTCGACGTAGAGGCACTGTATACAAATATTCCTCAGGATGCCACTATTGAGGTGGTGGGGAAACTGCTACACGAAGGGGACCTCCCTACCAACACGCCGGTTAAGTATATCATTGACATCATCACCATCGCACTCAAAAATATTTTTTTCATGTACAAAACTGTCATCTATCACCAGGTACAGGGCACCAGCATGGGCAGCACATTTGCGCCAAGCCTGGCGAGTCTGTACATGACATGCTTTGAGGCCACCAACATCTTCACGGACAGTAATCCGTACAAAGACAACCTGATTACCTGGAAGAGATACATCGAGGATATCCTGATCCTGTGGAGAGGTGATTTGGAGACCAGCATTAAGTTCCATGAATGAATTAACGACCTCAACCCCCATCTTTGCTTTACCAAGACAGCCAACGAGAAGGTGATTCCATTCCTGGACCTACTTATCACCCTTGAAGATGGATACCTACACATGGCGACTTATAGGAAGGAGACAGATTGTAACAGCCTCCTCAGCTTTAAGAGTCACCATCCGAAGGCCCTGAGAGAGAACCTCCCATACAGCCAGTTTCTGAGGATACGACGAAACTGCAGTAGTATCCAGGAATATGAAGCTCAAGCGGGCTCAGCAGCCAGGAATCTACACGACCGGGATTACCCACGTGAAGTTATCCGTAATGCCAGGAAGCGCGCCAGGAACAACAACCGGCAGGCGTTACTGGAGACAAGAGAGAGAGAAGCAAGTGACGTGATCACGTGTGTTACAACCTTCACTCCAATGTCAAATAAAATCAAGAACATCATCAAACATAATTAGAGAATCCTGAACACTGGTTCCCTTAATCTGGACCAACCACAGTTTGCGTTTAAACGAACTAGGAATTTGCGGGATCAGCTGGTAAACACAAGACCACTATCGAGGAGCAAACCTCACGACCCAACCCTATGGAACCTTCCACCAGTGTCGGCCCACTTCTCTTGTGGCACATGCAGTGCATGTCCTTCCACCAGACACACCAAAACCCTGAACCATGATGACTTCATATGGGAACAACATAGACACACCAATTGTAACACTAAGAACTGTGTCTACCTGGTCACCTGCCCGTGCTCACTGAGGTACGTGGGCATGACGACCCGACCAGTCAAAACAAGGATAAGTGAACACAAGAGCACAATCAGACGTGGCCGGATGGCTATCAAAATGACAAACCACTATATCGAGAAAGGCCACACCTGTGATGAAATACAGTGGACAATATTGGAGACTAACCAAATGTGGAGCAGCGTTTCCCTGCTACACCGCAAACAACGATGGGTACACCGTCTACGAACACATGAACGGGGCCTCAACGATGAGATCCCCTTGGTGGAACTTTGACTCACTTAGTATGCTAAGCCCCACCCACCGTACCTTATCTAGTGTGGGATATGGTTGATGAAAGACCCATATGCATAGGGCGGGACAACACCACTATACCATTAAACCCACCCCCACCACATCATGAACACCGCCTAGCTGGATGTATGGGGTATATTGACTTTCGACCTCTCAGACATGGGGGTATTGGGATGGGTCAGTACACCAGCCAGTCCTGTCTCCTTGGTCTCCTCTCTCACACTGCCCACTAACGCTGTAGTGGTCATCTCTCTTATTATAGGCGGGCCCGCCATGCTTTTGTGTATCCACAAAACTTCTATTGGCCACTGGGAGCCTACCACCTCACTCAAAGGCAATGTGGCTTTATTTAACTCCATAAATTACACCTAACTATAATGAAACCAAGTTTTAAGTAGGCCTTCATATAGAGGCCGCTATTCGCCGCCTTTTGGACATAGCCAACACTTGGGTACACACTCGCGCTCCGCACGTCTGGCGTCATTGATCACCATGACGACCGGGCTCTGCACGACATACTATGCGCAGGCGCACGGGATAAGTGTCTATCCAGCACACAAGCGCATTTCCACTCCCCCTTACAACTGCGCAGCTGTTAGTCACATGACTGAGCCTCCCGGAAGAGGGCACCTCCCCAGCACCAATTAACAACACTATATCAGGTCATCCCCGCCAGATCTACTCATTGCAGGCAGACATATGGACGGGGTAGGTGCGACAGAGCAGGCACCCGAGCATTAGTGTAAGTAGAAACGCTGTGATAGGGACCACAAAAACCAAACAGTAAGTTCTCTGTATCGCACTGTACTATTGGACCATGTGTACGATTTGACGTTTGTGTCCAATGTCGTTTCGTGTCTCTAGCCCGGTAAGGTACGGGCGTCCTTCATTCCTAGTCTATGGAGCAATTCTCTGTTTATTTATAGTTAGGCGCTCTTGTAGATCGCTAGCAACCGCCACCGTCCCCCGTATCCGAAGAGCGACCTCCGACGGCAGATCGCTCTCCCTACTTGCCGCCAAGACCTGGAACACCCTACCCATCCTCCTACGGCAGACCCAGGACCTGCTTACCTTCAGAAGACTTCTCAAGACCTGGCTATTCGAGCAGTAGCACCATTCCCCCCACGCCCCCCCCCCCCGCAGTGCCTTGAGAGCCTCACGGCTGAGTAGTGCGCTTTACAAATGTTCTATATTGATTGATTGATTGATTGATAGCACTCCATAGAAGCTGTGTCCAAAACCTACATGGGCTGAGTTTGCTATAACAACTGTTATTATACTTGTATGGCAGTTAGTGGCGGCGCTTAGAGTCTCTAACACCTCCAGTTGCCTCCCCACATGGCACGGAGGGTTGTTTCTCTTTTCTTACCGCAAACTGGATATGCTACGTGCAGGGACTAGCCCATAGTGCTGGGCCCCTCTCCTTCTGGCGTAACGCTCAGCGCGGGTGACTCCTTGGATGCCGGTGGGGCCACACACGCGACGGCCTAGCTTTCTGGCGCTGCGTGTGTTCGGTCCGCCTGGCTGTTCTAAGTTGAGACACCGCACTGGGGGCCTGCTCTAAAAACGGCATTACCATTGACCTCACCGGTCTCGTGCTCTCTGATGTGATTTACACAGTTCGGCTGTATACTGTTGGGACACACTGTGACGCCACAGAGATAGTTCTGATACATGTCGTCTTTGTTTTTTGTTGTTCTCTCTCCTAGGTGGTGTTTAGGAGCAGTCACAACTATTTAGTTTGTAGCCACACTGTAGGGTACACAGTTCTTTGGCCCACCTTGACACCTTCAGAGGGTAATTACCGCTTAAATTTTTACGTGCACATCACCTCACTTTGTTTTGTTTCAGTCCCGAAGAAGCACCATGGATTCTTGAGACCACACAGGTGCAAAACATGTCGACCGTTTAGCATTTAAGTTACCTGGGCACATCAAGCCTATTGGGGTAACACACAACCTACGGGTTTTTAACTCTGTCAAGGGTACCGCCACATTAAACTAGTTTTGGGAACCCTTAGGCAGTTTTAACTCATGTTGCACGCACCACACCACCCTCCAATAGGACCCACCCCACACACCCACATGCATCAAATGGCTGTTCTTGAAAAAGATCTCCGCCAAAGTGACCCTTCGGGGGACCCGTAGGGCATTGCAGCGCCGGCCCGACGAGGAGCAAATGCCTGATGATGAAGCATGACATCCTTCGGGGTGTGTGAGGGCAACAAGAGGCAAGGCTTGTTCTTCCCTCTCACAAGTGGGTCCTAATGCCTAGGAGACTCTACACTTCCCTTTCCCCTTTCTCTACTTTGTTTATCTTCCTCGTAGCGAGTGGCTGACATTTTGTACCCCTCTGCTGGAACAGTGTCCCCCCTTTTTGATTATACGTTTCACGTTAGGAGCACGGGCACTGGACCACAACTGGCTCCTCGTCCCCCCTTTTTGTATCGTTGCCTCTGTTCTTCTCGCCACCCCCCCACCTGCTTTAATGTCTTTCTCTTATACGGTCACTTTGACTGAAGTTTTCCAGCTTGTCATCTTCTCTCTGGATATCCCTCTAAGGAGACAGTGTTCTCCCTACTCTCTTTCTCTTTTCCCCTCTTTTCTTTCCCTCACTCTTTCTTTCTTCTTCTATTTCGTTGCAGCTTTTTCCTATCATCATGTTTCTTTTCCTCAATTTCTATTTTTCATTGTCTTCCTGTCTTCATTTGTTCTTCTCTCTTTCAGATTCATGTTTATTTTAGATTTGTATTTTTTAATGCAATTTAGCTTTCTGTATTTTACTTTTTATACTTTTTTTTAAGTTTAATATCACTAATTGCTTAATTTGCAGTACGTTTTTAGGTCTCGCCTAGGCAGCGCATGCGCTGTCTCGTTGAGACATGCAGTATATGCTTTAGTGGGGGAGGCCCCGCCTCCTTTTTTCTATTTGTTATTGAGTGTGTCTGTCAAAAATGTACTACTTGCTATTGGCTAATCGTGTTCCAAGTCCCTTCTTTTTTTTTTTCCTGTTGGGCACGCCTATGGCTATTGGCCCCTTTACTTGTATTAGTCCATTTTTTCTGGGTCTGTTGTTTTTCGGGGGACCTCTTTTTTTAATGTGCCTTTCTTTTGTTTTTTACTTCAAGGCAAGCATGTGATATTGTCACACGTTTCAAACTTACGAGCTCAAAGCAAGCTCATTATATTGACAGACTTTGAAACGTTTGCAGCTGTGTGTGTCCACGTACATATAAACATCTTTTTGTTATTGCAAAGTTTTGTTATGACTTTAAGATTTGTTTTGGGAGGCGCATGTTAACAAGTTTTATCGGTAGGTCTGTGACTTTCTTTTCTCCCGGCGCGCCAAGATCCCTGTGTTTATTTATTATTGGAAGATCGAAATTTGCAATTACTTAACAAATGTTGAGCCATGCCGAGACTCGAACACTGGCCCCCAGGTCTCAAGTTGGCAGCTCTAACCGCTAAACCACAGCCTCTCCAGCAAATGGGACAACTGATTACATGCTGTATTTTTCTTCCCTGCTTACATACTTTTGTTCCAATGGTCCCGCCATTACAAAAAAAGTAAATAAATAAAAGGAAAAAAACGTCTGCCCGCCATTTTTTCCCTATTTGGTTTACTTTGATTTCAATTGCTGTACCCGTGCTCTAGCTTGAAACATCTGAAGCTAAAGCATGAGTGCCGGGATTACTTCAAAAGTAAAGAAATAGAAAAAAATGCACATTTTCCTTTTCCTTACTTTTGAAGCATTCCCGGCGTGCTGCCATCAGCATTAGGATAGTGGGATGCCATGTGATGCTTGTTTTGTCTTTCTTTTCTCCCGGGGGGCAGCGAGATCCCTGTTTATTTATTTGTAATTACAAAATCGTAATTTGCAAATAATTAATAAATGTTGAGCCGATGCCGAGGCTCGAACCCTCGAACCCTGGCCCCCAGCTCTTTAGTGGGCAGCTCTAACGGCTAAACCACAGCCTCTCCAGCTATAGACAACGTTTTAGAAATGGGGAAACTGATTACATGCATTATTTTTCTTCCCTGTTTACTTATTTTTATTACAATGGGGCACCTGCGCGGGTGCCACCATTACAACAAAAGTAAATAAATAAAAGGATAGAAACGTCTGGTGGCCATTTTTTCCCCCTATTTGTTTACTGTGGTTTCAATTGCTGTACCCATGCTCTAGCTTGAAACATCTGAAGCTAAAGCACGAGTGCCGGGATTATTTCATAAGTAAAGAAATAGAAAAAAATGCACAGTTTCTTTTTCCTTACTTTTGAAGCAATCCCGGCACACGCGTTTTAGCTTCAGATGTTTAAAGCCAAAGTGCGCATGCCGCCATCAGCATTAGGATAGTGGGGGGCTGCGCAATGCTGGTTTGTTTTTACAGCTATGGAAAAAACGTTCTTATTCGCAAGCTTTTCTGGGTGCAGTGTACTTGGTTTCTCTACCGCGCAAGCTCAACCACTTTCATTCAGAGATTCCTAAATACTCTTCGCTGCAGGGTGGAGAGAGACACGGGGTCCTGGGGCGAGAAAGGGCTCGGGTGGGCTCGGCTAGGTGAGTATAGAAGTGCATGAAAGTGAAGGAAGGAATGAGTAAACATTTGAAGAGTGCTCTTTTCGATCGAGAGTACTTCTAGGCGCTGTAAATGGGTAATTTCAATGAGAAGATGAAAGGAATCGTTTTATTTTCTTTTTCATGTATTTCTATTATATAAACAAGCTGCACTGGGGACTGGGCTCCATTTTGGGAACTGAAGATTACAGAAGACAGGGTCAGGGATGGCGCGGTCAACGCACACGCCATGTTCCTTTGTAAACATACATTTTGTGATGCGCTAACGAATACTAGGGGTTCGCCTGCTTGTAACCGCCCCCAAAAGTGGCAGGTAATGTAATTGTAGGACAGCAGCAGATCACTTGATTTGCCTAGGGTCACACAGTGTACAAGTAAGTATGTGTTGAAGTCAGTCTCTGAGTTCACTTTGGATAAACAATCCACCACACGGGACTCGTCTTCCACCGCGGGACTGGTTACTGGACAAGGGGGGGGGGGGGGGGGGTCGGAAGTGACTAGTCCCTTCCGTGAATTCACTTCGTTGCTTCTTTGAGCTTATTTTTTAGCTTTTATATATCAGGTTACACCATTGACACAACAGTGGAAAACACACTGGAGCAATCACTTCTTGATGGATCACAGATTACCCGTTTCACTCAAATTACAGGGGAACATAACTGGCCCAACATGCAAGAGCCCTAATTAATCAGATTTTGCCAGACTGCATCGCTGTTACCCGTCCTGCTCTGGTTAATTTGCTTTTTTTTCTTAAATGACAATAGGCCATGGCATAAGCATTGTGTGCCGATCGGCCCGTAGTAATATACTATTTTTTTACTAGAGATGAGAGGGTGTCATGATCCACTCAAAGCCTTCCATGAGCCAAGGCCTTCCCTACACCCATGGTAAGAAATAGCACGATTTCTGGCACATCTGCATACGTAACATATAGTACTCTTTATTGATATTAATTACATTGTGGTACCTTTCCGTGATCTATTTCTGATACACCCAAGGCAGCACAAGAACTATTCAATGAGTAAACCACAATAAATATAAAACATGTAGGTAGAGGTTATACATTTTACAACATGTGATTTTGTGACATTCTGCAGCTGGTTTCAGGAGTTTAGGCTGGTGGGGGGGTGGGGAGGGGGGGTGCTGTGTGGATGAGAAGTGGGGCCCTGCTTTCGATCTGCACAGTCTTCTGTATTCTCTTTACAGAGGCTTGAATAGCACTGAATTAATACGCATAGATCTTCCACCAAATTGTTAAAAATAGAGTTTCATGTTTGCCATCGTTGACTGGAGCGCGAGCTATAAATGCTGCACATCTGCTATAGGGGAAGAAAGGGTGGGTGAAAAGGGAGCATGCTGCTACCGACACTTTACATGAACATGTCAGCTTGTGCGACCTTGGCTGATACGTTAAAGGCCCAGTGCAGTCAAACGCTTTACTTAGATACATTCTTTGTATGTAAAGTTCCCTCTCTCTTTGCGGAGGTTGTTTTAAAGGTGTATCTTCACCCTTTCATTTTAAACATTCTTTAAATTACAGGGACTGCTATTTTCGGCATGAAAATGTCCTATATTTCCCTTAGACTTTAATGGATGAAATCTGACTACTATCACCCTTATGCATCAAGCCAAAATCCAGTCGGTAAAATACCGATTCGGTAATAGCTCCCGGTATTGTGTGAAAAATACCCAATCCCAATGCATCAACCCAAAACCCGAGCAAATAACGAATCGCTAAATAAATAACCTCGAACATACCGAATCGCTAATACCCAAAATGCTAATTTACCGAATCGCTAAATACCGAAATCGCAATAACCGAAATCACTATTAGCTCCCGGAAATTGCCAATAGCAAATAACGATTCGCACCCCAATGCAACAAAACTCGCTAATAACGAAAATCCCAAAAATCGCTATTTTGCCAGAGCTAAATAAGGGGAATCAAAACCTGGAGGTAAAGTCACACAAAAAAAAATAAAAAAAAAAAAAAAACAATTCCTACATGTGCAAATGATTGAGGCAATCACTAAACCCTTAAATTTGGCCCAGGAGACCCTGTTGGCTCCCACAAAATGGCTGCCCTCTACGTGCTTGCAAGGAGGATGCGGATCAATGCAGCAGGACAGCGCAGGAGTAGGGTCCAGGAGCGAGTGTTCAGACTGCGCATAACCCTGCTCGGCCAGAATGAGGACGAGGTGTACCAGAAATATCGCCTCAATCGCGCTATGATCATGCGCCTGATTGCAGACCTGGAACCATTACTGCAGCACCAGACACACCGGACAAATGCAATCCCTGCGCACGTTCAGGTCCTATGCAGCCTGCACCTACTGGCCTCAGGGAGTTTCCAGGGGGTAATTGCGGTTGCCGGAGGTGTTTCGCAAAGCGCACTGTCACGCTTCTTCCAAAAATTCCTAGATGCCATGCTGACAATGCTCCACAGACACATCAGCTTCCCCACAACCCCACAGCAGTTGGACCGCACCAAACAGGCATTCTACCAGGTGGCACAATTTCCACATGCGATTGGATGCATCGACTGCACGCATATCCCCATATGCCCTCCGTCAGCAAATGAGTACCTTTTCAGGAACCGCAAGTCATACCACTCGATCAACGTGCAGGTTGTGTGCGATGCCAACAACATCATAACGGACCTAGTGGCACAATTCCCAGGGAGCACACACGACTCATACATCTTCCGCAACAGTGGAATGCACAGGCGACTACTCAATGGAGAATTTGGAGAGGGACTCCTGTTAGGCAAGTAGAACTACGCTTCCCCACACCAACACCACACATGTATGTACATCACCAATGCTAAGTCTATGCTTCTATCTTCTAGGTGACAGTGCTTACGCCCTGCGGGAATACATACTAACCCCATACCTAAATCCAGCAACCCCGCAGGAACATCGCTACAACGCTGCACACATCAGCACGAGGAATGTGATAGAGCGGACTTTTGGGATTCTCAAGAGCCGCTTCCGTATCCTCCACAAGACTGGCGGCGCCATGCTATACCAACCAGACACATGCTGTCGAATAATTGCTGTATGTGCAATGCTGCACAACATTGCCACTAGAAGGGGGATACCCATGGAGGTGGACAGGGATGACGACCCCCAGGCTGACCAACCACCCGCCCAACGACGACCGGCACACATCCCAAACACAGCAGAGGGCCATAGGAGGCGGACAGACATAACGCAAAATCATTTTTGACCCTGGGTAAAATGAGACATTACAAGTTGGTGTTGGGTGCAACTGTTTAATGCACAGTAGCACTGAGGATTGTGCAACAGAACTAGCATTGTGAATCATGCTCCGATTGCATAAATGTAAATAAAAGGTTCCTTAAAGTCAGGCCTGTGCAAACACAATAATTGGATGGCCATGGTTGCTCCACCATGGACCTGCAGCATGTCCAAATTTCTAGTGGCGCTTGCCATGTACACCAAGCCTCCGCTCAGGTGCATCCAAAGCCTCACCACGGCCTGTCCCCGTGGAGGCACGCGAACTTCGGCGCCTGGTGCTGGCCTCTGCCAGTGACACGCTGCTGACACTGGAGGCAGCCTCACTGGTGTCATCCCCTCCCAATGCTGCAGCACTGCATGTGCTGCTCTGAAGTTGTTCCACAGCAGTGGTGATGTGTCCCAGTGACTTGGCCACATCACCGCAGAAGTGCCCAAGGTCCACCTGCAGGGAGACTGTGCGGCGTGCCAACACAGCGGTGCAGTTGCTGTGCCGTTGTATGGCCTTGGTAGCGGCGGCAGAACGCAACATTAGCTGCCGGTTACTCCTCCTCTGGGACTCATGGCCCTCCCTGATGGCACGGGTGAGCTCACGTACCTCCTCCCTGAGCTGAGCATTGCCATCAGCAACCGCAGTGGTCTGGTCCCTGACCGCCGTGCCCATGTCCCTGACCGCGGAGCCCATGTCGGTGACTGCTGCAGTCATGGCGCGCATCTCCCTCGCTAGGCGCACGATGTTGCAGCTGATGCTAGCCACATGTCTTCCCTGCAGGTTCTGTGTGCGCAGCATCCTCTCCTCAATTGCAGAGGTTGTTGGGACATCCTGGTCAGCTGAGGAGACGGAACTGCGACGGGCCCTGTGACGCCGTGCGTGTCTTGAGCCTCCATGTGGTGCAGCAGGTGGTGTGGATGTGCGCTGCGTGGGTGCCAATTGCGGGGGGGGGGGTTGCCATCTCCTGCAAGGGCGCAACTTGGTGCCTGTGCCTCTGCGGTATTGTGGCTGTACTGGCTGCAGGCTGGCTTGCTGGTGCCGTTGCTTGTGGCGCAGGTGGTGGTGCCTTGGCTTGTGGCGCAGGTGCCTTGGCTTGTGGCACTGGTGCTGGTGCCGTTGATTGTGGCGCTGGTGGAGGTGGTGCTGGTGGGGTGGCAGGTGTTGGCGGTGCGTGCGCATCCTGCGCAGTCTCCTGGTCTGACTCCACGGGTGTCTCAGATATGATCAGCTGGTCGCTGTCGTCAGAGTCCCCAGGTGATGCATCTGTGTGTGAAACAGTGCATGATTAGTGGGATGATTACACCTACATAGTGTTGTACCCATCAATGTCCCTCTGTGGTCCAACAAATGAACAGTCTACAGCCATGTACAAAATATGTGTTGTGTGAGGATTTACGCCTGTACCTGCACTCTGGGCTGACTAGACTACAACTCCCAAGATGCAGTAGTGTCATGTGTGGAACTGTCTGTGCCAGAGCTGCAGACACAGTGAGATTGGGCTGGGGGCATGGGTATGGATTTACGCTATGCTGGGTGTGGCACAGGCATGCATCTTACCTTGGGCACTTGTGGCTGCGCCGGACGTGTCCATCTGGATCACCCCCACGACGGCTTCCCGCTCTATCGTCCCTTCCACAAGGTCCTCCAGGGCTGTGTTGGATGGTGCAGTGCTTGTTCCGCCTCCAGTCCTTCTTGCCTCCCGGAGCCTCTCAGCAATCCTCTCTTTTGCGCGCTTCCGGAGGTCATACCACCGTTTTTTAAGGTCGTCGATGCTGCGGCTAGTGACGCCAACCGCATTGACCCTCTCACGGATGCGCTGCCAGATGCGCCGCTTCTCGGTCTCGGGCACCTTGAGGGACAGCTTGCCAAAGAGGCGGTCGTGTTTGCTGGACACTCCCTCGATGAGGTACTCCAGCTCCCTGTCCGAAAACTTCTTCTTGCGCTTGCGTGCAGATTCAGCGCTGGATGGCACTTCCTGCGACATGATGGATGTGTGCTGTGAATGGCAGAATCTGTGTGGCCTCACTCTGCACAGCCTGTCCTTCTTTCCAGCTCCTGTCTGCTCCTCTGTCGAGGCTATGTGGGTGGGGCAGCAGTATTTCCTGGTTGGTGATGTCATCAGCCTGTTCCCGGAGCGACGCGGCAATTTGCGATTTCGCTATTACCGATTCGGTAATTGCTAATTCGGTATTACCGAACTCGCTATTAGCCAAATCGGTATTACCGAACTCGCTATTTGCTAGTGGGGCCGTTTGCGTGCCCCGCTATTAAGGAATCGGTAAATTTAGCGATTTTTAAGGAATCGCTAAATTTAACCGAATCTGTTGATGCATGCCAATTACCGATTCCTTAATGGCGATTCCTTATTTTTCGCTATTAAGGAATCGGTATTAGTTTGGTTGATGCATATGCCCCTATGTCTTTAACCAATAATAATTATAATCCTAACCGTGATGTTAATAACCATGATAATAAATGTTATAAAGCCCTCATGTACCCACAGAGCTATGCAATGACTTAGAAGGAGGCAAGATGTTGAATTTACTTCAGGAAACTAAACTTTATTCTTGCCCTACCTGAATTGCTGTTAATATTAATATTCATATATTTTTATATGTAAAGCTTTGTACCTACAGATTGTCATTTTATGGCACTGTGAATGACAGACGTTTATTTCACTCAACCCATTGCTGCTCGTTCAATTGACCTCGGAAGAATGAAAGGCTGAGTCGGTCCTGCTGAGATTCAAGCATGTGATGTGCAGGGGCCCGAGTGCCCTTAGGTGATTTCACACATTGGGTGCGACATGGCAATCTTAAAGCATTTATAACGTAGTTTCAGGCTCCTGACACTGGACCAGAATGTCCTTGATGACACTGGATTGTCTGCTAACAAAATGAAAGGGACGGAAACAAACTAGTTTCGCTTCAAGCTAAGTTTTACTCCTGGGCATTAAAGATAAACCGAGTTCACACCATCACTGCTGTGTTTACTTAGCAAATGGGGCAAAATATAAGGTTAGATATGTAGCTGCTAAACACTTTATTTACAACATTTTTATTTGCTACCATCCTGTTTAAACGCGTTTGTCAGCACCGCTGCCTACCAGCAGCACCAAAGCAGAGTGCACTTAAGAGGTTGCCTTAATTGCAAGACCACGTCACACACGCATGGATTTCTTTCCCAATCTTTCTCCATTTCTCTTTGTACCTGTCTGTAAAAGTCTCATTGTCTCTGCCCTTGCCCGTCCTTCCACTTCTTTTTATTCTGTGCGTATCTCAGTCCCTCCTTGCATTTCAGTCTCTCTTAATCTCAGTCCCAGTATCTCTTTCTCTCCTTCGCTTCCATTCTTTTTAAATCTCTGTTTATCTTTATTCCTCCTGTTTCTCCCTTTTTGTACCATTGTCCTTTTCTTTCTTTGCCAGTCTTTTTGCTGTGTCTCTCCTGCTCTCTCTGTATGTTTCAGTCTTTGGACATTTTTGCTTTCTTTACTTCTCTTTTTCATCCTTCTGTCTTTATTGTGCCGTTTCCATTTTCCCCTCTATTTTCTTTTAACCTCAGTTGTACCCTTTCCTCAGATTCATTCCATCTCCGTTTCATTTTCCTCCTTTCTCTAGCATCCTTTCTGTTTCCATATTATTTCCTCTTTCATTCCTTTGGTAGGTAAAAAACATTGTTATTTACAACGCCAATACCTCTAACTCTCACAAATGCGAGACCAATTTGCATTGCAAATGCTTGTTTCAATGAGTGGTTTACGTATTATTTCTTGGAATGTTAAAGGGATTCGCAACCCAATTAAAAAACAACGTGTATTATCTCACCTTGCCAAATTGAAATGTCAGATTGCGTTATTGCAAGAAACACATCTTAAAGAACAAGATTTGTCTTCTTTACGTAAATTATGGGTTGGTGATGTCTTTTGCTCCCCAGCAATTAACAACAAGAATGGTGTTGTAATATTGTAATCATTAAATGTTTGTAAGCAAAGTGAGGTCAAAGATACTAGTGGTAGATGGCTTTTACTAAATGTTAAAGTTATTAATACTCATTTCTCCTTCTTTAATGTATATGGACCTAATGGTATTGACTTAGTATTTTGGACGGACTTTTCCACTTTCCTCTCGTCTCATGCATCTGAAAACCTGATTTTGGGTGGTGATTGCAATCAACTCATGGATCCTTTTTTAGATCGTAAATCCCAAACCAAATTTATCCCTAACAATATGCAGAAGTCTTTTCACAAAGCAATAACCGCTAGAGGGTTGGTGGATGCATGGAGTTTCCCATCCTGATGTCCTGAAATTCTCCTTTTTTCCCCCCGCTCCAAGGTCTCACTCCCGAATCGATTACATATTCCTCACTCAATCCTCTCTTCAATTGATGTTGAATGTTGAGATTGGTTCCATTCTCATCTCGGATCATGCCCCGGTCATACTAGATATGGATTACCCCTCTCATCCACCTATTTCACGCAGATGGCATTATAACAATGCACTTTTGTTAGACACTCAATTTGTTGAACAATTCACACACTTTATACACAAATTCTTTAATCATAACTTTTCTTCTGTTTCACAATTTAATCTTATTTGGGATGCTTTTAAAGCTACTGCTAGAGGATTTATAATAGATTTTGTTTCCCGGAAGAAGAAGAAGGCATTTACTGTGGCTACACTAATTCTAAAACAAATCGAGGCCCTAGAACATGCTTACTTCACCACAACCTGTCCGGAAATTCTCCCCAATCTCATTAAAGCCAAATTACAATATAACAAACAATCCTGGGATAATGCCTGCAACAATCTCCTTAAATCTAATGCAAAAATGTATGGTCGGAATAAAGCTGGCAAATCCCTAGCCAATTATCTCAAAATCAAAAAACAAAAGTCAAAGATCGTTGCCATTAATGATAACAAAGGAGTGAGACACATTACAGATTCTTAAACCCTCGAATGCTTCACCGAAAACTATACTTCTCTTTATACTCCGGATTCAACTCCTACCACTGATCAAATTGATTCTTTCTTTCAATCCAATCCCAAATCTCCCGATAACCAAGTCGACCTTACTTCTCTTGATAGCGCTATATCGGAACAGGAGATTCTCAATGCTGTCACTCACCTCCCCAAAGATAAGACACCCGGTCCAGATGGTTTTACTGTACGTTTTTTTCTTCACTTCGAGCAATTCGTAGTCCCTCATTTGGTATCCCTCATAAATCAGTTCTCAGCTTCCGGTACATCACAGGGTTCTTTCACTCAAGCAATGTTGTGTTGATCCCTAAAAAGGATAAAGATACCGCCCAGTGCAAAAATTATACACCCATTTCCTTAATTAACACTGACTGTAAGATCTTTGCCAAATAATTAGCTCTTCGTATTAATTCTATAATCCCGGACTTAATTAATATAAATCAATCAGGGTTGGTCCATCACAGATAATTCAAGGACTCAACTTATTATTATCCATTTAGCCTCTAAGATGAATTCACCAATTGCTGCAGTCACATTGGATGCTGAAAAAGACTTTGCAAGGGTTAATTGGGAATTTATTTTTGGAGCCTTGAAATGGCACAGTTTTAGATATATTCAGCGGGAAACATTGGTTACATCGCGGTGTTTACACCGCAATACCTTTACAACGCAGGTATTATAACGCAAGTCATTACAATGACTTGCACTGGATGGCGCTCTGAGCTAAGGAATAGTATGATTTACTATTCCAACACCTTCCCTACTGTACGTAGACTGGAGTTGGAATAGTAAATTATACTATTCCTAAGTCCAGCGCCCTCCAGCGCAAGTCGTTGTAACGACTTGCGTTGTAATGCCTGCGTTGTAAAGGTATCGCGGTGTAAACACCGCGATGTAACGTCGTATTATTCATATTCGGCTTCTATACTCTGTGCCCTCTACTTACATCTGGGTTAATGGTTGTCATTCCAAATATTTTCCACTTCACAGAGGAACTAGACAAGGATATCCTTAATCCCCTCTTTTATTTATTCTTGCCCTAGAACCATTTTTTGAAAAGCTTTGCCGTTCCCCACATTATACGGGTTTTCAATTTATGCATATAGATATTAAATTAACTGCTTATGCTGGTGACATTTTATTATATCTCTCTAACCCTACTACCTCTTTGCCCACCTTTTTTTCCTTGCTAAAAGAATATTCATAAGTCTCTGGTTACAAACGTAATCTTGACAAGTCCGAAGTTTTGCCGCTGAACAAACATTGTTTTTCTCACAGGTTTCAAAATACAGGTTTCAAATGGAACCCGAAGAGTATCAAGTGTTTAGGCCTCCTTTATACTAATAATATAAAAGAAACTATTACAATTAATCTTGTAGACATTCTTAAAAAACTCTCTGCCCTCATAGATAGCTGGTCTCCACTGTTTTTGTCCTGGTGGGGAAGACTTGCTACAATTAAAGTGATGTTGCTCCTGATCATCAATCTCTCTCTCTCTATGCTACCTGTCACTCTCCCACTCTCTTTCTTTACCTCTATTATTCGCTCCCTCACTTAATTCGTGTGGAATAACCGTAAAACTAGGATTTCACTCACTCAACTTCAGGGACCTAAGGAAATTGGTGGGGTTAATTTTCCTAACATCAGACACTATCACTCTGCATTCACCCTGAAACAAGTCTGGACTTTTTTTATCAGACTCCTCACACACACCTTCAAAGGCCTGGAGTTCTCTAGACTAATCTCAATATGCACCATTCCCTTTTGCAGTGGCCACTAGATTATCCCAAACCCCTAGACGCTTTTCTTCCCCCATTTTCTCACACTCTTCTGCAGTTGCTAATTCTCTATTTAAAGCACATTTTTCGCACTTGGATAATCTCACACTTACTCCTATCTGGTATAACAAATACCTTAAGATCAAAAATAAAGCTCTCTTTTGAAAAGAGTGGATTGATAAAGGCATTGTAACTTTGGAACACCTGACGATCAATGGATCTCTTATGAAATTCACAGAGATTCAATACAAATATGGTATATCTCTTTTATATGCTCCTCAGTATTCTCTCCTTAGATCATCCATTACTCACTTTCAATCCCAAAACCCTTCCTTGACTTCTGATAGTCAGTCCTCCACTCTTGCATTAGAGTTTTCAACGCAATTCAAAGCCTCCCATATCTACAAGATTTTATCTCTTCCCTCCACCCCTAGAACCAAATCTAATACTGAATTTCTTTGGGAAAAAGATCTGGCACATTAATTCTCATTGCAAACCTGGGGTTCCATCTGGGCAGAAATTCACACCTCTGTACGATCGGCAAGTACTACGCAGACTCTCTATTTCTTCTACAATAGGCTTTTCCTTACCCCCACCGACCTTCACAAGTTTAGATTAAAGGATGATACGAAATGCTGGTCTTGCTCGCATGGTAATAGTGACTTACTTCATATGTTCTTCCTCTGTCCTCTAGTTAAGAGTTTTTGGTTACTTATTTGGAAGAAGGTGAATTATATTTTATGTACCAATATTCCCTTTGATATTGTACAATCAATCAATCACATAATTTGTAAAGCGCACTACATACCGGGGAGGGTTTCAAGGCGCTGTTGTCTCCTGAAGGTCAGCAGGTCTTCGGTTTGTCGCAGGTAGCGGGGGAGGGTGTTCCAGGTCTTGGCGGTGCGATGGGAGAAGGATCTGCCACCGGAAGTAGTTCTCCGGATGCGTGGGACCGTGGCCAGGGCGTGGTCAGCGGAGCAGAGTTTCCTGTTGGGTACGTAGAAGGAGAGTCGACTGTTGAGAAAGGCTGGGCTGGTTTTGTGGAGTGCCTTGTGTGCGTGGATCAGGAGATTGAAGGAGATTCTTTTGTCGACGGGGAGCCAGTGCAGGTTCCTCAGGTGGGGGGTGATGTGGTCGCGGCGCGGGACGTCGAGGATCAGGCGTGCAGAGGCATTCTGGATTCTCTGTAGTCTGCTGATGAGCTTGGACGAGGCTCCGGCGTAGAGGGCGTTTCCGTAGTCGAGTCTGCTGCTGACTAGGGTCTGGGTGACTGTTTTCCTCGTGTTTGCCGGGATCCATCTGTAGATCTTGCGGAGCATGCGGAGGGTATTGAAACAGGTGGAGGAGACTGCGTTGACTTGTTTGGTCATGGAAAGTTTCGAGTCGAGGATGACTCCCAGGTTGCGAGCATGGTCGGTGGGGGCCGGGGGGGACCCCAGTGATGTGGGCCACCAAGAGTCGTCCCATGCGGAGGGGTTGGACCCGAGGATGAGGATTTCCGTCTTGTCTGTGTTCAGTTTGAGGCGGCTGTCCTCCATCCAGTCGGCGACAGCCTTCATTCCCTGGTGGAGGTTGGATTTGGCGGTGAGGCGGTCCTTGGTGAGGGAGAGGATCAGCAGAGTGTCGTCGGCGTAAGAGATTATGTTGAGGTCGTGCTGTCGGGCGGTGCGTGCTAGTGGTGCCATGTAGACGTTGAACAGCGTCAGGCTGAGGGAGGATCCTTGAGGGACGCCACAGATGATCTTGGAGGCCTCGGAACGGGGGTAGGCGGACTCTCTGAGTTCTGCCGGAGCGGAACGAGGTGGTCCAGTCCAGGGCCTTGTTTCGGATCCCTCCATCTCCTTACAGCCAGCCTTGAGGCATCAAAGCCAGGTGTTTCTTGGCATTCCTCTTTTGTTTTTCCCTTGAGGGTTCCAGGTGAGGGCTTGCCTGGGGGTGTTTTGATGCAGGCTTGCGGACGGTGCGACCTATCCAGCTCCAGTGTCTTTTCATGATTTATTCATGAGCAGGGAGTAGGAAAGTCTGCTGCCATAGATCATTGCTGCTGATGGTGTTGGGCCAATGGATTTGGTGGATTTTCCTCAGACAGGTATTGATGAAGGTCTGAACTTTTTTGGTGTGGTCCCTGTTTTCCTCCAAGTTTCTGCTCCATACAGAAGGATAGATTTTACATTGGTGTTAAAAAGCCTGATCTTGGTTTGCAGTGTTATGTCCTTGGAGCTCCAGAGCGTCTTTAGCTAAATGAAGGCATCCCTTGCTTTGCTGAATCTTGCCTTGAGGTTGGCATCTGTGCCATCCTGTTTGTCTGATACTGCCTAGGTAGGTGAAGGCCGCAAACTCTTTCAGTGCATTGCCTGCAAGAGTGACTGCAGCTGTGCTGGCAGTGTTAGCCTTAAGGATCTTGTTTTTTCCCCCCAGTGGATGTTCAGGCCAAGTTGTGCAGATGTGGCTGCCACTTTGTCGGCCTTCTCTTGCTTCTGCAGATGGGTACAGGAGAGTAGGGTCATGTCATCTGAAAAGTCGTTGAGCTGCATCAAGATTTTCCACTGGATACCATTTCTTCTCTTTGCTATGGATGTCTTCATGATCCAGTCTATGGCTGGAAGGAGGAGTGGCGGACTTCGGTCCTCACTTTGAAGGCTTCCGTAAGCTGTCCTCCATGGACTATCTTGCAGGTCAGTCTCCCGTAAGAGTTCCTGATGATTTATATGAGTTTATCTGGCACACCATAGTGGCGGAGGAGTTTCCAAAGGGTCTCTCTGTCCATGCTGTTGAATGCCTTCTCATAGTTGATGAAGTTGACATACAGGTGGGAGTTTCATTCCAGCGACTGCTCAATGGGGGAGACAATGTGGCCTAACGGCTAGGGCGGTCGGCCTCGGAGTTGGGGAACCGGGTTCGAGTCTCGGCAGGGATGCTCAACATTCTGTGGTTCTGGGCCAATCACTTAATCTCCTTGTGCCTAAATAAAATGAACATGTCCGTCTGTAATGTAACTAGTCCTCGTGTAAAGCGCTCTGATACCTTTGGGTCTAGTTCGCGCTATATAAAACTCCACCCCCCAAAAAAATTATGATGTGCATTTTTGCAGTTTGGTCTGTGCAGGATCTACCTTTGCGGAAACCCAGCATGCTGGTCTCACAACAGAGCGTCTATTTGTTCCTTCATTCTGTTCAGGATGGCTCTGTTGAATACTTTGCTTGGGGTTGATAGTAGTTATCCCTCTACAGTTCGCACAGTTAATTAGGTCATCTTTCTTGAGGATCTTGATCAGATATCCCTTCGTACAGCATGATGGCACCTTTTTCTCTTCCCAGATCCTTCCATATATAGGGTGGAGCATGTCTACTGATTTTTTAATGTCTGCTTTCAATGCCTCTGCAGTAATATTGACAGGTCCGGCTGCCTTTCCATTTCTCAGATGTTTGATGGCTTGTCGTATTTCTTCCATGGTTGGTCTGCTGGAGTCGATTGGCAAGTCCCTGTCAGCTGGCTGTATGTCTGTTGGAGATTGCAGCACGGTCTGGTTCAGCAGTTCTTCAAAGTGCTAAACTCATCTTTGTTGGTGGCCTTCGTTATCCAAGATTGTTTTCCCAGTTTTGTCGTTAACAGGTCTATCTGGCTTGCTGTATCTGCCGGAGACGTTCCCTTTTATGTCAGAGTTCTTTCAAGTTTCCATGGCTTCCAGCTTCCTAGGCTTCTTTGGCAAAACCATCAATGCATCTATGCTTGTTTGCTCTTAAGCGTCTCTTTGCTTCCCAGTTGATTTTGATGTATTCGCCTTGAGCTTTCACTTTTTCTGCTCCTGTTCGGCTGGTGTTGACTGCAGCTTTTCCTTTCTCACTTGGATTTTGTAGAGAGTCTCAGTGGTAATCCATTCTTTATGCTGGTGTTTCTTGGGATCAAGTACCTCTTGGCAGGTTGATGTCATTGTAGTTCTTGCAGGACTTGAAAGTTGTTACAGAGGGTGACTCAGTATTCACTCCATTTCTGTGCATCTTTGAGGAGGGTGGTGTTATAGCTGGCATTGGTCTGTTGATTCGATTCCTGCCTTCTTCAGCTTTAGCTTTTGGCTGGTCAGTACAAGGTGGTGGGCTGACCCCACATCCGCTCCTCTCATCACTCTCACATCCTGCAGGGATCACCGGAACTTCTTGGCAATGCAGACATGGTCAATCTGATTCTCTGTTGAATAGTCTGGTGACAACCACTTTGCTTTGTGTATATATTTGAGTAGGAATATACTACCGCCTATCACCAGACAGGGCACAGAAAACTACGAGCCCATCACAAATCTCGCTCATATGGCAGAAGCCATGGTTGCTGATAACTTCTTCGTACCCAGGGCTATCACTTCCAATCTTAGCATTGAGGTCCCCCATCAGTATGTGGATGTCTCTCTCAAGGCATTTCGAAGTTCTTTTTCCTCTTCTTTGCTGTCATTTTTAGGTGAATAGCACTGGATAACATTCATGCTGATCCTCTTTCTTTGCGTAGAAGGTTGCTGTGAGGATTCTGGGACTGTGAGCTTCCCATCCAATCAGAGCTCTGTTGGCTGCTGGCATTGGCATCGGTGCTACTCCCCGAGTATGTGGGGCGCTCTCTTCCTTGTTTCCAGAATACAGCAGCATTCCTCCTACAAAGCCTTTTCTGTCCAGACCATGTCCATGTGGTCCCACTTATGCCAAGCAGTGCAAGGTTATATTTTTTCATCTCAGTTGCCACTTGAGTTGTCTTGCCCCTCTCATACATGGCCCTTATGTTCCCTGTCCCGATGGTGATGATCTTGGTCGGTGGATCAGCTTTTTGGCTTCTAGGGATCTCAGGCTTTCACCACTATGCGTCATAGATCTCCGTGAAGGAGCCTCCTCTCTCCCAAAGGCTGGGATGTCTTTTGGTTAACATTTCTGTAGCTAGGATTTTTTTACATGGTGGATTAGCTAGCCACACGCATAACCCTCCTCCTTCTGAAGCTGGGCTTGGGAACAACCATGGAGGAGTTTGTGTACAGTGGATTAACACAAAAAGCCCCAAGCTCACTCACCAATTGTGCTGAGGTGATAGTGACAAGGAACAGTGTCTTAAAAGTAAGAAGCCACAAGGGAAAGCTGCGAAGTGACTCAAAATTGAGTGCACGTCAGGTAATTGAGGACCAGATTAAGGACCTATTGGGGCATTACAAATGGAGAACGGGGAAAGACACGTTGTAATCCTTTCAAAAGTTGTATCACAACTGGTGAGTTAAACAAGGAGGGCTGATCTGGCAACCATAAGAAGGCCGAAAGATAACTTTTAGGTGTGCCCAAAGTAAAGCCTTACCAGGCAGGAGCCAAAACAAACACCAAAATGTCAGATAACTTGGCCTGGAGGGAGTCAATCTTTAGTTTGCTGCATAAAACCACAAATTTGTTCTAACGACAGGCGTATACAGTTATTGTAGCTGGACATCTGGCTGCCAAGATGACATCAACCATCTCCGGAGGAAGGTTGAAGGTGTTCAGCTGTGTCTGCTTTTTTTCCCAAAACCAGTTTATTGATTTTGCATTTAAAGAGCATGGAATCCAAAGCGAGTGCTAGCTCACATAAGTAAGATTGGGCCTTCAGGATATTTTCAGCTGTCACTGCTTAATCTCCAAGCAAGAAGGTAGAGATTGTGAAAGACTGGGTGCAAAACCTTGTCCTATTGCTGCGGCAGCAGGTCCTCCTGGAGGGGCAGTCTGATTAGCGGACATATGGTCCAGCTCAGAAGTTCTGGATACCATACTCTCCGTGCCTAGTCTGGAGCAACTAAGATGACTTGGGCCCAGTCGGTCCTGATCTTCTTGAGAAAACCGGGCAGGAATGGTATTGGCGGAAATGCATACAGAAGTCCAGAGTTCCACTCGAGGTGGAACATGTCTCCAAGCGAGAGATAACCTTAAAACTCCAACCCGCAGAAGCATTGACATTGCGCATTCTTGGCTGTGGTGATTAGATCCAACCAAGGTTCTCCCCATTTGTGGAAGAGGCCTTGTGCCCCCTCTGGCTGTAATTGCCACTTGTGATCTGCTAAACACTGGAATTTGTCCGCCCTGGTGTTGAAATTGCCCACCAGATGGTTCACCACCAAGAAAATTTAATGGTGGTCCAGCCATTTGTGCAGCGCCTCCTAGCACAGAGTCTGAGAATCGACTGCTTCCTGTTTGTTGCAATACCATATGGCGGCTGTATTATCCGAGATCACCTCAGCCCCTTGATGCATGGAAGAAAGTCTTTCAGCGCCAAGCAGAGAGCCCTCAGCTCCTCTTATCTCCACCTCTCCCAGATAGCCATCCCAATCCAGAAGTCATGCATCAGTCACCACTGTTAGCCCTGGGAGGGAAAGAGAGTGAGATCTGCCACTGACCCAATCGCAGTCCAGCAACCACCACTGCCAGTCTGGTGCCGTCTCCTACGAAATCTGAATGTGGTTGGAGAGGCCATCTTGATGTTGAGCCCACTGCGACTTCAGATCCCACAGCATAGCATACATATGCTACCAGGCATGCTGGACCAGAAGGATGCAGGAGACAAGAGGCCATCAGACCAAGTAGCCTCAGAGTCAACCTGACTGAGATCCAGGACCGAGGCTGAAAGATTGGGATCATAGCCTGAATGAACGAGACTCTTTACCCCGGGGAAAGGGACAAAATCAAACAGTGTCCAGAATGGCTGAGATGAAAGACAACATCTGAGAAGGAGTCAGGTGTGACTTCGTCATGTTGATAGTGAAAACCAAGCAAATGTGACAAGGTAACAAGATTTAAAGGTGTTTTTATTGCTCAGTCACTTCATGAGCAACAAAGATGCCTTTAAATCTTGCTATCTTGTCACATTTGCTCTGCTTTCAGAGACAGAGGTCAGAAGTCAGTATGTCTTGCTACTCACCAGAAAGGGCGAGTAGGACCTAAAAATTGCTTATCCTAATTAAATCTGTGTCGCAAATGCGAGCCGGTGAGGGATTTTTCGAGCCCTGAACGAGTTTCGCCATAGTCTGCAGGTGGTGGTCAACAGCCTGGGGCGATTACACCTTCAACAGCCAGTAGTTGAGGTAGGGGAAGACTGGCACCACTGACCTCCCAAGGTCTGCTGCCACCACCGCCACCGCTTTCGTGAACACCCGAGTGGCACTGGAGAGGCCAAATGGGAGCACTGCAAACTGAAAATGCTCCTGGAAATAGGGGCCTGCAGCTCCAACGCCACAATTTAGTCTCTAGGGTCAAGAGCAGATAAGACCTGGGCCTGCAACTCCAACGCCACCATCTAGTCTCTAGGTTCAAGAGCAGATAAGACCTGGGCGAGGGTGAGCATTTTGAATGTCTCCTTCCAGAAGAAGGCGTTGAAAATGCGCAGGTCTAAAATAGGCCGCAGGCCTCCATCTTTCTTGGGCACCAGGAAGTAGCAGGAATAACAACCAAGTACCACGTACCACTTCTGGCACTGGTATCCTCTCGACAGCCCCTTTGGCCAAAAGGGCTTGCACTTCCAGCTGCAAAATGGAGAGTTGATCCTTTGTCAGTCACTGAGGGGTTGGTGGAAGGTGCAGCGGGGAAGAGAGGAAGGGTAAGGTGGATCCCCTGTGAAGGATCTGTTCAACCCACCTGTCCGATGCTATTGACTGCAAAATTGAGGAAGAAACCGTGGATCATGGATCCTGCCTCCTTGCGGGTGGCTGTGCTCCCAGGGCATGTTAAAGAGGTTTGGCAGATGGAGCTGCAGGGGGAGGAGTAGACCGAGTAGCCGGAGGACCTTGGCTGCAGGGGTGGAGGGCACCACTGCCACTACCGCGAAACTGCTGGGATCCTCATGGACAGGCTAGCGGTAGGGGACACCTTTACCAAAGCCATGAAAGGAACTGGTGCGATTGGTGAGGTGGGGCGTACAGGCCCAGAGAGCGTACGGCAGCCCTGCTCTTTAGAGTGGAATCACCCCACGACCCTAAACAGGTGAGTCCTGTCAAAGGGCATGCCCCCCAGTGTGGATGAAGTCGGCAAAGTCCCTGGTGCCAACATTGGTCATAATACCGGAAGTGATGTCAGAAACAGGCTTGGAGGGTCCAACTGGCACCAAGGGCAAAAAACGGAGGTACTCTCGATAGAGGGCCTCTCGGCTCCCTGGGGCTCCCAAAGGTAGTCAGTACGGATCCAAAGAGTCTGAGCATAGCTGCACAGAACTCTTCAATCTGATGTGGCATGGCTGTAGGCCCCAGAAACTGGTAGCACCCGAACCAGCTGCAGGACTGGCTCCAAAGTTGATGACTTCAGCAGCAAGATCGAAAGGTGTAGCCCATCCCCACAGGTGGTCAGCCAAATGCGAGTGGGACAAAGGGGCAGGATCCCGGGTCAATTTCTTTCTTGTGCTTTTTTGTTTGAACTTAGCAGACAATTCCGACTGTGACGAAGACTGGCCTCTCAAACGGCTACGTCAACTTTGCCAACAGGATTAAACTTTCGATGTGGACCATGATCTGGAGCGGTCCAGCCAATGAGAGTTTTTATGCTTGGAAATGTAAAGCTCCGCCTACCAGTCCGTGATGGCCTTCAGTTTCATCAGTTCGCAGAACCTGGAGTTGTGGCTCGACCCCAGACACCCCAGGCAGAGCCAGTGTGGATCCGTCACAGACATTTGTTTTTCAACAGTTCCGACAGGGCTAAAAATATGTTAGGGGGGTTACATTCCTTGCACACTGAAGAAATATTTTGATGTACATGCCTGAGAGTTATGACGGAAGCTCCGGATCAGCATCTGGAGGCGCAGAAAGAAAGGAACTAAAATCAGCATGCCGGGGTGGCACCTGTATGGGTTCAGCACACCATTACCGCTTTGGAACGGTGTCAGTGCACAGCTGCACAGTGCCACCTGGTAATGTGTTGAAGCTGCTGAAAAGTTTCCGGATCCAGTTTGATGCCTGGGAAATATTCTAAAGTTACGGAATCTGCGACTAGAAGTCTCTATCAGAATGAGAGCAATGGGAAAGCCCCAATGCATATAGTTAGAAAAAAGTACAAATCAAAGACACAATTAGAAAATATATAAAAATATATATTATTTTAATTATTGTACTACTTCGAGCTTCTGGCACATATTTCATTTGAGAACAGATATGCCATCTCATTGTACATCAGCCTTTTTAGCCTTCAATTTCAACACTCTCTGCCTTACCCAGAAATGCATTCGCAAAACTGCCTCAAAACATCTGAGCCATAAAATAAAATGATGAGCTTGGATGAGGCTCCGGCGTAGAGGGCGTTTCCGTAGTCGAGTCTGCTGCTGACTAGGGTCTGGGTGACTGTTTTCCTCGTGTTTGCCGGGATCCATCTGTAGATCTTGCGGAGCATGCGGAGGGTGTTGAAACAGGTGGAGGAGACTGGGTTGACTTGTTTGGTCATGGAAAGTTTCGAGTCGAGGATGACTCCCAGGTTGCGAGCATGGTCGGTGGGGGCCGGGGGGGACCCCAGTGATGTGGGCCACCAAGAGTCGTCCCATGCGGAGGGGTTGGACCCGAGGATGAGGATTTCCGTCTTGTCTGTGTTCAGTTTGAGGCGGCTGTCCTCCATCCAGTCGGCGACAGCCTTCATTCCCTGGTGGAGGTTGGATTTGGCGGTGAGGGGGTCCTTGGTGAGGGAGAGGATCAGCAGAGTGTCGTCGGCGTAGGAGATTATGTTGAGGTCGTGCTGTCGGGCGGTGCGTGCTAGTGGTGCCATGTAGACGTTGAACAGCGTCAGGCTGAGGGAGGATCCTTGAGGGACGCCACAGATGATCTTGGAGGCCTCGGAACGGGGGTAGGCGGACTCTCTGAGTTCTGCCGGAGCGGAACGAGGTGGTCCAGTCCAGGGCCTTGTTTCGGATCCCTCCATCTCCTTACAGCCAGCCTTGAGTCATCAAAGCCAGGTGTTTCTTGGCATTCCTCTTTTGTTTTTCCCTTGAGGGTTCCAGGTGAGGGCTTGCCTGGGGGTGTTTTGATGCAGGCTTGCGGACGGTGCTACCTATCCAGCTCCAGTGTCTTTTCATGATTTATTCATGAGCAGGGAGCAGGAAAGTCTGCTGCCATAGGTCATTGCTGCTGATGGTGTTGGGCCAATGGATTTGGTGGATTTTCCTCAGACAGGTATTGATGAAGGTCTGAACTTTTTTGGTGTGGTCCCTGTTTTCCTCCAAGTTTCTGCTCCAAACAGAAGGATAGATTTTACATTGGTGTTAAAAAGCCTGATCTTGGTTTGCAGTGTTATGTTCTTGGAGCTCCAGAGTGTCTTTAGCTGAATGAAGGCATCCCTTGCTTTGCTGAATCTTGCCTTGAGGTTGGCATCTGTGCCATCCTGTTTGTCTGATACTGCCTAGGTAGGTGAGGGCCGCAAACTCTTTCAGTGCATTGCCTGCAAGAGTGACTGCAGCTGTGCTGGCAGTGTTAGCCTTAAGGATCTTGTTTTTTCCCCCCAGTGGATGTTCAGGCCAAGTTGTGCAGGTGTGGCTGCCACTTTGTCGGCCTTCTCTTGCTTCTGCAGATGGGTACAGGAGAGTAGGGTCATGTCATCTGAAAAGTCGTTGAGCTGCATCAAGGTTTTCCACTGGATACCATTTCTTCTCTTTGCTATGGATGTCTTCATGATCCAGTCTATGGCTGGAAGGAGGAGTGGCGGACTTCGGTCCTCACTTTGAAGGCTTCCGTAAGCTGTCCTCCATGGACTATCTTGCAGGTCAGTCTCCCGTAAGAGTTCCTGATGATTTATATGAGTTTATCTGGCACACCATAGTGGCGGAGGAGTTTCCAAAGGGTCTCTCTGTCCACGCTGTTGAATGCCTTCTCATAGTTGATGAAGTTGACATACAGGTGGGAGTTTCATTCCAGCGACTGCTCAATGGGGGAGACAATGTGGCCTAACGGCTAGGGTGGTCGGCCTCGGAGTTGGGGAACCGGGTTCGAGTCTCGGCAGGGATGCTCAACATTCTGTGGTTCTGGGCCAATCACTTAATCTCCTTGTGCCTAAATAAAATGAACATGTCCGTCTGTAATGTAACTAGTCCTCGTGTAAAGCGCTCTGATACCTTTGGGTCTAGTTCGCGCTATATAAAACTCCACCCCCCAAAAAAATTATGATGTGCATTTTTGCAGTTTGGTCTGTGCAGGATCTACCTTTGCGGAAACCCAGCATGCTGGTCTCACAACAGAGCGTCTATTTGTTCCTTCATTCTGTTCAGGATGGCTCTGTTGAATACTTTGCTTGGGGTTGATAGTAGTTATCCCTCTACAGTTCGCAGTTAATTAGGTCATCTTTCTTGAGGATCTTGATCAGCTATCCCTTCGTACAGCATGATGGCACCTTTTTCTCTTCCCAGATCCTTCCATATATAGGGTGGAGCATGTCTACTGATTTTTTAATGTCTGCTTTCAATGCCTCTGCAGTAATATTGACAGGTCCGGCTGCCTTTCCATTTCTCAGATGTTTGATGGCTTGTCGTATTTCTTCCGTGGTTGGTCTGCTGGAGTCGATTGGCAAGTCCCTGTCAGCTGGCTGTATGTCTGTTGGAGATTGCAGCACGGTCTGGTTCAGCAGTTCTTCAAAGTGCTCAACTCATCTTTGTTGGTGGCCTTCGTTATCCATGATTGTTTTCCCAGTTTTGTCGTTAACAGGTCTTTCTGGCTTGCTGTATCTGCCGGAGACTTTCCCTTTTATGTCAGAGTTCTTTCAAGTTTCCATGGCTTCCAGCTTCCTAATCTTCTTTGGCAAAACCATCAATGCATCTATGCTTGTTTGCTCTTAAGCGTCTCTTTGCTTCCCAGTTGGTTTTGATGTATTCGCCTTGAGCTTTCACTTTTTCTGCTCCTGTTCGGCTGGTGTTGACTGCAGCTTTTCCTTTCTCACTTGGATTTTGTAGAGAGTCTCAGTGGCAATCCAAGATGACATCAACCATCTCCGGAGGAAGGTTGAAGGTGTTCAGCTGTGTCAGCTTTTTTTTCCAAAACCAGTTTATTGATTTTGCATTTAAAGAGCATGGAATACAAAGCGAGTGCTAGCTCACATAAGTAACATTGGGCCTTCAGGATATTTTCAGCTGTCACTGCTTAATCTCCAAGTAAGAAGGTAGAGATTGTGAAAGACTGGGTGCAAAACCTTGTCCTATTGCTGCGGCAGCAGGTCCTCCTGGAGGGGCAGTCTGATTAGCGGACATCTGCTCCAGCTCAGAAGTTCTGGATACCATACTCTCTGTGCCTAGTCTGGAGCAACTAAGATGACTTGGGCCCAGTCGGTCCTGATCTTCTTGAGAAAACCGGGCAGGAATGGTATTGGCGGAAATGCATACAGAAGTCCAGAGTTCCACTCGAGGTGGAACATGTCTCCAAGCGAGAGATAACCTTAAAACTCCAACCCGCAGAAGCATTGACATTGCGCATTCTTGGCTGTGGTGATTAGATCCAACCAAGGTTCTCCCCATTTGTGGAAGAGGCCTTGTGCCCCCTCTGGCTGTAATTGCCACTTGTGATCTGCTAGACACTGGAATTTGTCAGCCCTGGTGTTGAAATTGCCCACCAGATGGTTCACCACCAAGAAAATTTAATGGTGGTCCAGCCATTTGTGCAGCGCCTCCTAGCACAGAGTCTGAGAATCGACTGCTTCCTGTTTGTTGCAATACCATATGGCGGCTGTATTATCCGAGATCACCTCAGCCCCTTGATGCATGGAAGAAAGTCTTTCAGCGCCAAGCGGAGAGCCCTCAGCTCCTCTTATCTCCACCTCTCCCAGATAGCCATCCCAATCCAGAAGTCATGCATCAGTCACCACTGTTAGCCCTGGGAGGGAAAGAGAGTGAGATCTGCCACTGACCCAATCGCAGTCCAGCAACCACCACTGCCAGTCTGGTGCAGTCTCCTACGAAATCTGAATGTGGTTGGAGAGGTCATCTTGATGTTGAGCCCACTGCGACTTCAGATCCCACAGCATAGCATACATATGCTACCAGGCATGCTGGACCCGAAGGATGCAGGAGACAAGAGGCCATCAGACCAAGTAGCCTCAGAGTCAACCTGACTGAGATCCAGGACCGAGGCTGAAAGATTGGGATCATAGCCTGAATGAACGAGACTCTTTACCCCGGGGAAAGGGACAAAATCAAACAGTGTCCAGAATGGCTGAGATGAAAGACAACATCTGAGAAGGAGTCAGGTGTGACTTCGTCACGTTGATAGTGAAAACCAAGCAAATGTGACAAGTTAACAAGATTTAAAGGCGTTTTTATTGCTCAGTCACTTCATGAGCAACAAAGATGCCTTTAAATCTTGCTATCTTGTCACATTTGCTCTGCTTTCAGAGACAGAGGTCAGAAGTCAGTATGTCTTGCTACTCACCAGAAAGGGCGAGTAGGACCTAAAAATTGCTTATCCTAATTAAATCTGTGTCGCAAATGCGAGCAGGTGAGGGATTTTTCGAGCCCTGAAGGAGTTTCGCCATAGTCTGCAGATGGTGGTCAACAGCCTGGGGCGATTACACCTTCAACAGCCAGTAGTTGAGGTAGGGGAAGACTGGCACCACTGACCTCCCAAGGTCTGCTGCCACCACCGCCACCGCTTTCGTGAACACCTGAGTGGCACTGGAGAGGCCAAATGGGAGCACTGCAAACTGAAAATGCTCCTGGAAATAGGGGCGTGCAGCTCCAACGCCACAATTTAGTCTCTAGGGTCAAGAGCAGATAAGACCTGGGCCTGCAACTCCAACGCCACCATCTAGTCTCTAGGTTCAAGAGCAGATAAGACCTGGGCGAGGGTGAGCATTTTGAATGTCTCCTTCCAGAAGAAGGCGTTGAAAATGCGCAGGTCTAAAATAGGCCGCAGGCCTCCATCTTTCTTGGGCACCAGGAAGTAGCAGGAATAACAACCAAGTACCACGTACCACTTCTGGCACTGGTATCCTCTCGACAGCCCCTTTGGCCAAAAGGGCTTGCACTTCCAGCTGCAAAATGGAGAGTTGATCCTTTGTCAGTCACTGAGGGGTCGGTGGAAGGTGCAGCGGGGAAGAGAGGAAGGGTAAGGTGGATCCCCTGTGAAGGATCTGTTCAACCCACCTGTCCGATGCTATTGACTGCAAAATTGAGGAAGAAACTGTGGATCATGGATCCTGCCTCCTTGCGGGTGGCTGTGCTCCAAGGGCATGTTAAAGAGGTTTGGCAGATGGAGCTGCAGGGGGAGGAGTAGACCGAGTAGCCTGAGGACCTTGGCTGCAGGGGTGGAGGGCACCACTGCCTCTACCGCGAAACTGCTGGGATCCTCATGGACAGGCTAGCGGAGGGGGACACCTTTACCAAAGCCATGAAAGGAACTGGTGCGATTGGTGAGGTGGGGCGTACAGGCCCAGAGAGCGTACGGCAGCCCTGCTCTTTAGAGTGGAATCACCCCACGACCCCAAACAGGTGAGTCCTGTCAAAGGGCATGCCCCCAGTGTGGATGAAGTCGGCAAAGTCCCTGGTGCCAACGTTGGTCAAAATACCGGAAGTGAGGTCAGAAACAGGCTTGGAGGGTCCAACTGGCACCAAGGGCAAAAAACGGAGGTACTCTCGATAGAGGGCCTCTCGGCTCCCTGGGGCTCCCAAAGGTAGTCAGTAGGGATCCAAAGAGTCTGGGCATAGCTGCACAGAACTCTTCAATCTGATGTGGCATGGCTGTAGGCCCCAGAAACTGGTTGCACCCGAACCAGCTGTAGGACTGGCTCCAAAGTTGATGACTTCAGCAGCAAGATCGAAAGGTGTAGCCCATCCCCACAGCTGTTCAGCCAAATGCGAGTGGCACAAAGGGGCAGGATCCCGGGTCAATTTCTTTCTTGTGCTTTTTTGTTTGGACTTAGCAGACAATTCGGACTGTGACGAAGACTGGCCTCTCAAACGGCTACGTCAACTTTGCCAACGGGATTAAACTTTCGATGTGGACCATGATCTGGAGCGGTCCGGCCAAGGAGAGTTTTTATGCTTGGAAATGTAAAGCTCCGCCTACCAGTCCGTGATGGCCTTCAGTTTCATCAGTTCGCAGACCCTGGAGTTGTGGCTCGACCCCAGACACCCCAGGCAGAGCCAGTGGGGATCCGTCACAGACATTTGTTTTTCAACAGTACCGACAGGGCTAAAAATATGTTAGGGGGGTTACATTCCTTGCACACTGAAGAAATATTTTGATGTACATGCCTGAGAGTTATGAAGGAAGCTCCGGATCAGCATCTGGAGGCGCAGAAAGAAAGGAACTAAAATCAGCATGCCGGGGTGGCACCTGTATGGGTTCAGCACATCATTACCGGAGTGGAACGGTGTCAGTGCACAGCTGCACAGTGCCACCTGGTAATGTGTTGAGGCTGCTGAAAAGTTTCCGGATCCAGTTTGATGCCTGGGAAATATTCTAAAGTTACGGAATCTGCGACTAGAAGTCTCTATCAGAATGAGAGCAATGGGAAAGCCCCAATGGATATAGTTAGAAAAAAGTACAAATCTAAGACACAATTAGAAAATATATAAAAATATATATTATTTTAATTATTGTGCTACTTAGAGCTTCTGGCACATATTTCATTTGAGAACAGATATGCCATCTCATTGTACATCAGCCTTTTTAGCCTTCAATTTCAACACTCTCTGCCTTACCCAGAAATGCATTCGCAAGACTGCCTCAAAACATCTGAGCCATAAAATAAAATGGTACACTTTTAGCGGTCATCCAACAAAAACCTCCAAAAATGCCCCAAACACTTCTGATCTCAGAAGGAGGTAGACACTTGCAGCCATAGCACACTCGCTATGATTTCATTACCATCCGGCGTGACCACAATAATCAAGGAATTTCAGAAAAAAATATTTTCCAAACTCTTCATGCTCTTACTGCTACTAATCAAGGAGCAGACGATTCAGTTCACAAACACACACTTCTCTTACAAATAAATGACTTCATATATGGTTCATATACGGGCATTCTGGGAACATTAGATAAATCACGAAATGCAATATACACACACACACACACACACACACACACGCACACACACACACACACGCACACACACACACACACACACACACACCCACCTCCCTACCCCACACACATAACCCAAACCACTATTAATCAATTTCATCCATTAATTACAATTAATACATGAAGCCACCTCTTTATCCCGGAATGACAGAATTTATTATTTTTAGAGGACTGAATTTGCAGTGTATGCCAAAAACCACAACGTTCTCCTTATTTCGAAAAACATCCATGCATCTTTAAAAGGAAATCAATACTTGCAATATTGAATACAATGTTCTGTGATGTAGAAAGTGCAACACATAAGAGTGCCACATTCATTGTGCTCCATTTTCGGGATCGTACGTTATCAGCAGGCTTGAAAAGTCTTTCAAAGCTTCAGTTTAAGGTGACCAGTCCACGCATTACTCTAGGAAGCAGTGGCTGTCTCGGGTATTAAAGAGTCCATGGCAGAAAAATGAGGGGCGTTACTCATTGCTCCTATTTGATGTTACGATGCCACCTCGATTGTAATCATTTCACATTTTCCTGTGCCTTCATCAGTACAAGTCACATGCAATGATCCATCTCTGCAAAAAGAAATAAAAAAAGTTTTAAAGGTGAGCAGAGTAATGTTAATTAGGAGTTGTAAACTTAAGTAAAAAAACTGTCCCTGTTAAGCAATACAGTTCTGGCGGGTTCATAAACATTTAATAAGAGACCGCTCACTATCTTCATTCAACGAGTTTTCAATATTAGTTTTAAAACAGCTCATGATGCAGACCACAGAGTGACAAGCACGTCACTTACCTTCGGTAACCCCTTATCTGGTAAAGACTATATCCAGCCACAGATTCCTTACCTTTGAATTTCTCCAGCAATCAACCTGGATCCGGAAGATTTTTCGTGAGCAGTAAGCCCCCCGTGCCAGTAGGTGGCGTCGATTGGCACCTGATGTGTTGTTGCGGTACATGTATAGGCGCCACCTAGGCTTGCTAACGTAATTTTTTTTTTGGGAGTTTCAAAACAACTTTATTGAAGCTCTGCACAGTACATCAGTGTAATGACAATCATCCATGGTATTGCTGAATTGTTGCGACAGTGATTTACACCTTCCCGTGCAGATTCTCTACATATAAACAACACTCTTCCCCCACCCCCGCGTGTTGAACAGTCCACCCACCGGTCATAGGATAACTCAATGGTACAGTGCATGAAGAGCAACACAGTCCCTATAAATTCAGATCCTCCAAATAACCTCACAATGCAGGTCTTCCCCGTATGAATGACAGCTGTCAGATGTCTGCGACCGCCCGCCTCCAGAGCAAGCACCAGGCATGACCCCCCCTTACGTTACATATGCCTCACCAGCCTTGTATAGACTCAGCACTGCAGCTCCCCAAGCACTTATCCCTCATCTGGGAGGATCACAATTGTGAGTCCTCGGCTCCCTCCTCAACGGGGCCCACCTCCCTTCCCTTCAATGTTGCACTGCAGGATTCTCCAGAGTCCAGAAGAAAGGCAGTCAATGGTCCCCATATATCCTTCGGGCAAGATTTCATTGCTAACAGTTCTGCGTAATCATGCAGGTGGCCTTGCCACGTAGCCATCTCATTTACCCAGTCTTTGAATTTTGGAGCACGGCCCCGTCCCCACCTACAAGCTATCAGTCGTTTTGCCAAGAATAGTGCCAGCACCAGGAATTTCTTATGTACTGTTTTGATGCCCTGGATAAGACCCAAGAGCGCCACAAGCGGATCCGGGACCATATGCACTCCGATCATAGCAGATAGCCCTTCAAAGACTTGTACCCAGTATGTGGCCACTTGGGGGCAGCACCATGCTAAATGTAGAAAGTCCGCCCCCTGCTGCCCACATCGCGCACAGTGATCATGCTCCCTCAATCTCAGTTTGTGTAGTTTAATAGGGGTATGGTACAATCTATGCAAATACTTAAAGTGGATGAGGCGAAGTCTATTGTTACCGGTAACCTCCTCAGTTTACCTACAACCTAGCTCCCATTGCTCATCCGTCAGCGGGGTATCTAAGTCCTTGTCCCATTCCCATCTAGCCCTTGGCTGGCAGGAGGAAGGCCCTCTACAAATTTGTTTATACAGGGTTGACACCACATGCCGTGGGTCCTCCACCCGCAGCAGATCATGCAGGGGAGGGAACGTGTCGGGTTCATCCGGAAACGCTGGGGTAACCGCCTTCACACTTTGCCGGAGCCTGGTGTACATGAACCGATCCATAGTGGAAGGCTCACGGCCATCAAAGAATTGCGCTTGGGAACGGAATTGCCCCCCTACATAGAGATCTTCCCAGGTGGTGTAGTGCAGCCTGTCCAGTAATTTGCGGCACAGCCCTTCATAGGTGACCTGTAGTAAGGGGTTACACGGCAGACGTATTTTGGGGGAGTACATCATGGGGGCACCCAGCCTGCGTACAATATGGTCCCACGCAGCGATCGTACAATCCACCGTGGAAGGGTCGTGCTCTCGCCCCGCCACCTTGGTGAAGAGGTACCCCTCTGTTGGTGTTGGGGACATGTAGCCATCTTCCACTGCTAAGTGTGGCATGTAGGGAGGCGGATGAAACCAGTAAACTGCGAAGTGTGCCTGCGCGCAATAGTATTCAAAGTTGGGAACATCATATCCCCCCTGCTGATACGGTAACATCAACATGGCCAGGCTAAGGCGCACCTGCTTCCCCCCCCATATAAGTCGTGTAACTTGTGAATTTAATGCATTAAAGAAGAAGCGCCCAGGGTAATAAGGGATATTAACAAAGAGATACAAAACTTTAGGGAGCAGGACCATCTTTATAAGGGAAATTCTCCCCGCCATCGACAGTGGGAGGCGGATCCACCTGGCAATCTTGTCGGTAACCCCATCTAGCGCCACCCCATAATTGGCACGCATCAATGCATCTCTGTCCCTTGTTATCTGTACCCCCAGGTAATTTAACTCCTCATTCTCCCAGACTAAGGGATAGTCCATTGGGAATTGTTGGGTATTAGGCGTGAGGGGGAACACCGCAGACTTAGCCCAATTTATTTGGATGCCCGATATGGCACCAAATTTGGTAACCTCTCGCAACACTGGATTGAGGTTTTCTATCGCCTTTTTAATATACAGGGTCATACCGTCCGCATATAATGAGATAAGTAATTGCCTGGCGGGATACGCCAAAGAACGCTCCTTCTGGTGCTGCCGAAGTTTCGCAGCCAAAGGTTCGATGGCTAGGGCAAATAAGATCGGGGAGAGTGGGCATCCCTGCCTCGTGTCTCTAGATACCTGAAATGGACTGGAGCGTACGCCATTCATCAGTACCGTCGCCAATGGTTTCATGTACAGCAGTTTAACCCAATTCAGGAGGGAGAACGGCATCCCCATATATTGCAGAGTACCTATCAGGTAATCCCACTCCACCGAATCAAATGCTTTAGTGGCGTCAAGAAAGACCGCCACTGCAGAGCACTTAGGATCTATGTCCTGCAGGACTGCGAATAAGGTGCGACGGTTGTGGGCTGCGGCTCAATTTGGAATAAAGCCCGCCTGATCTGGCAGCACCAGGCGCTCCATTAAAAGACTGAGACGAATTGCTAAAACGTTTGCGAGGATTTTAATGTCGCAATTCAGTAGGGATAATGGACGGTATGACTCACAATATATCTGGGACTTGTCAGGCTTTAACAGCGAGATAATTTGGGCCTCCCGCATGGTTGTCGGCAGCGTTCCTTCCTCTAGTGCCGCATAAAACACGTCTTTCAAAATCGGCGATAAAATTGGCGCATATGCTTTATAAAATTCTATTGGGAGGCCATCAGAGCCCGGAGCCCTCCCTGACTTCATAGTCATTATGGCCTCGACAATCTCGTCCACTTCCAAGTCTAAATTTAAGAATTTTTGTTGTGTGGGTCCCAGCCATGCCAGAGCCGTGTCCTCAAAATATACCGGCAGATCCAACGGATCGCCCCTGTGCGAGGTATAGAGTGCGCTATAGTAACTTCGGAACAACACCAGTTGGTCGGTGAGGTTACGATGCACCTTACCCTGGGGATCCACCACCTCCGTGACGTAATTGGAAAACTTAGGGGGTCTAGTCAGCTGCGCTAACATTTTCCCAGGGCGGTCCCCCTCCCTGTAAGCTCTGGTCAGGTATGGTTTCCCCCGGAACCTACTCTCTCTGCTCGCTGCTTCCTCATATTCTGTGAGTGTCTCCCTCAGTCTGGCTCGGCATGCCCCATCGTCCGGAGACGCTTGGAGTGTTGTTTCCAATATTTTAAGTTCGCCCTCTAGCCTTTGAATGTCCCTTCGTAGTGCCTTGAGGACAGCCCCTCCTTTGAAAATGCTCCAGCCCATGGCCGTAACTTTAAATGCCTCCCAAACAGTAGTGAGACTCGAGACAAAGCACACATTTCGCTCATAGAAGTCTTTGATGTCCTGCTCTAGATCGCTGCGAAAGACTGTGTCCTGGAGGTGCAGGGGATTAAGACGCCAAATGCGATACAAACTATGTAGAGCTGGGGGCTGCAAGGTCATCATCACAGGGGAGTGATCAGAGTAGGTGCGCGCCAGGTGTACAACGTCCGAGATACAATGCGCCATCCCCACTGATACCAGGAGGTAATCCAGTCGGGCCCAGGACGCATGCACCGCCGAGTAATGCGTGCCTTCTCTCTGCATCGGATGTGTGTACCGCCACGCGTCAAACAGGACACTAGCGTCCATCACATCCTTGAGTGCTTGCTGCGTGTGCGTGTAAAGCGCAGGCGCGGCACGAGAGCGATCCACCTGGGGCTGCACCACCGTGTTGAAGTCCCCTCCCCCAAATGACATATGTAGTGCCTAGCGTCTGAATTGTGTCCCATACGGAGAGTAAGGGTTTGGAATCATCCGAGTTAGGGCCGTAGAAAGTGGCAAAAGTCACCTCATGTGAGATAAGCTTCCCCCACACCAGGCAGAACCGCCCGTCACTGTCCACTTCCGACCCACCTGGTACAAACCCCACCCCACGTTTAATAAGTATGGCCACCCCTCTAGAGTATCCAGAATAGGACGCGAAGTAACAATGTGAGGCCCACTTCGCTGCAAAAGGGGGATCAGCACCAGCATGCAAATGTGTTTCCTGTAACATGGCAATGGCTACCCGGTGCCTGTCAAGATAATTAAGGACCTGCCTTTTTTTCCTAGGGTTATTCAGACCCCGAACGTTCCAAGTTAGAACTTTCAGGTCGTTAATGTCTTGTGTGCCCTCCACCATTGTCACGGCTATGATATGCGGACTGAGATACTAGCTGCTCCCTGCTGACCATCTGGGTGAATAACAAAACTGTACACCAAGAAGCACCCCCCCCCCCCCACTCCGGCACCCCCAACTCGCCGGGAACTAGCACCCACCCCCCATGAAAGGACATCAATCCGTCAAACACTATTCCTCCCAGTAGGTTTGGGGGAACACCCATGTGGGAAAAACACTAGGGGCACGTACCTTACCCACTCTCCTCCACTTTTGCACCCACCCACTACTCCGCTATACGCGCAGGTAGCGTTAGCGAGGAGAGAACCCAGACGAGGACAGTATGCATGCTATATAGATCTGAGTACATCACCAAAATCCAACAGCTCTGTGCACATCAGTCTTCAAGTGTCCATGTACGTGTAGCCGCAAGTGAGCAGGTCAATCCGGATTTGACAGAGGAGACCGTGATCCAGACCGTGAACATGCTCCCGCTCCCGATGTTGTGTTAGTACGATGCTTCTTTAGAAAGTCTTCCACTTGTTGAGGGTTCTCAAAAAAATGTTGCCGACCCCGGTGCGTGATTTTCAGTTTTTCTGGGTACAGCATGGCGTATGAAATAGATTGCGCCTGCAGTTTCTTCTTCACGGATGTAAATTTGCGCCGCGCCTCCTGCACTGATTGTGTAAAGTCCGGAAAGAAGGACAGTGTGGTGTTTTCGTAGTGCACCTGCTTCTTCTCTCGAGCAAGACGCAGCACCGCATGCCTATCCCGGTAATTAAGGAAGCGTGCGATCACTGGGCGCGGCGGGGCCCCTGGGGGCGGGCGAGCTGCCACGGATCTGTGCGCGCACTCTACCGTTAGGTGAGCTGAGAAGGAGTCACGGCCAAACAGCTCCACCACTCATTTTTCGACGAAGTCCTCCATACGCCCTGTATTGGCCAAAACCAGAATGCGCACATTGTTCCTTCGGGAACGTGCTTCCAACTCCTTGTTTTTGTCTGCAATTACCTTGAGCAGCCGCTCCATCTGCGAGAGCTGCGCCCCGTGGGCTGTAGCGCCGTCCTTCAGATCAGACACCCTAGTTTCTGCCTCCGTGATCCGCTGCTCGTGATGGTCTAACTTATTAACAACAGACCCCATGCGGGCATTCATAGTGTCTATCTTTTCTACGATCGTTGTGAGACTTTGTTTGATACCCAGCAGCAGTGACTTCCAATCCTCCTCCTGGGTGTCCATAGTGCCTGTATCTGCTTGGTCAGCTGAGTTGGGCTTGGAGGATTTACGCGCCTCGAAGGGCAATTTCACCTGTTTGGCGTCAGTGCGGCCCATTTTGAAGTTGCGATAGGCCTCTCCAGGTATAGAGGCAGTCTGAGACGGCCTGCGACACGCCCCGGGCACCACTAGGCGCAAAGGAAGACGTCCTCCCCAGCCTCTCCAGACCGCAGAGTCCCACAGTCGGTGTCTCGGGGCCACACGACGATACCCCTCAGCCGGTCAACACTCCCACCATGGTGGCGCCACAAAGCCGCAGATCCCCCAGGCTGTGCGCGTGTAGGGTCACGGGAACAGTCCTTCACATCAGCAAATCCCCACCGGGGCCCTGCAAAATGGCCGCCGCTCAACACGCTGGGCGGGAGATCCAGGCTGCCTTCTCCCAGGACGCCCTCATAGAGCCACCAGGAGAGGATTCAATGCACGGCGCCAGGTCCCCTCGAGCACCATCCAATCCTACAGCGTGGGGCAGCCCGGTAAGTCTCCGCAGGAGTAACCTCTCCTCCCGACACACAAAATGGCAGCAGAGTTGAAGCAGCACCGTCCTCAAATGGCGCTCCCGTCAGGGGCGTCTCACCAACCCAAGTAGCTCATTTGCCAGCCGTCAGGGCGCATCCGCAGCAGGGGGGCCCGGCGGCAGACTTCGCGGGGGAAGTGCGGCCCACCACATACACCCGGGCGGGTTTCCAAACGGCCGCTGGGTAACGGGCCTTGTGCACGCCGCTCACAGGTCCAGATCGTAGAGAGCTCCAGCCGGGGCGGATCGCAGCCGCCACGTCGCTCCAATGGTCAGCGCAGCTGTGCCAGCACCGCAGAAACCAAAGCCGGGCCTCTACCACCGCTCGCAGAGGCCGTGCAGCACCGGCTTCACGCAGCCGCGGCAACCGCTCTCCCCCCAGGGGTCAGCGAGACGCCCAGCCGCGGGAAACCTCCACTGACTCCAGGATTGGCTCAGGCAGCGGGGGCCGCCCAGGATGCCTCGCGTCTCGATCCACAGCGGTTCCAACACCGCACAGTGCGATTTGCAGGATGCACTGAGAGGATTTTGTCTCGTCCGGTCGGGTAAGAGCCTTACTGGTGTGCGGCTATCTTGGTCGCGCGCCACCAAGCGCCCCCTAACGTCAGTTTCTTTTCACGCAAGAAGCGCGAACCCATGAAGTGCACTGACCTCTGGTATGAAACACTAGGGCCCTGAAATGGGTCAGCCCTGTTCCTAGAAATCTGTTCGCAGAGTGGGGAGTATGGGTGGGTGGGTAAGGAATCTGCGGCTAGATAAGGTGTTGCCGAAGGTAAGGTAAGAGGCTTCTAGCCGCAAATTCCTTATCACTGGATAGATACTCTAGCAAACCTTCCCGGAGGTGGGTCTGCGGAGCAATTTCAACAAGGATGTCCTGCAGGACTGAACGGACGAAGTGCCCATCTCTACGGACTGGACTTTCCAGACAGTAATGTGTGCAGAGATGCCCAGGTCCAGGACCAGAACTCCGTGTGCTAATGCAGTGGTCGTAGCTTTAGCTCTTGTGGAATGAGCTCACAAGCCTTCAGGAGGTTGCTTCTTAGGCAGTGAGTAGCAGATTCTGATGCAGAACATGACCCATCTAGAGATGGCTCGCTTCTGCACCACCCAACCTTTCCTCGTACCAACATACTCCACGAAGAGTTGGTCGTCCACCCGGAACTCTGGTGTGCGGTCAAGGTAGAACAAAAACTCTCTTTTTGGGGCCAGATGGAGGGGTCGCTCCTCTTCTTTAGAGGGATATGAAGGAGAGTAAAAGGTAGGCAAGGTGAATGGTTGGCCTACCTGAAATGGCGTTACCACTTTTGGCAGAAAGGAGGCCCTTGTATGAAGCACCCGTTTGTCAGGATAGACAGAACGGTAAGGTGGCTTAGATGATAAAGCCTACAGCTCACTCACTCTTTGGGCAGAAATAATTGCCACAAGGAAGGCTGTCTTTAATGTGAGAAGCCTGAGAGGACAAATGTGGAGAGGCTCGAAAGGAGCACACTTTAAAATGTTGTAACCAAATCAAGGTTCCACTTAGGTATGATAAATTGTGACGAGATGAACAAGACCCTTCAGGAACCTATGTACAAAAGGAGACTTCAAAGATGAGGGTTGGGCAGGTAGTCGCAAAAAGCTGGGCAAGGGAGAGAATGAAAAGCAAGTTTCAGAAAGACGGGCAGAAAGGCGATCAATACGTTTTTCTGCACACTATACCACAAATGTTTTCCAATGGCTGCCAAGATCACATCACAGATTTCGGGAGGAAGGTCGAAAGCTGTTAATTATTGCTGTTGAGACAGAAGATCCTCCCAAAGGGGCAGCCTGATTGGAGGATCGATGGCCATCCTCAGTAGCTCAGGATACCAGACTCTCTATGCCCATTCCAGAGCCACAAAGATGACTTGAGTCCAGTCATTCATGATCTTCTTTAGAACTCTGGGCAGGAGTGGTATGGGATAAAAGTCGTGAGCTCCACTCGAGATGAAAAGCGTCTCTGAGCGACAACCGCCCTGGAAAACGCCAGCACGCAAAACTGCTGACATTGCAAATTCTCAGTAGAGGCGAACTCCCCACTGCTGAAGGAGACCTTGCTCCACCTCCCAGTGGAGGCACGATTTGTGTTCTGCTAGGCATCGACAGCTGAGTTTTTCTGCTCTGGCATTCAGACAGCCCGCCAGATGTTGAAGGGATATGCCCTGCTGTTTCAGCTGTGGTCAGAGGCACAGGGCCTCTTGACAAAGGGTCCACGACCACACCCGCCCTGTTTGTTGCGGTACCACGTGGCGGTGGTGTTGTCTGTGAACACTAGTACTAGCCTCCCCTTGATGAAGGGTAGAAAGGCCTTAAAGGCCAGTTGGATCGCACGGAGCACCTACATGTTGATGTTGAGTCTAGACTCCGCCGGAGGCCAGGATCCTCTGATCTCCACCTCACCCAGATGGCCTCCCCATCCCAAAAGTGACGCATTTGTCACTACCGTTAGATCTGGTTGGGGAAGGGAAAGGGGTCTGCCTCTGACTCAATCATGGTGCGTTAGCCATCACTGCAGATCTTTTGCAGTTCCCTTCGAGATCAGGACCTTTTCAGAGAGACTTGCATGATGCTGAGCCCACTGGAACTTCAGGTCCCGTGGCAAAGCCCGCATATGCCAGTGGGCATGTGTCACCAGCAGGATGCAGGAGGACATGAGGTCCAGCAGCCTCAGAGTCAGTCACCCCGAAACGGATGATAGAGCCTGAAATATCAGTATCATAGCCTGGACTCGCGCTCAGGAGGATAAGCCCGAACCTGCACTGTGTCCAAAACTGCTCCGATGAAAAGGAGCTTCTGAAATGGAGTGAAGTATGACTTTGGCATGTTGATAGCGAACCCCAGCGAGTGCAGGAGGTTCGCCGTAGTCTGGAGTTTGGAGACGACAGCCTGGAGTGAGCGGGCTTCAACAGCCACTTGTCGAGATAGGGGAAAACTGGCACCCCAGATCTTCGCAGATGAGCTGCAACGACTGCCATCCCCTTGGTGAACACCAGAGGGGCGATGGTTAGGCCTAAAGGGCGAACAGTGAACTGAAAAAGCTCATGGGCTACAGTAATCTGAAGAGAACACTGATGAGCAGGCTGGATGTGAATATGAAAATAGGCGTCATGCAAGTCCAACGCTACCATCCAGTCTCCTGGGTCCAGGGCAGACCAGACCTGAGCCAACATGAGCATTTGAGCGCTGGGGGATGGAGGGAGGGGGCGTGGCCAGCCATTCAAGATGGCGGACGCGAGCCTCAGGCGCTCTGACCAAATTGCCTTGATTATTCCTGGAAAAATAGGTGAAATCCGGATCCATCAGCCTGAAACTGGGTGATACTCATCCGTGACATGCCAGAGCGCATATCGGGTGAAGCAGAGCAGCGGTGGGGTATGGAGTAACGACGCAATTGAATAGGTGGCCCGGCACACGGAGCGCTTCGCGGGCGAGGGCAGAGACAGATGCAGGCCGCAGGAAAAGCAGAGCCTCGAGGCGCACTCAAGGAAGTTAGGAGGCAGAACGCAGAGGAGTCGCACGGGGGTGGCAATGACGGCAGGGCTTGGCCAGTACGAGTGGAGCCCAAACCCAAAAACAAGGCATGCGTGAGGGCCATTACAGCGGAGGGGTGACGCCGCCCAGCGACAATAGCGAAAAGGCTGTCTGCCCTGGTGGTGAGACGTGGAGCCGGGGGCAGCAGGAGACGGGCCGGATCATTCGGGTCCAACCACATGGTTTAGTCCCGGTGGGGGCTCCTCCCAAAGAGAACAGGCTGCAACTGCAGGCGAGGTCAGAGCCTGCATCCAGCATGGAGCAGTGCTGTGCCTGGAGTCGCCCTGACTACATCGTGTGGGACCGCGGTAGGCAACTGGGACAGTGAAAAGGTGAGCATGCTGAGGCCTGCATCAGGCTCGCATCAGCCCGAGCCCGTGGCTTGTGGAGGTGCAGTGTTCCGAGGCCGCCTAGGGGTAACGCACAGCCCCGGCATCTGCGACCAGACGCTGCAGATAACAAAGGCGACGGCCTGCACTACCCCGGCACTGCTGTGTGGACAAGGCACGCCGAGACCGCGCCATCACCGAGGGGTCGAGAGGGGCCAGGCCTGACCCTACCCTTGCAAGGGCACAGAAGGCGCAACCTGCAGGTGTGGCCTTGAAGAGGAGAGGGGCTACACCTGATCAGAGCACTGTCCCGAGGCTTACTGGAACATCTCACATATTGCAGACCCTCAATGCAAGACACAGGCCCAATCCACAATACTGCAGAGGGTCCGAATCTCGAAACCCTTTGACCCCCAATGGTCTGCGCCTGCCAGAGGCAATAACACCGCAAACAGCCTGACATCACGTGTGGCCCCCAGCGGCCCTGTATTCAGTCTACCATCCAGAAAAGATCCTGGAAGGCAAAATAAAAGCATGCGGGGTACCCTGGACAGGATGAAAGCGGCTGTAATACTGGGAACCCCTTCACAAAAGCGTAGCCAACAAGGTACACAGTGATAACCAGAGGAGAGATACCACAACCTTGGGGATGTGTGGTGGTGGGGAGGGGGGCACTCCTGCACTCATGAACAGCGGGGCCTGAGGGTAACAGGAACCATCGCAAAACCAGCAGTGAACCAGCCAACTGGCAATGGACCACAGGCAATAGACATGCTGCACGCCCTTATCGCCCCACGTGGTTGGCGACCACCCTAGTATATCTGGAGTCTTACAGACGGGGGGGCCCCCCTGAACATATGCATGCTCTTTGCACAGAAGACAGTCATGAGCCGCCTACGCACAAATGCGCAACAACCTGCCATGCACCCAGAGACACAGGGGACTCAGTCAACGGAGGAAGAAAGTGCGGGAGAGGCCCCAAACCTGGCGCTCTCCACCAACATTGACTAAGTCCTAGTCGAGGTGGAGAAAATAGGTGCAGTCCTGGATCACACCCGGACCTCACTAGAGCCCAAAATAGACAGGGTCGCACCCGACTTCACACTACTAAAGTCATCCGAAAGTATGGCTTCATGCCATTTTCTTATGCAGACGATACTCAATTACTCCTATCCTTTGATAAGGATATGGAGTCAGTCAATCAGCATTTTGCAGAAGGAATGTCTGCCATAGCGGACTGGATGACTGATCATTTCTTGCAGCTAAATGCAACCAAAACTGAAATCTTGTTGTTTGGCCCTGTGCGCATCTCCTGGTCGCCTGCATGGTGGCCGACGGTGTTGGGGCCCGCTTCCACGCCTATCTGGGCTCTGATTATTGGTCGCCTTGACTATTGTAATGCCCTACTGGCATCTGCGATTGAGGTCCTTCTTAGCAGATTACAGATCGTTCAAAATATGGCCGCACGCTTAGTCCTTAGTAAACCACCTCAGGGCCATTACTGAAGTTGCTAAATTGGCTTCCTATTCGTCAAAGAATAATATTTAAGCTCTGCTGCTTTGCCCATAGAGCGGTTTTTGGCAAATGCACGAGTTCTATGGCAGATAAGTTTAAACCATATCGCCCGAATCGGTGTCTTAGATCAGAAAGCAAAGGGCTGCTGGTGGTCCCGCGCTTTAAGAAAATTCGATCTGGAGGTAAAACAGTTGCTTTCCTGGCCCCAAAATACTGGAATTCCCTACCAGAGGAGTTCTGAAAATGCTCTAGCTTCACGCGTTTCAAAAAACTCCTGAAGATGGAATTATTTAGGTTAGGGTAATCTATGCCAGTCTGCTCTGTTTTCTATGGTAGCACGGAGATACCCCTGCGGGGGCGATTCCAGCGCTTTACAAATTCCCTACATACATACATACTGTGTGCCGATCACCGAAAACTGTTTGACAAAGTCCAGAGTAACAAACAAACCCTGCTAGAGATGAAGCCAACCACCCGCAGCCATACAGCAGCACTACAAAACATCATGGACTGAGTAGGCACCCTCGAAGACAGGCTAGAAGATGTGGAAGGCCGCTTGTGTCGCAACAACATACGCTTGGTAGGCTTGCTGGAGGGGGAGAAGGGACACAACCCTGGCTCATATGTTGAACACTGGATGCGGGAACTGCTCCCGGAAGATACGCTGTCTCCTCAGTTTGTAGTGGAACTAGCGCACCCGGGCGTCAGACCAAGACCATTGCTTTTAAACAGTGGTGAAACGTCAGCTCCGGACATTAATCTCTACTATTCCCAGCCGAATTGCGAGTCGCCGCAAAAGGACAAACACGATTTTTAGACAACCTCTGAAGTCTGGGATTGGCTGGAGGAAACAGGATTTGTAACGGGCCCAAACCACCTGTGGACACACAACCGCTTCGCTGAGGCAGAAGAAACCACCGCTGTGGTAAAGGAAGAAGCCCCAAGCAGGCAAGTTTGCAGCCAGTAATCCCTGACATGGAACAAAGGGTGATGGAGCGACAAGAGGCCCTCCATGAAGCAGCAGCAATCCAGGCCTACTTGCGGACCTCCGAACCGGAGACACGCTCAGTCCTTTCCCAGAGCCTAGTAGTGTCTTCATCAACGAGATCCGAACACTGAGACTCCCTCCAGCTGCCGGACATCACGCCACAGACCTCTGATGACAGAATATGAACAATCAGCAACTGTCTTATTAAGTGTATACTTTCACTGTTTATGCGCCTGTCGTATGGCTTTTTCTACATGCATTGGTCCAAAAGAGGCATGCCTGAGCGCGAAGCGAACCCACCCGGCACACAATAACAACTCCAGCGCAGAGCACCCTCCCCTTCAGACTAAATATGCGTACAGACATACCCCTAGCAAATAGGGACTCGGTAACTACCCTTAGAAAATATTCCAACACGCACAGGTGCAAACCCCCCCCCCCCTGCAGTTAGTCAAATCCAGCATGACAGTTGCCAGTGTTGAGCTTCACAGTTTGGCCGAGCATCGACTACGAGTTTGCCCTCATAACGTTGTACACACCAGTTACACCCCCACTCCCTGTTATGTTTGCTATGCCCTTAGAAGCTCCGACAGGCACCCCTGTCACTGTTACCATTCTTAACCTCCCCCATGCAGGGGCCCACAAAGCATGCTCATGGCACAGACCAATATCCTGACACGGAATGTGAGGGGCATGCATGCGCCCGCTTGCAGATACTCGGTGTTTGCATATCTCCAATGCAGGCAAACAAAAATAGCCCTCTAACAGGAAACACACCTCACCCAAACTGAGGCTGATTGCCTCCGCAAGTGCTGGAGGGGGCAAGTGTATAATACAAACTACTCTTCCCAGGCATGAGGGGCACTGATATGGATAAATGCATGAGTCCCATACACAGGGGAAGAGGTACTCATAGATCCGGAGGGGAGATATGTATTTGTGAAAGGCAAACAATCATTACGGGCTCCATATATGCCCCGATTGTGCAGCAAAAGACACAAAATTGAGCAAGCTTCATTCCTTAGAATACTCACTGGAGTGCTGGCTAGACAGAGCGGGTTCCTATGGCTTATAGGAGGGGATTTCAATTCAGTTTTAGATGTAGAACTGGATAGGTCATACCCACCCCTAACTCGCACCACAGCAACATCCAATGCACGGGCACTGTCGGAGTGGCTAACGAACTGGTCGCTGACAGACATGTGGCGGTCCCTTAATCCCAACACACCAATTTACTCGTTCCACTCCCCAGTGCATGATCTTCATTTCAGACTAGATTGCATAGTTGGATCGCCTGCTCTCCTCCCACTCATCAAGCATATTGAATACCTAGAGCGGCCACACTCTGATCACAACCCCCAGCTACTACAGCTCACATGGGACGATTCCCACATGGCGGTTACAAGCAGCAGCGCTAGAAGATCAGGCGTTCTGTTGCTCCCTGGGGACGGCAATACTTGAGCACTTTGAGATAAACGATCACACCACAGCGGACTCCCTTTAAAGTGGCTTTAAGAGGGCATTTTCTGGGGGCCACCTGGAATATACGAAAGCAGCTGAATGATACGCTCAGTAAAGTAGAGTGACAGCTACTGGGCCAGGTGATTAAGTCAGTAGGCACTAAGGACACAAGACAATTGGACACACTGTGGGCCAAACACGCGGCTCCGCTGCCACAACTACGCAGTACACTCAGCACGCACACACGCCACCACGGACCGAGCAGGCAAAACACTAGTGTGGCACCTGCGCCAATTGCAAACACATCATCCCATAGCTGCCTTAAGAACTGAAACAGGTAGGGTTGTGTATACACAACACGAAATACACGCAACAATGACACACCATTACACCTCACTGTACCAGTCGGTGGTGTATCATAATGAGAGGCACATTACTGAATTTTTAGATTTAGTGCACTTACCAGAAGCTACACTGGAGCAAAGGGAGTTACTAAATGAGCAGATAACACCTGAGGAAATTCGTAGTGCGATTATGGCACTAGCAAACAGGAAAACACCTGGCCCAGATGGATTCCCAGCAGGATTTTATAAGGCCTATGCTACAACGCTTACTCCTGGCTTACATGTGCTATACACAATCGCCCTGAGTGAGCAACGGCTCCCCCAGTCCATGCGAGAGGCGAATCTGGTGTTCCTGCCCAAGCCCGACAAAGATACCACAGAACTGGGATCATACAGGCCATTAGCTCTTCTAAATGTAGATTATAAGATACTGGAGAAGCTGCTAGATGATAGGCTCAAACACGTGGTCCCCACTCTGATACACACAGACCAGAACGGGTTCGTACCTTCCAGGAGCACCTCACTAAACCTGAAGCGATTCTTCAGAGTCGCAACCTACTCAAACACCCGCTGGCCGCACGCAGGTTGCCGGATAATAGATTTTGAGAAAGCCTTTGACCCCTTGGAATGGGGTTCCTATTTGTCGGGTTGGGGAGATACAACCTAGGAGACACCTTCCTAAGCATGGTAAGATAACTATACAACACCCCAACGGTGCGGGTCAAAACAGGTCCTTACATATCGGAGTCGTAAATGTGAGGAGGGGGACTAGACAGGGATGCCTCCTCTCCCCACTGCTATTCTCATTCACTATTGAGCCGCTGGCAGAGCCAATGCGATCAGAGATGGGAGATGGCATCGCACTGGGGAATGGCACGCACACAATATCCCCAGATAATCTCCTGCTGTATATAAAAGACATCCACCAAATTCCCCGCCAACTGGCACACACACTGGGAAGCTATGCCTCCATATCAGGGCTGAAGGTGAACGCCTCGAAGTCCTGCCTATATTCCTTCAGCAAGCAATGTAGAGATCTGGGCTACGTCCTCAATGGGGTACAGATCCAATGGTGTGTGGACACATTCCGCTAGTGTGCGGACACATTCCGCTACCTCGGAATTCGCATATACAGAAATCCTTAGGATTTACTGGATGGCAACCTCGGCAGAGCCCTGACCGTGGTCCGCTCCCTGATGGTATTCTGGAGCACGCTCCCATTATCAGTGACGGGAAGGGTAGCCCTCACAAAAATGGTGATCTTTACCCGATTTCTATATTACTTTCTGAATCTCCCGTTATACATCCCCCCTTCTTTCTTCCGGCCGCTGGAAAAATTGATCAAAGACTTTATATTGGGAAACTCCAGACACTGCGTAGCGATAAATAAGCTCTATCTGCCCACAGATCAGAGAGGACTAGTAGCCTCGAACCTAGAGCACTACTACCTGGCAGCACAACTGCAGTGGTTGGCCAGATGGCTAGGTGACCGTCACAGAAGTGATACTGCGACCACGCAGCTGCCCTTGTCCCTCCCAGAATTGACAGGATTATTTCATCTCTGCCCAAAACCAAGTTGCCAGACTCGCTGCTGTTCCGTGTAGCGCCCAGATGCTACCGCTGGGCACTATATATCACTCGCACAGTTACTCCGTATGCACCTACCTTACCCCTGGAGGGAATACCCAGAGTCACCACAATCACCAAAGCTGCGGAAGTACTGAACTGGCGAGAAGCAGGAGTTCAAGATAAAGGAGACCTGTACCGAGAAGGTGCACTGATCTCATACACAACACTAGTGGAGGAGGATGAATTACCCCCTGGTCAGTTTCTACTCCACTGCTCCCTCCTGGCCATGCTTTCTGCCAAATGGGCTGACTTAACCACTGAGCCAGCGACACACCTTACCGTGCAGTACATACATGTTATGGGACCGGGGGGGAATTTAACCAAATGGTTCGCTGCCTCGCTAAGGCACCACACAGAGGCCAAATTATTGCCACTCTGACATCACTGGAAGAGGACATAGACCGCCAACTCACAAACACAGAGTGGTCCTCGGTATTGACAAGCACAATACAAATTCCCAGGAACGCACGCCTACGGCAAATCCAATTCCACATTGCACAGAGGGCATATCTCACACCCGCAAAGATCAACCAATACTTCAAGTGCCAAGACGCCGCATGCCCCAGATGCTACCTAGCGGACGCAGACCTGCTACATCTGCTCTGGGGATGCCCTGCCTTGCTTGACCACTGGAAAGTAGTGGCGGATACTCTGTCGCAATGCACGGACTGGGTCCTACCACCTGAATAGTACACATATATACTGCACTTGTACTGGAGAAACCGCAAAAACAGAGTCATCTCCAGGTTCTTAGACTTGGGGATGGCAGTGGCAAAAAGACTGATCACCAAGAGGTGGAAAGCTCCTGAACCCCCTCACATAATAATATGGAGACGCTCGCTGCTCCCTTGGGCAAAAGCAGAAAACGTTGCACTCCATCGAGAAGATATATTAGGTATCCGAAAAGTCCCCCTCGCCACTAGCTGGGACACGATACTGGCCGCACTAACTCTCATCCATAACAACGACACACTACCCCCACACCCAGCTGCTGCTGCACCCTAACAAAAAAGCACACACGAAAGAAACAGACGACACAGAGAACGCCACGGTAATGAGGCAGCGAACAGAACAAGTGCACATGCCCACTCCATAGAAGGCCATGAACTACTGCCAAAATACCTGTCAGCTGCGCCAACCCAAGGGAAGTACCAACTGTGGTGACCAGGAGCTAGTTTTGTTGTTCAGTTTTGTACCGTATTAGGTGTTAATTTTTCACAGTTTCGTTATAACCCGCCTCCATAGTTAATGATGTAATAGACATTATGCAAACTAAGCACTGATGCATAGCACACTTCTTGATAACCTCTGAAGAATTGTTTTATGCAATAACCCAAGCTGTAGTCTGTCACTTGTAGATGATGATATGCGATACAAGATGCGCCTGAAAATCTCATAGTAAATCAAAGATAAAACTGTTAGTTGTCCACATAATGCCAAGACATCCATCAGAAACTGTCTATAATAAGCAACTGCGAAATGTAATAATTGAATAACTGCATACCTTATATATAAATGAAAAAAATCGAACAAAAACAGATCAAAAAAAAAATTGAGAGCTCAAAGGTCTAGAATAGGAATCGTCCTTTGTCATTCTTGGGTAACAAAGTAGTGGAAATAGCAACTACAGCCAACTTCTGGCATTGGAACCCTCTCTATGGCTCCCTTGGCCAAGAGAGCTGCGACTACCTAGCGGGGAAGGGACAGATGATCCTCCGCCAACTGATTGTGAGATGGTGGCATGGAGGCAGACGTAGTCTTGAAGGGGAGGAAGTAGCCCCTTCGGACAATCAGCAAAACCACCTGTACAATGTTATGGACTGCCAGTGGGGCAGGTGATGGTGAATCCTGCCGACAACAGGATGCCCATGGTGGTAAAGGGGCTGATTGGGAAGGTTTGGAGCAAACACAACAAGATGAAACTTTTCAACCACTGACCCTCAGTCAAGAGATCTTGGTTTAATCCATCGTTCTTTTGCTCACTATGTCACCCCAGTTTTGACCCAGCCATAAGCAAATCAGTCTTGACCCTGCTCCTCATGGGAACAGTCCAGCCCAAACTGCCAGCCCAGGTCCTCCCAGGACCGGAAACAAGCATCCTGGGACCGGGTTTGGAGGCTGCAGCTGCCGAAGGGTGGTGGACTGACCAGACCGCTGGCTACCAGACCCATGGGGTCTGTGGGTACGGCGCCCTCGGCCACGCAGAGGCTGGGGAACGTGTGGCTCAGTTGCTGGAAGGGAGCTGGCGTGGCTAGGAGGGAATTGGCGTGGCTGGAAGTTCCTTCCATAGCCACGAAAGGAGTGAAAAGCAGATTGTGGTAGACATAGGGCTCCAGGGAGGCCCAAGGACCTACCTGAATCCTTAAAGCGCTTGAGTGCTGAATCTGCCTTGTCTCCGAAGTGATGGGTGCCATCGTAAGGTATGTCTAAAGGGCAGGTTGGACATCCCCCCCAAAAAGCCAGTCGTCCGCAACCAAGCGTGGCACCTCAGGGCCACCGTCTATGAAACCACTCTGCTCATTGAGTCAGTCGTGTTGAGTCCACATCATATTGTGAACTTTGCTGCATCCCTCCCATCGGCAACAGCCTGAGAGAGTACGGCCCAGGGCTCCTCCAAGACCTGTGGCAGCACTTGCGCAACTGTGTCCTACAGAGAGTGGGAATAACCGCCCAAAAGTCATAGGATTTTCACAGACCACAATGCAAGGATGGTGGAAGAAAACATCTTCCCCAAAGAGTCCAGCCTTTTGGATTCCCACTCCAGGGAAGCTGAATGGAATGCGACCACCAAGCTCTCCGGGTAGGGTGTTAAGTGAGGAAGTTTGGATCGCCTGGAGCGAGGTGGTGGCAGCGGGCGATTGCCCTATTCACAGGAGCTCCTGTGTTGGATTTGGACCAAGTCCCCAGCAAGACATCAGTGAGGGCATCATTGAATGGGAGTGAGGGTGCCGACGAGAAAGTTCCCTGTTGCAACACCTCTGTTAAGATGATAGTCTTGACTACCACCGCACCACCAGGCTGCTTTGCTTTGCCTGCTTAGTCTGTCTGCATTTGTGTTGGACTGTTCCTTTGTATCACCCCTGTCCATAACTATTCTATGACTTGGGATGGAAATTGCGTAGGATCTCCCGTTTACTGAGGGAGTAGTTGGTGATGGTGTTGTCCGTTTGAGCTTGCACCACCTTCTTCTTGACCTGTGATTTGAATGCCTTGAGCGCAAGAAAAACTATCTTAAGTTCCAGAATATTTTGTATTTTAAGACATCCTCTGGACTCTACAGGCCTCGGACATTCCGTTTGCCCATGTGTGCGCCCGACCCCATGTGGGACGAATCTGTCGATATGGTAACATTGAGAGTTGCTTTTTGAATGGTCTGTCTATTGTGAACTTACTGATGTTCCACCACTGTATCTCTTTGTGTATTCTTTCAGTTACTACCAGTAGATCCTCACAACTCCCTGGTGCCTGTGACCATTATCTCTACAGTCACTCCTGGATCAGTCTCATATGGAATCTGGCATTTGGTATAGCATGATGTTGTCATATCCATGTCTTCCTACACATGAGTTTTCCACCATCCTCACTGTCAGAGCTTACCCATTCAGGTAGAGGTAAACTTATTTTGCTTTTGCTTCGATTCTCTTCCCCACAGGAAAGGTTCTTGTCTGTATTGAGTCTAGTCTGCCCCAGGAATGTTGGTACTGTGGATGATTCTTCCTTGTTGATGAAAAAGCCCAGGACCTTGTCTATACTGTCTGTGCACTGGTGGTGTGACTTTGCGACTATCAATATGTCATACAAATAAAGGTAGACATGAATTTCCCTTCTTCTTGAGTGAGTTGCTGTGGTGGTCAAGCATTTTGGCAATAGTCTGGGTGCAGATTTTACCAACAATGGCAAAACTCTGAATTGCTAGTGTACTTTGTCTACTATGAATCCTAAGAATTTTGTGTCCCTCCTGTTCATTGTCAAGTGCAAGTCAATTGATATTAATATATTTCCCCCTTTTTAGGTCTCGCCTGGCATAGGCTGCGCAAACATGCGCAGTCTCGCTGGCGAGATTTAATGATTTAGGGTAGCTTTCGCTAGCGGGATTTAAGCCCCGCCCATCTTTTCTATTGGCTGGCGTCACAGTTTATGGTAAACGGTGGCCAGCCATTGGAAAAGAGCTTCCAGTTATGTACACTTTTCTGTTTTAGAGCCGTCCCAGTTGGACTGGCTGCCCCGACTTACTGCTGGCGCAAAAGGTTTGTTATCTTTATGGGGCCAAACACATGGCCCCATAAAGATAAGAAACCTTTTAGCACAAAAGGAAGTCAGGCGAGCCAGTTCAACTGGGACGGCTCTAAAAGAGAAAAGTGTCTCTGGCTTCTCTGGTGACTTTAACAACCATGGGCGCTATACCCCGACATTGTCACGTAAGAGCTTGCGTCTCACTCTTCGCCAACCAGCAGGAAGTGCGTGAATCTTCTGGGAGCGAGGGGCACTTATGGAGGGGAGAGAGTGTATCCCCGACGAGCACGAGAGTACCTCTGAGGCACGTGACAGTGAGTGCACGTATGAGGGCGTGTGAGATCCGCAGAGCCGTGTTTTTTGTCTTGCAATTTTATATAGCTCGAACTCAACCCGGAGGTATCATGGCGCTATACACGAGCACCAGCTGTTGCAGACAGGCACATCCATGTTTTGTTCGGTGTGGGGAGATGAAGTGATTTGCCCAGAATCACAAGAGGTCGAGCCGCAGAGACTCGAACCTTGTAACCCAGCTTCGAGGTCATATGCTCTAACCGTTAGGCCACATCTTAATGAGTCCAGCCTGCAGGGCCAGGGGCCCATGTACTTTCACTCCAGAGTGTGTCACTCCTGGGCGTGTCACTCTTAAGTTTGTCAGTCCTGTGTGTCTCTCCTGAGGTTATCACTCCTGGATGTATCACTACTGGGTGTATCACTACTGGGTGTGTCATTACTGAGGGTGTCACTCCTGAGTGTGTCACTGGGGCGTGGGGGAGAGCAAACAACCCCATACTGGTCACCGTGTTCTATTTATATGCTGATGCTTGTTTAAACCAGAGAGGCGCTTGGTGGGCGCTATACCCCGACTTTGTCACGTGAGAGCTTGTGTCTCACTCTTCGCCAACCAGCAGGAAGTGCGTGAATCCTCTGGGAGCGAGGGGCACTTATGGAGGGGGGAGAGTGCCTCCCCCACGAGCATGAGAGCATCTCTGAGGCCTGTGACAGTGAGTGCACGTGTGAGGGCGTGTGAGATCCGCAGAGCCGTGTTTTTTGTCTTGTAGTTTATATAGCTCGAACTCAACCCGGATGTATCAGGGCGCTTTACACGAGCACCAGCTGTTCCACACAGGCACATCCATGTTTTGTTAGGCGTAGGGAGATGAAGTGATTTGCCCAGAATCACAAGAGGTTGAGCCGCAGAGACTCGAACCTGGTTACCAAGCTTTGAGGTCGCACGCTCTAGCCGTTAGGCCACATCTTATTGATGCGGCCGCGAGACGCGATATGTGGTGGGGGAGGGGGAGAAGCGGGAGTTGTGTGTGCGTGCGCGGCCAATGCATGGAAAAACAAGCATTGAAAATGCAATAGGCCTCGCCTTTGATTAAGTTAAAGCCATTTGCTTTGCTAATAGTATTGTGTAGCAAAGCAAATGGTTTTAACTTAATAAAAGGCGAGACCTATTGCATTTTTAATGCTTGTTGAGGAGTGGGATGAAATCATAGTGTTGTTATCTTTAATGTTTGTGTCTTGATGTATCTGTTGAGGGCCCTGAATTCCAAGATAGGCCCTAAAGACATTGGTATTCAGAAGTAGACAAAGTACATTCCTAATTTTCTTTCTGTTATTGGTACATTTTTCTATAGCCTTTTTTGTGCAACAGGCCGGTCACTTCCTGTCTCAGGTATATGATGTCCTTTTTTGCTTCGGGGTCGTGCCCATGCCATATTATGTTGACTATCCATTTGTTGGACGTGATGTTGTGCCGTACCCTGAGGTATGCTCCAATTCTGCCCTCTAATGGTGAATGCAAGGGGGCGGGAGGTGGGGCTTCTCAAGTCTGTGGAGTCACTTGCTGGGGTGCCCAGCACCTCTTGACACTGTACCTCTTCCTGGTGCCCTCCTTCAAAAGAGCTGCCTTTGTGGTCCAGTGTATTGCCACTGTGTTGTCATGCTATTGTTAGGCTGTTGCACACTAAGGGATACATAGGGTGTTGTTGGTTGCAAGTCTCCTCCAGAAGTCATTTTCCTTCGTGAAGCAACACCTTCCCTGGACTTTGCTGTATCATTGTCCTTGTTCATCATCCTTTGAAGTGACTCATCAACTGCCATCCAATAGAGGGTATCTCCCATGAAAGACATGTTCCCCACTTCCACCTTCTGCTAAAATTCAGATACCCTTAGCAGATCACGGACACAATTTTTTAAACCAAAATTATCATTGGGGGGGAGGGAGCTAGCGGCCAATGCGTGACTCCGGAGCCCTCGCCCATGGTCCGACACTAATCCTGTCATCTATCCGTAGCAAAAACCCAGCTATGGGTAGACCCTAGCCCCGGTAGCAGCGGGCACAGATAATTTAACAAACTATTACCTGGAGGTGTGGTGAGGCGAAGAAGGAGCCGAGGGCATGGATGGCCACGAAGCACAACAAGATGGTGGTGGTGAAGCTGAGGTGATCTTCGGGAGAGTGCGACAGGAGACAGAAGTATCGCACTCTGACTCTTTTACCTGCGACAGAGCAGAGGCGCTGGAAGGCCCGGGGCACCACTGTGGCTAAAAGCGGACGGGAGAGGTGTGCAGTGCCCGGGTGGCCCTCTGACGCGGTGCCGGATCTGGGGACAAAGACAACATGAAGATCCGGACTGCCACCTCTCGGCAGTACAATTCGCCGGCAATCGGAAACAGAGAATCTGCGACCTGCTATATAGCAGCGGTGAGTGAAGAACGGTGCTGGGAGGCCCCGGGTGGTGTCGCCTGCACTAAAACTACAAGAGAGCCGCTGAAGAGAATATAGAAGGCCAGAAAGGAGCGGCCGCCCTGGGCCTTGTGTATTGCGGCAGCAATCATCAGCAGGGATCAAACCTGCCTGACTGCCCCCATGTGTGGCGTGGTGGGGGTGGACTCTGCATCTGCCTTCATTCTGCAGGGAGAGAAGCTTGTTTCACTGGCCAGATACCCGCATATGATGTAGTGACTTGGCACCCGGGCAGAGATATATGGGGTGTAGTACAAATCAAATCGTGAAGACAGCACAGGGCACTGGAGACTGAGCCACGTGATCCCACGCGTACTCAAAGAGTGAGGGTGTCCGCAAAATCGGTAGAAAAGAAAAAAAAAGGGACATCTGTTGCACCGCACTGGCCAGTGCTCCCTCTGGACACGAAGGAAAGGGGCGCAGGGGTGAGACAGCGTGGAACTGATTTACGGCCCATATAAGATAATTGCTGTGGTTAAGCCGCCACATGCAACATATTGCCTAATACTTTGAGCCACCTGGTTCACCTACACAGGGAAACCCGAAAGGCCGCTGGAGACAAGTGTCACCCAGGTAGGCAGCGGGGATTACAGTGTTAGACCCTCACTAACCCATATATTATCCAGCAGGCGACGAGTTGAAAATGGCAGGTGGGAAAGGAACCAAGACGATGCTGCAAAACAAACTGGATAAGTATGCATGGAATAAAAATGGAGATGACCAGAAAGTCGCCAAATCAATGGACCAGGACACGGTATAGTCCCCCCCACCCAACAGGACTTAACACTCCAAGATATTATGGCTGCTATCAATGGTGTGTGCACTTCCATGGAGACCTGGTTAGATACCGTGAATATTGAAGTCTCACTTATATGAGCGGATCTCTGGAAGATGGACACCTGTGTTAAAGAAGTGGAGGATGCTACCACAGAGCTCACCCAGGATACCTCCCAACTTAAAAAACAAGTCCAACAACTACGGGAAAACCAGATCAAAATGGAAGCGCAGCTGGACGACTATGAAGGCAGGGTGCGGTGTAACAACGAGCACATATTGGGGGTTTCGAAATGTGTGGAGGGCCCGGCTGTGGACCTCTTTGTCGAGGATCCAGTCACGAAACATCTGCTACCAAAGAGACTCTCCAATTATTTTTCCATCAAACAGGCTCATCGAGTCCCTGGGGGGCGGCCAAATGCAGGAGCTCCCCCCCCCCGACCGATAACTGCCAGAGTCTTTAACTTTCGAGATCGAGATGTAATACTTGAAGCAGCACGAAACAACCCACCAGTCAAAATGGAGAACAGTGAGATAACCTTTTTTTCTAGATTTCACCACGAAAGTTCTAAATCAACAGCACAGTTTCCTTAAGGTCAAAAGAGCTCTGAGAGAAGAAGACATAAAATACGCAATGATTTTTAAAGCTAAATTACGTATCGCAGCGGATGGTAAAACATGGTTCTTTTCTTCCCCAGAGGAAGCATGGGACTGGCTGGAGGGATGGTGTAGAGTGGGGAAGCCCAACAGAGAGAGACTGAACTAAGAGGTAGTAGAACAGAGCCCTCCAGTAGAACACGTGGTGACTCAGCCGGCGGAGGAGTAGATCCAGTTTCAAAGAGCTAAAACACAGAGACACAGAACTCTGCCTAAAGATGAAGAACACGAACTACAGATAAGTGGGTCAGGTTGCAACAGGAAGTGACTTTGGTGGAATGAGCAGGGGGTCTCCACTTAGAGAGCCTCACTAAATAAACTCACATGAATGGGTCCAAAGAGTGGGGGGGGGGGGGGACTCAAACATAATACAAGCATTCCAGGGCCCATTTCAGGCTGGGGTCTTATCAGATCATACATACAGTTCTCTCTATCGAAATACCCAGATTTGGGCCATGGAGCGCTACTTGCCAGACACCTTTCCAAAATGAGAGGGGGGCAACAGGCACTCTGCCTAGTTGGGGAGTGTGTAGTTTAAAATCCACTGGCAGGTGGGCAGGGAGGGGCAGGCGGTTGAAGGGATGGGGGGGCATTCTGGTTTGTTTTCTGTGTTCAAGTCACTTTATATGAATCAAAGGTATCAGCCACACATTATATCTTCACTCACAAACCATGTAGGTCCCTATTGCCACTTATGATGTGGGTCTATATGTATCACCTATTGCCTCACATAGTACGAAGAGGGCCGGCCTCCGTAGGGTTTGGCCCAGATTATCTGCTCCTGAATTTATGTCACCTGTTGTTGTCTCTCTATGTTCCTAATGAATTTGTTATATGAAATGTTTTTATGATTTGTGGACAGTGCTTTGCTGTTCTTTTTAATAACTGAACTATTGGCCGATGTTAATGTACATTTAATAAATGTATGTGATTTTTGTATAAATTTGTGTATTTTTATAATTATATGTGGGGTTGTCGATAGCATACATTGAAGAAAGAAGTTTGCATGATGTATGGTTGAATGTGGATTATAGTTGGGTAGTCAGTACAAGGGAAATCTTTTCTTATTGTTACTATATTGGGCACCCTGTCTCTTGGATAGTAGGGCCTCTCCCATTCATTTACACAAATAGGCAGCCAGCCCGCTCTCAGATACGTCCCAGCACGCACATGTCAGAGTTTATTACTGCTATGGGCATCAGAGATATATGGCGTCATTTTCATTCAGATCTGACTCATTTCACATATTACTCAAACACCCATAAAAGCCTCTACTGCATAGATTACTTTCTGACTCATTCAGCAAGTATTGGTGCCTTTCGGAGACCTCGCTGCCTACCGCGTGGCATCTCGGATCATTCCCCAGTGTGGGTGGAACTCATGCACAGCACTCAGAGCCAGCGAAATACAATCGCAATTAACTCCTGGCTGCTCAAGATCCCAGACATAAAAGAGAGTTTAATATCATACTCTGAAAACTATTTTAAAGAAAACGCTGGGTCCCTGGAATCGGACCAAATAATATTGGAGGCCTTTAAAACGGTAGTGAAGGGACAAGCACTTAAGGTTGGATATATTTAAAAAGCTGCGAAATTAAGTAGAACAGCTTGAAATCGAACGTCAACAGCTCGAATCGGAATACACCCGTTCACCTAGCGAGAACACTAGGCATAAATTGACCATTAAACAACTTGAATTTAAAACCTTAACCTGAGAGCAAGCTGGAGCCAAGCTCATGACCACGAGTCATAGGCTTTATGAGCTGGGAGATAGAACAGGCAATTTGCTGGCTTGGTTGGAAAGGAGGTTACAAGCAGAACGCTGGATCCCCAGACTAACAGTAAAAAGCACGCATCCTCGGTCAATACCACAGCAGAGGATTCTCGTCAATTGCTGGCAAACATGGCCCTGCCTACTTTGTCCTCAGGGGACAGGGACACAATGGAGGAAGATATCACAGACGATTAAATTTGTGCAGCAATAAATAACATACAATTGGGGAAAGCAATGGGGCCTAATGGGGTTCCCACGGAATTCCTAAAATCCACTGTCTCGCAAGTTGCACCCAATTTAAGAGAAATGTACACTGAAGGTTATGAGAAAGGGATCCTACCAGAGGACCAAAGATTGGCTTTGATTATCGTTATCCGTAAACCGAGGAAACCCGTTGACAGCTGCGGTTCCTGCAGACCGATCTCAATAATTAACATAGAGGCCAAAATCCTCGCAAAAATCTTGGCTTCTCGTCTAGGTCCTATTATTGCCTCACTAGTGCACGTGGATCTGTCTGGCTTTGTGCCTGGCCGAAATACGGCTCTAAATATCCGCCGCCTTCATAATGTTTTGGGCCGCAAGCAATTCATAGCAGAAGATGCAGTAGTGCTATCCATGGACGCCAAAATGGCGTTTGATTCAATAGAAGGGCCCAACTTATTTGAGGTGCTTTGGCGCTTAGAGTTTGGCCCAAACTTTTTGGGATGGGTCAAGCTTCTCTACACAGATCTCAAAGGCCAGGTCAAGGTTGCCAATCGTTTGTCCAGGGTGTTTCCCCTAAAAAGGGGCACTAGACAGGGATGCCCCCTGTCTCCACTGATTTTTTCACTAATGCTAGAGCCATTGGCGTCATGGGTAACGGGAGATCCGTTACTGAGAGGGTTGAAATGGGCGGAGGGTCAGGAAGACAAGATATCTCTTTATGCCGACAATATCCTGTTATATCTCGCATCACCGAAAAAGTCGGTGCATAGAATCCTAAACATTTTTACTAACTTTGGCAATTTTCGAGATACTTGATCAACTGGTCTAAGTTAGTGATCTTCGCGATCCATGGACCGATCCCAAAACTCCCACTAGGATGCGAAGTGGAGGTAGCGGCGGATGGATTCAGATATCTCTGGATTATTATAACTCCCAATCCCAATAATTTCTATACTCCAAATTTGGCGGTACCTCTGGGTAGGCTAAGAAATTATGTTAAATACTGGAGGACTCTACCTTTATCTTTATTGTGCAGTGCCCTTTTTAAGATGCTGAAACTCCCCCGATTAATATATCCTTCAGAACTGTCAGAACAAGGTCCCAGAGTCCTACTTCAGGAATATTGAGAGTGAGGTCAGGACCCTCCTGTGGGACGGAAAAGCGCCCCGGAATTGCTTTGCATAAGTTAGCCAGAGGGTGGAATGATGGAGGTATTGCACTCCCAGACATGCATCTATATTATTGGGCCTCGCAGCTGGTGGTGGTGAACCAGTGGCTATACCGCTGCCCGTTAGACCCTGCCTATCATCTAGATAACTATCAAAAGGGAAGGGAGGATTACTTGGGGGCCCTGAACTCAAAAGCTAGGAGGGGTCGCTACTTTGGTCCAACAGCTCATACTTTGGACGTCTGGCGTCAGGCAAATAGGAGACTTGGCTGGCTGTATTGCCTGACTCGTGCCACTCCGTTATGGTCAGCTCAAAAATTGGGAACACCGTGTAATCAACCTGGGTTTGATAGATGGGACGCCATAGGTATCCCTATGGTAGGCCATCTATGGAAAAAGGGGGGAATACTAAAATTTACAGAACTAAGAAAAGAATATGATCTGGCTCAGGGAGAGGTATTCCGGTATTTCCAGATCCGTCATGCTCTTAAAGCGACAATCCCAGCAAACAAAGATATACTGCAGTCATCCCCCCTAGAGGACAGGATACTTTCTGAACTCTTGCTGAAAAAGGCCATATCACTAACATATTGAAGTTATGCAATAACCTATCCGATCCATTTTAAACCCTCCGAGAAAAGTGGCAAAATGATGTTGGACCAATCGAGGATTATGATTGGCAGACGGCTTTAATGTCCCCAAAAGAGGCAGCCATCCCTCTATAATTTCGCCTTATTCAGCTAAAAGTGCTACATAGAGCCTATTTTACAGGGATCACTCTTGCAAAGATAGGGCGCAGAGAAGATGCTCTGTGCCTCCGCCAATGTCATGAGGAGGCAACCTTCTATCATATTATATGGGAATGCCCAGATATCCGGCCTTATGGGAAAGAGACACACGCCACATGCAAAGAGCCATAGGTAACAAAATTAAAATGACACCACAACTGGGGCTCCTGAACATATGGGAGGCAACAGTCCTTACGGGGCGGAACAACAATGGGTCACATTGGACTACACACTGGTGAAACGTACGATAGCAATGAACTGGGGTGCAGCTGGGTGCCATCTTCAGGGAGCTGGGCAAGAGAGCTAAATAAATGCATGATTGCAGAAAAAGAGGTATTTAAATCCAGAGGATGTCCCAAGAAAATGTGGAACATGTACTGGTGTGATCTGAGTACTTTGCCTACTCGTGAGATGGAGATGAAAAAGAGACGCTGGATTGAGTAAATACAGATGGCTGAATAGAAGTGAAACTTTTATTGTACAAGTACTGCAATGTGTTAACTCTCAGATGATGTACTAAATGCTGATATATTTGTGACTTATGTTTTATGAAATAATGAAAACATTTATTAAAAAAATATATTGATCTCAAAAATATGGTTGTTCTTTATAAATAATGTACAAAAAAATCGAAAATCAAATTTAGTTTTACACTAATATTGAAAAATATATACAAAAATATCTTTTAACTATATATGTATTTTAAATAAGTAAAACAAATATTTAAACATTTAACAGTAATATAATGTAAATTAAATTAGTTTAAATAATATTTAAAATATATAAATATTTACTACTTTAAACAAACACATTTATATGAAAGTGTGTACGGTGATATACACAAAGTTATTTAAAAATTGCATTTTAACTTTTACTTTATCTGTATAATGATTTTGAAATTTAAAAATATAACTATGTATATACATATATATGTATATCTTTACACAAAAAAACAACAAATAAACTGCAAAAAAGTAAACAATTTCCAATTTAATGGTGCATACAAAGTAAACAAAATATAAAAATTGTTCTACTAAAAATATCTTAAAAATTACATAAATTCAAATATACAAAAAATATAACATGAAATACACAAACACATAAAATATACTTAAGCAAAATTAAAAATAGCTCAATAAATAATAAATATACTATCCTCACTCCATTGCATACAATAGTAGAGAAAGCGTTAAACTTGGGAGGCGTAAAATTCAAAATTTCCACTCCAGTCGGTGCAATAGTAGGGAAAACATTGGGCTTAGGAGGGGTAAAAATTACTATTCCCACTCCAGTCAGTGCAACAGTAGGGAAAGTGTTGAATTGCGGAAGAGTAAAATGTACTATTCCTACTCCAGTCTGTGCAACAGTAGGCAAAGTGTTGGAGTCAGGAGGGGTACAATTTACTATTCCCACTCCAGTTGGTGCAACAGTAGACAAAGAGTAGTTCACTTCAAACAAATAACATTTTAACAACTCTATTAAATAACAAAAAATATACATATTTAAATTAAAAAAATGTTATGTCTAAATTTAACAGAAATTAAACAAATCACATAATTATTACAATGTTTAATAATTACTATCAACTAAAACAAATAATATTAATCTAATTAAAATATCACACTATATTCTCACCATCATAACCACCAAATAAAATGTAATTGAAATTAAAAAGCATGATACAATTAACATATAATGTAATAAATAAAAAAAAAAATTAAAAAAAAAAATCGATGAATAAATAATTTGAAATGTATTATTACTTAAATGACTTCCCACCCTATACCTCTACAAATGAAAGCCACCTAAAATAGAACTTAAACGATAGTTTCACAACTTACATAATTATCACTTAAATAATTAACAAATTAATAATTATCAATACATTTGTTAATTATCTTCCTAACCTGTACCCCTAAAAATGCAACAACCCACACCTAAAATATATCTTTAAAAAACAATAATAGTTACAGAATTTCCATAATTCACAATTAATCATTAACAAATAATTAATTAGTAATTAACTTCCCATACTTTACCCTTACACACCCAACAACCCACACCTGATATATAACTTAAACATCTTAATTACACAGTTTACATAATCATCAATTCAACAATTAACTGATAAAGAATTATATTTAATTAACTTTCCACCCATTACCCCTACAAACCACATTGGATATATAACCTAAATAATATCCTAATTACACAATTTACATAATTATCAATTAAACAATTATAACTAACATTAATTATCAATTGATTATAATTACCTTCTTACCCCTTACCCTTCGACCCACACCAAAAATATACATTAAAAATGAATTACACAATTTAGTAATTATCAATTAAATTATTAATTACAAATTAATGATTAATTATAATCAATTTACTTCCCACCCTGTACTCCTACTAACCACACAACCCAATTTAAAAACTACAAATGTACAAACTATATTAAACATGAACAATAATTATACAATTTATAACATAATACAAAAATGCCTAATTAAAAAAAAAAAGCTATTAACAACGATATGTTTGTAAACGATATTTACATAGATATTTTTGACATCGATGTTACATACCTTAAAAAATAGATATTCTTGTCAACGACATTATTGCATCACGATATTTGTGGATCACAATATAAACAAACCCTGATATTTCTGCATCTCGATATTTTTTCCTTGATATTTTGACTGAATACCACCCTTAGCTAGGTGTTCCTCCTAAGTATAGTACCAGTGCAGAGTTGTCTGCTGTGGTCAGTGCTGATTTTACTCAGGTACTGTAAATGGTCTTCACCGCCTGGAGGATAGCCTTCCTCCTCTTCTGATTTTATTCTGGGACGTGTTGCAGGAGAGACTACATCTCCTTCCACTGCTACCCACCATATCACCTGCTAACTCTCAGGTGGTGGGCCCACTGATGCTGGGCAATTTGCTTATTTGTGAACTGTGGACATAATGATGAGTCAGCAGTGAACATACCTCTGATGTAAGCAGGGTCCTGTATCAACTGTATTTTATTTCCTCAAGTGGAGTGACTGCCTTTGCTGTAGCTGTCTCTCTGCAGACTTCTCTTACCAGTCCAGCACACTTGGGAGCATCAGTAAGAATTGGCTCTTCTATTGCAAAGGCATCAGTTTCCAGCAGGAAACACGATTGCCCTTGCAACTCTTACAGCTTGACACCGTATTTTTCTGCCATCCACCTGACCACAGCATTATATACTGAAATGTTGTCTGATAGGGAGGGCCTCGAGGAATATGTGTCTATACCTTGCTCTGATTGGTCAGCATTGATATCCTGTGAGTCGTCAACATTATCGACCTTGAACATACCCCATTTGAAGGAGATTTCTTCAAAGCCGTCTTCGAACTTGAAGGCTTTATCTTCCTGTCAGTAGCTCCAGCTGCATCTTCTACCTCAATTGGTTTCTTTTCCCTTTGAGGGTTGGAATGAGATCCTAGATCCTCACTCTCTCGGGGGGATTTCTGCTTGCATGCCTGTGCCGTTGAATACAGCTCCCATCTTTGTTTTTTTCTGGTCTTGGGTGTCTTTGGCAAGAACTTGGTGAAGGTATAGCAGTCCTCTCTTCTGTGCTCTTTGAGGAGACACAAGTTACAGACTTGGTGATTATACTTTTGCATGAACATGTGGTGGTATGAGGGCATGTAGGCAGTGCGGCTCCTACATTATGGTGGAGGAGCGTCGCTCCGCCTGCTGTGAGTGCAGCAGGAACACACATTAATAAAATGGAAATAAATAACATTTTATTAATGTGTCCCAGGCTCGCACTGTTACAGCGCAAGGGCAGGGGTGGGCCGATTAGTGCAATTGCACTATTTAATGCAGCCCCCTGCCAGTGTGCATGTCAGATTGGTCGGCTGCCTACAGCCTACCAATCTGACCTGCGCATTTTAGAGGCTGCAATCCCAAGGCTGAGAAACAGCAGATGGATTGCAGCGTCTGGCATCCAGCCTCAAAATGAGCGCTAGGTGAGCCTGCTCCAACCAATCCTGGAGCTGCACCTTTTGGGTTTTACACGGGAGGAAGTCCATCCCTTTCCGTCTGAGGCAGCGCCGAGGAGGAGTGGGCCAGGACAGAGACCGCATTCAGACCCTGCAGCCGGCATATATGGGGAGTGTTTTGGGTATCGCGCCTCACCGTATTGTATCCTTGCCGACCGCTGCTGCATTTAGGGCAGAACCTGGCTGGTGTGTGCTCCATAGCCCAAATGCATTCTCTGGGTGACGCGGCGATGACCTTGTGGTCTACCAGGGTTGAAAACCCCAAAGGTCTTCAGTGTAAATCAGTAATCTTCTATGGTATCTGCGGGTTTTTCTCCATAAACAAAAAAGTTCTCATATTTTGTCCTTTGAGAGCTTCCTACAATGTAACCTGACCCAACAACGGAGAAAAAGAGTCTGACGATAGGGACCACCCAGTGGAGCTTCCTGGATGTACGCCAGACTTTATCGAGGAGTGATATGGCACCAAATGATCAACACCACCACCCACTCAAAAAGAAAGAAAAACAGATATTTCCAGAGCCAAAAACATGCACAGCATTTGTTCCCAAGAACTAACCTTCTATTAAACAGTGACTCCTTAGTGCTGCCTCAGATTTTTACAATTATCCTCATCTTTCATGAAGGCAGTGAGAATATTTGTCCAGGCCCTTTCTTAATCACTTGTAATTTCACCAGACATAATCACTTGTTTACGGAATACAAATGGTAATATATTGCTCACACAATATTACTTGGGAACAGAATCACATACCTCTTATTCATTCCTTATGTCAAAAATAATTATCTGCTGTTTTATATTCATGATTTTTCTGATCTGTCTACACAAATTAATTTAATACTAATCAAAGTCATTTAAGATAAGCAAGTTAGTGACCTAGCTATTATCTTTTGACCTTAAATTGAATGCACCTTTAGGGATCCCAAACTTGACTGTCCAGCAGAGATTCTACCATTTACACTCAACTTCTCCCAACATCGTCTATTTCAGGTGCGTTACTTTACCAGCTGCCAGGCCCAACATCAAGCATCACTTCCTTACTCATGTACCAGCTGGTTCCCAGGACAGTTCATTTGGCTAACTTTATACTGTAGGCGAGCTTAATCTCCATCTGGAAGATGACAACACTGAGGCCTCAGCCTTCCTTAAAGCTGCTAACGCTCTAAGGTTCTCTCTTTTATCTAATCTTCTCAAGCATAAGGTGGGATTTTAGCTGGACCTCAAATTCACTAACTATCCCAGGTACACACTTTGTCTCCGTTACCCCTATTATGGACTGATCACAATGAGGCTGTTTTTTCCACTATTCTCAGAATGGAGGAAACTAAGAGGGACACCAATGTCTAGAGCTTGATCTAACTTTAATGAAAGTAGTTTCTCCTGTGCTCATTTGCTAGTTGTTCAGCAGTTGAATGTCAATGTTTCTAACTCAGATTTCTCACACTGGCTCACAAATCCCCTGGCTTCCATTGCCCTTCTTGGGAAATTTAAGACCCATTGTTCCCATCCCTTTACCCTCTGGTACTCCTTAGAGCTTAATAGAAAAGCGCCAAACTGCACCGTAAAATGCTTTTAATTGACGACAGACTTATGACACTGAATCGATAGGCATCTACAGATTTGCTATCAAGTTCTACAGGAGAAAGGTTAGGTTGGTTTGAGTAACCTATTTTGCTAGCCAAATTGAATCCTGCATTGTCTGGCGATGGTCCTGGATATAATATCCTCATTCTAGTAGAGGTAGGCAATATTCCTTTCAGACTACGGTGGTTCCAGATACCTGGAAAAAAGCACTTGAAATACCTCTTCTTCAAAAACATAATGCAGATCCGGATGTAGTAAGTAATTACAGACCTATTTTGCGTCTTCCCAGTCTGGAGAAAATTGTGGAAAAAGCTCTTAATTCTCAGATCTTGTTTTTGGAGACACAAAGGCCCACTTGATACCACACAATCAAGTTTGTTGCCCATTTCACAGCACAGAAACTGCTCTCCCAGTGGTAACTGATGATCTTAGATTGATTTTAAGCAAAGGGAACACCAAACCCTTATTTAACTTGATCTGTCAGCTACTATCTATACAGTCTCACATGGCGTACGTAGTCAACAACTAATTCAGTTTGGGTTCAGCAGGGATGCAGTGCACTGGCTGGGACCCTACCTGATGAATAGATTGCAATCAATTCTAGTTCACTCTAGTCCCACCTCACCTGTTCCTGCGACTTGAAGAGTTCCACAGAGTTCTGCATTATTTGACATATACGTAGCTCCTATTGCTGACTTAGTACAATTGTTCAGATTTGATCTCATTCTGTATGCAGACAACATGCACATCAGAAATCTCTAATAACTCTAAACAAACCCAGCCTAATTTCTGTTCCTGTATATTGGCCATTTCTGCTTGGAAAAAATGCCTTAAATTTAACAGAGACAAAACCAAGATTCTTGTGTTTTGCAAACATTTTATCAACTGGTCCCTCCCGAGGTGGTTATCAGAGCTTGCTGAACCCCCATCTCCGGAAACTCAAGCAAATAAATCTGGGCATTCTGTCCAACAGAGACCTCTCCTTTTCCAAACAAATCTACGGAGTTTCTAGCTCTTGCTTTAACATACTTCCCATGGTTCGGAAGGTTCATCCCATACTTCCGTCATCTGCCAGAAAGACATTTATGCACTCTCTGATCACCTTGCGGTTTGATAATGGAAATTCAGTTTACCTAGGTCTCCCAGACTACCTTTCCAACAGATTACAAGTGGTGCAGGGCACAGCAGAGAGACGGATTCTTAATGGTGCTCCTTCCATTTCTATCAGACCACATTTGTATGACCTACAGTGACTGCCGGTTATAAAGCACAGCCAATTCAAATCTCACTTGTTTTACCCATCAGGCTGTCCACAACACAGGATATTCTATTTAGAAGATGATTTATCATTCTTTTTGACTGATCTAGTCTACCACCTAAAGCTGCTGAATATTCCTTCCATCTCCAAAGTCAGACAGGGTGGCAGATCCTTCTCCTATCTTGCTGCTAAGCTCTGAACAGTCTGCCTTTTTCCCTGAAAAACACATCAGATATAGCTTCTTTGGCAAAAAACGTAAAACTTGGCTTTTTAGTCAAACGTAGAGACATTAATTAATATTGCTTTCAGAACCGCTGCTAGTTTTCTTCTCCTGTCTCTCTTAGCGCCAGGATGCCTTTTGTGCACAGCAAGCTTCATCAATCACAAATAAATCAACATATAATGTCCAATATTTACATCCACCATGCTTTACACACCTAACAATTTTGTCACATCTTTTTTCATCCTTCAGTGGTTTTCAGCATTTCAAAGAACAGTTGAAAAAGGTTGCAACCATGTTGAAGGAAATGTCTAGCTATAAATGAATTTGCCACTTTTCTGGTTTGTCCGAAATATAAAAGCTTACACAGTTCTTTGTATGGCAAGCAGTGAAGCTTTTTAACGGACTAAAATTTTCTATGCAAGGATGCTTTATTACTCTTGATTATATTACTGTATTACAATGACTGCAATCTAAATAGGAAAAAACAAGTTACTTACCGTCTGTAACGCTCTTTCTGGTGGCCACTCTATCTTACTGCAGATTCCTCACTATTGAATATACCCCAGGAGCCAGACTGGATATGGAAAACCTTTCTCTAGCAATGCTCCTGTACACCTCTAAGCGCCAGCCCGGCAAAAGTTGTCAGTTTCTTACTTGCCTCTTTCTGCACCCTCAGACAACCAATTGATAGTATCAGTGTGCAGATTCTTCACTTGAACCATTTATAGATGTTAAAAAGAGGCCACTCTGCAGAAAAGGGAGGCAGGAGGACAGGGAGGAATCTATGGTTAGATAGAGTATCTGCCAGAGAGAGAATTAACAAATGTAAGTAACTTGTTCTTCTAATGGATACTTCCAAATTCAGCACAAGGAAATAGCAACAGTAGCAACCTTCTCCAAATTCTGAGTCTGGAACTCTTTTGCTATTTCTTCTGGAAAGCAACATTTTTTTAAAGAAATCATGATCGACAGGCACCGGTCTGTGACCTGCCTATTCACCAATGGGCAAAAAAGGGCATTGACTAGCTGCCCATTAAGGTGCTCGTGAGGGCCTCATTGAAAAGGAGCAAGGGCTCAAATGTGACTAGCTCAGGGTGTAAGATTTCTATTTAGATAATAGTTTTACCCTCAATAAAAGGCAGTTGCAAGTCCAATACATTATCTGCTTTTTGCGAGTTTAACCCTGTATCAGGTGATGTATTATGATCACTGGTATCACATACACATTGTTATCGTAATGCGGGGGTAGATCGTCCCCCCCCCAATCATCATCATCGAGGTGGTAGAAAGCTTTGGTCATAATCGTGTCAAACTGATAATGTGGCTCTGATGGCACGTCCTCTCATCTGGTAGCATCGAGGTTGACAAGGGAGGGAACAGTAGTGTGGCCAGAAGGCACGACAGAGGGTGCAGGAAGAATGCCTAATATCTGCAGCTTGGCCTCCTTAAAGTCATAAGTTTGCTGTACCATCACCAATAGCCCAGTAAATTTCAGATACGCTGTTTGACATGGTCCTTCTTAGGGGATTTCCCTAAAACGTTTTAAGTTTTTTCCTCCTGGTTTTTGCTTATTCTCTTTTCGCAGCCTTAGACCTCTGGGCGCTTTGCCACTGTACTGCAAGTGAGGAAGCATGCGTGCCCTTCCAAAACATGCTAGGAAGTGGTGCTTACTTGATTGGTGTAGGTGCTGTACCTGTGAGTGCCCTGAAAAGGTACTGCACTGGCTAATAGTGGGATGCAGCACTGATTGTGCCACCCACCAGAATAGCCTTTCAAACATGTATCAAGCCTGCCATTGCAGGTCTGTGGGTGCGCAGTTGCGCTTATGCACAGGTTGGCATTTCTAACTCATTAGCCAACCCTGAGTGGGCCTTCCACTACTACAGCACCCCTGGGCTAAGCCCTGAGGGGTGGAGCAAGCGGTAGGCGAAAGGCAGGGCAGGTACACATGGGTGTTTCATGCCCAGGTAGTGAAGAACCCCCATGTGGGTTTTCCCTACATAGGAGGTCGGCTCATCCCTTGGGACAACACTGGGACTGCTGATTCTCTTTTAGTGGCCTTAGGGCTTTGGGCACTTTCCCACTGTAAATGCAGTATGAATGTGCATGAGCGCCAGCTACACATGTTAGAAAGAGGTGCTTCCTGATGATTTTAAAGTCTCAAGCCTGCCAATGCAGGCCTCTGTGGGGGCACTTTCATCTATGATGTTTTTAAACATACCTCAAGCATGCCATTACAGGCCTGTGTGTGCGCACATGCACTTATGCTCAGGTTGGCCTTTCTAAACCTCTGGCAACTCCTGATGTTTCACTACTGATGGAGCATAGATTTCACCTATAAAATGTATGCATTATTATATGACAAAAGGCTGCAGACATGAGTCCTAAAATGGCACGCAGATTGTGGCGCAAGCAAGATGAAAACATAGGCCTGATCAGAATGCTTCAGTTTGGAGGTGCTTTCATGTGAAAACATGCTCAATTAGTTGAACAGCCATGTTTATATGTGATTAATCCATATGTAATCTCACTATAGAATGCACATTAATTTAGAAAATATATTTGTACTTTTAAATTGGCATCATGTATTTTTGCAAGAATAGAAATGTGCTCAATTGTGTTTCACAGTGTAGAAAACCACGTGATTTTAGTTTGCTTTAGTGGACTCAGCTAACTGCAGTTTGCCCTTGAAACATTAGATTGGAATGTGCTCCTCTTTGCTAGCAACTTTCAATGAAAGGGCTCTGTTAAAAAATCCTGCCTCCAGTTTCCTTCGACCTTCACTATGTTGCATATTTTTGTAGCCTGTTTAAACGTGGAGAGAAGAACACACTTTTTTTTCATAAATCACAAGACTGAAATTTGAACAGGAACAAGCCTGATTAATGACGTATCCAGTCAGCCCATGGGGAGATGATGTGTCTTGAAGTTCTGATTGGACCAGCTATGAGGACTGAGCACGTGAATCTTTACTTGAAATATGGCTTACAAGTGGAAGGAGTGCTTTTGCCTTGCTTCTCTTTTTTCATTTTTTCTGAGGGCCAGGCCCAGTTTCTGTCCTGGACACAGAGACAGGGAGGGGCTGCATTCTGTGGGGGCTATGGTGCAGCTTGAGACAGAGACACAGACTAGCACAGCAAAGCAGAGGCAGAGGGAAAGAGCTGAAAGGATCAGAACACATTTAGATTTTAGGTGCTAAACTGAATTTATTTCTTTTTATGGGATATTTTTGCCATTATTAATTATTGATTAACCTTGTAAGACTTACTCTTTTTCTTAGAAACTCTTTAAGAGTTTTGACTGACAATTTGCGCCACATTTCCCTTCCTATATGTGATGCTTATATGCAGACTGTAATATGTTCTGTATTAATGCTATTTTTCCTATTTTTCAATTCTGTAACCTGATTGATATTTGACTAATGAATAAAGAGTCAGAGAACCTTAACTTTTGACTTAAAATAAAACCCTTTAAAATAACTCACCGCTCTCATTATTGCCTCTAATATTGTTTGCATTTAATTTTCATATATATGTAAAGTCTCCTGTTTGGTGATACACGGTCATCAAAAGATCCATCATTTTCACCCTTTACAGCGGTAAACCATAGGTAATGAGGTTTTGAATAGGGAAATTACCAGGTAATTACCGCTGGATCACTACCACTAGAGCACTCCAAGGATAAGTCTTGAGGGTGAAGCAAGTGGTATGCAAATGGCTGATGCAGGTACACATGTTTGTTCCCTGGCCAAGTAGTAAAGAATACCCATGTGTGTTTTCACTACCTATGAGGGTTGCTCTTCCTATACGTTAACATGGGGGAAGAATTGAAATTTCTTACAGCTGTAATAGCGGTAGTGGAGAAGCCTCAATGTTTCCAATCATTGGATTAACAAAGACAAACCCTCTCCTGTGGTAAGGGTGGATTTGTCATTAATAACTTAGAAATGCCAGTTCTAGAAAGTGGGCATTTCTCTGCTCTAAAACGCTGTGTGTGCATTTTAGTTTTGACTCCAGTCCACACTGGAGGCTGGGGGAGCACATCAGTGTATTCCCCAGCAACAGCTATGAACATTGGGCATGCAACTGGAACGACAGACCTCTGCTCTTTGAAGATCTGGTTGGATAGATTGGAGGGAGAGGTTTTCACACTTGGCCTCTAGGAAGCCGGATCATGGCCCCAATAAAGATTAGGATCTGCATTCCATGGCCTCATGGCAGACAGGACTGCTATTTAGGGGAGACATGGGTGGTTCAAAGGGAGCCATCCGAACCACCCCCTACTTCAATTGCGAACTTGAGTATAACTACTGGTGCCATACTTCAGCAAGGCAGAGATACACTTGTGGGAACGTGGGATAGACATCCTGTAACTACGTGGTGCACACTGCCAGAGGAATCTGTTGTGCACAAGGAGGATTACTACCATTGCATGGGACTGAGCACCCTTCCTGAATAGTAGTTGAACTGTGCTGACTACCTGTTGCTGTGTGGCACCCTGATGGGGATCTCAGACACATTAAAGACCTCCCACGAGGAACTCACATGGTCCACGTGTGACACCTGGAGAGTGGTGCCCTCTTAAGTGTCCACATCGTCTGCTGGATCTCAACTGGTAGCGTGGCATTAACATGGAACTAAGTAGTGTAGCCCCTGCATCATAGGGGCCTCAAAACGCATAGGCATCATGTTGGTGGTGATCGGATTCCCCGTTTGCAGGATCCAGTGTGGCCTGCTTCAATCATGCTGCATTTCTCTCTTGCGGTGTAAGAGTTACAGGTTGCGACCCTTGGACAGAAGGCGTACCAGTAGTAGTGCCTTATTCTACCTCATGAGGCACTGCTAAATTAGCGCCTGTATGTGATCGGAATTCTCTGGTGTAACCTGTATCAACGCGCACTAGACGTTGTGCCTCATTTTTAGGGATGTACGGAATTTGCAACTCTTTGTTGTGTGCGACCAGTAGTGTCTGGTGCGACCCATATCAACATACACGGAACGTTGTGCCCCCTTTCCAGGGAGGCTCGGAATTTGCAAATCGTCATTTTGTGTGACCAGAACAATCTGGTGCGAATCGTAACCACATGCACTAGACGCTGTGCCTATTTTCCAGTGAGGTACTGAGTTTGCGACTCTTCACTGTGTGTGACCGGAACTGTCTGATGCAACTCGTTGTGCCTCATTTCCAGGGAGATGCGGTGAAACAGATTTGAATTCAGTTGTGTGTGGATTGCCTGGGTGCTACCCTGATCGATGTTGTGTCTGACAGAGTGCCTTCTTCCGAGAGGCTCTCCCCATTCATTGATTGTTCCTTTGGAGTCCTCAGTGTGGCGGATCAACTGCCCTCTCCTCACCCGGCTTGATTAATTTGTATTGCCAGGTAGTATTGCCTGGATAGGGCCTGGGTGGTGAGAGCAATTGACTGGGATGAGCTACGCTTCTGAGAATGATCGGAAGCAGGTCAAGACACTGCGTGACCTCTCCCCTGTGCTTCGCAGAACTGGGCTGGTGCCGGAAGGCCAACTGTGGAACCCTTTGATTGAACGACTATCGCCCTCAGCCCACTTGTGGTTTGCATACCTTGGGTGAGCTTCTAGAGTAGTGAACAAACTCCCATTTGTTAACTGTCGCCTAATTAGCTCTGCTACATATCCCCACCTTTTTCCTTGGGACACTGACGAAGTGCGACTCTGGCCACAATCGGCCTATTATCAGGGGGAGGGTTTTTTATCTCCAGACTGTGGGCATAGAGTGGTCTGAGTTAGCTGGAGGGGAGGGGGGCTTGGCCCACGGGGTCCGTATATTTGTGTTATCAATTGACCTGCTGGATATTAGTTGCACAGCATTACGGTGCTGTGCATGTGCACTTCATACACACCTGCTTGATATCCGTTGCACTGCGTCGCAGTGCTGAGTGAGTGTGTTAGAGTGACTGCATGAGGACCGCCTTTTATTAATTACACCATACGGCGGTGTTGCTTTACACGTTGATTTCAAGCCAAAAGAATACAATGTTTGACACTGGTTTTCACAGGTGCGGCCTTGGACCACAATGCTGTTTACAAGTTATTTTTTTTTGTGTTGTAATTATCTGTGTGTACACATTTCTAATATTCATTTGATCTACATTACCTTTCAGCACCACATAAGGGTGCTGAAGGGTAATGTAGGATCTTTTCCAAGTGTTCATACTACTCATGTCAGTTTAACAAGGTTGGGCCTAGTACTGCTAGTAATATTTCAAAATGTGATTTATGCCCAGAAATACATGATGTTCATGTTGTGTTAATGTGTGTGTTGAATAAAACATTTATTTACATACACCACGGGTGAAGTCTCTTTTGTGACGCTCAGTGTATTTATTGTGTGAGAGTGCTGTGCCAATGCTTTACACATTGCCTCTGTGATAAGCCTGACTGCTCAGTGACAAGCTACCCAAGGGTGAGCGCAGGTTATACAGTGAGTGTAATCCCCTACCCCTTGACAAGAGTGGTAGGTTCTGCCTGGCTAGGGCACTGCCTAAGCCAACTAGAAAGTGCCAGTTCCAACATGCACCATGATCAATTGTAGAATAGGCTCTGCAACTGGAGATCAGGAAGGAGACCGACTGATATTGTGACACCCTTGCGCCTTCTCTTTGGATACAGAGGCAGACTGGAGTGGAGTCCTGCTTCACTTTCTTGTGCTTGCTTTTGGACTTTGATGTTGACTTACTGGAGGAGTTTGACAGCGATGTTGACAACTTGTGGGATTGGCCTCGGAAGCAGAAGAAAGTCAGTCTCCTTGATATTGAGAGGGACATACGCGAGTCCTGCGTCTCCTTCTTGCGTTCGTCAATGTACAGCTTTGCTTCTTAGTCCCGTCACGCCTTCAGGTGCACAAGGCCACAGATGTTGCACAACTTTAAGTCAAGTCCTGACCCCAAGCACTGAAGACACACCCCAGGCAGGTCAGTGACTGACATCTGTTTTCTACAGGTGCAGCATGGTTGGGACGATCCTGTGGTCTTAGGAGAGGATACTGTTGCTAGCACACTGGATTTTGTTTCTTTTTCAGGAATCGTCAGAAGCTGACAAAATTGGGATCGGAGCTCTGAATCGGAATTTGAAGACATGTAAAGAACAGAACTGACATCAGCGCACAGGGGTGGCCCCAATACGTTCCATTCTGCTGCTTCTCTTCCGGGGCTGTACGGAGCTCCATTGTGCCACTTAGCAGCGCGCTGCTGCATCGCTACAGAAAGGTTTTCCCAGATCCAGTCAAATCGGCTGGAGAGTATTCTAAGGTGAGGAATCTGCAGATGGAAGTATCCAACAGAAATGTCTTTTTCCTGGGGTACGCAGATGTTTTTGTCACTACTACTGTCGACCAATGAGAATATTTTTTTTTAGCTTTATGGCCGTTGGGTAATTCATCATATATGTCAGGTTTTTTCCCGGTAGATTTTAATCAATTTCTTTAGAAATTGATTCCTAGGCATATTTTCATCCATTCTGTACGCTCTTTCAATCTGGTGAGTTAAGTTCTTTTACATGTTATTAATAGCAGTTAAGAAGCAAATAACAATGCTAAATTAGGCATTTGTATCTTCACCATTTCAATAAAGCCCCCTTCTCCTTTTCTATTAGTATATATCTTTTATGGATCAAATCTATTGTAATTAATAGGTTACATTTATTTGTCCTATGTTTGAGGTGGGTTTTTTAATCACTTTTAAATGAAGCTGTAAAATGTAGGTTAGATTTGGGATGTGTTTACTCTAGATCTCACCCATTCTCCATGCACCTAGTCACCCTACAATACTTGTTAATTCTCAAGATCTTGATTTTCTTCATATTCATAATATCAACATCAGGGTGAAACTTTTTATCAACCGACACGTGTTTTGCCCACTGTTGGCCATGTTACCTGGGGCTTTCTCAAGGCTCCTAAAAAAACATTTAGCACATCTTATTTCTCGAACAATGCACTCAGCGTCATTAAGCACGTTTTGCAACAGAAAGGCAAACTGGAGATGTTTTTAGAGTCGATCACTCGATTTTGGTCTCACCCAGGGGACAAATCCTTACACGCAGTTTGCCTTTCTGCCGCAAAACATATGCTTAATGATGCCGAGTGCATTGTTCAAGACTGTCATTATGGTGAGCTCTCTATAATGCTTGCATTCTCTAACAGTAGGATAGGGGATATGGGGTGTAAAAAACAAAAATCTCTTCCCACTCTATTTTTTTTGCCTCTGTCCAATTCCCACTTTTTAGGTTTTTTTCCTTTGGACATGTAACGCAATCCACTCTATTAGTGGTATGGTTTGTACATTTCCGGTGCCTAACCCTAGCCATGACCTGATGACTGATTATTTTGCTATGCAGGAGATCTCGTATTCAGTAAGTAGGTTTAACTTTAAGATATTTAGCACACATTTAGGAAGGGGAAGGAAAGTAACTTTCAATATATAAATAGCAACTTGACTATTAGTAACTGTAAAATTTGATTAGGAGTTTCATGAATTATTTTCTTTTATAAAAAGTATAGCAATATGCCAGCTCTAAAACAATGGAGTATTCTAGGAGTATAGGGTAAAATAGTATACTCAAATCACTAGTAATTTTAAAAATCTCTAGCGTGGTTTTGGATGGAGGCACAGATTTAGGAAAGCTGAGAATATACAATTAATGGGACTCTCAGATTACACATGGAGAACACTCATTACTTGGGATTGACTAACCAAGATTTAGCCAAATGAAATAACAGGACATGCAATTTCATTGTTCTAGGACGTGCATAACAATTGCTCTAATATAAAAACCACGCAATTTTGATTACGATTCATGAAATGACACAGAGTGGGTCTTTGGATTTTAGATCAGGAAACACACTTATGATCTAAGGAATACACATCTGCGTTAAAAAGGAACAGTAAAACACTAAGAATTCACTGGATATGGTTATACTTTAGATCGGTTTACCTTTTCATGGTGAGAACAGTTGTTATATCATGTTTGCCATCTTTTTTCTCCAATTCTCTCAGAATGACCTGTAACCGAAACAAATGAAAAAAGCATACCATTGTAATTTTAAGAACAACAAATTTACACAATACAACTGACAACTTTCCCGCAAACGTATTTTAGCAAAATATTTCTTGATGTGAAGTTTAACCTTGGGAGCTTAACAACTTTGTTTGCTAATATACAAATGAACACTGCAATCTCCACTTCCTTACTATCATCACATAACACATTTTGAGAAATCCTATCATCAGCAGCTTTTTTATGGTGATTCATGACCCTACCCCTTTAATTTATCTAAAGTAGGCATAGTAAGCTTCAGGTAAATTGCTGGATATATGAAATTCTTTTCAACTGAATGCTTGGATTTTAAAATTATGGTCTGATACTAGTATCTTCTGTTTCCATCAATTACTATAGCCACAGTTACACAATTGATGCTGCTTACAAAAACATGATAGGCACAGAGTATGGGAAAACCTTTATTGAAATCACCCTCAACTTGCGCTATCTAAGGCTCTGGTGGCATTTTCAGAAGTTAGCACGATTGCAAACAACAAAATAGAAACCAGCTAATGGAGAGATTTAGGCTCACCTGTGCAAATTTATAATCTTCTGTTAGAGATGTTTTTCCTATGGACTCATACAATTCCAGACAAACAGAGGAAATACTTCCAGGCGCATGTAATGTATGCTGTCGTCGTGCTGGTAATGGTGTACCCGATGGTAACAACACAGTGAATTTGTCAGCTCCACTTTCATCTACTTCCTGCGAAACAACAAAATATGAATCACAATTTCTGTAACACACCTCAGGACAGACTAGGTGACTTGTTTATAAAAACCAGTGCATACACTTCGTATTTTGAAAGTTATATTTTTAAAATAAACCGAATGTCACCTCTTAACTGTTGTTTTGAGATGCAAATGTTCTTATGATATAGTGTGGACTGAGGCTGACTGAACAACTAATCTTGTAGATCTGGTTGGAGCTGCAAGGCAGAGGTTGTTTATTATGCAAGTGAGATTTTCAGTGAAAGGATCCGGTCTGTCTGCTGTAATGGGGACCAGTAATGTTCCTTAAAAATATTGTTCACTCTTGCACGATGGAGACCAAAACTCTTGGCAAAGGATTAACTAACATTATGTGCCAACATGCACTGATTCAACCTAAATTACACGTAGTGGTTTTATGGGCTCTAAATCCAACCCCTCTTAATAGGGGGATCCCTTCTGGTAATAATTACAGACGTTTGTCTCCTTCCTCCCCCCACCCCGATCTGCTTCATGCGACGCAATGTACTGCTGATTCTGATTTGGCTCAGACAGATCACGGAGAGGAAGTGTAGGCTCTTAGTTGACTTATTATGGACCTGTATTTGCTCCCTTTGTAGCTCCTTTAAAACAAGGTGATGAGGATGATCTTGGTTTAATTGGGTACCCATCTAAATCTGGGAAATGTCCAAATGTTCCTGGAATCACCTCTTAAAAAGTATGGGCCAAATGTACCAAACATTTTTGCGGTGAGGTTTCAATCGCTAAGATCCTTTTTCAAATGTACAAAGCACAAATTGCGATTCAGTGACACACTACCGAATAGCAATTTGTGTTTGTGAATCGTATTTGGAATAAGCTTCTTTAGGGTGTCCGTTCCAAATACAGAAACACAGTGGTATGTATGAATGTTTTGGGCCTGAATCATGGCTGCAAAACATTCATTTTTTACTGACACCTCAAAGGAGGTGGTAACCCATTCGCAAATGGGAAAGGGTCCACCTGAGACCCCTTCCCTTTTGTGAATGCTGAAACAAATATTTTTTAGGAGCAGGCAGTGGCCCCAAGGATCACTGCTTACTCTTAAAATGAAATGTAATCCTTTCAATCTAGTTTTTTAAACACATCCTATTTTCTTTTAAGCAAAATGTGCTGCATTTCAAAAGTAAAAAGAAGAGCGCTTAATTAAAAAGCAATCATAGACATACATGGTGGTCTACCGCAATCCCTTAAATCTTTACATATCGCCCTATATTTTTCAGAAATGTATTTTCTCAAACTCTGAGACGTTCAAGCATGTGTAACATATCTGATGACAATCCCCAGATCTTGGATGCCGGCCACCACAGGACGTCAACTCGAATAAAGACCTCTTTTGGAACAAAACATCACAGCCAGATCTCCGATCTGACGCCAGTCGGATCCATTTAATCAGTAATCAAACTCTTTTCTATTTCAATCCTCTTTCCAATTGTATGATGCATGTGAAGAACACATACGTCACAGTGTACATTCATTTCCTCTCCTCATTCCTTTTCTTTTCCCATCCCTAAAATTTTAAAAAGAAATTGTTTTTTCAGACCTTTTATAGTGAAAGGTGATACAAACTTGCAAGGCTCGAGCTGACCCAGTCTTCTGGCTTTTGACAGTGCAGACATTACTGAGATCCCAGTCAGGTCCCGTCTAATTTTAGAGACTGGTTTTCGGCTTGAGGTTGGTCGCCTTTTTTAGGACAATAACCAGCTTAAGGCTGACAACTTTGAAGGGTCCTTGGCTTGAACCCGATTTTCGGGCCCCATCCAGGCAGACATTTATCAAGGTTTTTGTTTCATACAGTATACCTTTTGAAGGTGCCACAATATGTAGTTTCCTTAAGGATGATGGTTTTCAAACACTTTTCGATTCCAACTCAATTTTCAGAACTTGTAAGATGTGTTCAGAAAATGTCTTGCTGACTTTGTTGGGAAGCTCTCTGTGACACTGATAAATGGATCTAGCTTTTTCAGTACTTAATAAAGATAAATGACTAGTTTCAGTCATCTATTGTACGTGGCTCTCAAAACGGATCCAAAACTTTGGCAGAGGAGGGGGATGGGATTCAAATGACAAATCTCCTTTGCCACCATGGCATAATGAGCTCAGAGCCATTGTTTCTGCAATGTTATAGGATATTTACTCTGAAAATCTAGGCATATTGATACTAAGCATTGTTAAGCGCTATGGGCAAAGAAAGGTTTTAGATATGATCTAGGTTTTTACAGCAATAGTAAGAACTGCAACAGAGGTAGAACTTAAATATGTAATTTTACATATTTTCAAACTCCAAGCTCCAGTCATTCTCATACACCGAGATAAGCAGGTTGTCTTATATCAGGAAACGGGGGTCTCTTCTTTTTGGTCCTATTTAACACCAATATCCCAATGCAGCTTTTCTGCGCCAGAAAAGACTCCTTTGTTTTTCACTGGAACACAGCATCTTACATCTAGCCCCAATGATGAATAAAACATATTGGAGATTGGGAGAATGCGACCCAATGGAGAGTGGGCTTCAGGGTGACATATGAGGAAGTCTTTATAGATGACAGAAGTATGCACTGCATGTAAATCTAGAATGGAATATTTGCTTCAAACAATGGAGCCTTCTGGAGGAATAGGATATGTGTTAGAAGAGAAATCAACTCTTCTTGGGTAAAAAAGGCACTAGACCATTTTAAAACAAGTTGTTGAATGGTGTTACCGATTTCAGAAGGTTATGATGGACCATGTTAAATATCATAAACTGGCCTGAGAGAAAGGAGAGAAATGTGTGCACTGTCTGTTGCTAAGATAACCTTGCTCTAACCTACCAGTAAGTCGGTTCCCACCACCACCAGTTTTGAAAGGAGAAACACTATTTACCTTTAACATGGTTTATATATTCTGTTGTACACTAAAATGCTGCAAGTACTGCTACTCTCTCTTTAGTGAATATTGTAGCCCGTTTTATCCAAGTTCGTTTCTAGTGTGACTGGAATGCCTACTGAGCAGAAGTAACTTTAGATTGAGTCACTTTATATCCAAAAAAGTCTCTTGTAAAGCTTAACAATTTCATTTTGCTCATCTGCAAGTACCTTGACTGTTTGATAAAACATCTGCCTAGAAAAAAAGGCAGCTTGGTGATAAAATGTTTTATGTGCCACTTTATTTACTGTTATCTTAATCTTACACTATTTGAAATCTAATACACAGGGCTTACCTTTTGAAGATTTGTTGCACCTGAGAGGTGAACCGATTTAGGAGGTTTCAACAATAACAAAAATCACCATCAGTTAACAAACATGACAAAGATGGGTGCTCCACACCACAGAACATTGAACTTTGGTTATGAAATTGTTGAACATCAAGTTGATGGAATTTAAAAAGAGGGCAAAACTCATTAAGAGAACAAAAACCTGTGTTACTCCTCACCTTAACAAAAATATCTCTGGCAGAACACTCAATAGTTTGAGTTTCAACTTCCCATGACAGGTTATCTTTACCAAGCAAAAGGCCAGCTTCAATTGCAGCACCAATGGGAATGACCTCGTCAGGAGGTATAGAGTTCAGCAACTCCACATCTGGAAAAAGATCTTTAATCAGCTGCTGCAGTTTTGGGATTCTAGCAGATCCTCCACATAGCACGACCTGGAAAGAAAAAGTGATTTCAAAATCTCAAGTGGTTTAAATTGGAAAAGCATTATCATTTCATCACGGATAGTGTATTAAAAAAAATGCATTTCCATTCTTGTGCTTAGAGAGACTAATAGCTTTATTAAATTGCATTTCACGGAAAAGATCATAATCAACTGGTCCAGCCGATATCTTTTAAGCTTTATTTAATCCATTGATTTTAGTACTTGATGCAATAATGTACATTTTTATGAGGGTGCTCATTCTGATTCGGCACAGAGAACAAGTTACTAAACTTCCATAAGTTCCTTCTGGTGGATACTCTTACCTGCCGATTCCTCATCTTTTGTATCCTCCGAGACACCAGACTGAATCCAGAAACCTCTGCAACAGCTGTGGCGCACTAACAGGCTGCCCAGTCAGTCTCCACGTCGACTCTGCACTGTCTTCGGATCGGACAACAGAGCTGCATATAGCCATCACCCCTGCGTGCTGCTGTCAGTTCTCTCTTACGCATTTTGTGCCCTCAGAATTCAGGCATTAAACAGTGAAATATCTAACTTAGAAGTAAGCACCGAAAGGTCACTCCACAGAATGATGAGTGTGGACAGGGAGGAATTAGCTGTAGATAAAACATACACCACAAAGAACAGTACCAAAAGTAAATAACTTGGACTTTAGTGGATACGTCAAAATATATATTTTACATTAATTGATACCAAAGCAGAACCCAAAGTAAGAAGTTGATCTGAGGAGTGACTTTTGTGCCAGGATATCCTGCAGGATTGAGTAGGCAAAATGTCTCTCTCTCTGGACCAAAGAATCTATGCAGTAACTCATGGTGAGAGTGTGGATAAGCGCCTATGTAATCTCCTGGCAGTTGTCCAACACCAGTAGGCCCCTAGCCAAGGCCATAGCAGCAGTTTTCGCTGTGATGTAATGAGCCTGAAGGCCTTAAGGAAGTTTGATACAAAGGGTAAACCACTGAGATAAGGGCCTTTTCTGTATGGCCTCACCTTACTTTGCACCAGTGAATCCTATGAAGAGTGGTTTCTCCACCCGGTGGTCCTTAGTCCTATCAATATAGAAAAGAAGGACCCGATTAGGAGCCAGAAGGCGCAGCCTCACCTCTTTCTTAGAGGGAAGTAATTAAGAAAAAAAACACAGAGCGTGATGAACTGCTGAACTAGGAAGGGACACACCACCTTAGAGAGAAATAATGTCTTAGTCCTAAGCACCCATTTGTTTGGAAAGAAGTTGGTATACGAAGGTTGCACAGAGCGCACCTACAACTCAATGCTGTGACACACAGAAGTAATCGCAAAAAGGAAGACTATTTCAAGAGTCAATGAGCTAAGGGAACAACTGTGCATGAGCTTAAAAGGAGTGCCCATCAAAAACATAACAACCAAGCTAAGATCCCACTGGAGCATAATAACTGATGCAGAAGGATGCCCATACGTAAGCTGTGGATATGAGAGAGATGGCTAAATGACTGACTGTCAGAGAAATCCTGTGTGGATCGAGCCACCACCATAGTCGTGTAGCCTCCAGACAAAGAACGAGAATCGACACCACTATGCTTGTTGAAGTACCACATGGCGGTCGAATTATTTGTCAGGATCTGGACAGACCTGCCCTTGACAGAGGGCAAAAAGGCCTTGTGGGCTAGCTGGCTGGCTCAAAAAGACTGGTGTGATGTCACTGCTCCATCGGAGGCCACAGTACTCTGATCATCCAGGTGCATGCCATCCCTGCTCAGCTCAGGCAGAACACACAGTCACCACCGTGAGCTTTCAGCAAGGTGAAGAAATGTGTCTACCACAAGTCAAACTGGTATCAAACATCCACTGCTGAAGATCCCGGGCACATGTATCTCCGAAATGCTCCCCAGTGCTGGGATCACTGTAGCTTAAGGGTCCACAGCAGAGCCTGCATATGCCAGCAGGCATGATGCACCTGGAGGATGCACATGGCCAGGAGACCAAGATGACTCAGAACCATCCAACCTTGCTGTCTTTGAAGGTCTGTGGAGCCAAATCAAACTAATCACAAAACAGCATGGTGGCATCAAAAAGCATGCCAATTAAAGAAAGCTGGACATCACAGAGCATTCAGGTGTAGCAATCAATGACCACGCTGTGTTCATGGTGCTATCAGTACAGGACAGCCCAAAGTGCATACTGGCCACAACCTGAATGTCTGACTTTGTGAAGGAAATTCTGAACTCTTCAGGAAAGGCAGCCAAAAAATAACTCACCATGTCCCAAAGTGCATGAATAGGACAGCCTAAGAGACACACTGCATTCAAGAAACCAAGAGCCAAACTGGCAGATGAAAGCAGACATTTGCCCAAAGCATCAATCTGCTCAGATTCCCTGTCTGGTGGAGCTGTGGGAAAGGAAAGGCCTGCACCACTAGTAAGTAGGCTGGTGCAGAGTCGAAAAAGTGTTGTCCCCGTAGCAAGCTTAGTGCGCAGTGCAATTTGGCACCTTACTGGGGGAGGAGAACAAGGTTTAGATCATGCTACAGAAAGGCATGCCATATTAGCCTCTTTAAAAGGCAAGGGCTAAAAGGTAGGTGTAGAGGCTGAATAATTTACTTTGATAAATAAGCCGCAGTGTTCAATTTATACATCTGCAATTTCAAGACCTCATATCCGTGGCCCTGAGTAACACCATTACAAGGAAGGTCAACATACTGTTTGCTGTGGAAAGTACCAATGCATTGATTTGAGCTCTGTTCTTAGCCCAAAAAGTGGTGTGCATTGCTTTGCACCAACGGGAGGGTTATTTGGGCAATCAGCACAAATACTCATAGGTATTGTTGCATAGTCTGAGCTACAAAGTCAGCCATATCGAACTTTGTCAAAAGAAATAATGCATCTCTGAAGCAGGAGTTAACAAGGAAAAAAGTGTAATGCATACACATCCAAAGTATGAAGTCCTTCTGAGTTTGTCTAGGCATAGGAATGTGTAACCGAATGATATGCTCTCAGTATAAAACCTAAGCTCGATAGTGGATGATCACCTCTGCCCTATGCTGTGCTTCAAACAATGCAGCCTTATTGGAGCATCAGTGCAAGGATTGACTGCAAGAACACGCCAATCTTATTTGATATGGTCCTATGCCGTTTTCCTCACTCTTTGCCAAAAGCAGTGAAGTTAGTCACAGTGTTGTGTGAAAAATATATGCAATGTTCTTTTTGTTAAACTATACTGTAACTGATTCTGTCTCACCAGTCTGTTGTAAGGTAGCTATATTCACCCCTGCCTTTGAAGAATAACCTCCTTATTTTGCTCATGAGTCATTAACGTTATGCTTTCGCTTCGCTCTCCTTGTTGAATATACACTGGTAAACAAGAAGGAATTATATGTGATTGAATGCATGCCAATTATACTAATTCACTATTTATTTACACTGCTAACACATAAATTCAGGCAATTTTTAGGGCCATTTTTATTTTTTTTAGAGTTAGATGGTTACTGGACCCTGTATGCAGAAGCCAAGAAAAATGTCAGCAAAAAATGCAGATATATTTAAATCAAGTAGCCACAATGACATTTTCATGGCTAGACCAACTAAATGTATATGAAACCCTTATTCCTTCCATGTGTTTGGAAATGGCTGTGGAAATTCTTCATTCCTCTTAGACAGGAAGTTAATTCTTCCTTCAGGTTTCTCTGTCTCTTCGTCTTGTAATACTTATATATTTTCAATTAGAGGTGGATGAGCCACCGAGACAGATGCTTGGCTTAAGTTCGGCTCTAGGTCTTATGCAACCTTGAGCTCAAAACGTACTGAGCCCTCATAGTTTCCCGAGCCCATGCTCTTACCTTGGTTTCATGTCCTCCCTACCGCCACCCTCCTGCAGCAGTGCTGGTGGTAACCAGCTCTGGTAGCACTGCAGTCATTTTGCAGCTGGGCTTATAGTCAAGACCATGCATAGAAATGTGGAATTGGATAAATGGTTAGAGAGAGCTTATATACTGATGCTATGAGAGCAGACAATTTGAAAAATCACTATTATTGCATCACAAAGCACTTTACAGGACTAGTCAGTCTATCTGATCCTCTGCCCCCACCCCCAGGATTTATTGAAAAATGCAAAAGCCCGAAGTGTGGGCCCATTGTGAAAGCTCACCCGCAGGTGAACTCTGCACTTCATTTGGGTCATTGGAACTCTGTACGCTCTTCCCAGATCTTTCTCCTGTTAAAGGGTGGAACTGCCGTCCCGGAATGTTGCAGGGATTCTGCTTATGCACAGAACTATGCACAGGAACCCAGGCCCTCAGTGAATTGTGGTGTACCAAAAACTCACCTCAGAACCCAGAACCCAGAACCCCTTATCTGGCCAGCATCAGTGTCCCATTCGTTATCCGAGGTTTAGCTCGGCGGTCCCAATGTATAGACAACCCAGAACAAGCGACTTAGTATATTTCTCAGGAATGGTGGGAATCAGAAATACCTGTTCGTAATTATTCTCATATCAGTCCACAACAGAATAAACAGAGACACGGTAAAGTTTAAAGAGTTTATTTTATAAACCTCGTGTCCTAAGATGCAGCAGTTTGGCTAACATAAGCAGACAAACTATTAAAATCAAAACAATCAGCATAGTTCCAAACCATAGAAAATGAAAGGAGTAATCATACTAAAATGACTGTGGATCTAAGCACCTTCCTTTCTCTAACAAACTAATAGTATTATTATTAGACTAGTAAAAGGTCTCTAGGCTTGAATGGGGAACCCCATACCGTAAAGATCAGCTCAGTGAGTTCACATCACAGGATCAGCTATGTTCTGCTCCTGGGAAAGCTCTTCTTCCGAATGTAATGAAAACATGTAACACTGCAATATTAAAAGCACTCGACTTTCAGGTATTTGCAGCTGCGTGCGTGTTATGGCTAAACTAGTGGGCCGATCAACCTGAACCCAACAACATGCACCGTCTAGCGACCCAGACTGTTTCTTTACACTGTGTACAGACCAAGGTCGTAGCTCACTGTTTGGGATGTGAACAACAGACAGTTCTCATGTGAAGCAAAGTCGAGTAAGCATTTCTCAATTTAATAACATGTGACTACAGTGTCGTGTGCAAAAGCAGCAAAAGCGGCAAGATGGCTTTCTAACATCTAACGCGGTCGTGCTAACTTAGCATTGTACATATATAGATAACGATCTTCACTACACCCCCCCTTGATCGGACCACTAACCAGTAGGGGCGCACTTGCAAGAACGCAGAGTTCAAGTTTAATAGAACGGAACCAAGGGCATGAACTGTAAGTCCATATAACGTAAGTGAAAAAGTTCGAAGATAAAACTAAAGAAAAAATATAAAAAAGGATTGAAAAAAACCCATTAAAGGATTAAAAAAAACATCATTGAAGGACGTAGGAGAAAATGAAAGGGCAAAAGTCAATCCATCAATGTATAAGCACAATAAGTTGCAACAGCTTCCAAGAGGAAATCATTGGAACGTTCCGCAAAATTATCTGCCATCCAGTTCTGGACGGGGAAGGAACATACATGCTCCTCAACCACCGGAGCCTCCAGCACCAGACGAGGACAACTGGCGTGTTCTTCAAGATAACTTCTTGCTAAGAAGTCAATCGCAGCCGTTCCGATGTCCCAATTCCCAAGGACTCCATGTGCTGCTCCACAGGCCATAATCCCGACGCCAGAACAGTCCAACTCATGAGCCACTAAGGGGCTCATCAGCCGATCATAATCCGGGGCAGGAGACACCGAGTTCGACAGACACAAATCCAGAGCCCATTGGAACGGACAATCTAGGCAATGAAAGACGGGCTGCACACAAGTAAAGTAGGGAAACCGGAAGAACAATCCATAGGCAACGCTCAGAGTTGCCAGTGGTAAAGTGCCATAGTATTCAAGCATCCGGTTACGAAGATGGAGCAGCCGGGACATGTTGTCGTGTGACGCAAGCTGTGCAGCCATAGCGCACGGCGCAGACCAACAAAAGTATTCCAGCTATGAGGACGAGAAGTAAAGGGAGACCTCCGAAGACGCTGGAAAAAATAGAATGAAAAAAGTCCGGGATCACACCAAAAATAGTTTGAAAAGAGGTCACGAGGCCGGAGCCCACAATTTAAAAAAAATGAGCTATGCCACTTGTTGACGAGGCATTAAAGATAGTCTGAATCAGGGTCCCAAAATGAAGTGGGAGATCAGTATTCAAAAGCGCTTGCACCTCAGTGCGGGTGTTTGCTACGTGAAGGACAAATGTTTCCCGGGATGAAGTCAACGCGACTTCTTTTTGAGACAATAGAGCTCTTATTCTGCTCATCTTGTTGAACTCTGCTTTCAAGGTTGGAATGGAAGGCCAGATGGATACATCGAGCCGGCCATGCGGGGTGGGAAAAGGACGTTATTACAGCAAACTACTCTCCGTGATACAGTCACTATGTAGGGAATCCCCACTAACATCCCACAGCAAGCTTCATTACTTAATAGCAAATAACTACCGTTAGCCAGCAGCGTAAAAGACGGCGTTATAACTGGCACAGAAATCCCTTTCAGGACGCAAGCTAAATTAGGGACGTGCACATTACATGCACCATGCAATTGAATGTGCCTACACACAACAGAGTGATCCGGAGTGGAAGTGCACTCTTCACCTTTCAAGTAAACCTACTTGCCCTCTCTCACACATCTATAAGTGAATGGGAGTGACCAAACTTCGTGCAGGAAGGCAGTACCGAGTTGTTCATATCTGCCTAGAGCATAATGTTTCATGCACGAACTAAATTTAAACAGGGGGAACGGTAACGTGATCAACCCATGTACAAGCCACACAGCAGAATTCAATTTCAGACTTTCAGACTTTAATTCCTGAATTAAAGTCAAATAAGGCTAGACGGTCTCTGGCTTCTTGAAGATTCTGCAATACAGCACAGTGTTCATCTACGTCAAAGGATGCGGCGGACGCCGCCATGTCTAGACCGTCAAGGTCTGGGACAAACATTCTTACACCAAAGAGCATCATGTATGGGGTCCGCCCACCCAGACACCTTCTAGGGAGATTATTAAGTGCACGTTGCACGTCATACAAGTGGGCTAGCCTGTTCCGGCCAGTACCCAAAACTCTGGCTGTCAAAGATTGCTTTAAGTCCCGGTTCATTCGCTCCACTACACTATTACCCTCAGGCCGGTATGGAGATGAACATTTGACTTGGACCCCCACATTTCTCATGGCTTCTTTGTACGCCTTAGAGGCGAAAGCAGGGCCCCGATCAGAATGAAAGGTACCACATGCAAAACTCCCAACAAAGACACGCAAATCTTTTATGACAGTGCGAGAATCAGCACTCCTTTGTGGCCACACCCACAGAAAACGTGTGCACGAATCAACTGCAACAAAGATGTATTTGTACGCAGCATCAGAGGTAAATGGACCGCAATGATCTAAATAAACACAACCCATTGGCTTATTAGATATATACAACTGAGTTTGTGGTGGGCGAGCCGCAGTTGAAGGTTTAATCTGCTGGCAAATGTCACAATTAAGAACATAAGCCCTGGCTTGTTTGTACAAACCGCACCACCAGTAACGTTGTTGTAGCAGAGATATAGTAGCTGCAACGCCGGCATGCGCGGAGGCCATGCCCTCGTGAGCCGCTAATATCAAAGAAGGTCTGCAGTCCGCGTTGGGAATCAATCTGTCACCAACGTCATTAATCCTCACTAATGGGACTTTATCAGGACTTAAGCGATAATGGTAACGAGCAGGGAAACCTCTGGGTGGCTTTGTTCCTTGCTCTGTAGCAGCAATAGCTGCCAAGATGTCATCATCGATCTTACTTTTGGATCTTGTAACTGCTGCTACTAAGTAAGTCGCCACTGCTGTTTTTGCTGCCTCGTCAGCTAGGCTGTTGCCGACAGCATGGACACCAACTCGTTGGTGACCAAGAGTGTGAATTACATTCACGAGAAGGCAGAAGTTCTTTAAGATCTGCCACTCGAACCCAAAGCAGTTTATGCTTAATCGTGCTACCTTTGGAATCATGGTAGTCATTCTGAGACCAAAAATGTAGATTGTCGTTGTAAGATTGAACACAATAAAAGGAGTCACTCACTATAAGGGTAGTGACTCGGGGATCAGCAAACTCTAGCGCTAGCACTAGAGCACGAAGCTCCGCCAACTGCGCGGTACAATCACCCAATGACTGCGTATGCACGACATCGGACTGGAATTCTCCATTTACGAAAGTACCGACCACAATTGCGCAAGCCGCTGAATAGGCGTGCTTTGATCCAGTTGCCGGTTGCGCAGAACCGTCAGTGTATATGACACAATGGTAATCCTCGAGCGGGCGCAAGGACAGAGGAGCCGGATGAACGAATTCATACTGCAAAAACTCCGGAGTCTGAAGTGCCGCGTCAAAGATATATGAGACGTCCGGCGATGTCAAGGAAGTGGCCCATTGTATCCACCTTGGATACAAAGCCTTAGAATTCGGTACACTTGCTTTTGTCACCACCTCAAGGGCAGGATATGGTGTTACCACCAACATGCGTTTACCTTGTGATAGCGCTCGTTCTTTCAGAATCGCCATCTGCACTGCCGTTAGAACTTTCTCGACAGCGGAAAATCGCAGTTCAGCCAAAGTGTACAAGTGAGATTTGTAAGCAATGGGGACGGTGTCGCCCTCATTGAACGTTAAGTATGTGAAACCCACCGCGCCAGGCACAATTCTTATGACTAGGTTAGTGTGGTTATCACGCGTCAGTAAGTATTTAGAAGCAAGAAGATCAGCTTGCAATGACTGCAATATAGCTGAATGCTCTGGCAGCCAACAAGATTTGGAAAAAGTAGGTTGTACCAAGGCATAAAGCGGCTTGATACGCTGGGCATAATCTGGGATGTAAGTTCGACCGAAATTCAGAAAACCCAGCAGAGATTGTAATTTCTTTAGTGACGTAGGAGCACGGAGGCATGCGCACTTCTCTAGAAAGTGCGGAGCCAATCCTCGACCTTCATTGTTGAGTTTGTACCCCAAGAACAACACTGTATATTCCGCAATGTGAGACTTCGCAAAGTTGAATTTGTAGCTGAAGTCTGCAAACAAAACAATAATGCGATCAACGCGTCGGAGATGCGGGTCCAACTCGTCATCTGTGAGATAAATGTCATCCACATACGAGTACGCATCAGGGTCTACACCCTCTAAGAGAGAGACCACGCGAGCGGCAAAGACTCCAGGGCTGTTTTTATAGCCCATTGGTAATCTTTTTAATTGTTTTTGTTTGCCACCAGAGGTTAACGCCGTCCACTCACTACTAAGAGAGGACAGGTTATGGCTGTAAAAGCCATTGGAAATGTCAAGTGTGGTTTTAAACCTTTTTCTCACGAGACTATCGACGAGAGCCGAACTGTGGGTGTTTTGTACTGCACAGGTCCGGCAATGAGAGTTTAGGTGCCGGTAATCCAAAACTAGGCGGTACGACCCGTCAGGCTTCGTCACAGTGAACAAAGGATTATTCATAGGTGACATAATTGTTTCGATTACTCCCTGATATTCCAATTGTTCAAGGATCGACGCGACGTGAGGTCTAGCTTCGCGACGCATGGGGTATTGGGGTTGTGGTTGGGGCGTTGTCCGCAACGGAATCTCATGGCCGGGAGACAATTTATCCCAGCCAACCTGATTCCGATATAACGCAGGCGCTTGCACCTGAGCCCATTGAGCGGCGTACTTTTTAGCTAGGACCTTAGGCACTGTGTGCGCAAAGGACGGGAGGAATGCCTCCTCCCCTCTAGGAGCATCCAAAACGAAAGCCGGGGGCCAATCTGCCTCCGCCAATAGAATATCATAGGAAGTGGTCAGATTATCCCAAAAAACCCCTTGAATTGTACGTTGTATGTCACCTTCAATTTGAATGGCTATATTATACAGTCTATCAGGAGGAGACACCCGAGTGTCAGCAGTTTCAATATTCACGAATATATCAGTTGCTGTCGCCACCAGATATGGACGCAGTGCTTGTCGCACTACTGTAACTTCCGCCGCGCTGTCTAGCAGCGTTAGCGCCCATGTCAGGTTCTGAAGCTGCGTCTGTACCGTCTGAGGCATACCTCGCTGTCAGTGCAGCAACTTTCTTCTTCTGAAACGGGGTCTTTGACGTGCAGATTCGTCTTGCTTGCCTTTGCCGTCCGACTGGCGGGGCTGCTCACGACTCGGAGCACCCCTTCCTTTCCCACGGTCTCCGCCACCGGATTGTGAAGCCGATGTTTTCTGTGAAAAACGAGGAGAGCGTTGTTCAGAAACCTGAAATCTATCAGGTGACTTAATACGAGATCGATCGCGCAGATCATATGTGCGCTCGGTAGACGACTGTACCGGTGAGGCAGGACGTGACCCCTGTTTCTGTTGTTGTTTCCCCTGTTTCTTAGCTCTCCAACTTTGTTTAGGAAAGTTGGGGCGTTCGTCTTTCGTAGACAAACTCACCTTAGTTTGCTGTACTATATCAGGAATGATCACAGTTGGGTTTACACCCAAGGCACTACGACCCACGGTCCTATATGCCTTCGCAATTACTTTAGCGAACTCTTTGGGCTTGTCGAGGTCATCCACGCGGTCCATCACATTTGCAACTTGGAACTGCATGGCATCTCCTTTGAAGTTGCCCATTACCATGGAGCATACCACATCGAAGCTGTCGACAAGCCTCATTCCCAATTCAATAGGTGCCTCCGCACCATGATTCTCCTGAACCTTTTTGATGACGGATGGTAGCACAGACATAGACGGAGTGCCATAGCACTTCGAATAGGTCACGGCAAAGACCTTACCCCAGTTGTCACAATCGGCCATATCCGGGACCAGGTCTTTAGGCAAAGTAATGGTGAGGATCCTGTGTTTCTCTACAGGAGATGTATTTGGAAAAAACGCTTCCAATTGATTAAATTTCTCAGCAAGCCAATAAGGAAATTCATCCTTACTTTGGGGGCGCTTGCCGACCACCGAATTGACCATAACAGGACTAATGACCACCGCGTGGTGGTCCATAGGTTGTCCCGCAACAGCAGGTGCCCCCACCTGCACGTTGCATGACACGTACTGCACCAAAGCCCTATGGACCGTAATCAGGGCTGTGTGCAGTACACGCAACTCAGCCACCCCCACCGTGAGATAGCGGGGATGTGGCGTAAAGCCGGCCAGCCGCGGCCATGTTGCCCCTGCAATAGACAATGGGCCCATTCTCGCCGGCGCAACCGCATGGGGAAGGGCGCCATTAAACCAAATAGTATGCTGCCAGGCAGAGATTGGAATTTCTTGTGTCCTATATGGGGTATAGACCGCAGGCAGCTGTGTGGCAGTATAGGTATGGAACGTATCATCGTCATCAACCGCCGGAAAAGTCACCCATGAGTAAAACAACTCATACGGGTATGACGCATCAGCGCTTACCACAAAAATTACAGGCATCCCATCATCCGGCACCCCATACGTCGTCAAATGACGGCGCAGAGGTGCACGGCTATGCGCGGCTAGGTCAACCGCCATCAGGACACACTTAAGAGTATCAACGATATCTACAGTAGCACTGGGGTTCAGAAAAAATAACCTTTTTAATGATGAAGCTTGAAGGAACCTATTAGTCGAAACACAGGTAGGTTAAACCGTCACTCCCGTTATCCGGGAACCAGAGTGAGAGCGTTGTGGACTAATACAAGCACTACTAAGGCGTTTCAAATCAATAGACCAAACGTTAGGTGCGCCATGTTGCAGGGATTCTGCTTATGCACAGAACTATGCGCAGGAACCCAGGCCCTCAGTGAATTGTGGTGTACCAAAAACTCACCTCAGAACCCAGAACCCCTTATCCGGCCAGCATCAGTGTCCCATTCGTTATCCGAGGTTTAGCTCGGCGGTCCCAATGTATAGACAACCCAGAACAAGCGACTTAGTATATTTCTCAGGAATGGTGGGAATCAGAAATACCTTTTCGTAATTATTCTCATATCAGTCTACAACAGAATAAACAGAGACACGGTAAAAGTTTAAAGAGTTTATTTTATAAACCTTGTGTCCTAAGATGCAGCAGTTTGGCTAACATAAGCAGACAAACGATTAAAATCAAAACCATCAGCATAGTTACAATACCATAGAAAATGAAAGGAGTAATCATACTAAAATGAAAGTGGATCTAAGCCACCTTCCTTTCTCTAACAAACTAATAGTATTATTATTAGACTAGTAAAAGGTCTCTAGGCTTGAATGGGGAACCCCATACCGTAAAGATCAGCTCAGTGAGTTCACATCACAGGATCAGCTATGCTCTGCTCCTGGGAAAGCTCTTCTTCCGAATGTAATGAAAACATGTAACACTGCAATATTAAAAGCACTCGACTTTCAGGTATTTGCAGCTGCGTGCGTGTTATGGCTAAACTAGTGGGCCGATCAACATCAACCCAACAACATGCACCGTCTAGCGACCCAGACTGTTTCTTTACACTGTGTACAGACCAAGGTCGCAGCTCACTGTATGGGATATGAACAACAGACGGTTCTCATGTGAAGCAAAGTCGAGTAAGCATTTCTCAATTTAATAACATGTGACTACAGTGTCGTGTGCAAAAGCAGCAAAAGCGGCAAGATGGCTTTCTAACATCTAACGCGGTCGTGCTAACTTAGCATTGTACATATATAGATAACAATCTCCCCTGTAATATCTTGAAGGATAAGTTACTTGCCTTCAGTAATACTCTTTCTGGAGGATCCTCTATCTAACATTAGATTCCTCACCTTGTAAATCTCCCCAGTTGGATACCCCTAGGCTGGATTCAGAAACTCTTGCATTAGCTCCTGCATGCTAACAAGTGGCCCCTTTACCTTTCATAGTTACTGAAGCCCGTCTCCGGACAGGACAACTTGGAGCTACACAAAGGAGCCACCACTGCATGCTGATTTCAGTTTCATTTTCTTTTCTCTGTGTGCTCAAAGAAGAGTAGTATTGTAGACAGGTTTAGTTGCAGCAGGCAGTGTACTAAATCCAACGAGGAATGTTAGCAAATCCCAAAAAATCAATCCACAGTAGGGGGAGGTAGGTGGGCGGTTAGGAATCTGGAATTAAGAGTATCCATGAAAAAGAGTATGACTGAAGGATAGTTACCCTTCTTGAGGACACTTCTAACCGCAGATACTTCATCTTCTGAATTGATACCAGAGCAGTGCCCTCTACAGGGAGAGCGGTCTATAAAGTGGACTTCGCCCCAAGAAGTGCTACAAAACAGAGCCATCAAAATGCAAAATCCTCTCTTCAGACTTGTGAATCAATGCAGTAGAGTCTGGTGAAAGTACAGACAGACACCTACAAGGGTGCTTGGCAAATTTCTGAAACCACAAAGTTCTGAGCCAGGGCAGTAGTCGCATCTTTTGCTTTGGTGGAATAAGCTCCATGGCTCTCAAGAGGACCGTCTTGGGTCAAGGCATGGCAGAGGTTAATCTGTTCAGATGAGCTCCTTTTCTGAACTGCCTTATCATTCTTCACACCAGCTAATCGAGCATATATATAACCGACAATCTGCACAGCATTCTTTAGCACAATCAAAGTAGCAGCTAAAGGCATGTGTTGAATCCAACCAGCGTAGTCTCATCCTCTTTAGATAGATGTGGTGGAGGAAAGAATGTGGGGAGTGTGATGGGCTGTCCCGCATAAAAAGGGGACACAACTTTTAGGAGAAAGGAAGCTTGGCATGAAAATGGGTAGTATCTAGATGCTAAACTGAAAAACCCTGTAGTTCACTGATGACACACAGATGTAATTGCAATGAGAAACATGGAAGAAACTATAAATAAAAAAAGATTTGAAAGGCGCACACATCAAGATAAGGTCCCACAGAGGCTTAATGAATGGAGCAAGGGGAAACATATGAAATTCCTTTTAAGAAACAGAATGGATGACTTGAATAACAAATTCGGCCAAAAGAGCCTATAAGTAACCTCTAAGCGTGCATATGCAAAGCCTTGCCAGGCTAAAGGTAATAAGAACATAAGAACATCAGATAATCTAGTCCGTAGGCGATCTACCAGTTTATCCTAAAAGTAGATGACGAACATGGACCCTGAGTGCTCAATAACCAGATTTAGCAAGGGTGGAGCAGTAAAAATGACATCCATAGCCTCCAGTGGTAAGTCAAAACCTCTCAGTAGGAGCTGTTTAATCTCTATACATGAACATGTAGATCACAGAAGATTCGGTGTACAATCCCACCTTAATGCTGGACAGCAGATTCTCTTGAAGAGGAAGTTGAAGTGGTAGGGCAGATGCACAGGGTCAGCAAGTCGCAGTGCCAGACCTTCCTAGTCTAATTGGGGCCAACAGATTATCTGTGCCCAGTCCACCTGACTTTCTTTAGGATAAGAGGATCAGTGGCAGAAGTGGAAATGCATGCAGGAGGCTGGAATGCCACCTAAGGCAAAACATCTCTCTTTGAGTCCTCTGAAGAGGAAACTATAAAGAGCAGAAAGCTCGACATTAAATGTATTCCGCAGAAAATAGGTCTGGCAAGGGTGTGTCCTAAATAGTAAAGACACACTCCACTTGTGGTGAGCAAGATGACGCCTGCTGAGTTCATCCCACCAGGTGACACTCCAATGTGCCCTGCTTGTTGCAGTACCACATGGCAGTCTTGTTGTCCGTCAGCACCTGGATCGACCTGCACTTGATAGAATGCAGAAAGGCCTGCTGGGCCAACTGGATGGTTTGGCTCCAGAAGATTTATATGAGGACCCTGCTCCATCCAGTATCAGAGACTTCTGATCACCTCATGTATGTGGCCTCCCCAGCACAGAGAGGACTTATTTGTCAATACTGTGAGCCCTGGAAGGTGCAAGGAGAACGCCCAGACATGTCAGACTAGAAACTGGCATCCATTAATTACAGTTCTATTCAACTGAAGGGCATGCATGTGCCAACACGTAATGCACCACCAGGATGCACAATGCTATTAGGCCAAAAAGCCTAAGAACAATCAAGGCCGGAACAGCGGATCGTATCTTAAATATCGGTATATAGAGTGAAGTCCTCATAATTTTTGCAGAGACAAGAAGGTCATCAAGCTGACTGTGTACATAATGATCCAAATAAAGGGAATCCTCTGGCCTGGCTGGAGATGGGATTGGGACAAACTGATGCAGAACCCCCTGGTGGACAGTTATGACACTGTTGCCTTACGGGCAGGTACCAGAAGAGGTGAGTCTGCCTTCAGAAGCCAGTCAGTGAGGTAGAAGAATATGGTGTGTGGGTGTACGATGTATCCCCAAACTCTATAATGTGCTACAACCATTGACTTGATCTTCGTGAAGACTAGACGTCTTGAAGTAAGGCTGAAGTGCAGGACAGCAAACTAAGTGACCGGACCCACCCTACAACTGAAGTACATCCTGTGAGACTGCAGGACTCACCATGAAAGTCTAAATCCTGCAGGTACACCAACATAATCAAGTCCGTGGGATTCAAGGAGTGAGCAAATGTCCTTGTTTTCGAATTCTCCTTTCTGAGGTATGAATTCAAGAATCCAGAAAGAGTCTAACCCTCCATCCTTCTTGGGGACCAAAAAGTAAAGAGAGCAGCAAAAGTTTGATAGTCCATTTGGCAAACAATATTACCTCTTCTTTGTAACAAACATTGGCATGATCTGCCAACGTGCGAGTGTGAAAAGGAGCAGCATGGGCAGGAATACCCAGAAATGAAAAGGCATAGCTAAACAATCTAGCGGACCTATAGTTTCAACGTGATGGAGCACCAGTAAGGCAGGCAGTGCTAGATCCTGTTGTCTACTGCATCGACAGATGGTAGGAGGAGAAATGAAGAGGTTTGGCATCAGTGCCTGTAGGAGAGGCCGATGAAAAGTACTGCTGCTGTTTAAAAAAAAAATATATCTTTATTTTCATTCTCAACATCTGTAGATATACAGTAACAGTAGGCAGTATTCAAAAAACAAGAATTAGTAAGTCGACTAGCATGGCACATAACTTTGCTATTCATAGCAGCACACTGGGATTCTTCACTCCAGCCATTATCACTCATTTTCCCCATCTGGCTCACTCCTACTAACATCTGAGTCACGCCGGTCACTTTCATCCTGAATAGTGTTCAAAAACACTTCACACATTTCCCTCCACTCACTGAGGTAGTCTATCAATTTTTCGTCCCTTCGGCTTAGTCTCATATGTACTTCAGCCAGTGACCACTCACTCACATCACAGTGCCATGTATCCACTGTGGGGGCACGGTGCCCCATCCATGTTGTAGTAACTCTACGTTTTGCTAACACCAATGATAGTTGTAATAATTTGTAAGCCATCTTGCGCCCTTTAGGTTTTCAACTTGGCCCAGTAAACAATGAAGCGGTGAACATTCAATTGTGATTCTCGTGCCCCTCTGTGCATCGTCCCGCACCTGCATCCAGGATGCATACGCCCCAGGGCACATCCAGGCTGAGTGTAAAAAGTCCACTCCTCCCTCACTACATCGCGGACGATTATCTGTTCGGGAAGGGGTAATACGATGAAGCTTCACTGGTGTCATGTACGTGCCGTGCACAAAATTGCAATGCACCAATTTAAAGTGCATTACAGGACCCTGTACGCGCAAGTCTACTAATGGCAGCCCACGTCGTGTCTTCCATGGGCACTCCTAAGTCTACATCTCACGCCGCCCTCGCCCTGAAGTGGGGGGACCTGCAGCATTCAGTCTCATTGCTTTGTAAAGTAAGGAGATCAATCTAGGTCTAGAGTTGCCAGTTAATATTACGTTGTGCATATGTGTCATCTGCGAGGTAGACAGACCATGTCACTTTAAACACTTCCATCAACCCCACATAGTGTAAGTAGTGTCCTGGCCCCAGTGCCAAGTCCCCACATGCCTGCTCATACAAAATAAAGGTTTCACTAGGGTATAAACCAACCATCACTTCATAGCCACCGTCCCTCGTGCCTGAAAGGATATGTTGGCCATCTTTTGTTGCACTGGCGCCAATATCCATATGGGTAGTTCCAGATGAAATGGGGCGCGGCCCAGGACTGACTCCACATACAATTGCCAAATATGCAAAGTGTGGCATACTATGTAGGGTATGTCATCCGTGACCCCCGTCCACTCCATCAGTGCGACGGGCAGTCTGTCAACCAGTACCTGCCCCACCGACAGTCTATTTTCCCAGTTCTCTCCCTTGTCAAACTGCTGCTGTTATTGACCTTATCCTCCATGAACAGTTTGAATCGGTTCCTGTACACGTGGAGATGTTTTTTGCAGGCACAAAGTGACAACCCTTGAGTATTCTTTGAATTTATGGTAGAACTGGTGACCTGACAACAGAGAGCGGCCTATAGCTCTAATGTATTTAAATCTCTCTATAGCTGCATCAGTTTACTTGCTGAAAAGCCTCGATCTATCAAAGAGTATGGAATTACAAAAAACCTAGCTGTACTCCGAGAAGCCTGTGAAGCACCTTGTGAGGAAGCCCCCGCGAGTGCCGTCCCTATGAACAAGGTGCCCTTATCAATAGACCCCTGGGTGCCTTACTGTTATGATCAGGAAAAGGACTATGAAAACCTGGAAGGGACTTCCCCAGTAACCAAGGGCTTTTCCTTCAACACACAGTTCGGTGAGGATAACCCGTAAGCAATCCACCCCTGGAGGGGCAGAACGGAAATCCGAGACATCCAATCAGAAGGGTCTGACGTCACACCGGAGTGGCTGGAAAAGGAGGAAGGAGGTGTGTCGAGGTCGTCAGCCGCTGGGAGTCGGAGAACGCGGGAGAGCAGAGGAAACGCTGGCGAGTCGGAGGAAGAGGCAGAGGAGAAACCAGAGACTGTTGCGGAGTCGGAAGAGACGGAGATCCGGAAACCCCAGAAGTGTGGTCTGAAGACTGGTGGATCCCGGAGGAGGCGGATGAGCCGCCGCAACTCAGGAGAGTTGCGGCAGAGAGCGGTACGTGATTTGGGCAGAGGGAGGACAGAAGGAAGGGGTGGGAAAAGGGGTATACCAAGGGACTATTTCCCCACTGTCTTAGACACCCGTAAGAAAACCACACCGCACGTCCAATGCCCTAATCACTCTCACTTGAACACGTTGTCATAATTCTTCAGCACTTTTTCATCATCCACGCTGAGACGCAGATCAGCTACCCTTTTGGTTCTTTTCCCGTGTATCTCTACTTTTCTTCAGGTACTCCCTCACTACTTCGCCTAGTTCCTCACTTGGTGTGGTGGAAGTAGAAGTAATCCCAGAGAACACATAGACTGGCCGTCACCTTTTGTTTTCTTTCTTGAGAGAACGTCGGAACTTCGGGACCCTACCAGCCCATCAGAGGGAAGCAGACTCCGTGGCCTGGAAGGACTACATCTCCTGCTGGATCCGGTCACAACGACACTTTATTTAGTTTTCTCTGTGCCAGAATCAACAGACTTTCTTTTCTGTTTTACCCTCCATCCTGATATTAATTTGCTTCACAACCTTAATAAACCTCACAGTATAGATCCCATACGGCCTCCTCGCTTCTGTTTCCGACCCTTTCTCCGACACACCTTCAGGCATGTCTCCAGATAATGACACTTGATCCCATCATCTGTGAAGTCCAATCAAGAACATAAAACATATTTTGCAGGATCATGACCATCTTATAATGTCCGAGCCAGGCTTTGCACATATCCTGTGGCAATGAGAACACCACCGCCCAAGCCATACCCCAAGAGCATGTCTGTACAACCCAGGAGGAAAAATGCATTCATGGAGCACAATCAAGCTGGCAGAAGAAAAGCCTTTTTTTTGCCAATGGCTTTACTTCTTTTAGAGTCCTTGTCGAGTGAAGTGGTTGGAAAAGATTTTGCGTTCACCTGTCGCAAGGTGGCTAGTACCATAATGCTTCTTAGAGGCAGAATGTACGCCTAGTGCTTATTTGTGATGTCTTGAGGTGGGACGTATCACTGGTAGAGCAGAGAACAGTCCCCACCAATCTGCTGGAACTGAGTCACTCAGGGCTACCTTGAAACTAAACAAGGGCTCAGAGGTGTCTGATCCAGGTTACAAAATTTCTGAAAAATTGTTAGCTCAGGTCTCTTCTGCAGGAAGTAGGCACTTTCCTCTATATGGGGCCTAAGGGCAAATCCAAGGAGGAAGTTGGGGGCCATATGGGAAGTGGGGGGAATATGGGAACTGGGGGGAATATGGGAACTGGGGGGAATATGGGAACTGGGGGGGGGGGGGGGGCAGGCTCCAGGGAGATATTAAAGCTTCTAGAACATTTCCACCATCCTCCAGAAATACTGCTGCCTTGGCAGAGAGCTTGGAGGACAGCACAAGTCGATGTTAGCACTAGCTTTGATGATAGTGAATCTAAACACTATACAAGCCCTTAGAGAGGATGAATCTGAAAAGGGATGATGGGGAATGATCTGGAACTGGTGCCACTCAAGTTGGAGGGGACACTAAGGGTAAATCAAGTAGTGAGGTCGGTAGCAGAGGAGCTGACAGATGGCCAAGCGCCAGCAAAGGAGCAGGCTCAAATTATCTGGGGTCAGTCTGTGTCAGAGAAGGGCCTGCTAGCAGAAGCCCAGCCGGTGCGGATGGGTCGATGGTGCCTATGTGCATGACAAAGGGACCCAGAACCAATTAAATATTTGCAGTCTGGCCTGCTTCAAGGCCTAAATTGGCTGCAGAGTTAGCAGTGATTCGGGAACACCATAGGCAGACGTGAGGCGGGACTGTAACCAAAATACAGGTCCAGCACAACTGAAACAAGCATTGGCATAGCCAATAGGTCTCGCTTTTGGGACCTTATAAGTGAATAGGCATGCAACACTTGATGTTTTCTAATCTAGGATATTGTGCTGGATAACTAAACATTTATAATGTCCCAAAGGTGAGACCTATTGGCTATGCATTGAGGTGCCTTATAAGTGTTTAGGTAGAGCTATTGACTTTGGCAATGTTTCCAAGCTATGCTGCAGAGAAGTGTGGCTGCTGTGCAGCATGCTGAGAAGTTGTAATTAAAAAGTGTAAGAAGCACTGAGCGATGCTGTGGTGTCGTTGAGTGATGCTATGGTGTCGTTGAGTGATGCTGTGCTGGCCCTGAGTGATGCTGTGCTGGCCCTGAGTGATGCTGTGCTGGCCCTGAGTGATGCTGTGCTGGCCCTGAGTGATGCTGTGCTGGCCCTGAGTGATGCTGTGCTGGCCCTGAGTGATGCTGTGCTGGCCCTGAGTGATGCTGTGCTGGCCCTGAGTGATGCTGTGCTGGCCCTGAGTGATGCTGTGCTGGCCCTGAGTGATGCTGTGCTGGCCCTGAGTGATGCTGTGCTGGCCCTGAGTGATGCTGTGCTGGCCCTGAGTGATGCTGTGCTGGCCCTGAGTGATGCTGTGCTGGCCCTGAGTGATGCTGTGCTGGCCCTGAGTGATGCTGTGGTGGCCCTGAGTGATGCTGTGGTGGCCCTGAGTGATGCTGTGGTGGCCCTGAGTGATGCTGTGGTGGCCCCGAGTGATGCTGTGGTGGCCCCGAGTGATGCTGTGGTGGCCCCGAGTGATGCTGTGGTGGCCCCGAGTGATGCTGTGGTGGCCCCCCGAGTGATGCTGTGGTGGCCCCCCGAGTGATGCTGTGGTGACCCCGAGTGATGCTGTGGTGACCCCGAGTGATGCTGTGGTGGCCCCGAGTGATGCTGTGGTGGCCCCGAGTGATGCTGTGGTGGCCCCGAGTGATGCTGTGGTGGCCCCGAGTGATGCTGTGGTGGCCCTGAGTGATGCTGTGGTGGCCCTGAGTGATGCTGTGGTGGCCCTGAGTGATGCTGTGGTGGCCCTGAGTGATGCTGTGGTGGTGCTGAGTGAAGCTGTGGTGGTGCTGAGTGAAGCTGTGGTGGTGCCAAGTGATGCTGTGGTGGTGCTGATTGATGCTGTGGCAGTGCTGAGTGATGCTATCGTGGTCCTTAGTGATGCTGTGGTGGTGCTGAGTGACGCTGTGGTGGTGCCGACTGATGCCGTGGTGGCGTTGAGTGATCCTGTGCTGGCTCTGGGTGCTGCTGTGGTGGCCCTGAGTGATGCTGTGGTGATGCTGACTGATGCTGATTGATGCTGCAGAGGGATGCTGTGGTGGTACTGAGTGATGCTGTGGTGGTGCAGAGTGATGTTGTGGTGAAGGTGAAGGTGAGTGATGCTGTGGTGGCCCTGAGTGATGCTGTGGGGGTGCCGAGTGATGATGTGGTGGTGCTGACTGATGCTGTGGTGGTGCTGAGTGTTGCTGTGGTTGCTTAGAGCGATGCTGTGGTGGCGTTGAGTTATGCTGTTTCCACTGTCATCCATGCCTTCAATATGGATAAGCTAAGCAACACAAGATGCTATGCTGTAAAGTGTGCTATAAAGTGCCCTTGAACACCACACCAACTTATTGTGCTACTGCCAAAAAATACCAGGTAGTTCTGTGCAAGGGCGAGTGCTATGGTGTTGGGCCCAGAAGCATAGTTTGCACCGCAAACGTTTTACAAACTAGACCTGAACACATCACTGAGGCAAATGCACGAGGGTAGACCAGACTTATTTAAATGATTTCCTTATGTTATCCCTGCTGCCACGGAAACTCTACTGGCTCCCACAGATGTAAATTAAGTTCAAGGTCTGTGCATCATTTTCTACGCCTTTCAAGTTGTGAACCTAACTCCAGAACCCATTCAAAAGCGTGTCACTCACTACATGCCAGCATGGACCCACTAATTTAGTAGTGGCACATTGATCTTCCAACAGAAAACCAAAGGTGAAGTTAACAAAGACCGATTGAAAAGGCCTGCATGTCTCTTCGGGTAATAGCTGTAATTCTATCTGGCAAAGTTACCTTTTCTGTTTCTATGAATTACTCTTACATTCTTGTAAGAGATACGGTTTGAGGTATTTATGGCGCATTCAATTCTGGTATCAATGATTTATTAGAAGCAACCAGCTCCAGGACATGATGTAAAGCTGCTTCTTCCACCTAACTCTCACATCTCAGTGAGAACGGGATTTTTCTGCCCTGCTGCCCCCAAAAGATGACCAGCAGAGATAAAGAGAGGGCACTCTGCTCGCGGACACAGGGCGCCTGGCAACGTGAAGGAATCAATCAGACAAAAGGAGATTATTAGAGTGTCTGGGAGAGATCAAACATTGCTGGCATCTGCACCCACACATGGCTGATTTACAGGCGGGCTGATAAAGTGCTGCGGCTGTCAGGAGTACATGACAGCTCCTTAAGCTCTGCGGATAAATTACTGCTAAAGCCCCGTATAACATTTCTCCACCTAGCAACCAAACAGGATGTGGCTCCCCTTACAAGGTGCCAATAAGCTACAAAGAGAAACACGGGAAGTCGAAGTGCGGTAAATACGAGTCGAAAGAAAGCACAGACTTTGCAAATTTCACCACTCCCCCCAGAAAAAGAACTGACAGTCCAGGAAGCCTTCCAGTGTGGCGCCAATGATGAGGTGATGATAAGCAATCAATCTGCATGCTAAACTGAGGGGGCCCCGCCATGCAGCTGTATAAAGAAAGCAGGCGGAAATAGGAAGTTAATTACACGAAGGCTTCAATCCTTCGCCGTAATGTGTGTACAGGATGCAAGATTTACACTTCCCTGGAAATCTTTCATATTTGTCCCTGACATTCAGCATGAAGAAATACAGCCGTAATTAGGATGTCTGGGCCCTGCATGTGATATAATATGTGTTACCGGTCTTAAACTTTAGGAAGTTATTCAGGACTAGTTATGAATGGGATGATGTTGATTTCATCAGTGAAGATGTTTTCCTGAACGCATTTCCATGCCAAATGCCAGCTTTTTCAAGTGGCGGATGGTGATGTTTAAATGTGGTGCAGCGTAACTCCTGCCCTTGACCAAGCGATTGTAGAAAGCGAGCCCGACTGTTTTCAGGAGACAACAGAGGGAGGAGCAGGGCACACGCTAGTGATGCGCGTGCGCGGGAGCAGGCAAAAGTGATCGCGCTTGAAGGGTGCTGCAAGCAATGTAAAAAAAAAAAAACACTAGTGCGCGCACAGCAGCAGGAACAAGTGAAAGTGATCGCGCTGGAAGGGAGGCAGGTGGCGGCTGCGCGCGTGCATGCCGGCATAAACGCAAGCTTGAGGCCAGCAAAAGCCTCTGGTAGCTCTTTGAAAACCCCAATACTAAATGTCTCGCAGAGCAGCTCATGCGCTGGCTCAGGCGACACCTAAAAAACTGCTATGACATGGTCAAACCTGGCTGTGTCATAGCACTATTTTTTCCTTAATTTCTAACAAGCTGCACAGCAGACATGCTGCAGTACAACATGGTTAACAACGAGGCAAGCCACGGCAACGAGGCAAGCAACAACCAACGAGGCAAGTAACCAACGGTGCCCGGGCAAGCAACAACCAACGGGGCAAGCAACAACTAACGGGGCAACCAACAACAAGGAGGGGGAGCGTAGGGGCCGACTTAAAGAAACATGCACTCCTATGGATTGCAGCAAGAAGAAAAAACTGCCTCCTAAAGTGCACAAGCATTGGAAGGACACGGAGCGCTGCGAGGAAGCAGTACTAGGGCTATGCTTCAGGAGAGGGACAAACACGCGAAGAGAAAGCGTAGCCAGCATGTACTGAGAAAACAGAAGCAAAGAGTGCCAATAACACCAACCAGTGATAAGCAATGGGCAGTCTCCAAGTACCTTGTAAACTAACAAAATTCTCTCCGAATCGACAGCATATATGCTGTCTCTGGCGAGATCTAAAATAGACTCAGATAGATATCAGAAGAGCTCGTTATTTATTAATCAGTTGTTTCATATCACGAGATCAACAGAGTGCATTACATAAAGGTAATGTTACAATAGCGATTTAGAATTTGAAGGCACGTCAGACAAGTTACAAAATCACAGGGTAAAAGACAAACGGTGACAATATTTTAAGGTGATAAAAGAACAAGCATTGGCAATTGGCTAGCTTTAAGGGAATGTTGTTTGGTACCATGAAGGATTACATTAATTCTAAACAGCATGGGAATGGATACGTATTTGTGAAAGCAAAGAACTGTAGGCCAGACCTAAACATACATTTGAGGCAATGGCTGCCCTCATCACATCTGTGCTGCTGCCAAAGAAAAACAACGTAAATGATCCAGTTATTTAAGACACTTTAACAGCATTAATGACATGTTTATTTATTTATTTATGGCATTTATAAAGCGCGAACGAATACCCGTGGGCGTCTCGGCGCTAGACTGGCCAGCTGATTCTCCCCAACAATGTAGAGGCCGGAGGGATTTATTGGTTAAACAACCATGTTTTCAGGCTCTTGCGAAACTGGAGTAGTGATTTGCTAGATCTAATTTGTTGTGGCAGCATATTCCAGATCTTGGGAGCTGCTACCGCAAAGCGGCGATCACCCCAGGAAACTGTTTTAGAGCGTGGAACCACTAGTTGATTGAGAGTCGAGGATCTAAGTTGTCTGGTCGGTCTATAAAGTTTGAGCTGGTCCTTAAGAGGGCGTGGACCTTGATCATGTAGAACCTTATAGATTATACAAAGAGATTTGAACTTGATCCTGTTTTTAATCGTTAACCAGTGGAGTGTCCTGATGGTGTCAGAGATGGGTACAAACTTGGGTGTTTTAGACAGGAGACGGGCTGCCGCATTCTGTATAGTTTGTAGCTTTTTTGTAACTCTGGTTTGGCTATTTAGGAGAAGCGCGTTACAGTAATCCAAGGATGAAAGGACCAGAGAACTAACCAGAGTTTTGACAGCTGCATCAGGGAGGAATGGGGTAATTTTTCTTATCATCTTCAATTTATAGTGGGCTGTGGCTGCTATTTTGTTAGCATGTGCCATAAAATTAAGATGATCATCAAAGATAACTCCCAGATTCCTAACCTTGGAAGTCGGGCTGGGTGGTATGCCGAAAGCTGGGGGCCACCAAGGAGCGGGCCACGTCGGAGAGAGGGATCCAAAGATGACCACCTCCGTTTTATCGGAATTAAGCTTTAGGCAGTTACCTGCCATCCACTCTCCTATCAAGCTCATGGCATTTTGGAAGCGCTCTGCCACTTCCGTCCCTTCACCTTTAATAGCCAGCACCAGTTGCGTGTCGTCTGCGTATGAGGTTAGGCTCATCCCAGATGCGTTGATTAAACCTGCAAGGTCCGACACATATATATTAAATAGCGTCGCACTCAGGGACGAGCCTTGAGGAACCCCACACGGGAGCGACAGCTTGGCGGATTGATATGGCCCCAAGGTGACCACCTGAGTTCTGTCGGCCAGGAAGGAGGAGAGTAGAGTAGAGTAGATGAGTTCCCCTTACATTTCAAGCTAAGGTAGATGCATAAATAAACAAAAATGATCACAGCTGTGTGATGGGCAAGCACTTTTTTTTTAGCAGAAAACTACTTATGCCCAATCAAATTGTGTACTCCTGCCTCCGAACATGGCGGGGGGAGGGGTGGAGCCACAGCCCCTCTCTAGTGATGCTCACAGAATTGTCTGGCGGCAGCTGTGCTGTCAAGCCAAGCCATAAAAAGTCAATGCTAAATGGGATGCCCGTACGTAATGGAATAAAAATGTTTATGTTATGTAAGTATTAGCAGCAGCAGCAAGAAAATCAAAGATATAAATGATAAGTATAGTGGGTTTTTAAACATTAATTTTGAAAAACACCATATATCAAATGGAATAACTGTTTACAAAAATATTAGTAACAGCAATAAAAGTAATACAAATGATAAATACTGTGGATTACCGTTACAAATAGTATTAGTAAAAAAACATCTTGTTCCGACCCAAGGCCCTCAGCAACATCAATATCCTTCTTCAATACAGAATACTATGAAAAGTAACAACGGCTGTTAGTTTATAAACAATATATTTCAGGTAAAATAAATAACCATATAAACCAATTCATAAATTCATTGAGAATATTGACTAAATTCATACAATAATCCCAAAAACCACTAGGCATTCCAGCGAATATTTGATGGAGCCCTTCATAATACAACAGAAAATCTCACTGCATTCATCATCTCACATTCAGATAGCAATGGGTAGAATCAAACTAACAATAATTTTCTTTTACCAGTGAAATCGCGTAACCTACAAAAGCTAGTGCTGCAAGTTAACCCATGCCAAGAACCTGTTTCCTCCAACAACGGCAAATGGCCCAGCCTAATTTTAATTAGATACACCAACATTTTTAACAATGCATATTTTAAGAAAAGAACTTCGGGCTAAATCTTACAGTCTCTGCGATATACATGTTTCAATGCCAGTAAATCCAAGTCTGCCGCAAGTGAAAACATCTGTGTTGCTCTTTTAAAAATTAATGTAATTGAACTGCACAGATAACAAGCATTGGCTCATGGAGAACATCAAAGCGGCCGTGAAAGTGATCGCGATCAAGCGCGACGCGCGCCCGCGCACATGCACTCAAGCTCTAGGCCGGACATGGTAGCATTTTTTTAAGCCCTCACTAAAAGTCTTGCCAGACCAGCGCATGCGCTGGGTCAGGCGAGACCTAAAAAACGAAAGTGGTTAAAGCGGAGCTCTGGTTCGGTGTCTATGGGCACAGAAAAAGAGGGTATGGGTAGTGTCTTTATGGAGCTCTTTTTACTGTTTCACTACAGCGTCCACTTTTATTTTTCATGTTTGCAAACATCCCATCTCTTTTATACGAAAGAGCAACACACCAAGGATTTAAGCGCTTGTGGGAAGGGTGATGGTGTGACCAAGTACTATAAGGAATACAGTTCTCCCTGCAACACAACATAAGGATATGGCAGGTCACATTGGAGTTCCATGACCTTAGAAAGGAACATGGCATTCTGCCTTGTTCCTCTATATGGTCATGTAACTCCACTGTGACTTAGAACATCCTTATAATGTACGGCAAGTGTACTTTTGCCCACATATAATCAAAGGGACCCTATTACAAATTCACTCTTTTGTTGTTATTAGACATTTGAAATTATTGCTATAACTGAAACGTATACCAAATCATAAGTGACTTAATATGTTAATGAGCGCTTAAGTTTACTACGATAGAGGTTTTTAATGTAAAGTACAATTATGAAAAAAGTGATGTAAAGTGATTGAAGGGAAGGTTGGGTAAAAATAGGTGGATGCTAAAACATTTCTAAATGATACCCTGCAAATCCAAATCAAAGAAAAATAAATAAATAAAAAATTGTAAAACACATAGCAACTGTGCATACCAAAAAGAAAAGAAAACAATTTCATAATTTCTTGGAGTACGACCAGTTTATGGACAACGCAAGCATGGAGCTATACTAGAGTTCCTCTGATTTTATGTATTCCTTTGTGGAAATATTTTCAACCAGAATATCAAAAAACAGTAAGGTTATTATCACCTGAAAAGATAACAGCACTGAACACCTTCACTACCTAGTACATCCAAATAGTAAAAGCAAATAAATAGCACATGAAAGCAAATCTTTGATGGGAAGTCTCAATCCGAACCTCTTCCAAATCAAAGTACTAGCTATCTTTCTCATTAACCATTACAGAAGTTAACAATCAACGCAAGACATTGTTCAAACCAACCGTTTTCATTGCACTCAGGTGCCACACCACATTAACTAACCACCATGTTACAAATTGAATTTTTACTATGCATGAAAAGATCTGACACAACATAGAATTCAACTGCAAACAAACACAGCCTGTCCTGCCAGACACCTGAATAGTCTGTCTGTCAATCGAACTTCAAGCATCTCTAATTTTATCCCCTAAAGAGGCAACCTGGAAGGAGGAAAACCTCTCTCTCATCAAAGCCTTTCAGTCATCTTCATAATACAGCGGGTCAATGTAGCCATTGCTTCCCTAATTCACAGGGCATCTTCCCCTCCGATATTTAGGTCCCATAAAAAACTACATAGATCTATCATTTCTTCATTGCCCTACCATTCATAACCATCCCAAAAAAATTGAAATTGCAGTCCTTTTAAAAATGCAGGAACACATGGAAACTCACAGCCTCCAACATAATTGGACAGAAACTCTTCCAAGTAGTTAGCATTCTACAAACCCTGGCTGAACGAGACCAAGGTTTACTTGTGATACTGAAACTTCACAGCACAGTATATCGCACAACAGTACCAACCAACCTACAATATTTCATGGAAAAAAGTGAAGAGGCACTTGATTTCTTAACACAGCCAGTTGGGAAATGAAGAAGGCACGCCATACAGGCAGCATAACCGATAGCACAGTGATGTTATTACTAAGAAGTATAATTAGTGATCACATTTTTTCGTAAAATTTTGCATTGCAAATAATATATAATATTCCTCACCTGATTTATGTCATCTGCTGTAAAACCGGCTTCTGCCAACAGCGTTTTGATCGGTTCGATGCTCCGAGTGAATAGTGACGAACACACAAGTTCAAACCTTGCCCTATTGTGACACATACAAAAAGAAATAGAATTTGATTTCGAGGCCATGGGAAAGATGGATCTAGAATGACCAGATGACCTATATATTTTTTGTGCTTACAAACCTGCGAGTCATGCGCTAAACAAACATATTCAGCCCCTAGGAAACCCAATTAGACGGTTTGTCTTTAAATATGAAATCCTGTGTTACATAGCTGCCTGACTATAGATGTTAGGTGACCCTAACTAAACCTAAGGCTTAAACACATTTTGATCCATCATTAGCTAAATAACTTGTTCTACACAGAAATGGCCTTCTTAAACAAAACATAAGAATGCAAGAATCAAATGAGGACTTTGGTGGTATAAAATAAAGAGCAGCGAATTTTTTAAATATATTGTTTGCTCAAAATTCTAACTGTTTCAAAGATTTCACGCAATTGATCTAGTAACACCTTGGCTTTTAATGCTGGTAGCATGAACAATGGTCTTGAAGCAACAGAATAAGATCTTGACGTTAGACCGGCCAGGACTATAAGGTTTACAAGCACCATCAGGAATGAGACCGGAAAGATTCAGAGAGATAAAGAACAGAAAAAGATGTTGGTGTAAGTAAAAGTCGATAATTCTTTTTACAGACTCGATTATAACAGTGAATGTGCTGTACCTGGGGTAACTAGAGAAACTTTGCATATCTCATTCCAAGGCTGAATCCTTTCAGCCCTCGAGGTAAAAAAAACTTTTAGGAACTATTTTACATTTCATCCAGGCCTACATAGTGGAAATAGGATTGAAAAATAGGCGAAACCGAGGTTATCATTATCCGCTGCAAAGAACGCATGTGTTCAATATTATCCCCCGCTTAGATCACAAAGACAAAAAATAGACAAATTATATAGCGCTTGCTACCCCTGGCAAGACGTCGAAGCGCTTTTTGGTGAGAAGCACGCTACTCCGGAACCCAAAAATAATTAGTGGTGAATTAGCATAGGGAAATATTAAAATAATTTGAGCGTTTAGTGTGAGTATTTTTGGGGTTGCAAAGGATAGTGGAGGGACAGAAGAGGGAGAGGATTGCATTTATATAGCGCGTGATACCCCTGATGTGGCATCAAAACACTTTTTGACGAGTAGCATGCTACTCCAGAACCCAAACAGGATTAGTAGTGAATTAATATAGGGAAATATGAAATTAATTTGAGCGGTGGGCATGGGAGTCTGTTAGTTGGATTGAAAGGGATAGAGAAGGAGAGTGGTCTAGAAAGTGTTTAGTTGGAGATCACAGCAGCAGCAGGAGGTTTGGGATGAGTTGGGGGGGGTAAGAGTCAGAAGGAAGGGTTTAGAAAGGCTTTTTGGGACATCTGAATAGTAAATGAGGTTTGAGATAAATGCAAGAGAGGGGTAGAGGAGGGATGAGTCTAGATATTGAGAGAGGTATATGGTGAGCAAATAGGGTAGTGCATTGGAGAGGGTAGTAGATTGAGGTTTGGGATGAGTCAGGGACCTGAGGTAGAGAATATATTGAGAAAGGTATGGAGTGAGATATAGGGCAGTGCATTGGAGATGCTGAATTAGGAGTAAAGTAATAAATACAAAGATACACAAGTACATGGAAGGTATGTATATATAAGGAAGGTAATATATCTAGATTTTTTGTAACTTTATTTTTCAGTTTACATGTTGCAAATACAAGAAAAAAACAAATTGGCATCGAATCAGCATATGTAGCCATATCGTTGACATTATTATTGGCATATAGGACAAAAGGCAGCATCAGGGAGGGAAAGGTACAATGGGGACAGGAAAAATAATTTGCAATCATATCACAGTGAGGAAGGAACCTGTGATATCACTGAGTTCCAATGCAGACATAACTAGGGTCGACCCTCTCACTACCTGCCGTGATTGGACCCCCTGGCTATATCTAACCCACTCTCCTCGCTATCAGTTGTATCCTGCGAGGAGGCCTCCCCCTCTGCCAACCCAGAGGTACACATGTCACACCAAGCTAGAAGGTCTTCTTGCAGCTTCTCGTCCCTTCTAGCGAGTTTCATGTGGGCCTCTTCAGCTAGGGACCATTCATGGATATCTTTGAGCCAGATGGTCACTTCTGGGGCCCTTTGCCTCATCCAAGTCATAGCTATCCTGCGCCTAGCGAGCACTAGCATTAATTGTAGGATCTTAAATGAGATTTTCTTTTTCTTGGGCTTCCGGACTAGTGCAAGCAAACAATACAAGGATACAGGCGTCATCTGAAGGCCAGTGGCTGCAACAATCCTTCCCACCACCTCTACCCAAAACTGTCTGACCATTGGACAATCCCATGCCAAGTGCAAAAAACCCGCTTTCTCCGCGGCACATCTAGGGCACCTATCTCCCCTGTCACTAGAGAAGCGTTTCAGGAACACCGGGGTTAGATAAGTTCGGTGTAGGAAGTTGAAGTGCGTCAACTTAAACCTGGCGTTGCATGAAACTGTGCGTGTGAGGGAGCCTATGCGTGCCCATTGTTTCTTTTCCAGCTGGGTAGCAAGATCCTTCTCCCAGGCCGCCTGAGATGGCAGTACCGGGAGGATTGAGTCCTGTGTCATTGCCTTGTACAGGAGAGAAATCAATTTGCGACCTGCACCTCATGAGAGTAGGATATACAAGGTGTGTGTCGGTGGTGGGATATCCAGGTAGTGAGACCAGGTGATTTTCACCACATCCTGAATTAGCCCTGTCAAAGACCAAAGTTCTCCTCCGCCTGCTCGTAAGTGATGAAGGTCTCGTTGGGAAAAAGGTCGGCAAGAACTTCACACCCAACCTCCCTCCAAGGTTGAAAGGACATGTATTGCCGCATGTCTATGAAGGGGGCCAGTATCCAGATCGGGAGCTCCCTGTGAAAGGGTGCCCTTCTTAAGACCTTCTCAACAAACTGCTGCCATATACCGGCTGTGTGTCGTACGATATAGGGAAGAGACTTGTCCGACCGCCTGCCCCGCATCAGTGCTTCCTGCAGCGTCTGGGTGTCTATCCTGTCAGAGAGAAGGCATTTCTCCCAATTGTCCGTGTCTGTGAGCCAATGTGCCGCATGTTGTAGATGGGCCGCATAATAATATAAGTCGAAGTGTGGAGCTTCCAGACCGCCCTCCTCATAGCTGCACATGATAGTCTTGAGAGGTATCCTACTGCGCCGGCCCGCGAAAAGCAGAGACATGAGTAATGTGTTGAGAGTTTTGAAAACTTGTTGCAGCAACGGACATAGTGAGTTCTGGGGTACGAATAGTGTCCTAGGAAGCATCAGCATCTTAGAGATGGCCAACGTGCCCATTAACGAAAGTGAGAGTGTTCTAAAATGACACCAACTGCTGTAACGAAGAGATTGTGCAGTCTAAATTCCGGGCTAGCGCCTGTGTGTCCGTCGGGGCCACCTGTATCCCAAGGTAGCGGAACCCTGTCCGTTCCCAGCGCAGCCCGAGTTCTGGGAGATCCTCCAGGGGCACTGAGGCCAGCCCCGCCAACGTAAAGATCAGGGACTTACCGTGGTTAAGTCGTAATCCAGAGACCTCTCCAAACCGATCTAGCTGGTGCAGCAGTACCAGCAGGGCGTCCCGGGGAGAAGCCAAATAAAACAGAGCGTCGTCAGCATATAGGGAAACAATATGACTCGTGCTACCCACTCTAATTCCCCACTGTTCCATATCAGTCCTGACCCGGACCGCGAAGGGCTCTATGGCCAGGGCGAACAATAAAGGCAAGAGGGTACACCCCCGGCATGTACCCCTTCCCAGTTGCCAATCTTCTGACCTCGCGCCCCCTAGTTTTACCCTAGTGCGGGGAGCCATATACAGGATGCGAATCCAGCGACAAAATTTGGGACCCAACCCCACAGCGTGTAGGACCTCAAGAAGGTATCCCCAGTCCACTGTGTCGAACGCCTTGGCGAGGTCAATAGATACCGCACCTCATGTAGAATGTGATTCAGCCGTCGCAAATTCATAGTCGTGCTTCGTCCCGGTATGAACCCACACTGATCCTCATGGACCAAGTGAGTCATGTATGGCGCTAATCGAGAGGCCAAGAGCTTGCATAGGATTTTAACATCTGTGTTGATCATCGTGATCGGACGATACGATGAGGGCGCATGGGCTTCCTCTCCTGGTTTTAGAATCATGCAGATTTCCCCCTGTGTCATGCTCGGTGGGAGAACTCCGCGTTCAAATGCCTCAAGATAAACCTGCAACAGGAGTCGGGGAAGTGTACCCGTGAATGCTTGATAGAACTCTGGACGGAACCCGTCACTACCCGGAGATTTGGCTTGTGGTAGGTGCTGCAGGGTGGATTGTACCTCGCCCAGTGTTAGGGGTTCGTCAAGTTCCTTCTGTGCCTGTTTAGGTATAGACTGTAAGGTCAGATCATGGAGGTAAGGGAGATAGGAGGCCTCGCTAATTGCGGGGTCTGCGGTATATTGCAACTTGAGATGGGATTTGAGGACCCGCAGCAGTCCCACCTCGGAGTGCACCAGGTTCCCCGTGGGCTCCCGAAGAGCCACAATCGCAGCAGGGGCGTATTCCCGGCGGAGAATCCAGGCCAGAAGACAGCCTGATGTATCTCCTTCCCTATGAAGGCGTTGTCTGTACTGTGTGAGGGTGTATTTGTCAAGCCTGTCCCAAATGTCATGAAAGCGTTCCCGGATGCCATGTTCCCTATCCCTCCCCGTTATGTCAGGGGCCTCAGAGGTCTGTACTTCCAAGAGGTGGCGTTCCTCCTCCTGTAGCTCACATTGTAGCTGCTTTCGAACCCCGCAGGTAAGGCTTATGCATGCCCCTCTCACCAAAGCTTTCAGGGCTTCCCACTTCTTGGCCTGCGATAAGTCCAACCCGCCCCAGTTTAGGTCCACATAATCAGTTATGGCAGTTTCTAGGCAATGTTTTCCTACCTGGTCCTCAAGGATCTCCGCCGGCAACCTCCAAGTCCGTGGCCGACATATCTGCCCCCCCCAGCTAACCACACACACCACAGGGGAGTGATTAGATAGGAATCGCGCTTGGTGGGTCACCTCAAAGGACATAGCCACATCCGGATATGCGAGTAAGACCATATATAAGCGACTGTGTGTATAATCAGTGGATGAAAAGCAGGTGTACACTTTCTGGGTTGGGTGTCTCAGGCGCCATACATCATGGGCTCCTATATTCCCCATGACCTCTCGGAGTTTCATTGTCATCCTTGGTTTCGTGCCAGTGCGGGGTGGGAACCTATCCAGGAGAGGGTCTAGGACACAATTAAAATCCACCATCCAAAGTAGTAGAACCTCCAGCTCCGATACCAGGACCTCCTGCAGGGAGTGAAAAAAGTCCAGGTCATCGGTGTTTGGGGCATAAGTGTTCATTATGGCAACATCCCTCCCATCTAGTTTAGCTCTAAGGAGCAGGTATCTCCTATGGATGTCAGCTTCCACATACTGGATGGCAAATGGGACCCCGGGGGCCACCCATACAAGGACTCCTCTGGCATAAGAAGAGAATGAAGAGTGGAAAACCTGTCCCCGCCATTTCTTCACCAATTTCTGCGCCCCTTCATCCGTGAGGTGAGTTTCTTAGAGGCATGCTATCGAAATCTGATGTCTGCGGAGAAAGGACAGGACCCTGTATCTCTTGGTGCATGTACCCAGCCCCCTCAAATTCCAGCTTAAAAATGTAAACCCCATGTATGGTAAAGTATCCAATCCCTGTGCTCTACGTGTCCCGTGTAGCTACCTAGGCCCTATGCCCTAAATGCGATACATACAATGCCTAAAAAAACCAACAACACCCCCCTTTGAATACCCTCCCCTCTCCCACGAGCAATTTACTGGCAACAAAACATGCAGAAATGCCCATCCCATGCTGGTGCCAGGACGTGCACAGCTGTCCCATTAGCCCAAACGGGGCCAGAACTACTCCACAAAAGAAGAAGAGAACCCCCCACCCCCAAGTCAGCTCCCGACTCAACCAGCCACCTCATGGCATAATTCAAAGTCCCGAACTGCCCAAATATGTATCCGTGAACGCTCATGTCAGAGTGATTGGCAAATCCTACCAAATGCTTACAACATCAGCTCTATTTCGACAAGTAATTCTCCCAAGTCCCCATAAGACAACAATCACTAGACCTCTAATGTCTGGCCCCTTCCACCCCAGCAATAGGAAAAGAAAAAAAAAAATATCATCCTCAGGCGGTGCTGTATTGGGCGTAAGTGGGTCCATGACCGTTTACGGAACCACATGAGTGGTCGACAGGAGAGTCTCTGGCACCAGGCTCTCCTCAGGAGTCTCTGTCACTGTCTGTGAGGGAGGGTCGTCGGAGTCCGATGACTCCACACGTAGGGCGCCGTCGTCCCCTACAGTGATCTGCTTTCTCTCCGCTTGAGCATCGTCCGCAAGCTGGCTCCTGCGGTTCCTGGGAGGTCTGGTCCCCCAGGTACTCCAGGATCCCCTCTGCTCGCGCTGGGGGAGGGCCTCTCCCCTAATCTCAAGCCATTCCCATACTTCTTCCGGAGAGTCAAAGAAATGGGCCTTTCCATTTGTTATCACCTTGAGTTTCGCAGGGTACAGTGACATGTACTGTAGGCGGAGTTCACGTAGCTTCTGCTTCATGCCGAGAAAAGATTTCCTTTGTTCCTGCACCTGACGGGTATAGTCCGGATAAATGGACACCTTGGCATTGTCAAAAGTGAGGTCTGCCGCTTCTCGTGCTGCTTTCAGTATACAGTCTCTGTCCCGATAATTCAGAATTTTGGCAATGAGGGCCTTGGGAGGAGCCCCCGGCGGCAGCGGAGGAACCAGTGCCCTATGGGCTCTCTCCACCACAAAGACCTTCGACAGACCTGTGGGGCTTAGTACGTATCCAGTTCTCCAGAAATCGCTCTGCATTGCCCTGTTCCAAGCGCTCTGGAATGCCTAGGACCCTGATATTGCTTCGACAGGCCCCCCTTCCGCTTCCTCGGCTCATCGTTCTAGTGCTCCAGTGGTGTTGATGAGCTGAGAGACCTGTTGCTTCAGAGAGGCCACTTCCCCCTGGAGCTGGATGATGTCTCCCTCCGCCGTGGAGACCTTATCCGTCACCTTCCACAAATCCATCCGTAGTAGATTCACATCGATGGAGACTGTCTCAATTTGTTTTTCCAGGGCAGTACGGGACACCTGTATCGCCTCCAGGAGCTCAGCGGGCGTCTCCACGTTTGGCAGGAGTAAGTATCCTGCGTCAAGGCAGCTTCCTCGCTGCAGAGCCGCAGCCAGTCCGCAATGGCTCACTTCCCAGTGGCACCAACAACCAGAGTGCCCTCAGGCGCCAGCAGGGGAATCCAAGATGTCCCCTCCAAGTAGGGCGAAGCAGGCCAACACGCCGTGCCCCAAAAGTGGTGGGGGAGACACGACCGCCCGAACACCGCTCTTCAAAGACCACTGTCTGGGGTCATCTCGCGGCCCAGCCCACGAACCACAGCACACGCCAGGGTTGGCGGGGGCGGGGAGGGTTCCGCCTGCTCACAGTTCAATTGAAGGGTTTCCCAGCAACAGTAGGCACTCCCGCCGCTGACTCCAGGGCTTCCGGATCAGGCGATGGCAGGCCTGACCCACAGACGCACTCTAGGGCGATCCCCGGGACCGTCTATTTCCTCAAGGCCCAACAGTGAGGGTCGGGGACAGCGGATTTCAGGAGGCCCCCAATGGCAGAGGACGCCGCCTCGGCAGCCGGGTAAGCGGAGAGGGATTTGCCGCCCTGTAGATCTCCAGCTGGCGTAGGCCTCGTTCCAGGGCACCTCTGTCACGGACGCCAGGGCCCCCGGGCTAGGGCGATAGTAGGCCAGGCTCCCAGACGCACTCCAGGCCGATCCCCGTTGCCCCGCGAGGCCCCTCGGGGACCGTCCAACTCTTCAAGGTCCAGCAGCGAGGGCCAGGGTCAGCGGAGTCCAGGAGGCTCCCAATGGCGGAGGGCGCCTCCTCGGTAGCTGCCGAAGTCGCCGGGCAAGGGAGAGGGATTCGTCACCCATGAGGCACGCGCAGACCTCCGGTTGGTGTAGGCCTCGTCCCCGGCCTCGCGTGATTGCAGGTGACCGGATCGGCAGGCGCAGAGCCATCGCGGCCAATTCCGGGCACTTCCTCCGTCCCGTTTTCCCACAATGGTGCCCCTGCGGCGTGCAGAGTTCCAGCCGCACAAGGGAGACGGTCGTGGGCGTCAGCAGACAGGATAATGCAGGATTTGGTGGCAGGCTGGTCGGGAGCCGAAGGAGCTCACGTCCTCTCGGCCATGTTGCTTGGCCACGCCCCCAATATATATCAGATTTAAGCTGTACTTTAAGCTATTTTATTTGTGTGTATATATATATATATATATTACCTACTGGCGGTCGCCAGTAGGTAGATATAGTCAGGACCTATTTTCCATAGGAAATCCGCAACATTCTATTTGGAATAACGTTGGCGCCGATTGCCGAATCTTTGTGAAATTATCCAAACTATTGGCCAGCTCCGGTCCGCTCCTATCCTGAAAATTTCACAGTGATTCGTCAAGCAGGGGCCGAGAAAAAAAGGGGGGTCCCAAAACGCGTTTTCCCCATAGGACCTGTTGACGCAGCTAAACGGAATTACACCAAATTTGGCAGAGGTGTATACACGTACACACACGTACGTACACACACACATACACACACACGTACACACTCCTCCAGTAATGAATCAATTGTAAATTAATATTTATATAATTTACTTATTTATGCAGTGACCTATATACATGTTAAACATAAAAAAAAATATCCATAATATGTACATTTGTTAAGCAGAATTAATGAAAATCTATATATTTATAAACAGGATTATTATACACATCCATACAAAGGAATACACATATCTAGGTACACATATATAATACAAATAACTGCTTATATACACAGGGATATGATGTATATTTATGTTGGAGTACGGTGGTTATGGGGGGGAAGAGCCAACTCGAGTAGATAAGGTAGTTATCCGTGGATCTAATGTTTGGGGGTAAAGAATTCCATAGTTTGGCTGCTTGAACAGAGAAGGATGTGTCACCTATGTTTTTTTCTTGTATGATAGGATTTTGAGGCGAGGTTCCAATCTAGAGCTGAGGTTCCTTTGTTGAATGTATTTATATAAAAGCAAACAGACTTTAAACACATTACAGAATTAGCACAGAACAGATGGTGATTAAGGAAATAAGAAAAAACACATCTTTCATAGATTTTCAACTTGAATAATTCCCAGTCGTCAACTTGAAAAATCATGATATTTCGTGGAAGAAAGTCTTGTAGCTTATACGACCAAGACAAGTTAAGGACTTACCTTCTACTACAGGCTACTGTTGGTACAATTTTCATTCCCACAAATGCAGGACTGAACATGCCCTCAGCAAGTGAGGAGGGAGGCTTGCATGTGATTCTATAAGATACCAATACTTGAGAAATGTAATGAGCTTTAAGTGACTTTTCTACGCCACCATTGGTGTATCGAGTCACAAACTTGAAATATGACTAACTAGCAATACAAAGAAGATAAGGAAGCTAGGAATGAGGTTTGCCTTAACAGGAACATGTGCATGAGTGCCACCACCCATCTCTAGCCTCTGCCTCGTACTGGATATATATATAGGCATCCTTGTGAACAAGTGGCACGTCTATCATGTTGCTGCTTTGCAGATTTTATATAGTTTGCTCCACAAAGAGAGCAACAGAAGCCTCTCTTCCTCTCTAAGATCACAGTTACTTACGCAAAAACTAATAGTTTCTTACCTGTCAGTGTAGTTCTGCAGCTTGAAGAATTTTCTGGGTTCACTATGCTGTGCATTATTCCGCCATCTAGTGGTTGGGTCCGGAATTGTAGTATTTCCCCCTTTTGTTATTGTTGGTGGGCGTCGACGACTTAGTACCATTTGGTGCACTTCGGTGACGTCGAGGGACTTCTTCCAGAAGCCTCACCTTTGGTAGCCATCTTTGGATTCTTTTTTCTTTGTCATTTGTTTTTGTCATTTGTTTCCATTCTTCCACCTTATGGTTCTCTTCCTTGGCGGAGTAGGGTGGGTTCGCTAGTGAATCCAGAATATTCTTCACGCTGGAAAACGACATTGACAGGTAAGAAACTATTCGTTTTGCAGCATGAATCTTTTCTGGATTCACTATGCTGTGCATAGACTCTGTAATGGTTTGTTAGTCTTGTGGTGGCTGGGTGGAAGATGAACTTTGGTTTGTAAATAGATGCTGTAGGGCCCTCTATCCTACATGTGCTTCCTTGTTCATTTGAATGTCCACACAGTGAATGTGTGTACCGAAGACCATGTTGCAGCCATGCAAATATCTTGAATTGGAGTGTTAGCAAGAAATGCAATTGTTGCTGCTTTTTTCCTGGTTGAATGCGCCCGTGGCGATTCCTCTAAAGTTTGCCCTGCTTGCTTGTGGCACAGTTGCATGGCTTGTGCTATCCATCTTGCAATTGTGTTTTTAGTTACTGGTCTGCCCAGAAAACCTTTTGCAAAGGATACGAATAACAGTTTTGCTCTCCTGTAGTCTTTATTTTTTCCACGTAATACATGACTGCTCTTCTTGCGTCAAGTGTGTGTAAAGCTCTTTCCGCTTTGTCTTTTGGATTTTGAAAGAAACTTGGTATCTTCAAACTCTGATTTATGTGGAATTTTGATACCACCTTTGGTATGAATTGTGGATCTGTCCTCATGAGAATTCTGTTACTGTGTATTTGAAAGAAGGGTTCCTGTAGTGTTAGTGCCTGTAGTTCGCTAACTCTATGTAGTGATGTTATTGCCACTAAACATGCTGTTTTTATTGTAAGCATTTGCAGTGTTGCTTTGTGGAGTGGTTCGAAAGGTGCCTTCATTAATTGTGCTAGAACAATGTTTAAATTCCGTGTTGGTGCTGGCACCATTTTTGGTGGTGCAATTCTTTTTGCTCCTTCCAGGAACCGTTTGACCACCTGGTGAGGTGAAGAAACTCTTCCCTGTTTCCCCTCTTATGTACGCGACAATTGCTGCTAAGTGTACTTTTAGTGATGTAAAGCATAGTTTACTTTGTAGTAAATGCGTGAGGCATTGTGATTTTTGTTGACAGACTTTTTTAAGACACCATTGTGTGTATCTTTTCCATTTTGCAGTGTAACACTTTCTTGTTGTTGGTTTTCTAGCTTCTCTTAGAACAGCCATTGTGCTTTTGGGTAGTTTGAGATGTGCAAATTCTAAGTCTTCAGGAGCCATGCTGCTAGTCCTAGGCTCTCTGGCTCTGGCAAAGTACTTTCCAGTCTTGCATAGTTAGCAAATCTTTTCTTGCCGGGATTTTGTGCATTGATCCCTGCGAGATTTCTTGGAGTTTCGAGAACCATGTCTGTCTGGCCCATTGTGGTGCTATGAGAAACACTGTCATCCTGCAGATTCTGCATTTGCTGATTACTTTGTTCAGTAATTGTATTGGGGGAAAAGCGTACGCAAATATCCCTGACCAGTCTATCCATAGCGCATTCCCCAGGGACTGGTTGCAAGGTCAGCTGGATGCGAAGTTTTGGCATTTTGCATTCTGGGGAGTTGCAAATAGGTCTATCTGTGGAGTTCCCCTTTTCTGAAATTTTTCCGCACTTCTCTTTGGTTCAGTTCCCACTCGTGGGATGCTGCAGTTTGTCTGCTTCTAGATTGCCCTTCCCTGGTAGGTGTATCGCTAACATATCTATTCCTTTTGGGATTGCCCATCTCCACATCTGCTGTGCAAGATTGGATAGTGCTACAGAGTGAGTTCCTCCTTGTTTGTTTATGTAAAACATAGTTGTCGTGTTGTCCATTTGTATCAACACCTTTTTCCTGTAGAGCTCTTTCTGAAAGGCTTTTAAGGCTAAGAAAACTGTTTTTAGTGCCAAGATATTGATGTGTTTCACCGCATCTTGTGGTGACCACAAACCCCTTATTTTGAGAGTCCATGTGTGCTCCCCATCCTATTAGGGACGCATCTGTTGTTATGGTCACTGTTGGTGTTGGAGGTGTGAAAGGTCTCCCCTGTTCTATGTTTGCTCTGTTCCACCATTCAATCTCCTGATGAAACTTGTTTGTGACAGCCACTAGATCATCCCAACTCCCTGTAGCTTGTGACCATTGTGTTTGGAGCCATTCTTGGAACGGTCTCATGTGTAGACGGATATTGGAAACTAGGTGAATGCATGATGCCATCATTCCTAGTAATTTCCCCACTGTCCTCACTGTCAGACGATGCCCCTTCTGGTATAGGTGAGTCTCCTTTAGCAGAGCTATTATCCTTTTCTCATTGGGGAATGCCTTCCCTAACACTGTTTATTTCTGCGCCCAAGAACACATTCCTGCATTCCGGTTCTATTGATGACTTCTGCTCGTGTATGGAGAATCCCAGCTGAAGTAGTGTCTCCATCACTTGCTGTATATGCTGTTTGCATAGGTTGTATGAGTTTGCTCTTACTAACCAATTGTCTAAGTAGGGGCAAACATGAGGTCCTTGCCTTCTGAGATGTGCTGCTACAGTTGCTAGGCACTTTATGAACACCCTTGGTGCTGATTTTAGACCGAAAGCCAGTACCTTGAACTGATAGTGCTGTATGTTTATGACAAATCTTAAGAAACGTCTGTGTTTTCTGTTCATTGGGATGTGTAAATACGCATCCTTTAAGTCTATTGTTGCTAGGTAATCTCCGTTTTGCAACTGGGGTAACACTTCTTGTAGTGTACTCATCTTGAATCTTTTCGTTTTTACAAACTTCTTTAGAAACCTTAGGTCTAATATTGGCCGTAATGTTCCATCCACCTTTTGAATTAGGAAGTATGTTGAATATACTCCGTTGTTCTTTTCTCCGTGCGGTACATGTTCTATTGCATGTTTTCTCTGAAGTTCTTTCACCTCTTTGACCAGGTGAGAGAGTTCTTCTTTTGAATGTGTCCTTTGTCTTGCCCTCCTGTGCGGAGGCTGTTTTGCTAGTTCTATACAGTAATCGTACTGTATTGTGTTTAGAATCCACTTGTCTGTGGTTATTTCTTTCCACCTTTCTTGAAAACTGCTTCTTTTTGTTGTATGTACTATCACTGTTGGTCTTTGTGAGAGTACCTCTGTGTGAGTGCAGTCAGTCGGTAGAGGTCTGTTGTCCACCCCTTTGTGTCTGACCTCTGGCACGGGGGGGTCCTCGAAAGGATCCTCTTCCTTTGTTGCTGTCCCTTTGTGTGTTCTGGTTCCCGGCTTGGTATGTTTGCCGGTAACCTTGGTGTGAGGTAGTAAGTTGTTGCATACCTCTTCCCGCTGGCCTCCTTGATGGTGTGCCTCTACGCATACCTCTGAACTGCAGGGCTCCCATGGATCTTGTGGTTTTGTTGTCCTTTTTTAGTTGATTTAATTTATCATCAACCACCATTCCAAACAATTGCTCACCATTGAATGGAGAATTAATGATGTTGCTTTGCACTTCTGGCTTGAATCCCGAGATTCTGAGCCATGCGTTTCACCTTTCCTTTATGCCAATCATCATTAGTCCGCTGGATGTTTCAGCAGCATCAAGGGCAGATTTCAAACATGTGTTTACAATGTTCTTGCCTTCTTCTACCAGGTGGCTTGCTCTTTTTTGGAATTGTGCTGGGAGGTTTTGCAACAGTTCCCCTACCATATCCCAGAGCAGGTACGCATGCCTGTCGAGCAATGCATTGGAATTTGCAATGCGCCACTGGTTTGCTGCGCTTCTCTCCATCTTTCTTCCTACGAGGTCCATCCTCTTACTTTCCTTGTCAGGAGGTGGTCCTACTGTAGTAAGCACATTCACCCTTTTCCTTGCTGTTGAGGCAATGATAGAGCCAGCTGGCACTGATCCCCTGATGTATAAAGGGTCTTTAGAGGAGTGTTTATATTTTTTCTCTGATCTTGGTGTTCTAGCCTTGCAAACAGCAGGCTCCTTGAATGCCTCTTTCCCCTGGTCCAATACACTAGGCAGCATTAGTAGGAAGTGGTTCCTAGATTGTGAAGGCATCAACGTCTCCAATAAAAAAACAGGATTGAGGTTTTTCTTCCTCTAGCTGAACCCCATATGTTTCTGCAGCCATCTTTATCACCTGGTTATAAATGCCAATGTCATCTGGGGGAGATGGCCTTGAAGGATATGATTCTACAGACTCTTCGAGCGATTCGGCGTCGAGGTCTTGCCACTTGAACCCTTGAGTCTCCGAGTTCGACGAAACAGCGGATGCTTGTTCGTCTTGTTCGCCATCTCCCCCGAAGAATTAAGAACCTTCCTCTTCGATTATTTCTGGGGTTCTTGGTGGTATTGTTTCTTCGACAACCCCTTGGGTTTCGGTTTCCCTTGTTTTCAGCGGTATTTTGAATTGCTTCAAGCTTTCAAAGTCTTTTTTGTGTGGAAGGATATTCGCCATTTCGGCTTTGAGCCGTCATCTCTTTTTCTCAATCTCGGCCTCGTGTGTTCCGGCGCCTAGATTGTTCCCTTGCCATTTTTCGACTGACGACGCTGAAGCGGTCGTCGAGGTTTGCTTCAGTCTCTCTTTTTTCGACGCCGAGGCGTCCTTCTCCAGACAGTCCTTCGACGTCTTGGTTTTTTCGAGGACCTTTGCCGCTCCGGAGTCCTTATCCAAGGATCTTACGGGTCTGTCTTTGTTTAGATGCAGCTACAGTCGCCGAATGCTTCGACGCCGAGGATCCTTTTTGTGTTTTAGAGTCTGATTTTCGAGACTCTTCTGGTTTTTGCGAGGTCGACGAATCTATTACCTCCTTCGAAGTCTTCCTCTCGACTTCCACGACCAAAACTTGTTTCCTCGTCGCCTTTGGCGACGTTGTCTTCCTCCTCACTGGGGAGGCCCGGGTCTCGCAGCGATGGCGGTGGTCCTTGGCCCTGCATGTTGTAATTTGCACGTCACTGCCTTTCTGTTACCCTCAACGTCTTCGGGGTGAAGACTCAGCAGGCGTTACAGTCGTTGCTTCGATGGTCCAGCGGCAGGCACAGGTTACAGACCGGGTGCTGATCCTTTTGAGCTTATTTATGGTGGCAGTTCTTACAAAACTTGAATGGCGTTTGGTCCACTACCGCGCCCAGAGAGCCCCCGGCATGCACATTATCTGGTCATCGACGAAGTCTGGATTTCTTATCTTCGTCGAGCTGCGGTTGTCGTTGATTTAAAAATGAAAATGGAAAACTCCGCTCTACTGGTTTTTTCCAATGATTCTTCTCGGTTTTTCCCACAATTCTTCTCTCCAATCTCAGGAGCTTCTATGTATCGATCCAGACCCAACGGCGGAAAAAAGAATCTGAAGATGGCTACCAAAGGAGGGGCTTCCTGAGGAAGTCCGTCGACGTCACAGAAGGGCACCAAATGGTACTACTTCGTCGACGCCCACCAACAACAAACAAAAAAAAAGTCAAAATACTACCATTCCGGACCCAACCAGTAGATGGCGGAATAATGCACAGCATAGTGAATCCAGAACAGATTCACGCTGTAAAAGTAGATGCTTTTTATAGGGGCAGTAATAGTCTCGACCTACTGTGCTATTCTATACATGCAAATTGCTAGTCGTATAGAGCGTTCCAAAAGAAATGAATAACTTGTTTGATATCCTACAATACAGTTTTATGCAAATACATTTTTAAGCAACTTTTGCCCCCTCAAACTTTGAAGAAATCTCTGCCATAAAAGAATAATGTGAAAACAGGGAAGGCATTAATAGTGGGTAGTTCAGATATGAAGAAGTCTGTACTTGCATTTGTAAGCCATTTCTAGAGCGCGGCTGGTACCTAAAAGGTACCCTGACTCTAATAACTGCAAACTGAGATTTATCACCTCTGCACAAACCTTTATTGAGCAAATAGCCAGATCTTTTAGACTTTTCTGAAAGGAAGCAGTTCATTGATTGCCTTAATCTTCTGCGGTCAGCTGTTAAAAATTTCAGTCCCACTACACTGTTTCAGCACTATGAGCAAGCAATGCAAAAGCTGGACTGATATGGATCTAGTATGTCATGAAGTTTCAGGTTAGCTGTGAGCTGATTATTTATTGCTCTCTCCAATATCTTTGCTGGATATGGAAGTTGTGAAATTGGGCAATAGTTCCTTAAGATATCAGGGTCAATCGTGGGCTTTTTGAGAAGAGGGGTGACCAGTGCTGGCTTCCATGCCTTCAGAGCCATGGATAACGGGATAGATTTATTGCAAATATCCTGCCAATACATATGAAGCACTACAAGGCCTTCCCACCAGATCTTAGGTGGACTACGTCTAGAAAGATCCACCAGAAGTCTTATCTATTAAGCCTATCAACTCTTTGGCAGAGATGGTGTCAATTTTCTCCACGTTCTTATCAGATTTAACTACGACCCCAGTGCCCAGTGACTACTGCTTCGGGTTTGAATTGAGCTGCGCAGATGGTTTTGATTTTATCTGAAAGAAGTCTGACAGCTTATCACAGAGTGATTAAGGTCTTATCAGCTGCTGAGAGAGCCAGGCAGGGGATGCTAAACATTGTATTATTTGAAAGAGATCTCTGGAAGCAGAAAAAGACTTTAACGTGCTCTCTGCATAAAATATCGCCTTAGTCTCATAGACCAGCCATTTAAAAAATGTCAATGCCTCTCAACTGTTGCAACACTTCCTGCATATATTATTGGACCTCCATATTCTTTCCAATCTTTGGTAGTACCTTTTTTCCTTTCTAAGAACGTTAACATACCATGGTGCAGATGGTCTTGAGCACTGTCTCCTAACCAGGGAAAGGGCATGTTCTACTGCTTTTATCACCCATTCTCTAAACATATTATAACTAAGATTGATGTCATTCCCATTTAATGCTGGAATCCTACCTAACAGCACGCTTTCAAACTGCTCCAGCAAAGGTTTATTTGGAGTTGTTCGGGGATAACTATCATGTCATGTCACACAAATGTAAGGAAATATTGGAATTAACTAAAGATTTGTTCTCAATTCAAACTCCTCTTAAGGGAGCAATTTATTGTGTAAATGGGAATAAGTGGGAATCTTACTTGGATGTGATGAACAGCAGTAGAACTGTACTACATGTAACAATTGTTAAGTAAGCATTGCAAGCTGACTTGAAAGACAGACATTATTTGTGTCAGGACAGTTTTCAGTTCCCTCACTGACATCAATATAATTGTTGGGAAGAACATATAAAATATTCTACGTATTTTTTGTTTTATGCTCCACTGTGAGCACAATGACTTTGATTTAGGCTCCCTCGTGTATCAAGATAATCATGTACTGAAGACCATTTAAGCTGGAATGTTCCAGGTTGAGAAGATCAGGCAGAAAGTACAGTGTTTTTACCCTGATGGATGAAAGCCTCAACTAGTACCAGTAACAAACTCTGCTAAAAAGGATCTTCCTGTTTTCCTCTGGGTTGTGTAAACTTCTGACTTCTAGCATACCAAGAGTCAGGCTATTAGGGACAGGAATATTGGGTTCCAGTGAAGCAGTTGGTTCCGAGATATGTATGAATGCTGAGGTAATATGCATTATTTATAACACACCTCTGAAAAAATCAGGACCAATATTGTCAAACCCATGAAGTTGCTAGCAGGAGGAGTGTACAACAAAGGAACCTAACCAGGTCTTTCGCCAACAGGGTATCAAGGTGTGTTTTTTCACTCTCTGATGGTGAAGTACCAGCCTTTTTTGTTCAGGGCATTTATCAACCGGCCTAGGGGGTTTGGACCCCACATTTTTTGAATATCTATGCAGATCATGTAGATACAGCTAGTGTCAGCAGGTCCGGTCTCTACTGACTGAGCCTGCTAGCTATTAGTCCTTTAGTGCTTAATGTCTTAGTAAGGGCTTGTAACTGCAGTGACAATAAACAGCAGGTTGCTCTTCCACGAGGAAAGGGGTGCCCTTAGCGATACCATTCCTGTGCCTGAATTGTACCAGTGCGCCAGCATTTTTCACCACTTCCTATTTTTTCTGGACTGGTGCTAATTACAGTCTACTTTGAGAATCTGGTGAGATGTAGGGAAATTCTTTAACTAGTATTGTTTTACAGAAGAGTGGGACTTCCTCTAATCATGTTAGGCTGCTGCAGCCATCTGTTTTTCCAGTCTTCAGAAGGCATGCTCCCAAAAACAGCACGCAAAGGAACTGAACAAGACATGTCTTTGCTCAATAAAAGTCCTGGTCACTGAAGCAGTAGCAGCTAGTCTGCCCATAAATGGGTAAATGCACAAGTTCTTCCAACTAAGATGAACTGCTGCCGAGATCAAGCACTTTGTAACTTTCTGTGGTTTTGACCAGGCCGAACACTATCAATTGGGATTAGTAATGTTAGGGGGTTGATAAAAACCAGAGGAAATTCTAATGGAGTGGATAAGGATACGAAAATATAGGTCTCGAAGTTTGATAGAGACAAGACATTTTTTCTTATTTAGAAGACAGATTAAGACCTGGAGGTACAGTGGGTCAGAATCCTGAAGAACTGCTTCTTCAGGTATTTGTTATATGCTTTTGTAGCATTCATACCCTAACAAAGCCACAGAGTGCTCAGATTTACACAGGTTGCTGGGCACCTGATAGGAAGTGTACAAGTGGAAGGCCTTTGGATGTGTTGAGACCTATGTGAGCAAAGTTAGTCACAGTGTCTGAGTTTCGAAGACATGCTAAAAACATGCTCAACATGCATCACAGCAAACACAATCGGATGACAAACGGAGTGCTGAAACTTTTCTGACACTCACCCCAGTCAGAGATCTGGGTTGAATCCATCATCATTCTTCTGCTCACTGAGCCACCCCAGTTTGGACCCAGCCATATGCAAATCAGTCTTGACAATTATCCTCACGGGAACAGCCCAGCCCGAACTGCCAGGCAAGATCCTCCCCGGACTGGAAAAAAACATCCTGTGGCTGTTTTAAGGGGTTAACACCCCTCATCAGCCTGGCTGGCCTAAATCCAGTGGCAAAGTGAGCAAGGGACCCACGTCTGGGCATACCCTGGCCACTTAGGGTGAACATAGCAAACACAATAAGATGACGGACAGAATGCTTAAACTTTGCATACACTCACCCCTGGTCACAGATCTGGGGTGAATCTTCTGCTCACTAAGCCACCCCAGTTCATCTTATTGTTTACTATGTTCGCCCTAAGTTGTGAGGGTATGCCCAGACGTGGATCCCTTGCTCGCTGTGCCTCTGGATTCAAGCTAGCCTGGCTGATGAAGGGAGTCCAGAAAAGAGGTCATGTTTACAAACATCCACTGGACAACTGAATGTAGGCATATCAGCTATTTATATGAACCTTTTTATACGCATCAATGCCAGAGGAACTTTCAAGCTTCAGAATGATCTGAGTGTCGTCAGCATAATTATAGCAGTTGACATTAAATGAGTATGTCAGCGATGTTATTGGACTAAGGGAGGTGTTAAACAGAATGGGTTTAATGATTGATTGTTGTAGCACACCAGCTGTGGGTTTCAATGGATCGGAGAAAGGAGAAAAAGTGAAATGGTAAGCATCCTGTCAGTGAAGTTAGATTGAATTCCAAAGTCATGAAGGGGAGAGTGGGGTCATGTACCATGCCAATAGCTGGAGAAAGATGAAGAAGGATTAAGGCTGCTACTCCACCAGAGGCAATGGTTATTTTGATATCATAACATGTTGCAATCAGTAATGCCTCAGTGCCATGACCAGGATGGAATCCATTTTGGTAGTCAGACAGCAGGTTATTATGTTAAAAGAATGGCAATGTTTGTTGTAATGCAGATCTTTCAGTTTTTCTTAAAAAGGACATTCACTAGTGGCACACTGTTATAAAGGTCCGAACCAGGTTTTTTGTTAACGTAGCTTTTGATATGTATTGTTTCAATTTAATTTTAGAAGGTTCTATTCCCTAAAGGAGGATTGATTATGACCCTTTGTAGCATGTGAAATTGCAGAATCTAGATTTCTTTTCTACAGTAAGTATTTGGAGTAACACACTTTTTCAATTTAACTTGTGTATGCTTACTCTACTGTCCCTTTTAGAAGCCAGATCAAGATCTCAATCTCAGATGACTTAAGATACCTCTAATTTCCCTTTTTTTGAGGGAGTGGGAATTGGCATTTCTTTATGAAGCCTATAGGATGTCCGAATTGGATAATGTCAAAGGTCCACTGGTCTGTTGTAATGTATTTTGTGATTTGATATACTACCCTCTATTGGTGTCATGCTGGGGTCATGGAAGAGAGGGGAGTCAGGTGTTCATTGTAGTCTGCTGCGAGTTGGATAGTGTCAACTCTCTGCATTTCGTGTTGTGTCTTATGGCGTGCTCTCAAGGTTGATAACACAGATATCTATATTTTTAGACACATGAAGGCCGACAAGAAGTTGGGGAGTAGTGATATGAGGTACTACTACTTGTTGCCAGAGACCACCTTCTTGCTCACTGAAAAGAGTAACTTCTCGCCTTGTCACGATCTTGGGTTCCCACCGTGCAAGAACTTAGTTCAATGGGTCCACAAGAATGAAAAATACAATTGGACAGCGACCCATACACAACCCTTTAGGCAAAACTGTGCTAGTGATTTTTCCTGGTCACGATTAGTCTGTCTAGATGAGTTCAGGGACACAGTTGAATTCCAAACCCTCTTTCATAAATGAGTAACTCACTCAAAAGATCACTAAGAGAATGGGGATAACACTTTAAACCACACAGACTGCAAACATACATACAGCAATGAATGACATGGCCAATAAAACAATATAAACATTACTAACATGGCAAACAACCTACTAGCATCCTAAAACCCTATTGATACTTCTAAGCGCTATGACAAGATTTAGCAGATGCAGAAAACAGCTAGCTTATAAATTGAGTTTCTGAAGGAGGATCGCCTAGCATACCTTTTCTCAGTACAAAATCACAACCTTGCCCAGGAATGATGATAGTGCCGGGCTAAAGGCCACTTCTCTGTGCTGCTTTCGGAGCCCAGTAGCAACCCCGAACTGGGGTTGGTATGTTGCATTAAACTGATAGTTCCATTGCAAAGCCTCTCCAACTAATGGTCAGATACCGGAGTTTGTATAGTAGCCGATAGTCGATTTTATCTCATGCTTATAAGTTTAAGCGGCGGCTAATTCGTCTAAAGAGTCATTCAGGGTTATTAAGGAGCTACTGAATGCCCCCGATCCTCAGGTTATCCACGAGGACCCTCGTAAAAAATGTACAGAACTGGCCTCGTTTTTCAAAAGCAAAATTGACAGTATACTGGCCTCCCTTCCTCGGCTAGATGAGGTCACGTCCTCGGGGGATAATTCTACCTCCCATCTTAGGTTGCAATCGGTGGAGCTGGCCTCCCTGGGTCCGGTCACTAAGGAGGAAGTCTTGATGGCTTTGGGGTCCATGAAGAGCGGCTCCCCGAAAGATCCAGTACCTGTTAAATATCTTAAACTGGTGTCATCTGTAATTGGTGGCCCTGTGACGGACCTGATAAACCTGTCTCTCGCCCAGGGGGTAGTTCCCCCTAGTTGGAAAGGGGCGGTGGTTAAGGCCCTTTTGAAAAAACCTAACCTTGATCCCGCCGACCTCGCCAACTTTCGGCCTATCTCCTTGTTGCCAGGTATCAGTAAGGTGGCTGAGAAGCTGGTGAACAGCCGCCTTTCGGACTTCTTGGAAACCAACTCCCTTCTGGGCGACTCCCAAACGGGTTTCCGCCCCGGTCAGGGGACTGACACCGCCCTGCTGGCCGTTGTGGAGAATGCGAGGAGCATGCTGGATTCGGGAGGCTCAGTGGCAGTGATCCTCCTGGATCTTAGCGCTGCTTTTGACACCGTGGACCATCAGGTGCTTCTCCAACGGCTCTCGGGGGTGGGGATTACGGGTCTGGCCCTCAAGTGGTTCGCCTCCTTTTTGGAAGGTCGCTCATTTGAGGTCTGGGAAGGCCAGGAAAAATCCGCTGCATCTCCTCTCCAGTGTGGTGTGCCACAGGGCTCTTCATTGAGCCCTACCTTATTTAACGTTTACATGGCCCCCCTGGAGAGTGTGGTACTGCCGCTGGGTATTAAAATCATCAGCTACGCTGATGATACTCAGCTGGTGGTTGGCCTTTCCCAATCGGCGCACCATCCCGACCGGCTGCACACGTGCCTTGGTAAGATCTACACGTGGATGTGCAGCTCAGCCCTAAAGTTAAATGGTTCCAAGACGGAATTGATGCTGCTGGGGAACTCTTCTCCATCTTTGTCCCCCAGCAGCTGGCCTGACTGTCTTGGACCGGTACCCCCCCCCAAGCAGGAGATCAAGAGCCTGGGGGTATGGCTGGAGCAGGACCTATCGTTTAAAATCCATGCCAAAAAAACTGCTGGCGTATGCTTCGGCCTGCTCCGCTCAGCCCAGAAGATTCTGCCTTTGCTCCCAGTAGCCACTCGTAGGCTTCTCATCCAGGGACTTATCATCTCGCGACTGGATTTCAGTAATGCGCTCTTCCTGGGCGCTCCCGAGGCTACTTTGAACAAACTTCATCAAGTGCAGAACGCGGCTGCCAGGCTCCTGACGGGTCTCCCTAGATGTCAATCTGCTCGCCCGGCGCTGAGGGCATTGCACTGGCTCCCGGTGAGGGACAGGGTGAAATTTAAGTCACTCTGTATCGCCCATAAAGTTTTGCATGGGGTAGGTCCACCTATTCTGGAGGAATTGGTCCAGCCCTACAAGGCCTCTCGTTCTCTCCGCTCTGATCATCAACATCTCCTTCAGGTTGGCAGGGTGAAGAAGGCAAGAACCGGGGGCAGAAGATTTTCAATAAATGTGGCCTCTCTGTGGAACTCATTGCCCCTACAGCTGCGCTCGGAAGCCAGTCTCCTTCGGTTTCGTAAACTCCTAAAAACTTTTTTGTTCGCTGTGTAATCCCCTCATCCTTGCAGCAGCGGTATGTGCCGGCAAGCGCTGGGATGCCTATTGGTAACCAGGCGCTATACAAAACTCTGAATAATAATAATAATAATAGTTTGCCGACATTAAAGTCCCATCAAGACAAAATAGGAATGGCGATAAATGCACCTCTTAATTCACGTGTAGAGATTTTAGTCTCCACTGTAAGTGACCATATTAATATGGCAGCGACCATAATATAACCAACAAAAATATGTCAGCCTAGATAAGAGGCGGGCTTGATGCTAACACGTCTGTGTGTCTAAATTTCACACTTTCTACCAAAGAAAAAACTGTCTGCAGGCAAGAATATGATAAAAGTAAAAGAGATTTAAAAGGTCCCTGCCATAGTGTTTATGACAACCTGGAGGTTTTAATGGATGGTAGGGCTTTGTCTTTGCAAAACAGTGCTTTCTATCAAACATTATAGCAACAATGCAGGCTCGTACTGCTGGCCATAGAAGGGTATTAATCCAGAGGACTTATTCATCCCACAATTGCCAATCAAACTTTCCTAAAGGGACTGTGGTACTGGAAGCTTTCGCTGTTGTAGCTGTATATAGTTGAACGCCTTGCTTATTGAGGGACTCTGCACATGGAGGCAGGATTGCAAAACCATCTCTGTGCAGATTCTAAGTTGATAGACTGTGGTTTTGTTTGTCTAGTTAGGGGGAGCTGGAGACTTTTCTGACACTTGATCTTTTCTCCATCTGAGCAAGACTCAAGAGGTGAATACTGCCTGTTTCATTACTAACATTGCCTCTCCCCAAAGATATTTGTAATAACCTTTTATTGAAATATTCATGAACAAGCCATCTACATTGTATCAAGCTACAAGAGTTCAAGGATCTTTTTCACATGGTCTCCGATTCACAGTATGAAACCGTAAGAATCTATTCAATAATACAAGCAGAGGCTTCATTTAAAAGGGAACTTATCTAAACATAGAAAACCATGGCAGACCATATCCATACATCTTCCGACATTACATTTATAAGCATTTAAATTCTTGTAGTGAGGTCCGTAAGTGCAGTAACATCCGGCAATAACACAGTACTTTTAAATAATACCTGTTCCCATTCAGAAAAGCAAGAGACGGAGACGGCCCCTGGTCCTTGCTTTAATTCTTTAAGATTTTCCATACCAGAGTGCCCAGTTTAATTGTCGCTGTCCTTGAAGGCTCTTAAGACCTTATCCCAGAGATCAGCTACTGGCGCCTAGGCACCCCACCTGCTTCCTCCCTACGTAGGGTATCTTCCTCAGTCTGGGCCCAATGCACCACAGCTTGCATCCACAGATCATATGCAGGTTCCTCTGTAGCTTTCTAGTATATAGGAACCAGCCTATTTGCTAATATCAAGGCAAAAACTATAAATCGATTGCCTACTTCTTTGGGTTTAGGTCTGGAGAAGCCTTAAAACAGACATACCTCTGGAGTGCATACTAGCTCCCTATTTAGGGTGTGGCTTAACTTTTAGGTAATCCGTTACCAATATATCCCTTTCTGAGAGCATGTCCAGACCATAAAGAAGACATCTGCAGCCGGCATGTTCCACCAGTAGCAATTCCCGGGGTCTATCTTACATGTCGGGAGGTAAGACTGATTTATATAGATTAACTTGATAAACTTTAGTCTAGTATTCCTGAATACCTGCTGAGGGTAAGACAGTATCCATTCCCCTTCTCTGATTTTGTTCCCCAAGCTCACCTCCCATCTTGTCTTAGTTCTGTCTAGGTTTATGCCCATCAACGTATTTAACGCCTTACAGAACGAGGTGGCATCCTGACTCAATCGGCCGTAATGGCTGCAAAACCTCATGTCGCTGCGGCTCCTCCATACTAGCCCTCCATAATGATTTAAACAACCATGTCAAAGCATCATTTATCAAGAACTGTCCTGGTGATAGTACATATTCCTCAAAGAAGCCGATTAAGCAGATAATCCTCCCTGTAAAATAACACTCCGCAAGTGTCAATATCCCAATCTCAGTCCAGTGAGAGAGCGGTCATGTGGCAAGCCTATCCTCAAAGATAGTTCCCTACTCAGATGGCTCTAACAATTTTCTTGGACTCTTCTTTAAAGTCACATAAGAAGCAGTATATTCCTTATGTAAATACAGTTTTGTGCAAGCTTCTTTTATTAGTGTGTAACTTTGGTATTTTGTCCTGGGGTGGATTAGTAAATAAGGTGTGGTGGGTTCCTTAGGTACATTTCTGGTGCACTCTACAACAGGTCTACATAGTCCTTCCACTCATCGTCAGGGTATCTTCATCTCGGAATGCGTCTTCCTGCTGCCATTTATATCATGCTGCTTCTCACTCTGCTTAGCCACAAGACAGAGGATTTGTTCCTCGGTTTTCACATCTCCTCAGGTGAAGGAAATATTTATGGTTAGAGCTTAAAATGCCCAGCATTATCATACTTGATACAGACATACAGAAACTCACACATGACCATCAGCTTCACAACTTATGGGTTGGATCCTGGCGCAGATGAGGAAGAAAAACGTAAAATTCTTTTTATGATCTATTGTACATATTACAAAAAAACACTGCAGTTATTTGGGCCATCAGTAGCTGAAGTTAAAATCTTTGTGGCCAGGAGTTGCAGTACGTAAGAATAGGATGGAAACAGATTTCCTCCACTTCACCTGCACAGTCATTTTATTTTTTAAGAAAGGGATTGAAAAAAAAGTGCCCAGATGCTGGATCGAATACTGCTTCCTGAATGGACGTTCCGGCTACACATTTTGTCTTTTTTCTGAAATATGTGTACAAGAAGTTTGTAGACCATGTAGGGAGTGCACCCAGTACTAAAGAGACCAGTGTAGTGGTCAACATGACATGTCTTGAAGAGCTGGTATGTGTAGATGCCATTTTCTAGGTTGTCTTGGTTGATATACATACTGTATATCAACAAAAATAATAATGGTCTCACTGAAGTAATATTGGTTGACAGAGAAGCCACACTTGATGTGATCATTGACGGAGAGGTTGTCAAAAGCTTGATGAAGCCCTCTATTGTAGTCACTGAGAACATTCCAATTTAACCTCCTAGACAACTGCTTTAAACAGAGGATGTTAGGGTCAGTTGTACAATGCTCACCTCTTTGAGAATAAAAAAAGTAGAGTATTCCTTTGTGTTTTGGCCGAAATGGGCAGACATGTCTGTTGACCTTCAGGGATACACTTGGAACAAAGGCAGTAAATGCACCTCACATATGGGTCACCTGTGAAACATTTTCATGTCCATGCATTTAGTGGAGTTTGAAGACAGGTGTATTGGTTTTCAAAGTACATTTTATTATGGCAAAAAAGTTAAGTAACATTCATTATAGCCTAACAGCACGAAGATGATCTGTGGAGCAGCCCAGGAGTCACACCAGGGCTCGGAATGGGCATAAGTGTTTCCTCTGTCTCGTGAAGCACTGGAGGCTGCACAATTTGATTACATGTAATGAACAGAGCAGCATTCCGTCAGGGTAACTCTTCTACTATGCTCTTGAAAATCTGAAGTATGAAGATCTTTAAAGGAAGGGAATTGCTAGCAAAGCACCTCACAAGGCAGATCAAACAGCAAGGTGCACCAGGTACCAATCTTTTTTCACTAAATGTACGTAGATTTTTTAATTGCTGCACGCATAAAATCTTAAAAAGGATTCCTAGTTTGACAACCGGAAATACTTCAAGGATCCGGGGTCTATGAAATAGTCTGGGCTGAAAAAAATATCCCAATGAAGAACACCTTATGATTTCATGACTAGGTCATTGGAACCACCATCAGTGAACATAATCACCACGAGACCAAAGAAGTAGAATATTTCAAAACACATAGAAGCCTGCAAACAAAGAAACTGATATAACAACTAACTCTCAAACACTATAACAATAATTATGATGGATTCTGATGAAAGCAAGCCCAGGAATCAGATTTAAGATCCTCATACAGTACAGAAGAAAACTCCCATGCCAACTTACTACAACACCTTTGCTAGGAATCCTTTATCAAAAATGTAAATTAATACACAATCCTCTGCTGGGAGTAGGAACATTTTCAAAGTAATACCTATGTTTCAGCTTCCGGAGCAAATAGAAAAGGGGTACAGTACAAACTCTTAACTGATACCAGACTGCTGGGGTCACAGCTTGAGGTGTGTGAATGATGTAACTAAATCATTCCATTGTATATTACAGTTGTATTTTATTATTTTTGTTCACTGGCCACATTAGCTTAATACTACTTAGCAATGCAAATACATTTTAAGATATATCTTTGGTGCAGCCTTACTTTTTAAAATAGATGTACACAGTGCAAAGGTCTCAACTTTATGGTGTGAAAGACAAAAAAACATATGCCTGGGATGTAAATCTGAGGATCCTTCGGGAGCTTGGTTTAAAAATAGAACTATTTAACAAGGTGGTAAAAGACTAAAATAAACCCTGACAAAATATTCTCCACATAAGCATGGCAACCAAAGTTTAAATACAAATACATGCCGCCTCAGTGAGATTATATATTTCCCGGTCAAGGAAGTGGTACACTATACATCTTTGTTTGTATCTTAAAGATGTTTGGGAGTAGGAGAAACCAGTCAGACGAAAAGCTATGGGTTAAGTCTGAACTAGAGCAGTTTAGGGCATTCACCATACATTTGGCGTATCATGGGAAAGATCTATACAGACTCTTCCTCAAATCACCACACTATATGAATTGTGAGACAAATGCTATAGTGTCTTCAGATGGAGTTCATTAAAATGAAATTAATTTCTCTCACTCAAATGCTTTCTAATTTATGTTTTTTTCCATTATGGTTCAAGGGTTTTGGGGCAGCACAAAGACACACAGTGATTAAACTAATCATTGATTAAAGAGATTACCTAGATACGCTGCAATCAAAGTCGATGCCATCATACAACGAGTCCACAAAACAGTTTGAGCTTCCTAAAGTGGATAACGCGTGCTTTGCAACATCAGCACTATTCATCAGTTTCATCATCGCCCGGGCATTTCCTTTTATATCATGCTTGTAGGATCTGCATGCGGGGAAAAAAAGACATGCACACAAATGTAAACCTGTTAAGACCATACTTGGACATCAAGATGACTGTCCATTGTATATAAAAAACAGTATGAAAGAAACAGTAAAAAGGCAGGTAACACGGCACTTAGTAGGAATATCAAGACTGCACACTTTACTTTGATGGTATTAACAGCCGGCTTCGCTGCACATAAAACATCCTTCTGTCAGGGAGAACAATACACTTGAAAAAGAAAACAAATATATGCATCTATTTGCTGTTTTTTTTAATTTTATTTTTTAGAATAAACGAAGTTGAAGCAGAAAACAGTAGGCTGTAAGTCCATTTGAATGATGTGGAAGAAGCCCTTTCAGGATCTTTTATAAATATATAGAAACAGATGGCTCTGAAGATCGGACATAGGGCAAAGCAGTTAGTCAATACCTAAGCAGACATCTTAAAATCACAAAAGGTGACACTGTAAAAGTTTTACCCTGCATATGTTAAAACATATAATAATCCAAACTGGGGGGGGGGGGGGCGTGGCTTGCAGCCGAGGAAGATGGCCGCAACCTAGTGCGGCTCCGGAGCCCAGCGCCCGATCCCGCAACTATCCGGCATTGATCCTGGCCGAAAACCGGCAAAAAAAGAACGGCAGTGCCCCCTGACCACCCGGGGCCCAAGGCGAGCGGCGGAGGCGCTGGGAGCGGTGCGTCCGGCCGAGAGGCAGACTTGGGGCGGACGCAGGGCCTACACACAGGGAAGACGCCGGGGCCTAGAGTTGCGGCCACCTGATCGCGGGAAGGCTGAGAGGACGAAACCGGAAGCCCGTGACGTCGGTGGTCGTGAGCCGCTGCACGGAGCACCCGGGGCTGTCACACCAGCGAGTCGCGGGGCCCTGGGGCCGGGCCTCCCCCGTCGCCGACTACAGTCTGCCCGTCTGGGGGCGAAGACGTCGGCGTGGCGCAGTGTTGGCAACGTAAAGGAGACACTGGAGCACAGCATCAATGGAGGCAGTCTGAAGCGCGGGGAGCTGCCGACGGCAGGCAGAAAGGACCGCTTCCCTAGCGGAACCCCCGGGGCAGAGTCCTCGGCATCTCCCAGAGTCCGTGCATGGTCGGAGGATTAGCGCTGAAGGCGACGGCGGTGCGTGGTGTGCAGCAACTCACCCGGTAAGGAGCCAGTGGTTAGAGGCCTGCACAGTACCAGGACTGGAGGGGAGCATAGACGAGACCCCGTGGCAGCAGACAGGCAGTAACTTGGTATCTCCGCGGCGGGCTGTGATACCCGCCCGACCCCTGCTGATCGCCCGGCCCCTTCCCGGGCTCTCCTGTCGACACGGCCCAAGAGGCACAGGGTCCACCAGCGCAGGCCATTATGGGAGGAAAGGGCCACCGTGGGGGAGCACAGGCCAGGCTCGAGAAATACGCCTTTCAGAAGGATCGGACTGCCTCCCCCCCCCCCCCCCCCCCCCCCTGAAAAGACCAAAGAAATCACCCTGACCCAGATGCAGGCCTCTATAGGCTCCATTTCTACGGACGTAACGCTGCTAAGAGCTGATGTCGCCAAAATCAATACGAGACTGTCCGAGGTAGAAACGACTACGGCGACCCTCACCGAAGACGCGGCCGAGTGTAAGAAGCGCATACAGTCGCTGGAACTGGTACAAAAACAGCTGCTGGTCAAGCTTGATGACCAGGAAGGCAGGTCCAGATGGAATAATGTGCGCGTCGTGGGTGTGCCGGAGAGCGAACGGGGACCGGCATTAGACCTTTTCGTCGAAAAACTCATCACGGAGCAGCTGCAGCCACGTGGACTCTCAACATTTTTCTCAGTCGAGAGGGCGCACCGGGTGCCCGGGGGAAGGCCTAGACCTGGGGCCCCCCCGCGCCCGATCCTGGCCCGCATTTTCAACTACCGCCCCCCCGCTGAGGGTGGACAACTGCAATATAACCCTCTATCCGGACTACACAGCGACAGTGATGCGGCAACGCCAAGACTTCCTCGCGGTCAAGGCGGAGCTGCGCGCCCGAGAACTTAAATATGCGATGCTTTACCCGGCGAAACTACGGGTGGAAGCCGAGGGGCGCACATGGTTCTTTGCCACACCGGCGGAGGCCACGGAGTGGCTGGAGGGATGGCGCCCGGCGAAAACATCGGGCCGAGCGGGACGCGCCCCCCGAAGCCACTCGGCCTCCCCTGAAACCATGGAAGAAGCTGGGCCTAGGGAGGATGACAGCACGCTGCGGAGCTGAGGCCGCGATGGAGTGGACGGACTTCGGCGACGGGGAAGTGTCGGGGCCGGTTGGGCCCGGGCGCTCACGGGAGACTCGGACTATGCAGGGGCGCTGCGGTCTTTGACCTTTGAAGTCTTCTGATAACCGGTTTCTGGAAAGGACAAGCACATGGTGTGGGGATCGGACGAGGGACAGTGAGCAGCCCCTCCCCCACACGCAAGTAGCAAGTTATGGGACTCAAGCACTCTGCTAAGTTGGGGTGGCGGGTAGTTTTAAATCCGCTGGGCAGGGAGGCAGGGAGGAGGGAGGGGGGACAGGGGCACTTTGGGAAAGTTGGTTTGTATTTAGTTCTGGGTTTAGCAACTACACATTGGCGAACTCTGCAAGCTAGGCCTGTTGGAGATCCAGGGAGGGATGCGCGGCAGCGAACACACTTTACCACACTACATGACAGGGGACTCACATAGCAATACCCAGGAGGTCACCGTTAGCTCCACGGAGGGACAAGCGCAACACCACAGTCCCTCACTCCATGTTCTGTCGTGGAATGTGAACGGACTGGGAGATAAGATTAAACGAGGGCTGGTCCTACAATATCTCAAGCGCAGGGGGCCGGCGGTGGCACTCTTACAGGAAACACATCTAGTAGGCACAACAACGAAAGCACTGGATAGATGGGGATTCAAGATGGCGATACATTCTGAGTTCACGTCTGGGTCCCGAGGGGTGGGCATATTGGCAAACAAGCGCTTCCCTCTGATTATGGTTGACTCCCGTAGTGAGGAGCAGGGTCGCTTTGCGGCGCTGACCTGCCAGTGGGAAGGGAAAGTGTATAATTTTGTGACAGTATATATCCCACCGGCACTCCACCAAGATACGCTCCGGGCACTGGGTGAATTCCTGCTGACGTTACCACAAGGGGAGCTCATCATGGGCGGGGACTTTAATGCAACTATGGACTCACTACTGGACAGGTCATCATTTAGAGACAACGGTAGCACCACCCCCAAACTACGTGAATTCACGGAGGCACTCGGCCTTGTAGACACCTGGAGGGCGCACTGTCCAGAGGAAAGGCAATACACATTCCACTCAGGGGCTCACAACACCCTTTCCTGCATAGACTACATTTTTACATCACCTACAGGGTTGAGGGGAATGACGAACGTTACCCACTTACCCAGGGGCATCTCGGACCACTCTCCGGTGCTAATCACATTTACCATCTTCACCCCATACAAGCGCAGGGTATTCCCAATTCACCCAGGTTACCTCCAAATCCCTAAAATTTGTAACGCCCTTCAGACGACAACCAAACAGTATTTCGCGGAAAACAAGGACTCCGGGGTAGGCCCGACGACGCTGTGGGAGGCGTACAAAACGGTCCTTCGTGGACAAGCAATCTCCATGGTTACGGACCACAAAAGAACCCAACGGCTGGAGGTGCTCAGGCTTGAACAAGGGGTGAAAGAGGCAGAGGCGAACCATGCAGCGCACATAGATGAGGACACCACGCATGGAGTCCGCATGGCACAGCAGGAATACAAGTCCTATCTTTGGGAGGCCGCGCGAGCCAAACAGACGGCAGCACGGCATACGATTTATGAGCTGGGGGACAAGGCAGGTAAACTGCTGGCCTGGCTTGAAAAGGGGAGCGGGCGGCGCGTTGGGTGGCTCGGATCAGACTAGACTCGGGAGACCTCACGTCGGAGCCACGGCAAATTGTGGAGGCGCAAGCGGCTCACTACAAACGGGTCTATACACCGGAGGCCTCGTCCACTGTGGCAGACAACGAGGCCTTCCTCCGGGACGTCGCGATGCCAAGGCTGGCCCCGTCGGGGGTAGATGCCCTAGAGGTGGACCTGACGGCGGAAGAGCTCACACTACCAATACTTGCTCTCCGTGCTGGGAAGGCAATGGGGCCAAATGGAATCCCGGTGGAATTCTATAAGAAGAACGCTACCCGCGTAGTCCCGCACCTATTGGCCATGTACAAAGACAGCCTATCGGCGGGGACCCTGCCCCTAGACCAGAGAATGGCTACCATAGTGGCGATCCCGAAGCCTCACAAACCTGCGCATGAATACGCTTCCTATCGCCCAATCTCGTTGCTAAATGTTGAGGCGATAATCCTGGCAAAGGTGCTGGCGACAAGACTGCAGCCCTACCTTTCAACCCTGATACACCCGGACCAATCCGGGTTTATGCCTCATCGAAATACCGCCCTGAATATACGGAGGCTCCACGGGATTCTTGCGCGCCGCTCCTCGATGGAGGAAGACGCGGCCATCCTCTCCCTAGACGCACGGATGGCGTTCGACCGGGTGGAGTGGCCATTCCTCTTTGCCGTTCTTCGCCACGTAGGACTCGGCCCCAAGATGTGCGCATGGATTCAGCTTTTGTATACCGAGCCACTGGCACAGGTGGTGGTCAACGGACATATCTCAGACCCCTTCCCGTTGGGGTGGGGGACGCGACAGGGCTGCCCTCTTTCCCCACTCCTTTTTGCGCTGGCTCTGGAGCCGCTGGCGGCCTGGTTGCGGCAGGACCCGGTGATCCGGGGGCTCAGGTGGACCATGGGATGGGAGGACCGCATCTTCCTTTATGCTGACGACATCCTGCTCTACCTGGCCTCACCGGCACAATCGATCGCCTGTCTCTTGGACATCTGTGCGTCGTACGGAAGGGTGTCCGGCTATGAGATGAACTGGGAAAAGTCGATTATATATATGCTCCGAGGATCGCCGCCTCGGCTCCCGAGGGGATGCGAGATCCGGGTGGTGGAGGACGGGTTCAGATACTTGGGAATCTATGTGACCACTGATATGGACAGATTTGTGGCTGAAAACCTAACGAAGCCCCTACATAGGTTTCGTAGCGACGTCACGCACTGGCGTTCCTTACCCTTGACTCTGCTCGGGAGAGCAGCACTCTTCAAAATGATGGCTCTCCCTAGATTTTTATCCTTACTTCAAAATACACCCTTCCCGGTGCCACCGACGTATTTCGCCGCCATCAACGCGGAGGTCACCAGCCTATTGTGGGAAGATAAGACGCCGCGGATAGCACTCCATAAGATCAACAGGGGGTGGTACGACGGAGGTATAGCCCTCCCAGACATAAGACTGTACTATTGGGCATCGCAACTTACGGTGATAAATCAGTGGCTGCATGTACATGGGGAGGACCCGGCGTATCGTATGGACCGGCAGCTGCTGGGGGGGTCATGGGAGCGTTATACAACTACAGGAGGGGCCGCTGCCCCTCGGGTCCCACGGCGCACACTCTCCAGATATGGTTTGCGGCGCAGCTGGGCTGGGCCGGGAAAATAACCCAGGCCACACCGTTATGGGATGCGAAACAGTTGGGGGTGCTGCGCACTACCAAGGGGTTCCATCAATGGGACCTAATTGGCATCTCCAGGGTCGGTGACCTTTGGAAAAAGGGAGAACCGGTTACGTTTGCCCAACTGCAAGCAGATTTCGACCTGGCCGACACCGAACGCTTTAGGTACATGCAAATTCGTCACGCACTCCAGGCGGCGGTCCCGCCCGGGACCCGGCTTCCGGAGTCGTCACCATTGGAAGATCGGCTCCTCGCGGAACACCTGACACAAAGGGCGACCTCCCTGACATATCGCAAAATGATAAACAACCGGCCAGAACCGTTTGCAGCCCTTAAGTGCAAATGGGAGTCTGAGCTGGGAGACTTTGCCGAGGCAGACTGGCAGGCGGCGCTTTCCTCCCCTAGGGAAGTGGGCATATCATCCAAACTGCGGCTGATCCAACCTAAAATCCTGCACCGCACATACTACACCCGTACACTCCTATTTAAACTTCACCGAGCGGACTCCCCACTATGTCTCAGGCAGTGTGGTATGGAAGGAACCCTTTTACACACCCTCTGGGAATGCCCGGCCATAACTCTGTACTGGAAGGGAATAATGCGCACACTCTCCCAGGTGACCAAGGTTCCGACGCTCCCGGAGCCGTGGAGGTGTCTCCTCAACGTTTGGGAGCAGACGGATCTCAATGGAGTGACACGACTCTGGGTAACACTGGGACTCATGTTGGCGAAACGCAATATAGCCCAGGGTTGGGGATCTAGGCAAGCGCCGACCCTCGCTCAATGGTCCCAAGATATGGACTCCACAATGGTGATCGAAAAAACGGTATATATTCATAGGGGTTGCCCCAAAAAATGGACCCAGGTATGGGGTGGGTGGAATGCCTATAGAGGAAATGTATGTGAGCCCCTTCGTGATGTTTCAGATGCTGAGTTGAGTGACAATGATTAGACGATCTATCGCACGTCCACAGAACAAGATGTACACTGTCATACGATGCAGAAAAGAAGCTCTTGTTTTTCTAGACTGTCATGAAAGCCTAGCTACACTCTCGATGGCTTGGAATATGCTGAACCTGCTGCCAATGTATGTTGCATTATGTTTTAAAAAATCAATAAAAATATTTACAAAAAAAAAAATATCCAAACTCACATCTCAATTATTATAAAATGGTGAGTGAACTCACATTCCAAATCTGGGGTGCAATCTTGTTTAAATTGTTTTTTCAAACACAAAATATCTTTGCCAGCATTGACCTGAATAGATAACAAGTTCTAAACAACAAAATGCATCTGAGGAGTGAACCTTGGCTGTGCCCTGGAATGAGGTACAGAGGAACAGGGGTGCTTAATATAGTTTTTGGACTACATGGGTCTTACAGCTTCCTAAAAAGAGCTTCCTAAACGTCTTGTTGTTCTCTTTCTCTACATATCATCAGGCAAGGTGCTCCAGATCATCAGACCCCAACTGGAAATGCAAGCACTTAATTGTCTTACATAATACATTTCATGGAGGAGCTCTATTGAGACCAGGAAACATAACTCATGTAAGAGGGCTGGTTACGTTTTCCCAGCTTCTCAACGGTCATGGTATATACACACACACAGTGGTCTCCAAGCGGCCACAGGAAATCTACTGGTCAGTAGCCAAATATATGGTAGTATGAGACACTAATGTCTAGATTTGTTTTTATCATGCTTACCACCAAACTTATCTTCTAACTGAACCTGATAAAGATTACAGTATTAAGAAAAATAAAGCTGCAAATCCACAAATACTAAATGTTTATACATGATCTCGCTAGAGACAATTTTATAGGCTTGCAGCAACATGACATCACAAATATATCACTCACTGTCAAGCTCCTGTCCATACACAAAGAGATTTACACATTCACATTTTCCAGTGTTTGTCCTTATTTATGGATCGTAGTCTCCCAATCGGATTGGAAGTCTTAATTCACGCTATCCTAATCAATTGGTATGTAATGCAAACCAGTGTAGCAAAATACATAAAACATTTTTAAAGAACTCCTTGAAATGCACCAAGTATCCATTATGTGCTATTTGAAAGACTGTATATTGTTACAGATAGGCTTCTGCAAATTAATCCATTTTCATTTTGTACTCTAATTTTCTCTTCCTACAATTTACAAAGTGATGATCCCATTACAAGATAAATACACTGTATAGGAATTAAGAAAAATTAAAGTAGAAACATTCATAACAGCTACATCTGAAAGTAACAAATGAAAATGCTGCTTTATAGATTACCCATTGGTCAGTTCCAGGAGCACGTCAATGTGGCGCTTACTGCAACACATTTTATAAACACAATCATAGGCAACTACATGGGCCTGAAGGCAACCATCTACCCTCAAGAAAGGTTTGAATATTCTACGTGCAACTAAATAGTACTCAAATACCGATTCCAATAAAATAATGAGATAGACAAAAAGTAACCGGTGGAATGCTTGATTTAATTTAGGCTACTGGTAATCACTCTGGGTAGCGTTCCAGTTCATTGTTATTTTGCCCACTATGCCACCTCAAACAGGAATCAGCCATATGCAAATCGGTACTGCTCTAACAGAACATTTCCGCCTGAAATGCCATGCCATGCTCCCTCTGAAAGGGAACACAAACAACCTAAGACCAGGTTCGACCTATATGGGCCTCTTCAGTGGGGTTTAACTCAGTTCTAGTGGCACAGTGAGCACGGGACCCTAGAGTGGATGGACCCCAGCAACTTGCATATAGTTGCACCATCACAGTACACTTCATCTCTCATGGATAGGTCCCCCTCCACCCACAATGTTTTAGTCCTCAAATCCAGCTAGTGGCTGCTACTCATGCTTCTCCTGATGGAGTCCTTTCTTCTACTACTTTTCTCCTCTACAAAAAGGAGGTGAGGGAACATACTAAACCAATAGTCCAAACAGAAAGCAGTCCGATAGGAAAATAAAATCAGAAAGCATAGAGCAGATTGCCAGAGGAGTGTAGAGGGGAAAGAAGAGGCATAACCAAAAAAGAGGGTGCCTAGGAATTGTAAAAATGGCATATCACCAATAGGAGCAGTCACTCACCAGTACCTTCAAATAAGGAGAAAGCAAGGTCTTTCAGCCTTTCAGGGACCATCCAATCCAGAGTCAAAGAATCGAAAGCCAAGTCACACATCATGTATCCTCTCATACTTTCATGCACATATTGCAAAGATCATGTAGTTGAGTGTCAGACTGGTGCTAGGTCCTGCGACTATGGAGGATATTGTGCTGGCATGCCAGGGAGTCGCCCTCCTCTGTACAGATGACGAACTGTTTTGCATTGTCTGGATCCTACAAAAATGAGTCCTTACTGATAGTCGCCACCGAAAAATCTGGCTAAGAAAGATTTCTTGCCTAGGTACTCTTTGTCACAAAGTTCCTCCATAGTGGCTCAAAGTCCCTTCTCACTCCTCAGTTTCTTTGGAGGTGTCTGGAAAAAACCTTACTAGACTATTCCCAAGGAATATTATGCCTTTCTACATCACTTCATGAATGGCTTTTTTTTCCTCAAAGATTTCATCTCAGGCTTATGACAATTATGGGGTCTACTGGTGCCTTAGGGAGAGAAAGCTTCTGTGCTTGCCATAGAAAACACTTGTGCATCCACTCTTGTATTGTCTTTCTGGAGATATCTAAAATCTCCACCAACCCTGTCATCATGAAAGACTTCAAGTTATCTCTGTCTGTATCCTCTGGGGTACCAAGTACCCTGATATTTCTGGCTCTGTGGACACTCTTCATTTCTTCTAACCTTTTTACACAAGTCTCTGGTCCGGTCCGAGGCAGTTTTCCCCCTCAGTCACACCTGCTTGCAGCCACTTGATGTCCATCTGAGTGTCCTTTACTGCTTCATCCAATAACATTACACTTTTATCCAGAGGCACCACTGTCTCCTGCAGTGTGTCAAATTTTGCATTCAGGTGTGAGGTATTTTTGTTGCTTCTTTTTAACAGTTCCCACATATCTATCCTGCCGTGGTGGGTGAGGGGGTCCAAGGGTGAGGGGTGGTTGGTGGTCAGAGAAGATAATGGGACCATGAGTTGTGTCAACTCATAGGAGGAATGAGCTTTTGGAAGAAGTTACTTACCTTTCTCAAAGCTCTTTCTAACTGCAGATTCCACACCATTTGAATACTCTCCTAGGCTTCAACTTGGAAACGGAAAACATTCAACAGTAACCCCTGCACAGGCATGTGGCGCATGCAGCTCCAGGTCAATATTCTTCCGCGCCCGATGTGCCATTTGCGGGTCTATAAAGGCACCAACCATCAGTTGCTTTCTTGATACTTCCATGACCACAGACGTGGTCGTGATCAGTGTGCAGATTCCTAAATTAGCATCTTTTAATGTAAAAAGAACAGTTCAATGGGGAGGTGAGAGGGTTAGTGAGGATTCTGTGATTGGATAGTCTCTACAAGAAAGAGTGTTACCCAAGAGTTACTGATAGAAACATCTTACCACAGATTTCTCAACTTTTAAACCAGCTTATCCAGCTAGAACGTGGTGTAGGGCAGGTTAACAGAAAGGGCCTGCAACTCACTTACCCATTGTGCTAATGTTATAGTGACAAGAAAGACTGTCTTGAGGGTAAGAAAGCCAAGTGGATGTCTCTCAGCGTCAGCAGGTGGATATGGAGCTGGGCCTCCACCCTTGATCTTCACCTCTCCCAGATGGCCTCCCTGACCAGAACCACTGATAGCTCTAGGTGAGGTAAGGAGTGGGATCTGCCACTGACCCAACTGCGGTCCTGCAGCCACCACTGCACAGCTTTTGCAGCCTCCTTTGAAATTCTAACCAGATCGGAAAGATCCCCCTTGTGCTGTGCATGTTAGGATTTCAGCTTTACCAGCAGGATGACGGTGGCCATCAGTCCCAGCAGCCTCAGGGTCATTCTCACTGAGAGCAAGCACTATCATAGCCCAATTGGCCTGTACTCTCCTCTCCGGGGGATAGGCGCAAAACTGCACAGTGTTCAAAATAGCTCCAATAAAAGAGGGCATCTACAAAAGACTAAGATGTGACTTTGGCACATTGATAGAGAATCCTACGGATGGCAGGGGGTTTTCTCTAGTCTAGAGAAGTTTGACAAATGCCTTGCACGAGCCTACCTTCAAGGTAGGGGGAAGACTGGAACCCCTGTCCTCCAAAGATGTGCTTGTACCACTACCATCATTTCTGTGAACATGCAAGGGGCACTAGTAAGGCTAAAAGGGAGCACAGCAAACTGAAAATGCTCATGGCTTACCGTGAACCGTAGATGAGATCTGTAGGCCTGCAGGACAAGGATGTGGAAATAAGCATCCCGCAGGTCCAGTGCTACGATCCAGCCTCCAGGGTCGTGAACAGACAAGACCTGAGCCACGGGCGACCATCTTGAACTTGTCCTTCTGCAGAAAGCCATTGAGAGGGCATAGGTCTAAAATGTGACTGAGGTTCCCATCCTTTTTCAGCACCAGGAAGTAGCGGCAATAAGAACTACGAGCAACTCTTGCACTGCCACCCTCTCTATGGCTCCATTGGCCAAAATATCCTGCTCTTCCATGTGCAAGAGCAAGGGGTTGATCCTCCATCAGCCAGTACGGGAATGGTGGAAGGCATACGGGGGTCTTGAGAAATGGAAAGTGTAATACCGCTGAATCATTTTTAGGACCCACTTGTAACAGGTTATTGCCTGCCACTTTGGCAGAAAGTGTTGGATCCTGCCTTCGAAAGGGTGGGAATGTGCCGTCAAGGGCATGCTAAAGAGGCTTGGGGTGGGTGGGCAGGGGGCGGTAACTGGGAGGGCGATGAAGACTAGGCTGAACACTGTCCCTGTGGCCCTCTCCCATGGGTACTGCGGTTAAAAGAAGTCTGTGGTGACTGTTGCATCTTCTGGAGCTCTTGGAGATATTGGAGACCCCTACCATAGTCCGTGACGAACACATGAAGGACACAAGCCTTCCAGAAGGGAGAGGCACTGTGTCGGAGTTTGAAAGAGATTGCAGCTCAGATAAAGGAGCTTGAGAGCTTGGCCAGGGGGCAGAGGCATCTCGGTGTCGGACAGCACTATGGGTTGGCCGTCGTTGTCTGGAGACTAAAACTCAAACATTGGTGGCTTGTGTTCTGGGGTGGATTGTGGTACGAAGAGGGTACTGGTACGAAAGATGGTCCAGAGTCCTGAGCGAATACAGAGGGCTCATATGGCACAAAGGGCAGACCTGCCGGGGGAAGCCCAGTTGAGAGGCCTCTTGGCTCCTTGAGGTCAGCAGGCACACCATAGTGAGCCGGTAATGTGCCAAAAAGTCACAGTCTGGCTTCACAGAAGTCCTCAGCTTGCTACAGGGCCGCTGACGGCCCCAGAAATTCTAGGGTGCTGTGGAACAAAGGACAGAATCGACTATGAAATAGAGCGACTTTAGTAGCATGACCAGGAAGCATGATGACACCCTCGAAGCCTTCTCAGACAGAGTGGAGGGATGGGCAGAGTTTGGACTTCTTGCGCTTCTTCTTGGATTTGCTCGGGGGCTTAGATTGTGAAGGCCACTGGTCGCAGGAGCGATGCTGGGGCCGGAAACTACCTTTAGAACTCGACCAATCCGGGTGCAGGTTCTTGCGATTCTTGCCCACAAATCCCTTTGCTTCCCTGTGTCCAATGGCATTGGGGTGCATCGAGCACACTCACTGCAAGCCATGGAATCAGATCACTTGTGGGCCAGTCAGAGACATTCGTTTACGACATTCCCCACAGGGTTTAAACTCTTTTAGATTTGGGACCTGACATTTTTCCCTATGGGATTTCACATAGTTAAAAGCTCTTCTCACCCAGGTCTTCTACTCTGCCCTCTGTAGTCTCTCTTCACCCTGTACTGCTACTTCAGGGGAATGATGGGTATATCACTCATCGTCATCAAAAATTCTAGCTCCTGGGTGATATGGGTGTACAGACTTCCTCAACACAGGCACTGCTCTTTAGTGCAGCCCTAACTCCCCCCTATTTTACCACTATCAGTAACTCCACCAGATGTACACTGCGGCCTGCCTGTGCCAAAGCAGCTCTTTGCCTTAGCCTGACCTAAAGCACAGCCAGGTGACCTGCAGCTTTCTCAGATGCTTTCTCTGCTTCACCAGGCCTTCACGCTGCCAGTGGCCCAGTACATTCAGCCTCCACCGGGCTCTGCAATAGCATTGTGAGTTCCAAGTTAAACAGAGCTCCACTAGAACACATGCCACTGGCCCCTGTTTTTCAGTGTCCTCTCTTAGTGTATCCCTTGTGTGCAGAGCAAGCACAATCTTTACTTTAAGTGATAGTTTTCACACCAGGTAAACACGAGGGGTGTTTCAAACTGGAGAACTCATTCAAAAACATGAGCACAATCACTAGTGAAGACTGTGCACCTGGCAGCCATCAGCCTTTGGAAGTATCACTTCTAGGCGAGACAAAGGACCTTGCCTGGATGATTCCCTCTGCTCAACAAAGAAGAACTCTGTCTCCATATCCCTTCACCTTCCATCATTCATGATGGGATGATGATCAGGACGAGACAACGACTTTATCCTCCTACACCGTACAGTCTCTTGATTAACCCAAAGCTCAGGAATGCCAGCAAAACACTTTGCCAGTTTGGGGATGCTGTCCCTCAGCCACTATCTATTGTCATGCTTTAACAGGGGTGAATCAAAATGGATCCCAACAGCCTCATAGTCACACACTTGCAATCAATACAGACACATGCTATTCGTCACAATATATACACCTGGTGCACACGCCACACCCTCCGGGATGTCAGAGCAGGACTGGGCACATCATGGTAGCAGCAATTTATCTGCATGAAGCCAGGAGGCATTTTACTCTGCAGAAACAGGAAAAACCCATGTCTTGTATTACAGATCAGAGAAATAGTATGCTGGCACAATTGCTGCAGGATTATGTCTAGGGCCACAGACAGTAGTCCGAGGTCTTCGGAAGGACAAACCTCCAGACCACAGACCCACCTTCTGGGTCTCAAAACCTTTCTCAAAACCTAAGTCTCAGTGCGTTTACATGACTGTCATGTGTATTGGACATAAAAAAAGATTTAAAAAATAACAGTGAAACTTAGATTTGCTCAGGGCAGGTGCGCACATCTTTAAAAACACACAAGTGAAGTTCAGGTCTCAGGACCGGTCTATGACATTTTGCTCTCATTTTCCTTCACGTAGTATTTCACAACAGTATACTGCCAATTATATATGGACCGGCAGCAGGACTGGTGAGGTGGACTTTAGGCAGGAAAATCTCACGGATATAATACAATGTCAAGGTCACAGTCTGCCTGTGAGCCTACTTGCATGCAAGTAAGCCCTGCCTACTAATAGGATACATTTGTCACCAGAGCGAGGAGAAAATATAAGCATATTTGTAGAAGGAACTGGATGGCCTAAACCTGGGTGGTGCTTGTAGAAGACACTAGTGGGTCTAAGGGAGATCTGAGAGGTTAATTTGGAGCGGTAATATTATTACAAGAACTAATGTTTAAACCTAAGAAAGAATAAAATTCAAGCTGAATGTTAGGAAAGCTTTCCAACCACACGAGCAGTGAACTCGTGGAAAATGGTCCAGTACCATAGAAGGTGCTTAACACAATTTTCCCTGGAGCTCTTTTCAAATCGACATTTATACGGTTCTGTGATGTTGGCAGCCTATCTTTTCCTCCACATCCATGGAATAAGCAATGAAAACGTAGTATATTTTTCTTCAAGTTTCAACAATACATTGATTAAAAGGTTCATAGAGAATAATTATGTCCAAGGTCCATAGTGTACATACATACAAGAACGAATTCAAAGGACGTGATATTTTTTATCTGCACACATCAGACTGTAGGTGCTCCTAAATTTAACAGTTAAAGTGACTAAGTCACAGCTGCCCAAGTGGGTCACCTATGACCAGAAAATATGGCCCTGTGGTGCAGCTAGGAAACATACAATGGTCGCTAAGGTACAGAATCAGAAAATTAACCACAAGACCACATTTAAATATCGGTCTCTCATTAGCAGTACAGGATCACCACTAACCTGATAGAAATAAATGAAATGTCTGATTAAGTATGAAAATTAGAAAACTTCAAACTAAGTTTCAAGTCACTGTGTTTACCACACAAACCATGTGAACATAATCAGATGATCATTCTTTACCTTTGAAATTCGGAGGCCAGATGCTGGGAGAGCGCTTCTGTGAAGTAGACTCCACCGATGGTTCCGTCTGTATTGGTGGAGAGAACACGGTACATCCCACTATTTACTTCTATAATGGTAACAGACAGTGATGTTCCGCCCAGTTTGTAGACCAGGACATTGCTTGAATGGTAAAAGAAAGCATAACATGGATTAATGTGTAAGATCACTAGGACTTAGCTGGTAAACAACACAAATTAATGCTAAAACAACAGTTTTAGGAGCATTCTAACTGTTCATGGTACTGCTGACAATGGTTTACACCCTTATGCAACACTTAAGTAATAGAAACCAATAATTATTCTCTATTGCTGCACAGATGAGCAAGACACGTCTGGTACACACGAACTGCAGATTCATAGATTTACCCCTTGGAGGCATTCCACTTCCCACGACATTCTAATTAAAGGGGGAAGAAAATGTTTCCCTCCAACATGGATATCCTTTAAAGGTTCACATGCATAGATAGAAATGTACCAAATTTCTGGGGGTATTGGACCTGTCGTCATGAAACATGGACCATAAAAGTCGTCAAATGATTGAATCCTTGTCCTACCCTTAACCCCTCCACAGCCTTCTATTTGCACTAAGCAGTTTGTAAAGGGCAAGAAGAAGCAAATACAGAATGAAACATGCCTCTGAAAGTTGTGTTTATCTTCTATTCTTTTCAAGGCTTTCATGACCCCTGGGAATGATGGTAGCGAGAAGTACTGTGGCACACTCAAGAAGTAGAAGCTACTCTAGCTACCAATAATTGACATTCACGCAGTTCAGGGCTCTTTGACAGAAAGCCCAATGTACCTGACAAAAGACAATGACCTTAAAAGGTAGTGAGTGAGTGAGTGTTGCGGTGTGAAGACATTCTAAAAGCCAGCCGCACAGCCATGCTTTGGATCCTCAGAAGCTCCAAGATCAGATATTCCAGGAATCCTACATGTCGTTTTTTTTTCTTTGGAGCTATGAGCAAATAAAAGCATGTTGTCTCAGAGTTCTGAATCTGTGTCTTGAATGATAACTCTTGGTCAAACCAAAACCCAGAGGGGCTGGACAAGAAACATTTTCGTAGGAGAAGGGCCAGGCAGTCTTAGTTTAAATAGGGCAATTACCCTAGACAAATAGGATTTCTGTCTTCGTGACAGGGCTTGAAAAATTGTCAGCTGTCCAATTCTGTTCCGCTGTAAAGAATTTGTTAGAAGTTAAAGTGATGCTGAATAAAGTGTTGTTGAACTTCAGGAGGATCCAAGGGTCGTCAGCATAACATCTGGAAACGAAAGCACCTAATCCGTGGTCCAAGAGGCTGCATGAAGATTCAGATACTGTACAGAACAGGCGAATGAGCAGATCCTGTTGAGTAGGTTTTAGACTTCAGTGAACTGAATCCTGTCCCAACTGGATCCTTGACATAGAACACTGGAAACTGGGTCTGCACAAGCGACTCAATTGGGTGGGTTTGGGGTTATATTTGGGTTGTTGAACTCTACAGGCTTCAGGCTATTCCCCATGGTTTGATACGTGAAGCAACTTGTGTATCTGTAGTACAAAGCTCAATAACTTGTGGCGGAAAGTCACTGCAGAAAAGCAAAGACCTGACTAGCTCTGAAGTTCCCATCTAGTTCAGAGCGCAGTCCCATGGTATAACAAATGTCATAGGGTGAGTTGTATTATAAATATAAGACCCGTAAAATAAGAGCTGTACAAATATTTAGAATCATATGTCAGCCTCAAAATGTGCTAGCTAATTTTCTTTAAATATATATTGGAATTATTCATTTTTTTTTTTTTAACTTACCTGAAAATAAAATGTGAGGATTGTGGTGTATTATTTGGTATGGCTGTGTAATACACTCGCAAAACTGTCAGGCTCGTTTGTAAAACCTTTAGCTCAACCCTGGGTAGCTGTAGCTTTGAGCAGCGATGCTTAAAAAAGGAACTAGAGCAAAGCATTTCGAAGCATCAAATAACAAAATTATAAAGTAACAAAACACATAAGAGATCTGACACCAGTTTCTAAAAATAGATTATATTTGTATGAAGTTTTAAACATCAAAGATGAGCAAAATCCACTGGAGGGTCTGGAGATGGAGATTTTCAAGTAAAACATGAATCTCAGCTTTTTAGTCCAAAGCACAGAGAAGCATTGGTAACCATAAAGTTTGGAAAAGTTTTAAAGAGTTGCGTTCTACTGCTACAACCAGAGTGGGGTGACCAAATCCGGCAGGGAGAAGGCAAAGGAAGCCACTAAGGAGTATGTGGGCAGTCACCTGGTCACCAAAGCAATCTCAAATCCAGTTCCACACTTTACATCAAGACCACCACAGACTTCAATGGAGTGGTCCGGATGCTGGGGATGCAGGATGCTAAAAGATGCTGTGGGTGCTGTGCGGTCAACGGGGTTGTCCTTGTGGTTAGTCCTTGATCCACGGGTAAGGTGGGGAGACTTTGGCAACAGGGGTCAGTGTCCCTCAAAGTCCTCCATAAGCAAGTTGAATGCCTGCTGCGGCTGGACTACAGATCCCTGTACAGACCAGGTCCAGCAGTATCTTTTGGTGAAGGTTGGTGTCCCTCTTTGGCGAACAAACTGGACTCAGACGACACTCCTGGGTCGAGCAGACTTGGATGAAACTTTTGGGCATCAAGGATAGATCTCTTGGGTCGCCCAGCAGCGGTCAGCGGAGATTCGTAGAATGTGGCTACTGTCTTGCCAGTGTGGGCTTTTTCAGCTTTGATCGCCCTGGTGCTGGATCCAGAGGGTCAGCTGACTGATCTTTGGAGTCACTTTTTTGGTCTGGGACTAGGGAACAACATTTACATAAGCCAGGAGCCACAGGCAGTTCTGTCTTTGCTAGCTCAAGGTGTGGAAGATGCAGTCCAGCAATTGGTGCAACCTTCCTTTCTTGCCCGGCCCAGGGGTCAGCAGGGGAGTCCTTCTTTGTTTCTTTCTCCTGTTCCTTTGTGATCGGAGGTTTAGGGTGCCCTATTTAAGCCCAGAAAATGCCCTGGGGGAGTGATGCCGTCACTAGTTAATGGTCTACCAAGATCCTTCCTGCCCTGTGAAGACTTCCGGCTATGGGTGGCATCTAGCAATCCCAGAGTGCACTATTCTGCACACTCCCAAGATGTATGAACCCTTCCTTGGATGTTAGGAGCTTGGTAGCCCATCCTAGCACTGACTACTCGTGGGCTGTATGCCCAGAGGAGCACCAGTTTGGGCACTGGTTCCCTCTCTCTATTCCCACCGCTAGCCTGACTACCGGGAACAAAGGAGCAATTTTTCAGGAGTGGGATCGCAATTTGCCCACTAAAGGCGGTTTCGCAATTAAAGGTCACCTTTTGGGTGAACACCCGGAGTGGCTTCCTGCAAGGGGGATGTGTGGAAATGGGGTGTATTATATGGTGTGGTTGTACAACCTCACTGTGTAATATATCACCAACCCCTTTAGCACCCTTAGGTTTCGGCTGTCAGACCCTCCGCTCTAACCTGGGTAGCTGTGGCACTGAGCAGGAAAGCTTACACAGAGGAACAAGTGTTAAGCATTTAAACAGCACCAAAACAACTGAAGAAGAAATCAACGAAACACTCAAGAAATCCGATACCAATTTTTTAAAAATAGACTGTATTTTTATAAGTATTTAGACACTAGAACGAAAAAGATCCATCAGAGTGTTCTGGAGATATAGATTTTACAAGCAATAACAAATCAAAGCAATTACACTCAACTGCGGGCAAGCCTGAACAAAGTAAAGAAACTGGACACTTAGAAACCTTTTCAAAGAAAACTTAGGTGTCACTGCTGTCAGTTAGAAATACTTGGGGCGATCAACTCTGGCAGGTTTATAGTCAGGGGAACCAGCAAGGTCATCAAAAACAGTTACCTTCACAGAAAAAGCAGTCCTTCAGCAGTTCCAGGTACTTTATCCATGTTGCAATAGATTCCTAACATACAACAATGTCTAATAGTGTATTAATTCAAGGTCAGTTTCAGACAGCACAATTAATTGCTGAGAGCAGAAGGGGAAAAGGCGAAAACCAGGGAGACAAAATTCTTTGGTAGCATAAATTGTTTTTAGTAAAATGGGAATCCCAGGGAATCCAGCAATAATCATGAATGATCACTCTGAGTAGCGATAGGCCAAAAGCTGCTGGGCAGGTTACATGAAGAAGTCAGCTGAAGGCCTGGCGAGGCGCATCAAGGAGCCGGCATTCCGTCCCTTCCAACAGAACCTTCTCAGGTCCGACTTGAATTATTTCTGGACCTTACCCTACCTGGATTTTTTTTACAAGTGCGACACATCGCCACTGCCCTATAAATAACAGTAACCTGGTCCTGATGATGGCCTAAATACTTCTACAGGCCAAAACGCCGTCGACTTTTACAGCGGAAATCTCGGTACTATTCCCTCAAGGATATCCAGCTTGATTGTTTTTGTATTCATTATCATTTATTGTTCGGGTATCCTATGTAAATTTGACTCTCACTTGCTCTTTGTTGCGCCCCTTCCTGTCGCTGTATATACTTTCTCACATGTCACTTGCGCTGTCACAATTTTTCACGAGCACTTGTGCACAGTATCCCACAGGTTACATGCCATTCAATGTAACGCAGTGTCATCCTTCTACAGGTTTCATTATATGAAGCTAAATATGACAAATATATGCATTTACTAAATACAAGTTATGCTGCCTGAAACTGTCCGTGCATTAATACCCTATGAGACATTGTTGTATGTTACAGATGATTGCCAAGTCTCTTTAGGGTTTATGGGCTACCTCCTGTAGTCTGATACTGCAATAGATTTTTATGCAGTGGTCGTGATGCCGCGGTCCACGAAGATGGTGAGGGGGTCCTGGTTGCGGGGGTCAACATCCCACGAAGTCCTCTCTGGTCTGGCCAAAGTCCAGTTGCCAGTGTACTACCAGTCGCCCACTATTGCGGTCACAGGCGAATCCTTCCTGGGTCGATAACTCGCCTTCTGAGGGTCTCAGCAACTCTTCAACAGTACTCCCGGGCTCAGCGAACTAGAGTGCAATTCTGTGTGTCAAGTCTTAGTCCTCGGTGCTGCATGATGGTGGTGGTAGCGGCTTCAAGACTTTGGGCCACCAACTTGTCCAAGCAGGCTTCTTCAGCGGTTGTGCCCCTGTGCTGCAAACAGGAGACCAGTCAGCTGGCCATAGGAGTTCTCTTAGCTTGACTGCGCTCTGGAGATAGCCTCCCCTTGAGCAGGACATGGCAGGCACAGTACCTCTTTTTGTTAGCCACCAGGGGCAGCAGGTGAAGTCTTCATCGGTGCAGCTTCTCTTTGCTGGTCCCTCAGTACAGCAGGGTATTCTTTCTTTGGTCTTTCTTCCAAGTCGAGGTCTGGGTGCCAGAGGTGCCCAATTAATGCTTGGACAAGATACAGATGGTAGCCAAAGGGCTACCAGGTTCCCTTCCACCTGGTGACCAATTCCTGTGGAGTGCTGCATCTGGCTATCCCAGGATGCACCATTTCACCCGCTACCAAGATGGTGAGATCCCTCTCTTGGAGTTCAAACCTTACTTTTCGAACCACGGGGTGTGACTACCAAAGGGCTACACGACCCTGGGGAAAACGTTTTTGCAACTGGTTTTCCCTTCTCTGCTTCCTGTGACAGCCTGTCTACCTCAACAATGGGGCAGCCCTACTCCCGGTGTTACACATCTGCCCTTCGAAGGCAGCTTCCTTTTAAGGCCTGCCATTTGGGGCTAATACCCAAGTGACTTCCTACAGGGTGGACCTCCCTTGCCTACAATCCCTCATTGTTCTCCTTCCCGAGAGTCATTGGAAAGTCTTTCCAGGAGGGCAGAAAGCTGTCTTGTGTAGCAGGCTCCATGTGTGCCCGCGAAGGCACAGGAGGAGTTTTAAAGGCAACAAAGTGGCAGCTTTGCTAAAGCTGCACACTGACATGTTACATTAATTTCGACTTGAGATTAAAGTTGGGCTTAATGTAGCGAGTCGTTTGATACCTTGGGGTGCTCACTTTGTTTGCACCATTCCGGAGTAAGCTCAGCTGAGGGGTCAGCGCGTAACCTGGTACTTGCTATTCGGAAATCAAACCTTTCTACAGTAAAAATCGTTATTTTGCATGTTTTACTGTCAGGACATGTAAAGTACATGCCCTGCCTGTGTCATGTGTTGCACCCTGCCTTCAGGGCTCAGTAGGCCTTCCAAAGTAGTGACGTACACACATGTCCTGGGGAAGTGGTGGCTTTGCTATTGCCTTCAATGGCAAAGTCGGGTTAGCAGTGCATGACTACTCTACTAGTCTGCAGTAGCAGACTGGGGTAAATATTTTACTAGAGGGACCTCCAGGCTGGCACAATCAGTACTGCAAGCCCTGAAGTATCCTCCTAACTTACTTGCCCTGGGTACCAGGGTACCATTTACTAGGGACTTACTGGAAAGTTAGCTATTCTCACCCTTGTAGATCCCTGCATGGGATGTTCACTGATTACTTTGCTTGCAGCAGTTGCAGTAGAGCTGGGGGGAGGGGGTGGGAGGTGTTGGGGTAATATTTTTATACCATAATATGGAATGTATCGTACTGATTTAAATGCCAATAAAATTTTATAGTACAAAAAAGGTTTGCTGTTCCCAATTGGGTACAGCGAATTTGACACAAGCACTGGCACGAATGTCTGATTAGCAGGTCTCAGTGGACTCTCAGAGCAGAAAAACCAGCAGCATCAGTCAGAAACCTTGGGGATATAAGAAGAGACATTTACTTACAGGGTAGGAAACATCTCTTCCAGTAGGAGGCTTTCATTGTTTCTGCACCTAGGAGTCGTTCACACCACTCACCAGGAGGGCAGAAGGATGTCTGCTGGTTAGAAAATGTGCGAAGCCACTGGACAAACTGGGCAACAGAGGGGCAACTATCTAAAAGTTACCTTTCCTTGTATGTGACATTAAATTCGACTCGGGCATCAAGTCGGGTTTATGCCACAAATAATTTGATACCTTGAAGTACACATTTTAGTAGTCCCATTCCGAAGTTAGAGGTCAGTAGGTAATTTTGTGTTAACCAACGAGGCTTCAAGCATTTCCACAGAAAAAATGACAATTTGGAAGTTTTGCTGTTAGGACATATTAAAAGTATATGTTTTACTTAATAATATACACCTCCCTGCCTTAGGGCTCCAGAGGCCTTCCTTAGTGGAGACATATATTGTTAAGGGAAGTGGAGACATTGCTATTGGTTTACATGGCATAGGCGAACTAGCAGTTTTAAAACTGCTCTTCCAGGATGCAGCTGCAGGCTGGGAGCCATTTTATGCGTTGTCACATACAGGGTGGCACAACCAGTACTTCAGCCCTGGGTACCCGTGGGACCATATACTAGGGATTTATAAGCAAGTCAGCTTATGACAGTTGGGAGTAGCCAATTCAACATTTTTGTAATGGGTTAGAACACTTGCACTTAGGTCTGGTTTAGCAGGCCTCAGTGTACTCTGAATCGAAAAACAAGCAGCTAGTTGTCCAAATGGGGACAAAAGGTGGGGGAGAAACCCACAAAAAGCCGTTTTCCCCAAACCAATCGGCTAATACGTCCAGAAGAACTCAACCAGTTTGCTGGTAAACTGGCTGACCATTGCAGGGCCTTTTCAGCCTCATCCTTCTGCCAGGGTGATTCCCTCTGGGGAGCTGACCTACCTCAGCTATGACAGGCCCTCAACTTATACAGCTGAGACTGTCTCTCTACCGCTCTGTTTGTCACCCTTCACTTGAGACTGGGAGGTACCTACCTCACGTAACTCTACCTTATTAGGACAACACCTAGCTGACCCAAAGAGATCAGCCAACGCTTGAGTAACCCCATTAGGACCAACAGGGTCAAACGGCCTACCTAAATCTCCATCATTGGGTCTGATCCCCATGACAAGGATAGTACTGCCACAAAGGCAAGCACCCAACAGAGGTTACTGACAGCTGTCAGTCCCCAGAACCACACTGTGAGCTCTCCACTAACAGGTGGATGGATTACTGTGGTTTCTTGGAGCCTAACTTTGCAGGGTAGGGGGCTACCATCTCAGGTAGCAGGCATCCTCCTTCCACTCCTCCTTTTATCTGTCTAGGGGGGGACACCCTGAACCTGACCAGTTGCCTGACACTGCATGACTTCCTTTGGGTCAATAGTCAAATACAAAAACAACAAGGTGATGGATGGAATGCCCAGCCACTAAAATGAAAAAGGCTCGTGCTGCACCTCAAACCATTGTTTTGCACCCACCATGCCACCTCAGTTTGTACCCAGCCATATGCAAATAAATCTTGATCCTGCTTCAATGGGAACAGTCCAGCCTGAACTGCCAGGCCAGGTTCTCTCTGAGCCAGAACACAAGACACCCAGAACCAGTTTCGCCCTGATTAGGGCCCTTCAGCCAGGTATAGCTTGGTTCCAGTGGCACATTATGCCTAGGACCCACGTTTGGGCATACCAGGAGCACTTAGGGCGTCAAATGCAAAAACAACAAGGTGATGTATGGAATACTTGAATTAATCTCAGCCATTGGCAATCGCTCGGGCAGCATCCCAATATATCATTTTTCGCCCACCATGCCGCCTCTGTTTGGAACACAAGCAACCCAGGAACAGCAGTTCGGACTGGACTGTTCCCATAAGGGGCAGGGTCAAGACTGAATTGCATATGGCAGGGTCTAAACTGTCAATTAACTTGGAATTAACTTGTAGATTTTTTAGTTTTTATGGCTAAATCACAGCAGATATCTTAATCAACCTTACCTACCTTTCAATTAGAGATTTCCCTGGAAGTTGTTTTTTATTAAACATTAATTTAAAAAAAATCAATTATAAACTTATAAGAAATGTGTTACTGGTTTAATGGTCCTATGAAAACTGTTAACTGCAAATGTAACTTTTCCAACCTTATTTTATGATGCAAGTTAAATCTACTCTTATTTTACTAGAAAAACCATATTTAAAAAAAAAAACACGTTTGGGAACCTCTAATATTCTGGTAGATGTTTTAAATGATACCTGTCTGATGTAGTTTAAACATATGGTTCTGTTTATATCACATATGTGCAGTAATGCAATCTTTTATTGTTTAATTTTTTAATAGGCACTTTCCAGATATTTACTAAAACTGTTAAACATTTTTTTTAACTAGTCAGAAATGTGTCTGTGAAGCATGTATATGGAGACAAGAGTGTGTTCGAAATGATTAAGGAGTCAGGAGTGCGTGTGTTTTAGTATTGGTGTCAGGAAATAGTTATGGTTTTATTCAGGCGTTTTGTCATGTTGCAAAAGGAACCAGTTGCAGTGTGAATTCCTATTTCTCATCTTCTTCCAAGGCTTGATGCTCAGAGATTATTAGCAGGGAGTGATGCCAAACTATAAATATAACTGGCTGAACAAAATCCCTGGTAATTTTATTTTTATGAATGTAAGCTTATGAAAGTTCTAGAAGGGGGACCATGGCCGCCAGTAGTCAAACAGCCATCTGAGCTTTGTAGCTGCTTTGATGGTCAGCCATCAAGTTCCTTGGTTAGCAAGTTATTCTGAATTTTCCTGATGAACCCTGAGAGCTACTGTGTTTAATAGTGCTAACGGTCTATACGAGCCCGGTGAAGTCCTTAGCGGGCTTGGGGAGGGAAATAAGCATGGCCTTGTAAAGGGAATCGGGAAGGCAGGAGGACGAGAGTACTTCATCGTATACGCGCTGAAGGTGAGGAACTAGTAGTTCCACATAAGCTTTATAGAATTTGGCCGGTAGGCCTTCAGCACCTGATGATTTCCTGATAGCGAGTGCCCGTTTTGCCTCACGTATTGAGTGATAGGGCAGTATAGTTCCATCCGCTGATCTAGGGTGATGCGTGGAAAGGGCAAAGAGGAGAGGAAGGAATCTATGTCTTGATGGGATGCTACTAGTATCCAGAGATATACGGAGGCATAATAGTTTTACATTTCAGTGTGTATTTCACGCTGCATATAAAGCAGGGTGCCAGCAGTGGATCTCAGAAATATTACAGGGTGCGTTAGCTGCTCCTGCGGATAAGCCTTGCCGGAGGGCGCCGGAACGATCAGCCGTAGCATGTACCCTGGGGAATGGGCCTCATAATGCTCATGTATTCCTATGTGAGTTACTGAATTGAGGGAATATAATCCAAATGCTGAAGTTATCCATTGGAAAGAAATGTCGAGCTTTTCAACACTATTGTTTGTGACTCAAACCGAGGTCAGAAGGAACAAACAACGTATTCTCTGCAGAGGTCTCACACCAAATCGGAATATCATCTCCTTTGTTTATCACAACCCTTGTCAGATGATGCTGAATCTGCATTCCTTGGGCAAGAGAAGAAGCAACAAGTCATAAATTATTATTCGCTCAAAATTGCTCTAAATAAACAAATCCAAGATCCTACACCATAAGCACTGTTTTTTTGGATTGGGCTTTAGCCAAGTGGGCCTCTTTGGCACAGAAACCAGAACTTCAAGGTTTGCCTAGTAATTCGACATGAATCTGAATGTAACCAGTGCACTGATATTACTGCAGCAAATCCATCTGGGAGTGATCGCTCTATAGTCTGAAAAGTAACTAAAAATATTTGCAAAAGAACCAAACAACGAGAGACCCCCAAAAAGAAACCCAGTCTATAAGAGATTCATGGAAAACAGGGCACGACACGAAGACCTATCCCACAGGAATAATAGTGTAACTTGCACCCACAATTGCCTAGACACAATGGGATTGTTTAAACTTATTTCTCAAAACTGATAACTGTTTCTTTAAAAAGCTGTGCCATGTACCTCAGTCAAAGGTGACCTACAGTTACATAATAAACTAATCTAGTCCCAGGTTTTCAATTATCAGAATGGTGCTGGGCTTAACAAAACTTGGTCACTGTTTTCACAGGCAAAGATGCTGAATGGCTTCACCAAAAACACCTTGCTCTCCACCCATTCAAAAAAAGTCAAATGCTACCTACCTTATAAGCATCGGTTCGTAGCGTGTATGGCCGACGATTCACATGCATTACATGCGTCTTCCATCTAGTGCTGGGCTCAGACATTACAACTTGTTTTCCCTTGAAGGAGTTTCAAATCACGAGATGTGCTGTAACTCCTCCATCACATGGATGTCACTTAGGGGTCGCAGCTGCGACCCTGGCTTGCACCTTGTGGTCACTGACATAGCCCTCGCGACCCTGGCAAGATCAGTACCTGGAGCACAAGGGCAGCTTGTCCTAACGGACCTTGATTCAGGCTCCACTCTCCCGGTTCTATGTCAATTTTTTATTACAAAATGGGAAATAGTGTTATTTACTATAAATGTAATAAAAAGTGGCATACAAGTAGCTGGAATATGAACCTATCTGGCGCTATGGTAAGTTTTAAATGCATGATGTATGCATGCTTGAGGGCGAGTGTATGTTTATGGGAGAGAGATTGTGTTAATGTGTGCGTATGTGTAAGCTTATGTGTGAGTCAAAGTAAAGGTCAACTGGTGTGTACTGTCACTTGTGACCATTGCCTCGCAAGACACTTCTGGAGTAGGCACACATGCAGCGTGGCTTGTGGCACCACTGCTATGCAGGACGCCATCATACCCTGGAGCTTCATTGCAGTGTTTCCATGTGTTCTTGTCTGTAACATGGCACTGGGACAAAAGCATTTCATAATTTGTGTGGGGACATTTGCACATGCAGATGAAGGATCAGCCCCCTTGAGATCATAATACAGACTCAAACTGTGCATCTGCAAGATCAGTATTGCAGAAAGGGTCTTCTATAATATGGAAGAGCCCTGGAGCACAAATACCAGTTGCATCGTGGAGACACTTAGGCAATACACTCAAGATCTCAGAAAGATAAACAATATCAGCCTCTGCTGTTAAAATGTGTAGATCTGTGATTGGTATAACCCAGAGTATTAGTATTGTACAGATATGTGAATTTTAGCAAGCTGTCATAACCAGGAGAGACTGGTAACATACAAAAGCGGTGGGACAAGCGAAGTGCCCCACCGCATTCCACAACACCTATACATGAAAAAAGAATACATTTCTAACACTTGCAGGTATTAAAATTAAACTACAAATAAAATAAATCCACTTACCAGTGCTGCGTCCTCTGTGTCCTAACAGTCTGTGGCTCTGACGGGCCCCAGGGGAAGTGGAAACTTCCCTAACCAATCCAGACGCTGCTCTCATGCGAGAGCAGCACCTGGATTGGATGGAGCATCCTGGCTGGACGCTCCTTTAGGCTCTGTAGGCCTTTGCTTAGTCTCCTTCAAACTGTCTAAGACAGCTTGGTGGAGGCCTGCAAAGTGTGCATGTCACTCTGGCCGGCTCAAGACAGCCGGCCAAACTGACTTGCGCACTGTGCAGTGTCAGGCCAGCACATCACCAGTCCTCTAACAGCAGAGGACATGCCCATTCATCATCCCAGCCGCTCCTGGGCAGGCTGACTCCTTCGGGCACTTTGGGAATAATAAAATGCCAATGAACGCTCCCCCGCCCTAAAGGGGAAACCGCTGCTGGTCATAACTTCATGTTCAAATAATTACTAGTCCAAACTACTAATACACCAGCACATTTACAAATATATTGTTCATGGATTTTAAATTAAACAAATAAGCAGAAACCTGCAATTAACATTTTATCTGGAACAGAGTATCTGCATACAAAATTTTCTGCAAGATTATGTTTACCTTTTTCCAATGGGAGACTCCTGGCCAATTCCATAGGCCATGAGAGCTGCTGATGGCTCGTGGATTAATCTCAGTACATTGAATCCAGCCGTACCAGCTGATTCTCTGCAGAAAGGTTAAAAAAAGTGATTTATAACACAGCGTTTAAATACGTAATGAACTATGGACTGCCTGTACTGAGCAGCAGCCCTCCTCTCCCATGATTTAGCCCTACACAAATCGTGTCATCTGTATGCAAAGCATACTCAGATTGAAAAACATTGCGTATGATGCAGCACTGCAATGTATGACAGAAATATATATAGAGTGTTGCAAACAGTGCACTACCAAGTTCACAAGTTAATATCTTGCCCTTTGTCTAACCTCTTGGGGGTTAGGATATATACCAGTTCCCAGATGCGTAGGGAAGCTAGCTTGATGAGACGCAAGCTTAATGTAACTCACACAAAATATTTAGGATGTCGAAAGGGTGACTGTATTTAGCTCCACTGGATAAATGCAGCAACTGGTAAATGAGCCATACAAATAAAAGCCTAAGGTAGCTATATCAAAGCATTTTAGCATACATGTTCATACAGTTTTTCTAAAATAAATAATTTGTCATCTGAACGGCCCCTGCACACTGTGATGCGCTTTGGTAAACACACTGATGTCTACTAGTTTTGCGTTTTTCCACTGCCTGGTGAGGAAGATGGGGGCAATAAAGTAGGAATGAAGGGTCTTGCAACCCACCACCACACCGGTTAGTTTTGTGCTCAAGGTGAAGCATGTTAATGTCTCCCTGACCCAGTGTTCATCATAATTTTTTCTCCATCTTTGTGTCAGTATATCCCCTAACACTGTCAGCGTATTACCTCCCTTGGTGACTGTGTCCCATGTCGAAGAGGCAATATGTTTGCCTCAGTGTTAATCGCTCTACCAGTGTGTCCCTGTAATCCAGTCTCAGTGGAGGAATATCCACCCGAATAGTGTCTGTGTCCTAGAGTACTTGCCTTCCTATCCTAGTATCTAGTCGCCTTGCCTCAGTTACTGAAGCAGTAGTGTTTGACTCAGAAGAGTGTTTTAGTGGTTCCCAGCACTTGTGGCCACACTTCACCTCTCTAGCAACAGTGTGTTCCTAGTCCCAGTGGACTCAACTTCCGCCCCAATGCACAGATCCCTTTGTTGAACTATGTCCCCATGGTCCAGGTTATGCTTGCCCCTATCCAATAGATAGGCCTCACTGTGTTTCAATATACACTTCTCCAGTGGAGGTGGCTCTCTCCTCTGGCATGTCTATCGAACTTAAGTGTTCTCTATGCTGCCCGACCCCACTGTATTTAAAGCCACACTGTTAGTAAGTTACCCAACAACATGTGTGTTTGCGCCTTTTCAAGTGCAAAAGCTTTATAGAAATCTACTGTAACTGACCAATTTTTGAAGGGAAGAACAAAAACATCTCCTTTTAATGACTAATGTTGCCATGGAAATTAATTTGAAGCATTCTGTTTCCTTAACAATTTCCCTTGAGAAGGCAGCATCGCTGGTGGTGAAATCTATCAACACCGTGAATGCAAAGAGAGCTCTGCAATATCATCAGACAGGACAAAATACATTTACAAGCCGGATCAACTATTCATATCTTTGGACCCTAAACTCGGCCAAGGACTTTTAACGAGAGGCATTTCAAGATGCATAATAGGGTGCGTTTGCATGTGTCATCAGAAGACTATCATTAGATTACAAGGAAGAATTATGACACATTCCACAAGAGGAATTGGTACAACTACTTCTGACCACACAGGTGTACTATTACAAGATATACCCACATAAAGCAGCTACATGACGACTGGTGCATACCTTCACCAAGGACTACCTATCAGTCGTGGCTGGCACAGGTAAGAGCGGTGGGCAGGGAAGTAGACATAAGACGGGATAAGTAAATTATATTTAAAAAACACTTACCTTGTGCTTGCCGCATTGCCGACCCCAAGCCTGCCCCGCCTCACCGCTCTTACCTGTGCAGGCCGTGACTGCTACCTACTCACTAGCCAAAGTATAAATGAAGCGAAGAGCAGGCAGGCAATCCTCCAAAGTCTGTTTCAATAAAGTGAGCTTCATTCCAGCCTTCCTAGTTGTTGATATTGCTTGCAACTCTAATTCAAAATCATGTTAATCTATGAAAAATGCAGCGCTCAAGAAGAAAATCTTACATCCCTAAATCTACTGTTCTCTAGCGTTGGTATCTTTGATAGAATCACAGCAATCTTCCCTCTATCTGCTCAGGGAGTTTTATATGAATCATTTGGCCAAATGTGTGCTTTGGACTCTCAAGCAGGCCTCCCTAGGACACCTTTAGCCTAACCATCATATTGTCCAAAACAGAAAGGTCCAAACAATGATAAGGATAGGGTATTGTATTAAATTAGACATTTTAATGCTGCTAGGTTACACTGAAACCAATAATTAGCACCTCCATAATTTATCTTACTTTATTTGTTTTCTTCCAAAGTAAAAAACAAGGCAGGGCAGTCCTGGATATATCCTGGCATCTAAGGTGTCTTTTGACAAGACTTTCCCAAAAACTTACAGTGCTTAGAATAATAGAAATCGTATGCTTCGTTGTAGCTTTCATTCCCTTCCTCCCACCCAGCAATACTACTATTATCAATTGATGAGCACTAGTTGAACCTGGATTATAATATGAATTAAGAGTCTCTCCATGAACTCTGTACGCTTTCCAACTTACTGGTGCAGCTTGTTCCTTCAGATATTGATCTTTGATTGTTATGTAATTGTCCAAGACCATTGTTAAAATGCCCTGATTGAGTGCGGTGTCGTTCCCACCTTTTCAGGTTATATTCCTAAAGGCCACAATCCAACTCCGGCTGTACAGAATTAGTTTATATCTGGGAAAATCAATATCTCCCTTTTCCTCAAGAATGCCAGGTAAGGGTGGAGCAATGATCACCATGATCTCCACTTAGTTTTGCATGTACTCTCATCCAAAATGCTGAATTACTGCACACTCCCAAATCGTATAAGCCAAAGTGTCTAGAGCTCCCGTCAATATTTCCAAATTGGGCTATTAATTATCTCCATCCCATGAAGTTGTGACCTATGAGTATATTGTTTGCAGTATTTTGATTTGGGTTGGAGTGAAACTGGACTGAATTGTCACCTGTCTTGTTATGATGAATCCTCGACCCCTTCCAATCAGGCTTCAGGAAAAACCACAGCACAAAAACCACACTCCTCATAGCAACAGACGACATCCGTGCCCTCCTCAACAGAGGAGAGACTGTGGCCCTCATCCTCCTTGACCTCTCCACAGCCTGCGACACGGTCTCTCACCGCACCTTAGCCCGCAGACTCCACGACACGGGAATCCGAAACAAGGCCCTTGACTGGATCCTCTCTTTCCTCTCCGGCAGAACGCAACAAGTCAGGCTCCCTCCATTCCGCTCAGAACCAACACTAACCACCTGCGGTGTCCCACAAGGATCCTCCATCAGCTCGACCCTGTTCAACATTTACATGGCCCCGCTCGCAGCCATCACCAGATCAAAAGGACTCAGCATCACATCATACGCAGACCACACCCAACTCATCCTCTCCCTATCCAAAGAAACAACATCACCAAACGCAACTTTCAAGACTGAATGGAAGCTGTCGCCAGTTGGATGAAGAGCAGTTGCCTTCAACTCAACACAGACAACAGAGATACTCATCATGGGCCCACACCCTGACACCTTGAACCACACCTGGTGGTCCCCCACCCTTGGGGACCCGCCCACCCCCACGGACCACGCACGCAACCTAGGGATCATCCTGGCCTCCGAACTCAAAATGGACCGCCAGGTCAACCCCATCACCTCCTCCTGCTACCACACCCTCTGCCTAGTCCACAAGACCTTCAAGTGGATCCCCCCCCCGAACACAGGAAAACGGTCACACACGCCCTCATCAGCAGCAGACTAGACTACGGCAACGCACTCTACGCCGGGATCAACAAGAACCTCACTCACAAACTCCAAAAGTCCAGAACGCTAGAGCCAGACTAGTCCTCAACCTACCACGCTACTGCCACATCAGCCAACAACTACGGACCTTGCATTTGCTCCCCGTCGAGTGGAGGATCACCTTTAAGCTTCTCACCCACAAGGTCCTCCACAACACAGGGCCCGTCAACCTGAGCCTTGAGACTCATTGCTCACGCTATACAAACCCATAATTGATTGATGATGATTCCTTGCCCTGATCCCAATATTCAAAACAATCCAAGTTCACAGCCCATTTATCTCAGCTAGGTTATTATTAGTGACGAGTACAGAGATCATTAAGAATTGCTATTGAGGTTGCTCAGCAGAACCTCTAGTAGGGGGTAATGCAATGCTCACTTCTCACATCACAGGATACAATTACGGGAGTTCCATATGGGTGTTTTTAGAGCCCATAGAAAGACCCGGAGTCTGATTTTAGCCTGTGTAAAGAAAGAATCAGGAATCCAGAAAAAGGTTTCTGTACAACATACAAAGACAATGGAGAACATTTCAAGAGTATGCGACTCTATGAAAGATGCCACCACTGATGAACTGTACATAAAGGTGACTTTTACTGATCTCACATTTATCTGCACCTATATTTTTCAAATGCCGTTCAGATGTAACACACTTGGGACCAATCAGATACTGTTTGTAACAAAAGAAACTGCAAAATATTTGTCTTAAACCAAAGATGGCAATTCTTTAGCACTGGCAGTTGATATATTATATCACATCTATGCATGGGCTTGAAACACATGCATGTAAACTTAACTAAGAGAGAATGCTCGGATGAACATGCAGGCTATTGGGAAAGGGACGTTTCCTTGAGTAGAACTTTTTTTTTACAACCGATTAATGACTGAAAGAAGTTTAAGTATACAGCTCAAACTAGTATACTGTATGAGACCAAAAGCTAAAAAGCAGGATGTGGTAAATGCAGCAAATTAGTGAAGTACAACACATTAAACAGGGTCGATGTTATACTTGTGGAGAAGACATTCTAAATTGTATTTAAGACACAGAGGGAAATATCGAGCTTATCACACCTCTACACAAAACTGAACAATACACTACATCTACCAGCAACCAAAGGAGAAACTGTAGCTCCAACAAAGGTCACCACCTGACCCCAACCAGCAGGTGCGCGCCCAGCATACTAAGGAAGCAGGCTAATGACCAAATCACAAATCCCGCTTAAGTCCATCCTTGATTCTGGATGGGAGTCAACTGACTACCTACAATCCAAACGCTGAAGAACACGGATAGGAAACAAATGTAAACCAGGAAGAAAAAGAAAACCTTAAGTCAGATTTGAACACGACTAACAATTTTTTAGTATAAACAATCAATTTAATAAGTGGAGGCGAAATATATATTAAAAAATATCAGTCAAATCCAATATCCATAATCATTCTCCTTACAGTCTTTATGAAATTCCAAAATGCAAATCTCCTTTATCAAGGAGTCCAAACTGTGCAACAAAATCACTTTCAAGATGTGGCCAGAGCTTAAACTGCTTTCTCGAGGCTTCAACACATGTTAAAGCTACATAAGTAAACTAGTCAATAATAAATATAACGTTCAACAGCTCTTCAATTATATCCCTATAATATCCATCCCCATGACAACGTTTCAATAATCGAAGGAGGCAAAATGCACAAGCTACATTTCCTACCTATCAGCAGTTTGGTAGTATATTATAGAATTTCTTAAAAACCAGATTAAAAAAAATCCATGTTACAATATTTCCACAACTTATACATACTTGATTTTCAAAATAAAATGGTGAGCTTACCCGAGTGCCCTTTTCTGGCTCTCTCCGAAATCAAAGGGAACAGTGATCACCACATCTTTGACATCTGATCCTAATGCAGACTGAGCGGTTTCTATATTTAATGTGGATGATAAAAAACTATGTAAATAGGTTTCATATCAACTTCTGAATATTGAAACTCTAATCATATTAATCAATACTCAAGTAATCACCTTTCATTTTCTTAAAGACTAGGCTTGCTACATCTTCTGGGCGAACAAGCTTTGTAGATTCCCCAGTGTCTATTTCATATTTGGGCTTTCCATCCTTTTCAATTACCTACACACAAAGAGAATGAGTAAAAACAACAAAGATAAGTACTGCCTGCAACCACAATGTTATATAATCAATTGAATCCACTGAAGAAAAATGCATAATATGATTACCGGACATTTACTGTCTGAAATGTGCTTCTGAGCTTCAGGATCATCGTACCTAAAACACAAGCAAATTACAAAAGAATATAGTTAATAACACGGCGACAAAGTAGACTTCCACTTTATCCACAAAGCACACTGACAGATAGGATTACAAACATGAGAAATGCATCAGAGTAACTCTGAAATGAGTTATGACTACCCTCTTTGCACAACAAACAGTTCTCCATATAGGAAGAATACACTGCACCAAAATGGGGGTGGGGGCCTTTGCAATCACAGGATACCTAACTGTGGAATGCACCCCCAGACACTGCAAAACCACATAAACATCCAAAGCAATCTCTATTCACACAACCTTTTTATAGTCCAAGGAGACCTAGAGATAGTAAAGTTTGCATGGTTGTGGTGTATATGTCCATTCAGTCATACACTCACTCTCATTCAAACAGAATCAACTTGGTGCAATAGTATTTGTGATCAATCTTTTTCATCATGAGAGAAACTGAATTATTAATTGGGTGGATGGTAGTCCACCACAAGTAATACAGTAACTATAGTATTGGGTCCAGTTATAGTTTTCAGAGCAGACGGGCTTAATTTAAGAAAAAGGGTAAAGCGTTTAGCAGTAGCAAAAGAGCTAAAAAGTCAAAAACAATACAATAAAAATCTCACTCCAATTTATAATAATGAAGAGTAATTTAATGAGCAAATGACATGGACACCAAAAAGACAAAAATCCCAAAAGGGGAGCTGAAGATTCGACTTTTTAAAGATTGAAGTACAATTATTGCCAAAAAAGATAAAAGCACCACTGGTAGGCAATGGGCAGGGCCTAGGTGCGATTTCAGACCGACCTCGATGGAGTGCAGGAAAGATACACAAACCAAGGGCGACCCAGTCGGAAGATTTACCCTGTGACTTAAGTCTTCTTTCTGGAAGTCTCTTTTTTTGGAGCTAGAAACACTCCAACAGAACAAGGCTGTAGGCTATATTTAACGAGGGCTCCACGAGGCTGTTACCTTCTAGACAAAGTCCAGTGCAACAGATTTGCTGCTACGGAAACTCTAAATGCAGGGGAAACTTGTTTCTTTAGCCCAGTGGCAAAGCACCTTGGAGGAATCGACTTGGCAGGTTTGTTTTGGTCCTCCAGAAGTCTTGAAGTCCTTAATAAGTCAAAGTCTCAGGTTTACAGGAATGTTAAGGGAAGTCTAGCTAGAAGCAACCAAGGACCTCAGTCCAGCAAAGCAGTGCTTAATTTGTAAAATAATAAGTGCCAGGGCTCCGACCAGGAGGCAACTGCAGCTTGCACCACCCATTGCCCCTATCATCGCTGGCAAAACAAGCTCTAACCATCTCTCTCACCTGCAAGTGAGGCAGTTCAGATTATTCCAGGACCCCATAGCTAAAGGAATGGATGGGGAGAGAGGTATTCGTAATTTTAAATTTGTGTGGTGTTCATAAACACCCGTTGGCACACTGTCATTTGTGCAGTGTTCACAATTAAGTGCTGGTGCTGAGCACTGGAAATCAACTAAGTGGCGGTGCAGAGCACTGGAAACCACTGGCTCAAATAAAGCACTGCAGCAAAGGCTACTAGCAGGGTCTAGGTCAGGTCCAATTGGTACTAGTCAGCTGGGCACTTCAGAAAAAGGTCTCTTACAGCTTCTTGTGGGGCCCTGTAGCTTACACAGGGGGTCAGCCAACTGACCCTTGGAGTCCACTTCTTTGTCCTGGGTACAAGTGGGAGCAGGTTCAGCCCTTCAGGTCTTCTCACAGTTCTCAAACATCAGGTGCAGTCCTTCTGTTACACAGGCCCATTAGTGTTCTTAGGAGGGTACCAGGGGATTCCACATTTATGCCTGTGTGTGGAGGTGACTCATAGCGCCTGCCTAACCAATAGGGAAAACACTCCCAGGAATAACCCTGCACACTTTTGCATTAGTTCCTATGTGTCCTGCTGCAAACAATCCCACAGTGGCCCTCACTCACTAAATGCAAGATAGTGAAACTCTCCTCCTCTTGTGCCAACCCTTGTGCCAAACCTGTGTGCCCACTCAAAGATGTGGCCAGGGTAAGGAGGAGTTCCCTCTACCTTGGTCACTTCAAATCAGTTCTGGAGTAGATTTCCCCTTCTGAGTTGGCACCTACTTGACTGGTAGGACAAATGATTGGCCTGTGCAGGTGTCAACTGACATTCGTTTGTGGCGGGGAGGCCCATTTAAGGCAAATTAAGTTATTGGGCATGGCCCAACTGATTTTCCTGCCAAAGGAACAAAATACCAGTCAGTCAGTCAGAAAACTTTATTTCGGCAATTACTGCCATAAAAGCACAATAAAATAGTTAAAAATACAGCATTGTAATAAATAGGAAGTAAAACTGGAAAAAATAATGCTTATTATGTTTAGGACCGTGCTGACAAGAAAAGAACAAAAAAAAATTCTCACACTCACAGAATAATAAATCGTTACACTATTTGAACAAGGGGCAATAGTTTAGAAGAAACAATGTTCATCCATATAAGGGGAAATATCAACCTCTACCACAGTCCCTTTAAAAAAAAACAAAAAAAAAACATAAATAAGCTAATAAACATAATTTAAAATATAAGCATCAGTAAATACATTTTAGAATCAAGATAACAGAATCCATTAGAAATTGTACCAACCAAGACACAACCCTAACTTTTCACTAGACATCTGCGCTTGCACCACAAAGCAAAAAGAAATTTAGATATAGCAGCGACAAAGACCGGATGTGTCTCATACTTTAATAGCCTCAAAACCTCTCTAAAATTTCTAATTCCCAAATTCCTGCAGAGTTGAAAAACCCATTTAGATCTTGCAGCCTTATATGCAGGACAAAAAAAGATCACATGGGTCTCAGTCTCATCTTTCTCATTACACCCAGGACATAATAATTTGTTGTTGGTCCCCACCCATTTATTAGTGAATGCATAAAGAGGGAGCGTCCCGTGTCGGAATTGGAGGAAGAGTTTCTTAGCTAAGAAGGGTTGAATGAGATCTAGAGCTGGCTCCAATTTATAGGCTATTTTAACATCTAAGAACCTGTAGGTTAAGCTAGATGTCTCAATCACCCTACTGATACGCATCAGTCGGTGTTCTTTTAGAGGAGAGGATAGTGATTGTTTGGAGATGTCAGGACATGATTCCTCTGGAGAGGACCACAGGTCACTCCTCCCAATTTGAAAAAAGGTATCCCGAATAAAGGACAGCCAAGGAATTTTTTCCACCCCCCGAATATGCATAACTGATTCTAATTCCTCTCTGTATGTAACCAGCTATGGGGTACTCCATAGCCGTCGCCAATACAATAGTGGGTGAGAGGCTATCACTTCAGAAATGGGGAGAATACCCAAATCCATCCTGAGAGGACCTAGAGGGGTACTTTGGGGGAGACCCAAGAGTTGCCTTAAAAAATTGTTTTCGGTCACTGCCAGTGTTTTGGACTGGCAGTGACCCCATAGTTCAGCTCCGTATAGGGTGGCGCCCCTTGCTTGGACATTATAAATTTCTACAGGGGGGCCAATAACCCTTACGGCACAGCTCCTATGGACTTTTAAGATCCCTCCACTAACTTGAGTAAGTTTTAAATTTGCCTTAGTGATCTGTGACCCCCAGTCCATTTTATCGTTTATAGTAAGGCCTAAGTAGTCAAAAACGGGGACCCTCTCTAAAGGCATATCATTCAATTTGGGATGAGGACAATTTGTGGAGTCAGCATGGAAGACCATATACTTTGTTTTTTTTCATATTTACATCAAGATTTCTTTTCTTACAAAACGAGCCAAACTTCTCTAAGACACGTTGCATCCCCATAGGTGTTTTAGATAGGAGCAACGTGTCATCTGCAAACATTAATGCAGGGATTTTACGATTGGCAAGTTGAGGGGAATCTATATCCTTAACTGATAAGAGATCCTCAATTAGCCCATTTAAAAAAAGGGAGAAGAGAGTTGGTGCGAGAACGCAGCCTTGTCTCACGCCCTTCTCTACAGGGATCGGAGCAGAGAGTTCCCCTCTATTCCCATATCTAATTTTGGCGAAGTTACCTTCATGGAGACGTTTTATCTGTTGACAGAGATAGACCGGGGCCCCCATCTCTAGCAGAAGATCCCACAACTGATCTCGATCTACCAAATCAAAAGCTGATTTGAGATCCACAAAAGTAAGATAGAGGGAACCACCCTCCAGCATGATGGTTTTCCTATAGATCAATTGTAATCTAAACAATTGATCTATAGTTGAAGTTTTGGATCTGAAACCAGCTTAGAGAGGGGTGAGTATATTGTGATCTTCCATCCAGCTCTGAAGTCTACCCAAAAGAACGCGTGCAAAGATCTTTTGGGATACATCAATAAGGCTGATGGGCCTATAGTTTGCCGGGTCGATGGGAGAACCTTTCTTGTAGATGGGAATAATCTCAGCGCCCATCCACGTTTTGGGGGGTGAGAGGCCAAGAAGAATTGCATTGAAGAAAGACTGCAGGTATGGGACCCAAACTACCTGCTCGGTTTTAAATAAATCTCCTGGGACCCTGTCCAGTCCAGGTGCCTAGTTTGGCAAGACTTTGGCCAAGGCCATTTCCACCTCAGCCAAAGTGCAAAGGTGGATATCTGTGAGTGGAACATAAATAGAATCAATTACTAGCAGCCCATTTACAGCTGATCCTAATTGGGACTTGGTGTATAACACTTGGAAATGGGCTCGCCAGACTTCCTCCCCAAGGTTTGGCTCAATTGCATTCTTACCTTCGGGAATGCCTGTCTTCACCAAATTCCAGAACCCTCTGGGGTCCCTAACGTCTTAAGCTTTCTTGATGGCCTGCCACCTCTCAATTTCCCATTCAGATTTTGCTTCTAATGTGAGTCTCTTAAAGAAAGCCCTTGCCTCCCTAATACGTAGAGTATCGCCCTCGCGTGGTTGAGTCAGCAAAACATTCCTTGCATCTCTGCAGGCCCTATTGTACCAGGGACTGATGCCTCTCTGTTCCCTTCTATTATGGGTTGGAGTAGTATAGAAGAACTCTGCCCGGGTTTCAACCAAATCCAGGTGGTTGTCCCCCAGCTCCTCTAAAGAGTCAGTGACACTGACTCTATCTGCAATGGAACTAGCCCTTTCCAGAAAGGGTATAATAGAGTTATACAGTGCAGCCTTTGCCTCCGGTGTTTGTAAAAAAGTTCCCCATCGAATTCTTCTACCTCCCTCTGCAATGAATAAATTAGTGGGGAGCTCGGTAGGCTCAGATTGCCCTGCTCCCAATTGACACCAGTCCAGGGTAACAACCAGCGGATTGTGATCGCTTTCAGGACGAGACTGTACCAGGAAATTCACTATCCTATGCCAGAAATCCACCTTCACCAGAATATAGTCAATTGTGGATGCCTGGCCATTTCTTTCAAAGGTGTGTTTCCCTGGATTGTCTGTGTGTATTCGACCATTACATGCCCTCAGCGAGTAATTAAGAGTGACTGAGGTCAACTGTAGGGCTAAGGGAGTCCAACCCCTTATCGGATAATGATTACGCGTTGGAATTCCCCACGTTAAATCCTCATCACCCGTTATGGGGTGGGATAACCCATTTAGGGGTTCGAAGTGGCAGTTGAAATCTCCACAGAAATAATAAGAAGAACTTGCTCAGGCAATGACGCAAGGAAGGCTGACAGACAATCTAGCGTTTGTGAAGTTTGCCCATACCTTACGGGACGAGAGTGTACATTAATAATAGCCACTTTGGGGAAGTCTTTAAGAGATAGAATAATACATAAGATATCAGGGGAGTGGGTATCCATCGGTTTAACTAAACAGCCGAGATGTGTACCGATCCAGATACACAAACCCCCGATGGTCTGCCCCTAGTTCCTTGGACTGCTGATTTACAGTAAGTGGCAAACCCTACTCTATGCAAAGGCTTCAATGCCGAGCTCTCCTGAAATAAACAGATCTCGTGGGTATCAATGTATTCAACCCACTCAGTGATAATCATTTTAGGGGATAACCCAGCTATATTCCAGGACAGCATACTTAGCCCTGATGGTGTGGCTGCCTTAGAACCCTGCAGGTCCATGATAGAGAGCCCTCTCTCAGGGGCCACTGACAGGGTCATCTCCTCGTAGCTACCAAAATTTTCCCCAGTGGCAACCTGATGACTGGCTAATTCCCCTATAGCATGCTCCTTGAATGGCCTGTCATTGCTTATCAGTGGAGGATTATCAAGCGCCATATCTCCCTGAGATGTTTGAGCTATTATAGCCTGGGGAGAAGGAATAAGTTGGCCCATGGTAATATTAATACCCTGCTGGCACCCCATCCTACCAGGAGGGGTGTAGTATACAACCCCCTCAGAATCACCAATATTTCCCCTGGTAGTTTCTTTAATCGCTGCTTCCCTATTCAAGGTAAATATCTGAGCATTAACCATAACTCCCTCATCAATTCGCAAACTTTGGCTGTTCATGGTCAGTCAATCTACATGGTCTAAACAATTAAATCTGTTAGATAGAGGGAGAACAAAAGATGGGAGTTTTTCATAATTACATCGTCTTTTCATTACTCTCTCCGCCTGCGGCATGAAGTCATTCCATTCCCATTGTTGCCCCCTACTATTTGAAGAAAAATAGAGAGGGTGAGGGGGATAAAAATATGTTAAAGGTAAGGACCGTATCCCTTTAGTCGCCCTTGGCTGATGCCAATCGCATATATGATCAACTATCTGGCTATCTCTAAAGTTAATCAGAATACAGTCGCCCTCGATGGGTTTCTTTTTTTCCCTACCCAACTTACTCTACGAGCAAATAGAATTTCACTATACACCTGTGGAGGTAATGGTCTATTAATATTTAACCAGTGGGTGCACTTGTTTTTCAAATCAGAATACGATTCCTCTTTACCTTGGTCCAGTCCCGGGACACCAACCAAAACAACAACATACGGGATTGATTCAGGAGGCAAATCAACGCATGGCAAGCTAGAACTCTTTGGATCACAACTTGGGGGGCACCTACCGGATTCATCTACTTTATTTTTTCTCATTGGGCCATACGTGGGACCACCCCCCTGGGTAGAAGTCGCTAGATTTGTTACCTTATTAAAAGCTCCCTCACCCCGTGTTACATTGCCGGGTTTCCCAATGGTGCCCAACTCGACAGCCCCCCTTAAACGGGCTAATGTTGTATTGGGAGGCAAAGGGGGGCATTGACTAGACAGAGTAGGGAGATTAGTAATTATATTGGAAGTTACATCAGATGGCTCAGGGTGTCCCCCCCCCCTGGCAAAATATTGTTCAAATGATTATTTGAAAGAGATAGCTCTAAGTGTGAAAGTTTATCCTCAATTAAAGATAGTCTTTCAAGGAGTGGTTGTAATGAAGAGGTAAGTAAAATTCCCATTTTCGCCCAAAAGTCATCTCCGACTAGTTGAAGAGGAGGATCCATTGTATCAGAGTTTAGTGGGCCCGTCAAAAGAGAAGGAGAAGGTGGACGTGCCTCCATCCTAGGGGATATTGCTGTAGGCTCTATCACGCCCATTCCACGGGGTAGTTGGAGCTTCAGGTTTTTAGGGTTTTTACTCCTCTGTGGACCCCCACCTCGCTTTCTCTTTGTGGCAGGTTCCTTAGATTGGGCCACAACTTGGTTGGAGGTATTACAGGTTGACCTCGTTAGTGGTCGGGGAGGTGAACAAGAAACAGGCTCTTTGAGTACCGGGGCGACAGACTTGGTGATAGGAGCAAGCTCCAATAGTGGCGGAATGATGAAAGAGCTCTCTGGAGCCAATGAGGACTGATGACTCCCTTCAAACAGGGGAGGAGTGTCACTACTCAAGGCAGTCTGTTTCTCTGGTGATCTAACATGCATGAACTCACCCAGAGATGACCGCTTCGAGTACGTCGGGTCTAATGATAGACGCCACTCAGTCAGAGCGATTTCATGGTCCAATACTGAAGTTGCCCTGATAATAAATCGGTCCAAAGACCCAGCCACTGACCCACCTGTAGCAGAGGGTCTCCCCTTACCCCCTTTAGAGGCCATAGATGAGACCGGCTCTACAACTACACCTTGAAGTCAAAAAACCAAATGGTGGCACGATGAAACAAAACAAATCACAAAACACTAACCTTATAGTTATGGTTATGGTTTTGTCAAAGGGAGGGCCCGACCTGACCTTTCCCAATCTCGAACAAGCTTCGCCTGGCAGCAGGTGCCACGAGGCGTAAAGCGAGGCGTGAAGTAGCGGCTGTCTGGAGGGGCTGGAGCGTGTGGCTGCTGGGACTCGTAGTCTAGTCAGGCCGGGCCTCCTGAGCTCCACACAAGCAGAAAACTCCCCCTGCCTCCTGTGATGCACCGGCGTATGCCTTGTCTACTCAGATGGCCCTCTAGGAACAATCTGATCATTGCAGTGCAGGATCATTGCAGGGTCGTGGTGGGGGCCTTAATGCAGCGACCCCTCCGCAAAAGTCGGGCCAAGTCTTCACCCCAACGAGAGAGAGCCGAGCGGGCTGTTGGTCTGGGTCACAGTGAGGGGGCAGATCCGGCGTTCGCACTATGCGAGACTCACCACAGTCTCCGATGTTTCCGATGTGCTGCTAGGACCACTCCCGCAGCGACACTCCAAATCACACAGCACGCTCCCAGAGCCTGGCCTCGTGGCGCGCCTCGTAGCACACCTGCTTGTGGGCCTCAGGCGCGGCAGCTTGCATCCGCCAAAGGCCAACACGGCTGCGCTGTCCACCGCTTGTCCTCCGCTGTAGCCCGCGCTCCGCCCGCCTGGTGCCGAGGGCTGAACAAGCTCTCCGGGGGATCGATGCAACCCCCGAGAGGTGTGGGGCGAATTTTTTCGGCTTGGTTAGAAGAGGCTACGGGACTCGAGCCTGGGCGAAAGTCAGGAGCGGTGAATAGGCACGTCCCGAGTGATAGCGGAAGTGGTAGTGACAAAATACCTCTTCACAGCCAGACCGCTGACTCTGCTCTGTGAGAATTTTTCACATCTCAAGAGGGCTATTCACCAGCTGGGTATAGAGGCTAATGCAAATTAGCCTTCAGGCGCTTCAAGACTGGGAAAAGTAACTTTATTAAAGTCCCTTTCCCTTAATATTTATTAAAAGCACACTTCATCATTGAGTTGGGTTATTAATAATTATTAAATATTGTCCTTGAATTATGTTACTAGCTGGTCTCTACCTTGAGATATCAAAATGAATAATTAATATTGCTCCCCTAATGTTTTGCTATGGGTAAGGCAGCCTTCCTACAGTGAAAACAGCTATAGGGTGCTAATCACTATAAGGACATGCTGACTTTAAATATCTAGATCTCTACTTTTAAATACCATGTAACATGCCTTATGGGCTGCAAGGCCTACCTAGGGATGACTTATTCATATTTAAAAGGAAGGTTTTCTCTGGACGAAAGAGTTTGACTGGCCGGGTTGAAGGGCTAAGATGAAGCTGCCAGGCTGCAGTGATAGGCTTGGAGTCATGTCTGCCTGGTCACACCAGCGGATGTCACAGTACCGATGTAGTCCATGGGTGTCATTTAAATTTCTACCAAAACACAAAAGGGGGTTTAGTGTGAGCGTGCACCTCAACCAGACAGCATGCCACTCCCTAGCTGATATAAACCACAAAGAAATATGCCAGGTAAAAAGGAAGAAAAATGTGTTTATGTATGTGAAAAAAATTATTTATTTAGGACGAGAACCCTTACCCATCCTAGGAGGCATGCCTCATCATAGGGTACCCCCTCACACCAGGACCAAAGGTACCTGGTGCAGGATACAACTCTCCATGAGGTGTTTTTTAAAGCCTATATTAGAAACAGGTATGGGTGAGAGAGACAGTATGCTAATATATGTAACGTGAATTAAAACTATATTCTGGTAGGCTAAATTTCAATTTTATTACGGTGCATCCAAGGTGTAGAGGTAAAAACAGTGAGGAGAAGTTGAAAGTAGTATCTCCCCTATAAGGTCAAAATGTTTCTGCCCTAACTTGGTCCTAATTTATGCGTTCAAGTGCCTTCGTCAGCACCAATAATCAACGTCACTCTGTGATAAAAATAAAGAAACAATATTGAGCGATAGACGGTGTTAGTGGACACCTCACGATGATCATTTCAAGGGCATGCTAAATAACTTACCTGTGCTTTTGGGTGACACACTTGTACCTACTCTTACAATTTCTCTTCTTTTTGTTTTCTTGTTGTGATATGTAGCTCTGTGATCTAGGTGGCTTTTATTTAGGCTTGAGAATGAGCTAAGCATCCCATTTGGATAGGGTAAGGTTCATTCCGCTCATATTCACGCCAATTTTACTAGTACTCACACTGGTGACTGGGCACACTAACCCTTGTATGTTTACATTGAATGGATTTGGATGTCATTGAGATTTATGCATATGCAATACTCATTGGTTCTACTTTTATCTTCTGCTAAGGTAGAACAATGGTGGAATTGTTGATTATTGGTCCTGCCGAATGTCCCATAACCTATGAATTATGTCAAAACTAAGGTAGAAACATCAGAGGTAAGGAGGGGAGTTTCCACTCCAGTCCGGTGCACAACCAATAGGATTGTTCATCATCTAATTGCTAACAAATATGAATTCTCCAAAATAAGGATTCCGAAATATTCCAAATGAATTTCTTGTGTAGATTTTATTTCTCGTTGGTAATCACACGTAAGATGCGGTCGCATTTAAACAACTTATTGTGCTGCAGATATGCCCATCCATGCCTTTTTCTGAGCATGCAATAAATACAACAAACATCCTCGATGACAAAGCTTCTCATACCCAATGCATTTCGGGCCAAAGTTGGCCCTTCGTCAGGGGTTCACTATAAGTAAAAAGAACATGATATTACAATGCCATCTTAAAAAAGGAACAAATTGTGCATGTGTCATGTCATATTTAGTCGATTCAATTCAACGTTCTCCCTCTAAACATAAAAATGCTTCTATAACGACATTGTTTGATTACATTGTCCCATCAAAGGTAACCACCCTGGTATGTGAACCTTCTGCCCCTGTCCTCTTCGCTCGCGCTGTTTAAACTAAACAGGCCTGGAATCTTCCCTTGTACCTTAGTCATTTCAAACAATGCGGTCACTTTCCCAGCTTATTTTCTCCACTGAAAGCGGCGTTCTAAAAACGTTACTTCTGTTTTCCACGCTTTTAAATTTGAACGTTATAACTCCGCCCCTCTCCTAGCTTTTAAATTTGAACGTAATAACTCCGCCCCTCTCCTATGACAAATAGCATTGAATCTACTCGGATGTTGTCGATCCTCAAAAACTACCATACCCATAATCCTCTGCTATAAACCTCCGTAAGTGTGGGCCCGCTTTGTTCTAGGCAGTAAATGTTTGCAATGACGAGAACTTAAATGAGAACTTCTCTCAAGACAAAAGTGTTCCTGTACCCCACCCTCCCTCAAGTATTCAAAACACTGATACTACAATATGACAACTGATAGCGATAATCCAAAATTGCATATCCCTGTACACATGTTATTGACAAGAAGTTCGTAATCCAAAATGGTAAAAACATAGTTCTTCTAGATATCTTTCCAGGATGAAGCATCCTACGTGTGTTCTGTCCAATAAATCCATTTGGCAGCGGGTTCAACATGTAAGTAGGGCGGAACTTTCAGCGCAAAAAAAAGGTTTTACAGTGCACACCTATCTTTATAAGCTTCACTTTACAGTATTTATACAACGTTTCTTGCTTTTATCTTCTCTAGCGTGCAACCAGGCCTGGATGGGCATATCTGCAGCACAAGAAGTTGTTTAAATGCGACCGCATCTTACGTGTGATTACCAACGAGAAATAAAATCTACACAAGAAATTCATTTGGAATATTTCGGAATCATTATTTTGGAGAATTCGCATTTGTTAGCAATTAGATGATGAACAATCCTATTGGTTGTGCACCGGACTGGAGTGGAAACTCCCCTCCTTACCTCTGATGTTTCATATTAATACTGGATGCCAGGGTGGATCCTGTTGTCGTGGATGCACGCTAGAGAAGATAAAAGCAAGAAACGTTGTATAAAAACTAAGGTAGAAACATCTTGCCCTTATAGGGAAGATAACACTTTCACCTTCCCCTTTACTGTTTTTACCTCTAGCCCTTGGAAGCACCGGAATAAAATTGAAATTTAGCATACCAGGAGATAGTTGTAATTCACCGTACACATATTAGCATTCTGCCTCTCTCACCCATACCGGTCTCTAATCTCGGCTATAAAAAACAACTCAAGACGCTCCTCTCCTTTGGAGAGTTGTGGCCCACACCAAGTACCTTTGGTCCTGTGTGAGAAGGGGACCTTATGATCAAGCATGCCATATTTAGATGGGTGAGGGTTCGCGTACTAAATAAATAATTTTTCCAAATACATAAACACAGATTTCGGTCTTTCTTCCGTTTTACCAGGCACACTTTTTGTGGTTTATATTTAAATTTCTAAACCATGGGTGTATTTGGGCACCATATATTATGGACTTATAGAAAAAAGAAATATGCCAATTGGGAAACAGACTTTACAATGAAGGGTAAACAACAAGAGCCTTAACAAACAAGGCATTACAACAACAACATTGCTGCAGCACAAGTTTTTACAACAAATTATTTTATTTTGTAAAGTATGCCTGTGCAAAAAATGATGTGGTAAAATGGTAAAGGCATACTCATAGTAAAAAGATGAACATGTAAATATAATAATTTTGGTACGTATTAAAGGTATTACGTGTATTTTATATATGTGTGTATTATATATGTGTATATATAGGATGGCAAGGGTATTTTAAGGGTTTAGAGTGGGTATGACTGTGTGGCAAGTGTTATTTTAGGGTTTAGGGTGGGTATGGGTTTTTAGTTGGTAAGGGTAATTTTAGGGATTAGGGTGGGTATTGGTTTTTGGGTGACAAGGGTAATTTTAGGGTCAGTTGAGGATTTAGGTTAGGGATAGGTCTTTGGATGGCAAGGGTATTTTTAGGGTTTTTTGGTGGGTTATGGGTTTTTGAGTAGCAAGGGCAGTTTAAGGGTTTAGGGTGGGTTATGGGTATTTGAGTAGCAAGGGTATTTTTAGGGTACGTAGGGGTACGGGGTGGCAGTATTTTTTTTATACTTACCTATAATGTTTTTACCACACACATGGCTTTACCATGCATGCCTTTACCACGAAGATGTAGGTATTTTACAGGCAAGTATAAACCCATTATACTTATATAGATATGTATAATAAAAAAGAGTTTATACTTACCTGCCAAACACTTACATTTTCGTGGTAAAGGCATATCTGTGGTAAAAACTTTCAATGTAAAGGCAGGTTGTTTGTAGTACATGTTCTGGGTTTTTCTCCTAGTTGAGATTGCTCTGGGCTTGTGGAATGTTCCCGGACAGCCATGACAAATGAGAATCCATCTATTGTTCTTCCTCCTAGTTTTTTGGCCCTTCCAGGACAACCTAGCATCTCTTGGGATGATTGGTTTCCGATGTTTGACAACTATTTAGATGCTTTAGATGCGCAAGAATATTCTGCAAAACGGAAAAAAGCACTCTTACTGGGTTCTTTGGGCAAAGAAGGTCAACGCATTTTTCGCTATTTACCTCAAGCACTACAAGCTAATGGGCAACCTGTTCCTGACGAGTATAAAGAGGCTATTTGTAGGCTCGAGGTAAGATATGCGAAGGAGGAGAACTTAGTCATGAATAGATACAGATTCTACACAAAGAGTCAGAGAACAGGAGAATCAATCGATGACTTTGTTGCCAGGTTGAGAGAGATGTCAGTGAAATGCAAGTTTGGTGGGATGACGGATGAACTTATTAGGGATCAACTTATTGTACAGTGTAACAACAAGAAGATCCAAGAACGTCTTTGGGCGGCGAAAAATCCTAACCTACAGACTGCGATAGAATTAGCTAAAATTGTAGAGGAGTCTCAAGGGTGTATGAAGGAACTTGAAAAGAAGAGTTCTGGTGACGTCAATGAAATTTCCTGTCAAGAATGCTCAGAACAAACTTACTCTCCTGGAGAGCAGGTTGACATAGCTGCGGTGAAAAACAAGAAGTTTGTCAAAAAAGTTCCTTTCGTCAAAAATCCCACTACACAGAAGTCGCCTGTAACGCGCATGTGTAATAGGTGCGGCAGCACTGTTCATCCTTCAGACTCCAAGTTTTGTTTTGCAGCTAAACAAGAATGTTTGAAGTGTGGTCGGGTGGGTCATTATGCGAGAGTTTGTCGTAGCAAACCTCGTTCTTCTGTGGCTTCTGTGGATAATGGTGTATTATTGGATGAAGAAGGCCACAAAATTCTAGTCGTCGATGGTGACTCATCTATGGTGTTGAGTGACAAGCGCAAAGTCAGGCCTAAGGCACTTTTCACCATAGATGGCAAAGAAATTCACTTAATGGTGGATACAGGCTCAAGGTACACCATTATCCCACATGATCTTTTCCTCCTCAATTGCGGTACTAGGCATCTTTTACCTAAAGACATTTCCCCGGGTGGATATCAGGGCGAGACCATTGATATTTTGGGGTACTTCAATGCATTCATTGTTTTCTCTTACAGGAACATACATGGAAAAGTTTATGTTTCTAGGTCTGGCCCGGCAATTTTGGGTTGGGTTCACCAGTATGACTTGGCAATTATTGTCAACCCCCGTGCTTCACCACAGGTGATGATAATTGAAGATAATGAGTTGGAGAAGATTTTGGGGGATGCTAGTGCTGTATTTAGGGAAAGCTTAGGTCAACTCAGAGGGTATTCTCATCGAATTGTTCTGAGGGAGCATTCCATCCCAGTGCAGCACAAGGTCAGGCGAGTCCCAATCGTTGTTAGACAAGAGGTTAAGAACATGATCGATGAGATGTTAGCTTCTGGAGTAATTGAACCAGTTGAAGCCTCACCCTGGGTTTCTCCCATAGTCGTCACAAAGAAATCGGACGGCAAGCTCCGTTTTTGTGTTGATTTGAGGTCTTTGAATGATTGTGTGGTTGCGGACACCTTTCCCCTTCCCAACATTTCTGAGTTGGTCACTACTCTACATGGCGCTAAGGTATTTTCCAAGTTGGATCTCAGAAGTGCTTACCACCAGATTAACTTACATAAGGACTCTAAGCATTTAACTGCCTTCATTACACCTTTTGGCACGTTTCAATTTACCCGCTTGCCTTTTGGGCTCAATTCAGCTGCCAGTGTATTTCAAAGGATGGTCTCCGACCTCCTTGAGGGAGTAGGGAATACTGTCTACTTTCAAGACGACATTTTGATCTATAGGCAATCAGTGGAGCAACATAATGTCACTCTCAAGATAGTGTTAGACAGGCTTTTGGTGGCTGGCTTGACATTGCGCAAAGATAAATGCAAATTTTTGTCGGAGCGTGTAGACTACTTAGGGTACACCATTAGTGCAAGTGGGGTGAGTCCGAAAGAGGATCTGTGTAGGGCGATTCGCTCTGCTCCACAACCTCGGGATAAAGATCAGTTGCGGTCCTTCATGGGGCTTATCGAATATTATGCTAAGTTTGTCAAGAATTTTTCCGACAAGACTTCATGTTTGAGGTCACTGCTGAAGAGAGGTATTGGCTTTGTGTGGTCTACTGAGGTACAAGAGTCTTTCGAAGCTATTAAAAGTGAGATTTGTGAGGCAAAGGTTCTTACCCCGTTTGACATTAAGAAGAGTTCCGTGGTGACGGTGGATGCCAGTGCCACCGGTCTTGGGGCTATGCTTTCGCAGATCTCTGGTCAGGATGAGCGTACTGTTGCTTTTGCGTCACGAACTTTAACCGATGCTGAGAAGAATTACTCAGTTATCGAAAGGGAGGCTCTGGCAGCTTCATGGGCAGTCGAACATTTTCGAACCTACCTGTGGGGCTTAAAGTTCGTGCTCAAAACCGACCACAAGCCTCTCATTAAGATTCTCTCTCCGGGTGGGACGGGTAAAGGCTCGGCTAGATTAGCTAGGCTTGCTTCCAAGCTTCAGGAATTCCAATACACTGTCCAATATATTCAGGGATGGAGGAACACTCAGGCTGATTGCCTTTCAAGGTTGTCGCTAGATTGGAAGACTGTAGGAGCTCCGCCCTCATCTGAGGATGATATTGCGGTTGCTTCTATTGAAGATGCTGTGTTTGTCGGGGAAGGCGTTTTTCAGGCTGTTGATTGGGAGCGTGAGATGTCTGCTGATGTTACGTTACAAGAAGTCATTAAGCTTATCAAGCTTGGTTCTAGGAGGGAGAGTACTGTTTCAGTTTCGGTACGTCCTTTTCTAAAAGTTTTGGAGGATCTTTCTCTTATCACGGATAATTTAATCGTCAAAGGCGAAAGGTTTGTACCTCCCGGTGGTTTGAGAAGGAAATTGTTGGCTCTGGCCCATGAGGGCCATTTGGGCCAAACTCTCACACAACGTCGGTTGAGAGATAATTTCTGGTGGCCGGGTATGGACGCACAGGTGGTGGACTGGGTGGTGAATTGTTCTACTTGTAAGGAGGGCGAAAAGAGACTTAAGGTTGGTCCCAGCTCCTCACAAACTCACATACAAATCCCTGGTTCACCGTGGCACAGTATTTGTTTGGACTTTATTGGTCCAATGGGTGAACTTCATGAGAAGGACAGGTATGCCATTGTGGTGGTTGATGTGTACTCTAAGTGGTTGGTGATGGAATTCTCTAACAACATTACTACTGAAAGGACTATTGGATTTTTGGGTGGTTTGTTTAGAGATGAGGGTCTGCCGTCGGTGCTCATCACGGACAATGGTACCCAACTCACCTCTTTGGAAATGCAGTCTTTCCTTAAGGGTTGCGGTATTGCTCATCATCGTACCTCCTTGTACAACCCTCAGGGCAATGGGATTTGTGAAAGGGCTAACAGAGTGGTGAAGGGCATTATTCAGATGGCTTCTTCTGAGGGTCTCATTGTTAGGAAGATGGTTGATGAGATGTTGTGGGCCTATCGCACTACATCCTTGGTAGAGGGGCATCAGTCACCTTTCCAACTGATGAGGGGGCGCACGCCTGGTTCCAAACTTGTTCCTGCTTGGATGAAGCGGGTTGTGTCTTTACAAAAGAACCCCTCTTCTGTTGTTTCTTCGTTCACTCGGCGTCCTTTCCGGGTGGGTGATTTAGTTAAGGTCAAGAGTGGTAGAATTGCAAGAGGGTTGTCTAAGTTCAAGGGACCTTTTACTGTGAAGAAGGTCTTGGATCATTGTGTTATCCTGAACAATGGGGAGTGCTGGAACTTTAGACGAGTGGCTCTTTATGAAAGGGGTGTGTCTCTGGCCAGCGGGTGTGAACCTTCTTCAGCGGAAGATAACAGTGGTTATCTTTTGGCGCCCTTGCCACACGAATCTAGCTCGGTGCCTCCTGCTTCCCATGTGGTTGGTGGGTGGGGGGATTCTAGCTCTTCTGGTGTTCACTCTGTTCCAGATTCTATTCCTCTTCCTTTGCCTTTGCCACAGAGTCGGGTTCAAAGGTTTAGAAGGGCTCCAGCATATTTGCAAGATTTTGTGTGTTAAGGTGTTTTTTTCTTTTTCTTTTATTAGAAAGAAAGAATATGTGTAGTACATGTTCTGGGTTTTTCTCCTTGTTGAGATTGCTCTGGGCTTGTGGAATGTTCCTATCACTATGTTCTATGTTGCTTCATGGTTCTGTGTTCTCTCTGTTGGCAGTTGCGTTTGGCTTCTGCTGTGGAGAGTCCGCTCTTGTGTTTCCTGTGTAACTTAATAAAGCAACCTTAAGAAGAAACGCGTTGTGGACCTGGTTTTATCTACAACATTGTTCTTAAGACTTTACCGTTGTAAAGCCTTCGTTGTTGCAACATACAACTATGCTAAGTAGGTGTTAGTCAACTCAACATGTTTTAGGGGTCAGAAAAGTGTTCCAGTGCCCAGAGTCAAAACAACAGCAGCATCAGTCCACAAAAATGGGGAGTGACCACGCGAATAGATGCAGTTCTCACACATCAAATAAGCACTCCACTCCACGGAGCAGAGGACCACAAATTAAGGGAAGGGAAACCTTAGAGTTTAGAGTCAGTGATAGCTTATTCTGGTCTATTGATATTCAGATGAAAGATGAAGAGTACACGCACATCTCTTACGGTAACTGAGGAGCCTAGAGGGCCAGAAAGGTTACAACAAACAGCTTATCTGTGCATGTTTCCTACAAAATGAAATAATTAGAACAGAAACAATAAAAAGGGTGATCTGAGATCCTGGGGACACAACAGGGTGTGAAAATCCAGCTAGGAAGAAATCTGGGGCCGAAAGCTACCAGAAGAGAGCCGAGTGAGTTAATAATCAATTAATGAGGGCTGTAAAGACATTGGGGGTGAGGAGAAATCATGAGCAAAGTGTTTGGAGCCGTCAATGGAATTGTAGCGGATCTAAATAAGTTAAATAAGTCTGTACACTGGTGCAGTACCATGTAGCAGGATCAAAGAGGAGAATGGCAGGAGGGTTGAAAAGCCACCTAAATGGCTAGAAATCAATCCTGAAAGCACATCCAGATTAAACAGACAATGTAGAGCATTTTTAAAGTAACTGGGTTGCATTAACGTTTCTGCTATACCAGAGTTGAGGTGGAACAGAAATATCAGCATGTTTAAAGCAGAATAGAGAAAAATAGCCAGTGTGATACTGTTTCAACGGATTCAGAGTAAGCGCTCTCTCATGATGGAATGAGGAAAAAGCCTACACAGGCAAAGTTCTGGCATCAGACCAAGGAAGAGAAGCATGGCATTACTTTAAAACTTTTTTGGGCAAAAAAATAAAATATTTTAGCTTTGAACAGATTAAATACGGCATTTCTCAAGACAACAAAACATGTGTCCAAGTACAAAAGTACCCTTTATTGTTTAAATCCTCTTTTCCGTCACCACCAAACCACTTTCTAAATAATCTGCGGTACACATGGCTCCGAGTTGTAGAAAATATATCGAATTAGCATTTTTTAACTATCAGAATGTCGAGGTATACATTTTAAAAAAACATTGACACTACATGGCAAATGGGATACTTGGCATACGGAGTGCAACAGGAAGTCTTATAGTGACTCAATTTTTAGGCGATGAGGTCAGCTCAGTAGGTAGGATGAGCAGAGGGTTCAACTCATGAGATTTTCTGCTCTACTTTAAATTTGAAGCTTCTGCTACTTACAAAAGAAAACAAAACTTAACATTAGAGCATATGTATTTACCTTCGGCCTAAAATCTGCTTGACCTTTACTATGGTATTTGACGCATTTCTTACTCGGTTTTGCTTAGCTGCCAAGCCAACGATCTGCAAGAAAAAAAAATCATTAACTAGCTTGAAAAAATACAACTTTCAATAACATCAACTATTTAGAAGTACGAAAAGAATATTACCACTTCATTTTCGGAATATGCAACAACAGCTGGGGTGACTCGGTCGCCTGCATCGTTTGCAACCACGTCAGCACGTCCATCCTGGCAATCCACAAGAAATAATTAGAAAACGTGTGTGAACGTCACATGGTAATCATATATGATTTGCTGTACTTCAGAGTTCTGTGTGCACAAATACAACAGACAGCCTTTCAGTTATAATTGTACCAGTGATATGAACAATAAAAATACAATAATCTGCTTTTAGGACCTTTAGTTTGCATTTCTTTTGTAGCAGGAGGTCTTCTAAACAGGATCAGCTACTGCATACTCCACGGTGTAACAAATAAAATGTATTTCACTTTCAGTGCAGTCCCTGCTGTAGGTCTGTTTAGACAACTGCGACTCCATACTGGCAACGAAAGTCGAATATAAATTCAAAACTAACAGTTTGTAAATTAACTAACTAAAGCCGCGCTACACATTTCCAGAACAAGAAGTTTCAATTAGATCACTACATTCATTGTTGGCATCACTTAAATCGTCCTAAAAGCTTCCTCTTGAAGCTCGCAGCACATACAATTATTATTATTATTACAAGACTCCATGTATTACCTGCAAGGCACTACATAGGAACACCACAAATTACACGGCAAACAACATGTCCTTAACAGGAGGAAGCAATGACCGTGGAAGTAAGGCTTCCTTATGCCTTAACCATCCCAAATTTGAAAAAAAAGACATTGTACAATGAAACGTACCTTCTCTGGTAATGCTACTAAGATCTGAAAAGGGTTCTCATCAAACACTTAAAAAGCCGGTTCCTTCACTCTCTTTAGGAAAGGTCTTAAGAAATACCTACATTCAACTGCTGAACCTATGCTTCTGGTACTCGTGTCTGTAGCTGATAAAAACACACAAAATGATCTTCTCTTTATTACTGCCTTTACATTTCCTCTGGTTATAAAAACTATGTTTCAATCGATTTGTGAAAGCACTCTAGGACTCTCGATTAGGGTCATGCTTGTGCTATAAAAAAAACTATATGCATAAAATAAAATACTAGTCTGCCTACATGTTAATGCAAGCACTAACATTGCCACTATGGAAAAATAAGGTGACTACCATAATGCACTCGCAAAGATGCTGTAAAAAGACTGTGCACCAAAGCAGTATAAAAATAAATATTTCCACTATAGCCTTATCCTCGAAATAGCTCGCACCTGAGACATTTGACGAACTTTATGCAAGTAGACGAGTCCAAAAATGGTTTCAAGACTTGGAAGAGCTAAAGTACAAATGCATGAGATGACACATTGAAGAAAATAGGACTGCACCATAGCATCGCAGAGGAATTCCCTTCAAGCTTGGAAGACAGGTTGACAGGTTGAAGGAGAAATGGACAATCTCCTATTACAATACATTATTGAGCCACTGACAAGTCTCTATTGCTAAATAAACCAGAACAAGATGGACAAATACATATCTGTGTAAACTAGTGAAAATCCATCTTGTCTCGCTACAACAATTTAGGACAAATTACATCAAATAAATCAGAACAGGTATTCTTGAAAAACTAGATTTGAACAAAGGGAACTATCTAGAAATGGAATCGTGCTTAAGCTAGATCAGCACATTTGCTCCCCGCATGGTTCTATTGTAATAAAAAAAGATTTTGTTATGGCATACCATTAAGAGATTAACTATTGCAAGAATAAATATCCAAAGTGTATCCAAGCTGTCTGAACGTCAGTGATGATATGCTAGAGTCTGGCAAACCCCAGAAAAGAATAAGACAAGCACATATTAAAGTCTGTGGTACTTTGTCAGATGCAAATCTGACCCTTAACAAGGACAAATATGATTTCTGGTAGCCTATGATGAAGGTCTATGGGCACATATTTTGCAGAGACGATAGGTCGCCAGGTTCAGCGACGGGAGAAGCATTCAGGTGGACAGCAGCTGCCTCACATGTTCACTCTTTTCTTGGTATTGCTAATTGCTTTGTGAGTAACATACTGCGGTGACCCACACAAGGAACTGACAACGAAGGGGCATGGCATCAATGATTCCAACACTGCCAGGATGGCTTTGCAGTACTTAAGCATTTGGGCCTACTTGTCCATTGGCCAAATTATATTATATTGTCAAGAATATAAGAAGCTAATGATACGGTCTACGTTTATCTGCATGAGCACACTTAAGTAGGTTTGATGTCAGCCCTGTGTGACTGGATGCCTTTCTGGCCAACACACACATAATCCTGAAGTGCGCACCAAAGTAACTGGATATGCAGGAGTGTGGAATTCCTATCGCCAAGGACATATCGTTTGGGGCCAATGGCAACAAGTTTTCATGTTTAATTTGTCCAATGTACAGTATGGATCTGTGAAAGGATTGCCTTCCACTAAATGAAGATCTGTATTTTTTTAAAAAATTATTTATCATTTTTCAACAAAGACATACAGTGAAGCCAATTACCAGTTCTGTAAAATAAAGTTTTCATATGTGGTACAGCAGGTTACCCAGCAAAAGAAAAAGATACAAAAATATTACATAGCTCTAAAAAAAAATAACAAGAAGAACAAAAGGATAACATTTAGAGCCTAAGAGGTAATGCAAAGAGATGACCAATAATATAACAAGCATTTACAATGCAATGGTCTCGGCATCGTTAAAGTTAGAGCTATTTGCATTGCTCATGACATTATTTTTGTTTAGGTTTTTGTTTTTAAAACATTTAAAGAAACGGCATTGTTATTTACAATGTCAATAGCTTAATCTCTCTCAAATGCGAGACCTATTGCATTTGCACCCACACTCAGAGCCACACACACAAAGCCACCCACACACACAGAGCCACACACACACAGAGCCACCTACACAGAGCTATTCACATAGAGCAACCCACACTCACATAGAGCCACCCACACTGAGCCACACACACACACACACACACAGAGGCACACACATACACACATAGAGCCTCCCACACACACACAGCCACCCACACTTACACAGAGCCACACACACACACACAGACATGCTGCTGACTTTAAACATTGCATTCTATTTATGTTCTTACTGTCTCTTCTGTAATTCTCTGCTGAGGAGCACTGTCATTCTGTGTACTCAGGTGAGGTAAAATTGTAGTCCTTCTGCTATTTTTTTTAAATGTCCCGGTTTTTGGCGTTAAAATGCTGGTCATCCTACCATAGGTAGTCTTTCGATCGCAGTTGGGTATGTATTTTTTGGGTAGTTTTATAGCGCGATCTCGCAACACACAAGTTCACGATCCTACTTAAAAGGCATAAATGGGGGACAGTCTATCGACATACGGCGCTAGTTGTTGACCGATTTTGTTTGCGGTAGGCTCTTGATTAATGTAAACAACTGCTATGCCGGAGACATAAAGAAACACCTGTTTGTTGACATTTTGCTAAAAGCCTTTAAGAGCGTCAAAAAGAACCGTTCTGGCGACTAAGTTTAACAGCACGTCAGGTGTAGTTACCCCGTTCAATGTCACCAGAGGCTGATATTCACCCGTTTCCACACTTGTAAACTCTTCCAACTGTTGTAAATCCATACAACGTTGTGATTGGGTTATCCACAGCGCCCTGGCTGCAGTGTAATCCCTAGTTCACTCTCAGCTGACTTTCCAGAGCAGTGTGTCCTGGGCCCCAGTACCTTGCGGTACAGCAATGGAGCTCCGCGGGCTGCACTCTCACGGGCACACCCTACTGCTGCTCGGCCCGCACCAACCCTCATCCACGGGAGCGTGGCGCTGAGCCCCAGCGCCGTCTTTGCTCCCCTCAAACCCAACGGGCGCCCGGCTCCACCTTGTATAGAGGGTCACCTGGCAGTACGGGAGTTCGGACCTGGGGAACATCCTTTGTTAACAACAAAATAAAGAAAGCGGGGCAACACAACCATTTTAATGATTGCTATGCGCCCAGTGGGAGTTTAATCCACTTTTCGACCTGTGTTTCAAGTTTCTCTAAAGCAGGTGCATAGTTGTGACGGATAACCTCCGAGTGCTCCCTGTGGATATAAATGTCCAAATACTTGACAGAATTTGTGCCCCACGTCAGGGGGAAATCCAAGACGCAAGACACAGTGGCATCCATGAGTGGGAATAACTGGGACTTGCTCCAGTTGATATGTAAACCGGAGAAAACCCCAAATTGCTGCGCCTCATGTACAAGCGGAGATAAATTGATTGTGGGGTTATGGATGAACAATACATCGTCTGCATAAAGAGAAGCTAATAATGTCCCATGTGGAAACCTAAGGCCCCTATGGAGATGTTTTTCCTGCAGATGACGAACTAAAGAGTCCAAGGTAATTATAAATAAAAGAGGAGAAAGTCGGCAACCCTGTTGAGTATCATGTGAAAGGGAAGGGTGCTGTGAGTGTACCATTGAGGCGTAGCAGGGCCAATGGGTCTTGGTAAAGCAGACAAATTAATTTACGAAGCAGTTAGGCATGCCCAGTTTTGTCAGTGTGGCATGGAGGAAGGACCATTCGAGTGAATCAAATACCTTTTCGGCATCTAGTAGCACAACTACAGAGGAGACAGTGGGAGAGATTTGGCTGAGTATTGCGAATAAAGTGTGGTGATTTATTGAAGTGGAGCGGTGCAGTATAAAGCCAGACTGCATGGCGGAAATTATACAGTCCATCAATTGAGAAAGGTGGGTAGCTAATACCTTGGCCAGTATTTTAGTGTTATAATTATAAGTGCAAACGTGGCGCAATGGAACGGAGGCTTATTTGGCTTAAGTAAGACCGTAATGGTAGCCTCACATAGCGTGGGAGGGAGACAGCCACATTCAAGGGATTCCGCGTACATTTTGAACAAATGTGGGACCAGTAGTGGTTTATAAGCTTTATAAAAGTCGCCAGTGAAACCGTCGGAGCCGGGAGCTGTGGATCCATTCAAGTAGTCTATGGCCTGTGAGACTTCCTCCTTCCTCCATTCCTGTAATGGGGGAGAGGGGGGGGGGGGGGGGGGCGGGTATTTATAACTGTATATGGTTCAAACCTGTACATACGATGCATTAATGCAAAGCCTTTACTATTAGGGTCCAAGCTGCAAGGAAATGCCTTGAGCTCTAAGTTCAATGTCCACAAACAAACAATAGAGGTTTGCCCTATTTATCCCACCCCATCTGAGAAATAACATATAACAGTCTTGTTGATCCTTATATATTGAGCTCAAAGTTCAGCATGAATCATCAACAGTGGTTCTAGTAGAGAAAAACAAGTATTACAAAGCCAACAGGTCTGTCGTTGGTCACCAGCCTTCTGGACTTGTCAGTGCTGTTGTTGTTTTGTCATCGTTTTTGCAAATCTTTATTGCTGCAAAAACTATGGTGACCAATCATTCTAAATAAAAATAAATAAAAAAACAGTGACTAAAAGCAACATTATGTTTTTGGTCTCTAAAAACACACATTGCTATAATAGTCCCTGGCATTTAAAGGAGTTCCTTTGAGTGGGAGTACTCTTTGTGAAAGGGCAGAATTCTGTCACTCCTAGGAAGTCAGCCAATGGCTGAAATGGGCTGACCTCATGCTGCATGTTGTAGTGAACAGACTTAAAATGTGAATGACACGATGGATGAAAAGGGAAAGCTGAAAGCCCCTATGAGTAAAAATATTATATGTATAATTTTAGTAAAATCAAAAGGTCTCGGCTAACATAAGGCCTAAAGAGTATACATGTTTGCAAAACTTAAAACTTTGAGACTTCTTATAAAGCTCCTAGCTTTTATACAGAAGCCGGATGGTGATTTTCTTTTGCTTTCAGAATAACATGTACACATAAAAAACTGAAGCTTTTAAAAAGTCTTTACCTTATGCACAATTTTTTTTCTTTCAAAACAGATTTCATTGCGTCAGCAGCCATACATATCCTGGTATAGCCAGGATTTCTGATAGAAACAGCAAAATACAGAGTGACATTACTGATGCCGATATTTATAACATCTAATCAAACATTTAAACGATTAAGAAATAGTGGCATGTCAATAATACAATTTCTGATGTCGTCTGACCTCTGCCACCCCCGCCAAATGATTCTGAAACATGAAAGAAGAAACCATTCCGCCACAAACTGTCTCAGTATTTCATGAGATAGAGGTAACTAGGCTCTAGGTATAAACCACGATAATCTGCCCATCTTTTCCATATTTTGGACTGCTTCTGAGAGCACCCCCCCCCCCCCCCCCGCTTTAAAAACAGGAAGCTCTAAACCCATACAGAAGTTCAGCCCCCTCCTCCATCAGGGGAGGGGATGTGGCCTTCCACGTCTTGACTAAATCCAGCTTCGCCAATGTAAGACGTTTATAACAAGTAGATGGCGTTTATAACTGTTGCCCCCTATACCCTTCATAATACTTAAAAGGACTCATTTTGGCAAAATATGTATGTCCCACCCCAGCACCTCCGAAAGACATTCCATAACACCTCACTAAAACCTTTGGAGTGTAGCGCACTGCCATACTGTGTGTATCCAGGTGCCCTCAGTATTGCCACAGCGCAGGCAGCATGGGGATTCCACCAGGCCGGCCCACCACAGCTTGTGCCTGGTGAAATAGACCCGATGAAGGTACTTAAATTGTATGAGCCGCAGGCATGATGCTATTGTCGCACCGCACAAGGATTCCAATGCCTTGGCTTAGTCATCCTCATCTAGTGGACCCAAGTCCCCCTGCCAGGCCTCTTGGAGTGTCTAATGTGGTAGGGCTATTAGTGACTATAGTTTTATATATATTGGAGTAATTTTATGGTCCCCGAGATTGCCCATAAAGTCCTTTGCCTCAATAGGGTTCAATTCTGGTATAGCTTCCAGGTGTGCAATATAGAGGGAGAGGGCATGACGAAACTGAAGATATTTATAAAACTGCGTATGAGGCATATCAAATGCTCGCTAAAGTTCTTGGAATTATTTCAATGTTTGTCTCTGCAGCACAGCCCCCAGCGTGGATATACCAATGTTCTCCCAACCACTGAATCCGATCAGTGTCGAAAGCTGGGGTAGGAGGCCATTATGCCACTGTGGAGTCTCTCTGGTCAGTTGGCCCCACCAACCCATCCGGCGCAGAGATTGCTTCCATATCAAAAATACCGTCCTTGTCGCCGGTGGGAGGGCTCGAAGTGCCGACCCCGAGTGCATGAGAGTGTGCAATGTTGTGTCATCCATTAGCCAATGCTCCACAGCATATGCCGGGCCGCGTCCATCCCCATACCACCAGTCATTAAGAACAAGGAGGTAGGACACTGCGTGGTATGCCTAGATATCTGGGGTGGCCATTCCCCTGCAGTATGTAGATTGGAAATAGGTTCTCCGGGCCACCCAGGCAGAACCCTGCCCCCGATAGGGATTGACCTATGATCGCGTTCATTTGTCTGAACTACGTGATCGGTGTAGGATTTGGGCGGTTCTGTAACTGATATAATAATCAGGGGAGAGATACCATCTTAAAAATTGCTGATCTGCCGAATAAGGACAGAGGGAAATGGGCCCAGGATCGTACCTACACTATTAACAATTTTAAGTAAAACTATTAGGGACAACATGAAAAGTTAGGAGTCCAATTCTTAAGGAGACAAAAGTGCACTGGCAGATCCAAGTCAACATCTGAGGCAGCATTAGTGCAAATTTATGACTTTCAGAAATTTGCAAAAGTTTCCTTGAGTATTTCTGGAAAAGGTACTTTTGCAAATTCAATTTTTGGATGCGCAAATATGCATGGCAACAGGTTTGAATTGCGGCAGGCCCACTCAGTCTTTCATTCTTCAGAGGTCGATAAAATGACCACTATTGATTTGGGTATTAATAAACATCTGTTATTTCAGTGACATACACTCTACGGCGAATGTGTGCCTTACAAATACACGTTATACTATATTTGCTCTTGCGAAAATCTTCTGATCCATTGCACTTCTCACATCCCTTTTTAGGTCTCGCCTGACCCAGCGCATGCGCTGATCTGGAGAGACTTTTTGTGAGGGCTCAAAAAAATGCAACCATGGCCAGCCTAGAGCTAAAGTGCATGTGCGCAGGCGCGCGCTTAGGAGCAGAGGCTGGCAAACCTCGTCATGCTCATTAAGCGCCTGCGATCCCTTTCGCGGTGTCCCTTTGATGTTCTTGTTCAAAGAACATCAAACATCAAAGAACATGTTGTTGTGTTAATGCTTTGCTGTGCCCGTTTGACTTACAATGTGCTTTCTCTTTCCACAAACTCTATGTTTGTGTTCCTTTATTTTGAGATGCTTTTAGTATTACTGTTTTGTGACTTAAAGAACATTAAGTAAATGTTACTGTGAAACTGGACAACGTTCACAGTGTTTATTTCTGATCGCAGCGGCTGCTTCATGTCCGTTGCACCATTCAGGGAGTCCTTTCGTTGGCGCTTTCATGAGGACATGATGAGGAAGCTGGACACTTTTGGCAGATTCTCTTTAAAAGCACAGCATGTTGGCGACTGGTTAATCGATTAGACTTATGTTCCGCTTTAGATCTCAAAGCGCTATGGTGGGTGCAGCAGTTACAACTCATAAAATATGGGGTGCAACTCACAAGGAGGGGGCAGGTTTGAGTGCACATTGGCTGCAATCAAACTCTTAAGATGATGGGCTGTGTGTATCCATTATCAGCACTCAGTCTTCGCTAAGTGATCTTGTTTGTTTTGTTGTTGTGTTAATGCTTTGCTGCGCCCGTTTGACTTACAACGTGCTTTCTCTTTCCACAAACTCGATGTTTGTGTTCCTTTATTTTGAGATGCTTTTAGTATTACTGTCACACACACAACCACACACAACCACACACACAACCACACACAACCGCACCCACACACAACCACCACACACACACAACCACACCCACAACCACACCCACACAACCACCTACACACACACAACCACACACACCACACCCAACTACACATCCAACCACACACCCACAACCACACCAGCACCCACAACCGCACTCACACACAACCACACACACACAACCGCACACACCCAACCACACCTACCCACAACCGCACTCGCACCCACAACCGCACAACCCCGCACACACACACACAACCACACCAAGCATTGGCATAGCCAATAGGTCTCGCCTTTGGGACCTTATAAGTGTTTAGCCACGCAACAGTTGATGTGGTTGCACCAAGGATATTGTGCTGCATAACTAAATACATAGAAGGTCCCAAAAGCGAGACCTATTGGCTATGCCAATGCTTGTTTTAGGTTGAGCCTGGGCAGCGCATGTGCTGCGAGGCATTGGAGAATGTACTTGAAGCCCCGTCCACTCTCTGCCCATAGTTATCATTGGCTTGTGTCAGTGTCCTTCGTAAATGCTGGCTTCGGACTCGTTAATAGGCTTGTTAGTCCCTCCATAGCACCACCTTGTCTTCATTTGTAACCTCCCATGAGGACTGGCCCTTTTACTTCTGTTGTTACACAGTATGTCTTATTTAGTCTGTAAACACTATTTTCTTTAATGAGAATCTCCTACTGCAGGCACGCCATGCTTTCCTGCAACATTCAGTGTACCATGTGCACTTTCACTTTCCAAGCAGCCCAGGACAATGGCAGCTGCTTCTTTCAAATGCAATAGGTCTCACATTTACAAGAGTTTTGGCATTGTAAATGACAATGCCTTTTATTTATGTGTTAATTATCAAAACTGATAGATAAAAGGCATTGTCAATTACAATGCCAATAGCTTAAACTCTTGCAAATGCAAGACCTATTGCATTGCAAATGCTTGCTTAACCTACCCTGGAAAAAGGTCTACTATTGCTCTAGTCAGGAGCAAACTTCCAACCTTTTCTAGTGTGTGAAGATATTGGAAAGGAGTTGGTGATTACCCTTTATCATGCAAATTAGTGGAAATGTAGAGACTCACAGCGGATTGCATAATGACTAGAGCAGTCGACCTTGTGAGGAACCAGGATTGAATTGTGCCTTAATCTCAACATCCTGCGATTTGGGAAAATCACTTTTACTTTCTCTGCTAAATAAAAAAAACTGTAACATCTGTTTCTCATGTAGGGCACTCCAATGCCTTTGGGCCAGGTTTGCTATATAAAAAAACCTAAAAAGCCCTGGCACTACCAAGTCAAGTCAAAAAAGTGCTTTATTCGAGTGTTACTCATAAAAGCAAACATACAAACATATAATAAAAAACAATTAAATCTGAGATGTCATATTGACATACGCACATTTCTAAAAAAATACAAATTATTTTCAGAAAAGAAATATACATAATCACAGGAATAAAATTCATTAATATTGATAATGCAATTAAGTACCGTTTATAAAATCTTTGTACTAATAAAAGAACCGTTTAGAATTTCATTTCACAGGTGTAAAGTTCATTGATGTTGATGATACAATTAAGTATAATTTGTAAAATCTTTATACTAAAAAAGAATCGTTTAAAATTTTTTCCAGATGACACGATAAATTACACTGAACAGAGAATAGACAGTACTCTAGCAGTCTCTGAGCGTTCTAGGCAGAGAGTAGTCACCGGACTAGCAATCTCTGCCTGATTATCCATGCCCACCCCAGATACTTAGCGGTGGCAATTATAATCCAAGTTAAAGTAGTCGATCTAACTATGCGCAAAGCCACCATACTACTTTTAGTACCCAGGTTCCTACACATAGGTGCCAACCAAACACGCCTTGGAGTAGAGTATGGTTTGCAGGAGAACAAAAAATGTCCAAGTGTTTCATTACCTTCCCCACAAGCTGGGCATGTAGCAGGGCCTCCTTCCCTCCACTTAGATGTTAGGTTACGAAGAGGAAGAGAGCCCGCCCTTAGTTGAAAAAGCAGTTTCCTATCCAAAGGTTTGGATATGTAATCCCAATACAGTTCATACATGGGGTACAGTTTAACCTCAAGAAAACTAGCAGTCATGGACCCACAGTTGATACTGAGCAAACTTTTATTAGCAACATTTTCCCAAAAAATATTTTTTAGGGTTGTCTTATTAGGGAATGATGCCCCAGCTGGGTCGGACCATAGTGCATTCAGGCCTAGTTCAGATAGTGCAAGTTTTAATAATTTGAACCATCTAATTCTATTAAAGCAATCTGCTTTAATAACGTCAGTGAACCCGGCCGCATAGTGAGTGAGCTCAGGTGTGGTCCATAACCTACGCCAATATAAAATTGGTCGTAGTTTGCCCATTTCCGAGATTTCTTTCCTGCCAAGCTCGTATCTCAGAGGCAATAACGGACTACTCTGTGGAGTACCCGTTAGTTTCCTAAAAAATTTGTTCTCTGAGGTTTGTAACTCCTGTAGGTTTTCATGCCCCCATAACTCAGCCCCATATAATGCTGACCCAATTGCTTTTGCCTCATATATAATCAGGGGTGGTTTGATCGGTTTAGTCAATGATTTCCTATGCTCCTTAATAATGGTTCCAGCTAATTGCTTATGCCTTAAAATTGCAATATTTAAATGCTGGTTCCACCTATTATCATTAGAAATAAAGATCCCCAGGTATGTAAATGATGATACAACCTCAAGAGTGCGTCCACTCATGGTAATGTTAGGTTTAAAATTTCGATACGGATTAAATACCATGAGTTTTGTTTTAGACGCGTTCACCTCCAGTCCGTGATCCCCACAAAACTTATCAAAAATGTCCAATGCTTTTTGCAGTCCACTTGGAGTTTTAGATAAAATTAACGTGTCATCGGCGAACATTAAAATCGGAACTTTTACACCTGCAAGAGAGGGAGCATCCACTGCCTGTGATTGAATGCGGGGGACAATGCCATTAATAAAGAGGGTGAACAAAGTTGGTGCCATTGCGCACCCTTGCCGAACCCCACGCTCAACAGGAAATTCGGCTGTGTCTTTACCGTATCCACCCCATTGGATTTTAGCATAGGTGCCTTCATGTAATCTCATGATCATAGTCAACAAGACTCCTGGGACCCCTAAGGCCACAATTACTTCCCACAGTTTCGCCCCTGGTACCAGGTCGAAGGCAGCCCGCAAATCGACAAAAGCCGCATAAAGACTGCCCCCACCTAGCACCACAGTCCTCCACTGGATCAGCTGGAACCGAAAAACTTGGTCCACAGTACTAGTGGCCCTACGAAACCCAGCCTGAAAGGGAGATAGAATATTAAATTCTTCCGCCCAATCGAGCAATCGATTAACAATCACTCGCCCAACGATGTTTTGCACTGTATCGATTAGGCTAATCGGGCGGTAATTACAAGGCTGGGAACGATCACCCTTTTTGTACACAGGGATAATAACAGCACCCCGCCATGATACCGGGATAGCTGCACCCCTAGCTATGTGGTTTATTAACAAGTGAATATATTTACACCACCTTCCAGTGTCATTTAAGAAAACGTCCGCTGGGACTCCATCAATGCCAGGAGCACGTCCACTATGTACAGTTTTGAGGGCCAACAGAATTTCACCCTTCGTGAAGACATTGTCCCCAGAAGTTGTATAGATAGGGCTGATGTTATTTACAATCTGGTCCCTGGTAGCATACTGATCGCTAAAAAAGTTTATCCAGGCATCCTGCGGGACATTATTATTACAAGCCTCTTCAGACCTTTCTTGCCCCCATTTGACAATATGCCAAAATAATCTAGAATCTTTTCGATCACTAGCACCCTTCAACTTATCCCAATGGGCTTCGTCCCAATCTTTTTTTGCTTTGGCAATACAAATTTTGTATAACTTTCTGGCAGAGCGGATGGCCCCCAGGTTTTTGCTCTTAATTGCAACTCCCAAAGAAATTCGTGCCACCTTACAAGCATGGTTATACCATTTAGCTGCTCTATGAACACGTGTCACCTTAGAGTTTACTGGTTTCAGAAAGTAGCTTTTAATTTCTTGGAAAAGAGACTCATGTACTTCAATAGTGTTGACTTGACCTGAAGTGATCCCTGCTTCACCGTCTAGGGCCGTAATGGCCTTATCGGTCGCAACTCCTATATTTTCTATAGCTTGCTGGTCCGTCCTGACACTTGTCCATCTTAGCCTACGCATATCATTTGTTGGTACAATAAGCGGGGGTAGGCAATCATCCAGAGGAATAGAAGCGTTGGATTCAGACAGCCACCATTTATGAGTAACACATAGCGGATTATGGTCACTCTCTGGCATTTCTGTTACAACCATATCTCTAACAGTTGGCCAAAGGGAAAAGCTACAAATAATATAGTCGATACGACTTTTGCTTCTCCCATTGTTAAAGGTCATAGCTGGTACTCTATCTGACTTTGTCCTTCCATTCAAAGCTCTTAACCCTTGTTCAAAGCACATTGCATTCAAACCCAGAATATCCTCTGTCCAACGAGTTACTGGGATAGTATCTAGTAAGGGGATGTCCCATTGTTTGTCTTCCTCTGCACCTAAAAAGGCTTCGCCTGTGTCTAGAGGTTCAAACGTACGGTTTAAATCCCCTGCAATTATTATGTTTTTCCCACTAGAATGTGTCTCAAGGAGATTATACAGGGTAAGAAGAACCTCAGATTTTCCTACATTTCCACCTCTGGCATAAATGTTGTAAATATCGATGGATAAGGATAAATTACTCGTGAGTCTAATGAGCTGAATATCTTTTTGACCAGTCTCCACATTTTTTACAACAACCTTTAAAGATTGTTTGACCCATATAGTAAGGCCCCCCATCGGACGCCCTTTAGGGCCCTTAGAAGCTGGTACATGAAAATGTAGGTACCCCAAAGCAAAAGCGGGGTCACAAGCCCATGTTTCCTGAAAAATACAAACGTCAAAATTGCTAACAAACCTAAACCAATCACCACAATCCAGCTTTGAACATAGCCCAGCCACATTCCAGGTTAATACGTTCCCAATATCATGTGCCATTACAGGTTTGGGGCTAGAGTCAAGCCCATTCATCACGGTATCATTTAAACCATTGTATTTCACATTTTCAGTAATTAAACCAGCTATGGCCTCCATATTAACAATCTCAGGACGAGTACCTACTCGTTGACCTAGCTCATCACTACAGTGTGACTCAGATGAATGGTGGAATGGTTGTCAATCACAAGCATCCAGGTTTGACAGGGCAGAAAACCTATTTTCCACACATAGACCCCATTCGCGAAATCCAGCATCATTGCTACTCCT